>NC_081181.1:170653685-171366185 GCF_029867415.1 Vicia villosa
TGCATCAAACAAAGATTCTAGAGAGAAGGAGTAGAGAGAAGGAGGAGCAAGAAGAGAAAGAGGAAAGCTTGGATCTTCATCATTTCTCCGCCGAATCGACTCATCTTCGACATCAACGACTCGTAATCGAGGTGGGTTCTAGTTAGAAACTTATAGATTTGATTGTGGATGAGAAATCATAAGTTTGAATATTAGGGATTTCATAGAGAAATCTAGGTTTTGAACAAAATTCATCAATGTTCATGAATAAGTGCTAATAATCCATAAATATATCATCTATAGGTTGTATCTATGCTTTTATATGATCTGGAACAGGTTAGGATGGTTTTAGATGGTTTTGAACCATGGGTTTTGTGTGTGAAGCAGAGCTGAGAGCTCAGTTCTCGCGCGCTTCGCGGCGCGAGCGAGGCTGCGCGGCGCGAACTATGCAGGTTTTAGAGGTTTTGTTTCTGCCATCAGTACGCGGCGCGTACAAGGGTTCGCGGCGCGAACACCATGAGATTTTGGAGAGGTTTGCTTCTGCCAGAGGGTTCGCGGCGCGACCTAGCTGTTGCGCGGCGCGAACTGAAGCTTTCTTAACCAAATTCTATAGCTTAATGAGATAAACCGTTTAGACCATAACTTTTGAACCGTAACTCTGTTTTAATCGTCGTTCGAAGTGGTAGGAAGCTAGAAGTGTGTACTTTCTAGTAGTGTAGGTTTTGGGAACAAAAGGAGAATCGTTTAATCGAGAGTCGGGAAATTGCTTGATTACTTGGGTTGGTTTTCGTTCGGAACCATGAGGACGTTATGCTTTTGGTATGATGCTTGTGTACTCTATAATTGTTGATTGAGTTCTATTGCAGGTGGATTGGTAAACCTTTGTTATATATATATATATATATATATATATATATATATATATATATATATATATATATATATCAGAGAGGTTGAATAACTTCGTTGTTATGAAAATAAAGGTTAAGTGAGGAAACTAGGAATTGTTAGGTTATGTAGCTTAACAAAGAAACCTAGGATGGGACATTATATGGAACATACGTGTTGGAATCTTATGAGGAAAGGCTAATAGGCCTAGTGGTTTGCAGAAGCGATCACCATTGTATGATGTATTAATCGGAACCGTTGTATTTTCTTTGTTTCTTTATTTTTCTTTTGAATGCTAACAGGCATTCTTCGTGCAGAGAGGCACTGTGCAGAGAGGCACAAATAATCTTGGCAGGTTTGATTCCCGCTTTTGTGTACGAATGGAACCTACGGGTAGAGACTTGTGATGGTGTACGGGCCATGTGAAGTGACGATTCATGGGGAAAGGCTCATGAGTCCGAATCCATTTCGTATGTCAAGATTTTCCAAAGGATCCATGACTCGTGCCACCTCCTAGACGTAGAAGGGGACGGGAATATGGGGATGCCTTGGTATTGGTTTCCGATTAGTAATCTTGTGTTTGAGTTGTTGAACTCTAAGTATGATTCCATATAATGTTAGTGTGTGAACTCAAGGTCTAGTTCCTTGTTGTGACTTGAGAATTATAGGCTAGAACCCTTTAGAGCCGAGAGGACCCATAAGATAGGGAACTCACTGAGATATTTTATCTCACCCCATTATATATTGATTTCAGGTACTACAGGTTCCGCAAAGGGTAAGGAGGAAGAAGTTTGATTTCCTTATTCTTATGCCTTTTTTGGATATGGCGAAGCTTCCGTTGTGGATTTTCTTTTGTGATCATTGTTGATCTAGTTCTTAGTATTTACTTTTGAACATCTTGTATGTATTATGCCGTTGTTAGAACTTTGTATTTAGGGCATTAATATGTATAATGTGTTGACTAGGAACGTATAAGTATTTTCAGTACCAAATACTTGGATTCATGTATATGTATATGCTTTGATGTATGTATTTATATATGGGTGTTACAATTACCCATAGAGATCCACTAACTATTATGCGCTTACGTGGTTTGAGAAGTGAGTGAATTTATTTATTTTTATTATTATTTATTTAAAATGAGAAGTGGGTAATATTTTAAATATTATTTTTATTTATATTAAAAGGTAAAAATATTGGGCGGGAAAATTTTATAGAAAGAAGTTGTAGGATTATAATTTAGTATGATATGATATGATAAGTGGATATAAGACTCGTAGAGTAAATAACTTTAATGGACTAAAGATCAAATTCTAGTTAGAGATGAATCGTTTGTAAAAAATAATGAAAACATCATTTTAACATCTACATTGGTTCAAAAATATGACCACAAATATACCATTGTATATTCTATTAGCATCTTATGGTCAAGTTATAAGAGTAATATATATTTTAACAAATTAATTAACATCTAAATTTATTTTATTTGCGTTTTTTGGCAAATAACAACGAGTGAAAATTAGAAGTCCTTAAATACTTATTTTTCGAAGATATCGCAACAAAGTGTTTTCTATCAATCATTCATCCACAAATTTGTATTTAAAGTTTTAAATTTATAGTGCAGCAAATTAAAATTTTCTCTCAACAAAGCTTTTTACTATATCATGGATAAAATCCTCAATAAGAAGGATGATTCTAACTTGATTAAATTGTTTTTAAAGTGCAAGATTTCAACATGATCCCTGATTTTCTTTGTAACATAGATCATTTTCAACTTATAATCATTAGGCACCTACTCCAAAGGATACTTATAAGATTAATGAAGATAAAGCTCATTGTAAAATAATACTCGAAAGGGACATTTGTGTTGACCAAAACAAAACATTGCGTTTGCCGGGAGTCGAACCCGGGTCTATTGCTTGGAAGGCAATTATCCTAACCGTTGGACTACAAACGCTTGTTTATTTAGAAATATATATTGATTAATGTCTTCTTTACTAGAAAGTAGAAAGTAATCTTCATATTATGACATATGAGATAAACAATTTACACGAATTTTTTTTCATAATAAATAAAAAGAGTATCATGTTTTGATTTTATGAATGAATGTATCTCTCCTTATGAAAATCAAATACCATTGCTTCTCTCTTTTTTTTCTTTATTTATATCGAGGGTTTTCTATCCGGGTTTACTAAAAAAGAATATTTAGATGGTTTGAGAGATATCATTAGGATTGTTATTGATCATGCCTAGAAAAATAAGGTCGCTGAAACCATATGACCAATCGTTAGAGTGTTGTTATACAAATAAGAGTGGATATACCACAAGCTAGAAAAAACTAGATCCACCAGTACAAATAGATAAATAAGAGATAAAAATAATGAGTTGAAAAAATATATGCATGAATTTGATCAATTAAAAGAGCTTATGAACGTAACTGTAAAGGACCTTTGAGATGGCCCGTGAATATTCTAGAGGTCTATAAGTATTGTTTAGACAATGTTGTATGATAGGTTTTATAATTTCACAAGAATAAAATTGGTCTTAATATTGTACAAGATTAACCAATACAATAGATGCTATGATAAGAACTTCAATGACTTGTTAACTTTTTTATAACACATGCTAATGGAAAATAAAATTTTCTCTGGCGGAACCTACGAAGCTAACATAATGTTGCCTTTTATTGGAATAAACTATGAGAAGATACTTTTTCTATCCAAAAGATTGAAATTTAGTTAGATATTGGTAATACCTCATTAAATTTTGTGTCCTATTTACATGTGCTCGTGATATAGGAAAAAAAAGAATCAACATTATTCAAAATGTTGTGGTACTTTTGGATAATGTCAAACTTTACGCATTTGCGGAGGATGAAAAACAATTTATATTGCATGCATATGGTAAGGTTACTGACAAAATGCTCAAACATTCTACATATTATTGTAGATAGAAAACAAACTATATATAATAAAAATCTTTTTGAAAATATGTAAGAGGACATATGCCTTGCAATCTCTTATCTTTTTGAGAGACGAGAGGCAACATAAGTGCCATCTTACTTTTCTTAGTAGTACTTTATTGCAAAAAAACATGGACAGGGGTTTAAAAAGATATTCATTTTATGCCAGTGGTGAATGCTAATGCTAATCGAACATATTTTTTATAATTGTGATCATATTTGCGTTAATGAAGTACGCTTAATTTTCTTCTTGATATTTGTATGGGAATATTCTTTCCAAAGGTTTGCAAAATTGGTTTAAACTAAGATTTATTATTCCATTTAAAATGGTAAAGAAAATTAACTCCAGCGTGAATTGTAGACCAATAACATTGAATCCTTTGCAACTACTTTGGCTAAGTTGAACATTTAAGAACTTGTTACTTTTGAAAAATCATTTGTCAAATTTTCACCTTTCAACAACTATTAATGTTAACATAATAACTAGCCGGTTGACCCTTGCAATGCACGGGTTATCATTCAACATAAATATTATTTACCATTATAAAAATATATACTAAATTTATTAATATATCAAATATATATGAAAAATAAGCATCTTGAAAATCCAAGAATTCAAAAATAAAATTACCATCTCAAAGCCACTTACAATCTAAACACGACAAAACAATTTTAATATATGGCATTGGCATAGAGTTAAACCTATAAGTTTAGTTTTATACTTATGGTCTATGAATAAAATCAAAAATATTTATTATTTGAAATGTAATTTTATTAGATGTTGCATTGGACTATTGATCATAACTCAAAATTGGAAATCATATTAAATCAACAAATATGCCTGTAGATAGTGAGCTCAGTGCCTATTGAATAAAAGCAAATTTCAGACGATAATCCTTCAAAATAAAATAAAAAATAGAATACAATAATTGGTTAGAGAGATTTACAATACCCAAACAACTACTATATTACTTAAACTACTAATCTATATATAATTACAAACAAACATATCAAACAGACTTAAGAATTAGCTAATACTTACAACATGTATCAAATTGCAGGAAGTATGAGTTTTGAGTTATGTAATTGGTTGCTTTTATACATACATATAAAAGATGCAAACAATATCCATGTTCTATTTGATTTTCCAATGAAACTGGTCATACTTATCGCATGTCCTCGCAGATGGCCATTTCAAGCAATGTAATTCTTTTTCTCTGCATTAAAGAAGTGTGAGTTTTATTAGTGGCAAACATAGCTTTAATTCAGCAAGAAAATATTACGTTAGTTGGTAAAAAAATTCCTAAAGAAAAATAATGATGTCAAATGAGAATTCAGATGCAACTTAGTAATGAAATAATGAGATAAGTAGGATTACAGTATGTGTATGGATCCTATGGAAGTTATAGATTAGAGTTATGATAGAAAGTAAAGAGATAATAGGAGATATGCATCTTAGTTACTTATATTACTTATATGCGTTAGAAATTGATTGATACTTCAAATATTTCAACTGCAATATTTCATGGTAATGAATAAACATGGTTGATTTTGTGGTCATGAATAAACGTGGTTGACTTTCAAATTAATTAAGCATGATTGTTAATTAACATATTATTATTACTCATAGAGATCCACTAACTATAATGCGCTTACGTGGTTTGAGAAGTGAGTGAATTTATTTATTTTTATTATTATTTATTTAAAATGAGAAGTGGGTAATCAATTAACCCTTATTTTTATTTATATTAAAAGGTGAAAATATTGGGCGGGAAAATTTTATAGAAAGAAGTTGTAGGATTATAATTTAGTATGATATGATAAGTGGATATAAGACTCGTGGAGTAAATAACTTTAATGGACTGAAGATCGAATTCTAGTTAGAGATGAATCGTTTGTAAAAAATAATGAAAGCATCATTTTAACATCTACATTGGTTCAATAATATGACCACAAATATACAATTGTATATTCTATTAGCATCTTATTGTCAAGTTATAAGAGTAATATATATTTTAACAAATTAATTAACATCTAAATTTATTTTATTTACGTTTTTTGGCAAATAATAACTAGTGAAAATTAGAAGTCCTTAAACACTTATTTTTTGAAGATATCGCAACAAAGTATTTTATATCAATCATTCTTCCACAAATTTGTATTTAAAGTTTTAAATTTATAGTGCAACAAATTAAAATTTTCTCTCAACAAAGCTTTTTACTATATCATGGATAAAATCCTCAATAAGAAGGATGATTCTAACTTGATTAAATTGTTTTTAAAGTGCAAGATTTCAACATGATCCCTGATTTTCTTTGTAACATAGATCATTTTCAACTTATAATCATTAGGCACCTACTCCAATGGATACTTATAAGATTAATGAAGATGAAGCTCATAGTAAAATAATACTCGAAAGGGACATTTGTGTTGACCAAAACAAAACATTGCGTTTGCCGGGAGTCGAACCCGGGTCTATTGCTTGGAAGGCAATTATCCTAACCGTTGGACTACAAACGCTTGTTTATTTAGAAATATATATTGATTAATGTCTTCTTTACTAGAAAGTAGAAAGTAATCTTCATATTATGACATATGAGTTAAACAATTTACACGAATTTTTTTCATAATAAATAAAAAGAGTATCATGTTTTGATTTTATGAATGAATGTATCTCTCCCTATGAAAATCAAATAACTAACTTTCATCATCTTTATTCACGTCATTATATACCATTGCTTCTCTTTTTTTTTTCTTTATTTATATCGAGGGTTTTCTATCCGGGTTTACTAAAAAAGAATATTTAGATGGTTTGAGAGATATCATTAGGATTGTTATTGATCATGCCTAGAAAAATAAGGTCGCTGAAACCATATGACCAATCGTTAGAGTGTTGTTATACAAATAAGAGTGGATATACCACAAGCTAGAAAAAACTAGATCCACCAGTACAAATAGATAAATAAGAGATAAAAATAATGAGTTGAAAAAATCTATGCATGAATTTGATCAATTAAAAGAGCTTATGAACGTAACTGTAAAGGACCTTTGAGATGGCCCGTGAATATTCTAGAGGTCTATAAGTATTGTTTAGACAATGTTGTATGATAGGTTTTATAATTTCACAAGAATAAAATTGGTCTTAATATTGTACAAGATTAACCAATACAATAGATGCTATGATAAGAACTTCAATGACTTGTTAACTTTTTTATAACACATGCTAATGGAAAATAAAATTTTCTCCGGCGGAACCTACGAAGCTAACATAATGTTGCCTTTTATTGGAATTAACTATGAGAAGATACTTTTTCTATCCAAAAGATTGAAATTTATTTAGATATTGGTAATACCTCATTAAATTTTGTGTCCTATTTACATGTGCTCGTGATATAGGAAAAAAAAGAATCAACATTATTCAAAATGTTGTGGTACTTTTGGATAATGTCAAACTTTACGCATTTGCGGAGGATGAAAAACAATTTATATTGCATGCATATGGTAAGGTTACTGACAAAATGCTCAAACATTCTACATATTATTGTAGATAGAAAACAAACTATATATAATAAAAATCTTTTTGAAAATATGTAAGAGGACATATGCCTTGCAATCTCTTATCTTTTTGAGAGACGAGAGGCAACATAAGTGCCATCTTACTTTTCTTAGTAGTATTTTATTGCAAAAAAACATGGACAGGGGTTTAAAAAGATATGCATTTTATGCCATTGGTGAATGCTAATGCTAATCGAACATATTTTTTATAATTGTGATCATATTTGCGTTAATGAAGTACGCTTAATTTTCTTCTTGATATTTGTATGGGAATATTCTTTCCAAAGGTTTGCAAAATTGGTTTAAACTAAGATTTATTATTCCATTTAAAATGGTAAAGAAAATTAACTCCAGCATGAATTGTAGACCAATAACATTGAATCCTTTGCAACTACTTTGGCTAAGTTGAACATTTAAGAACTTGTTACTTTTGAAAAATCATTTGTCAAATTTTCACCTTTCAACAACTATTAATGTTAACATAATAACTAGCCGGTTGACCCTTGCAATGCACGGGTTATCATTCAACATAAATATTATTTACCATTATAAAAATATATACTAAATTTATTAATATATCAAATATATATGAAAAATAAGCATCTTGAAAATCCAAGAATTCAAAAATAAAATTACCATCTCAAAGCCACTTACAATCTAAACACGACAAAACAATTTTAATATATGGCATTGGCATAGAGTTAAACCTATAAGTTTAGTTTTATACTTATGGTCTATGAATAAAATCAAAAATATTTATTAGTTGAAATGTAATTTTATTAGATGTTGCATTGGACTATTGATCATAACTCAAAATTGGAAATCATATTAAATCAACAAATATGCCTGTAGATAGTGAGCTCAGTGCCTATTGAATAAAAGCAAATTTCAGACGATAATCCTTCAAAATAAAAAAAAAAAATAGAATACAATAATTGGTTAGAGAGATTTACAATACCCAAACAACTACTATATTACTTAAACTACTAATCTATATATAATTACAAACAAACATATCAAACAGACTTAAGAATTAGCTAATACTTACAACATGTATCAAATTGCAGGAAGTATGAGTTTTGAGTTATGTAATTGGTTGCTTTTATACATACATATAAAAGATGCAAACAATATCCATGTTCTATTTGATTTTCCAATGAAACTGGTCATACTTATCGCATGTCCTCGCAGATGGCCATTTCAAGCAATGTAATTCTTTTTCTCTGCATTATAGAAGTGTGAGTTTTATTAGTGGCAAACATAGCTTTAATTCAGCAAGAAAATATTACGTTAGTTGGTAAAAAAATTCATAAAGAAAAATAATGATGTCAAATGAGAATTCAGATGCAACTTAGTAATTAAATAATGAGATAAGTAGGATTATAGTATGTGTATGGATCCTATGGAAGTTATAGATTAGAGTTATGATAGAAAGTAAAGAGATAATAGGAGATATGCATCTTAGTTACTTATATTACTTATATGCGTTAGAAATTGATTGATACTTCAAATATTTCAACTGCAATATTTCATGGTAATGAATAAACATGGTTGATTTTGTGGTCATGAATAAACGTGGTTGACTTTCAAATTAATTAAGTAAGCATGATTGTTAATTAACATATTATTATTACTCATAGAGATCCACTAACTATAATGCGCTTACGTGGTTTGAGAAGTGAGTGAATTTATTTATTTTTATTATTATTTATTTAAAATGAGAAGTGGGTAATCAATTAACCCTTAGTTTTATTTATATTAAAAGGTGAAAATATTGGGCGGGAAAATTTTATAGAAAGAAGTTGTAGGATTATAATTTAGTATGATATGATAAGTGGATATAAGACTCGTGGAGTAAATAACTTTAATGGACTGAAGATCGAATTCTAGTTAGAGATGAATCGTTTGTAAAAAATAATGAAAGCATCATTTTAACATCTACATTGGTTCAAAAATATGACCACAAATATACAATTGTATATTCTAGGCTTAAATACACTTTTCGTCTCTGTAAGTTAGCGTGTTTTTAATTTTCGTCCCTGTAAGTTATTTTTTTGGGTTTTAGTCCCTATATCTTACTTTTTGCTTGAGGTTTAGTCCCTAAAGCTAAAATCCGCAGGAAAATCTGCAGGTTACCTGCGGATTTTCTTATGAAATTTCCTGCGGATTTTGATTTTAGGGACTAAAACGAACGCGAAACTGAAATATAAGGACTAAATCCCAAAAAAATAACTTACAGGGACGAAAATCAAAAACACGCTAACTTACAGGGACGCAAAGTGTATTTAAGCCTATATTCTATTAGCATCTTATTGTCAAGTTATAAGAGTAATATATATTTTAACAAATTAATTAACATCTAAATTTATTTTATTTACGTTTTTTGGCAAATAATAACTAGTGAAAATTAGAAGTCCTTAAACACTTATTTTTCGAAGATATCGCAACAAAGTATTTTATATCAATCATTCTTCCACAAATTTGTATTTAAAGTTTTAAATTTATAGTGCAGCAAATTAAAATTTTCTCTCAACAAAGCTTTTTACTATATCATGGATAAAATCCTCAATAAGAAGGATGATTCTAACTTGATTAAATTGTTTTTAAAGTGCAAGATTTCAACATGATCCCTGATTTTCTTTGTAACATAGATCATTTTCAACTTATAATCATTAGGCACCTACTACAATGGATACTTATAAGATTAATGAAGATAAAGCTCATAGTAAAATAATACTCGAAAGGGACATTTGTGTTGACCAAAACAAAACATTGCGTTTGCCGGGAGTCGAACCCGGGTCTATTGCTTGGAAGGCAATTATCCTAACCGTTGGACTACAAACGCTTGTTTATTTAGAAATATATATTGATTAATGTCTTCTTTACTAGAAAGTAGAAAGTAATCTTCATATTATGACATATGAGATAAACAATTTACACGAATTTTTTTTCATAATAAATAAAAAGAGTATCATGTTTTGATTTTATGAATGAATGTATCTCTCCCTATGAAAATCAAATAACTAACTTTCATCATCTTTATTCACGTGATTATATACCATTGCTTCTCTCTTTTTTTTCTTTATTTATATCGAGGGTTTTCTATCCGGGTTTACTAAAAAAGAATATTTAGATGGTTTGAGAGATATCATTAGGATTGTTATTGATCATTCCTAGAAAAATAAGGTCGCTGAAACCATATGACCAATCGTTAGAGTGTTGTTATACAAATAAGAGTGGATATACCACAAGCTAGAAAAAACTAGATCCACCAGTACAAATAGATAAATAAGAGATAAAAATAATGAGTTGAAAAAATCTATGCATGAATTTGATCAATTAAAAGAGCTTATGAACGTAACTGTAAAGGACCTTTGAGATGGCCCGTGAATATTCTAGAGGTCTATAAGTATTGTTTAGACAATGTTGTATGATAGGTTTTATAATTTCACAAGAATAAAATTGGTCTTAATATTGTACAAGATTAACCAATACAATAGATGCTATGATAAGAACTTCAATGACTTGTTAACTTTTTTATAACACATGCTAATGGAAAATAAAATTTTCTCCGGCGGAACCTACGAAGCTAACATAATGTTGCCTTTTATTGGAATTAACTATGAGAAGATACTTTTTCTATCCAAAAGATTGAAATTTATTTAGATATTGGTAATACCTCATTAAATTTTGTGTCCTATTTACATGTGCTCGTGATATAGGAAAAAAAAGAATCAACATTATTCAAAATGTTATGGTACTTTTGGATAATGTCAAACTTTACGCATTTGCGGAGGATGAAAAACAATTTATATTGCATGCATATGGTAAGGTTACTGACAAAATGCTCAAACATTCTACATATTATTGTAGATAGAAAACAAACTATATATAATAAAAATCTTTTTGAAAATATGTAAGAGGACATATGCCTTGCAATCTCTTATCTTTTTGAGAGACGAGAGGCAACATAAGTGCCATCTTACTTTTCTTAGTAGTACTTTATTGCAAAAAAACATGGACAGGGGTTTAAAAAGATATGCATTTTATGCCATTGGTGAATGCTAATGCTAATCGAACATATTTTTTATAATTGTGATCATATTTGCGTTAATGAAGTACGCTTAATTTTCTTCTTGATATTTGTATGGGAATATTCTTTCCAAAGGTTTGCAAAATTGGTTTAAACTAAGATTTATTATTCCATTTAAAATGGTAAAGAAAATTAACTCCAGCATGAATTGTAGACCAATAACATTGAATCCTTTGCAACTACTTTGGCTAAGTTGAACATTTAAGAACTTGTTACTTTTGAAAAATCATTTGTCAAATTTTCACCTTTCAACAACTATTAATGTTAACATAATAACTAGCCGGTTGACCCTTGCAATGCACGGGTTATCATTCAACATAAATATTATTTACCATTATAAAAATATATACTAAATTTATTAATATATCAAATATATATGAAAAATAAGCATCTTGAAAATCCAAGAATTCAAAAATAAAATTACCATCTCAAAGCCACTTACAATCTAAACACGACAAAACAATTTTAATATATGGCATTGGCATAGAGTTAAACCTATAAGTTTAGTTTTATACTTATGGTCTATGAATAAAATCAAAAATATTTATTAGTTGAAATGTAATTTTATTAGATGTTGCATTGGACTATTGATCATAACTCAAAATTGGAAATCATATTAAATCAACAAATATGCCTGTAGATAGTGAGCTCAGTGCCTATTGAATAAAAGCAAATTTCAGACGATAATCCTTCAAAATAAAAAAAAAAATAGAATACAATAATTGGTTAGAGAGATTTACAATACCCAAACAACTACTATATTACTTAAACTACTAATCTATATATAATTACAAACAAACATATCAAACAGACTTAAGAATTAGCTAATACTTACAACATGTATCAAATTGCAGGAATTATGAGTTTTGAGTTATGTAATTGGTTGCTTTTATACATACATATAAAAGATGCAAACAATATCCATGTTCTATTTGATTTTCCAATGAAACTGGTCATACTTATCGCATGTCCTCGCAGATGGCCATTTCAAGCAATGTAATTCTTTTTCTCTGCATTATAGAAGTGTGAGTTTTATTAGTGGCAAACATAGCTTTAATTCAGCAAGAAAATATTACGTTAGTTGGTAAAAAAATTCATAAAGAAAAATAATGATGTCAAATGAGAATTCAGATGCAACTTAGTAATGAAATAATGAGATAAGTAGGATTATAGTATGTGTATGGATCCTATGGAAGTTATAGATTAGAGTTATGATAGAAAGTAAAGAGATAATAGGAGATATGCATCTTAGTTACTTATATTACTTATATGCGTTAGAAATTGATTGATACTTCAAATATTTCAACTGCAATATTTCATGGTAATGAATAAACATGGTTGATTTTGTGGTCATGAATAAACGTGGTTGACTTTCAAATTAATTAAGTAAGCATGATTGTTAATTAACATATTATTATTACTCATAGAGATCCACTAACTATAATGCGCTTACGTGGTTTGAGAAGTGAGTGAATTTATTTATTTTTATTATTATTTATTTAAAATGAGAAGTGGGTAATCAATTAACCCTTATTTTTATTTATATTAAAAGGTGAAAATATTGGGCGGGAAAATTTTATAGAAAGAAGTTGTAGGATTATAATTTAGTATGATATGATAAGTGGATATAAGACTCGTGGAGTAAATAACTTTAATGGACTGAAGATCGAATTCTAGTTAGAGATGAATCGTTTGTAAAAAATAATGAAAGCATCATTTTAACATCTACATTGGTTCAAAAATATGACCACAAATATACAATTGTATATTCTAGGCTTAAATACACTTTTCGTCCCTGTAAGTTAGCGTGTTTTTAATTTTCGTCCCTGTAAGTTATTTTTTTGGGTTTTAGTCCCTATATCTTACTTTTTGCTTGAGGTTTAGTCCCTAAAGCTAAAATCCGCAGGAAAATCTGCAGGTTACCAGCGGATTTTCTTATGAAATTTCCTGCGGATTTTGATTTTAGGGACTAAAACGAACGCGAAACTGAAATATAAGGACTAAATCCCAAAAAAAATAACTTACAGGGACGAAAATCAAAAACACGCTAACTTACAGGGACGCAAAGTGTATTTAAGCCTATATTCTATTAGCATCTTATTGTCAAGTTATAAGAGTAATATATATTTTAACAAATTAATTAACATCTAAATTTATTTTATTTACGTTTTTTGGCAAATAATAACTAGTGAAAATTAGAAGTCCTTAAACACTTATTTTTCGAAGATATCGCAACAAAGTATTTTATATCAATCATTCTTCCACAAATTTGTATTTAAAGTTTTAAATTTATAGTGCAGCAAATTAAAATTTTCTCTCAACAAAGCTTTTTACTATATCATGGATAAAATCCTCAATAAGAAGGATGATTCTAACTTGATTAAATTGTTTTTAAAGTGCAAGATTTCAACATGATCCCTGATTTTCTTTGTAACATAGATCATTTTCAACTTATAATCATTAGGCACCTACTACAATGGATACTTATAAGATTAATGAAGATAAAGCTCATAGTAAAATAATACTCGAAAGGGACATTTGTGTTGACCAAAACAAAACATTGCGTTTGCCGGGAGTCGAACCCGGGTCTATTGCTTGGAAGGCAATTATCCTAACCGTTGGACTACAAACGCTTGTTTATTTAGAAATATATATTGATTAATGTCTTCTTTACTAGAAAGTAGAAAGTAATCTTCATATTATGACATATGAGATAAACAATTTACACGAATTTTTTTTCATAATAAATAAAAAGAGTATCATGTTTTGATTTTATGAATGAATGTATCTCTCCCTATGAAAATCAAATAACTAACTTTCATCACCTTTATTCACGTGATTATATACCATTGCTTCTCTCTTTTTTTTCTTTATTTATATCGAGGGTTTTCTATCCGGGTTTACTAAAAAAGAATATTTAAATGGTTTGAGAGATATCATTAGGATTGTTATTGATCATTCCTAGAAAAATAAGGTCGCTGAAACCATATGACCAATCGTTAGAGTGTTGTTATACAAATAAGAGTGGATATACCACAAGCTAGAAAAAACTAGATCCACCAGTACAAATAGATAAATAAGAGATAAAAATAATGAGTTGAAAAAATCTATGCATGAATTTGATCAATTAAAAGAGCTTATGAACGTAACTGTAAAGGACCTTTGAGATGGCCCGTGAATATTCTAGAGGTCTATAAGTATTGTTTAGACAATGTTGTATGATAGGTTTTATAATTTCACAAGAATAAAATTGGTCTTAATATTGTACAAGATTAACCAATACAATAGATGCTATGATAAGAACTTCAATGACTTGTTAACTTTTTTATAACACATGCTAATGGAAAATAAAATTTTCTCCGGCAGAACCTACGAAGCTAACATAATGTTGCCTTTTATTGGAATTAACTATGAGAAGATACTTTTTCTATCCAAAAGATTGAAATTTATTTAGATATTGGTAATGCCTCATTAAATTTTGTGTCTTATTTACATGTGCTCGTGATATAAGAAAAAAAGGAATCAACATTATTCAAAATGTTGTGGTACTTTTGGATAATGTCAAACTTTACGCATTTGCGGAGGATGAAAAACAATTTATATTGCATGCATATGGTAAGGTTACTGACAAAATGCTCAAACATTCTACATATTATTGTAGATAGAAAACAAACTATATATAATAAAAATCTTTTTGAAAATATGTAAGAGGACATATGCCTTGCAATCTCTTATCTTTTTGAGAGACGAGAGGCAACATAAGTGCCATCTTACTTTTCTTAGTAGTACTTTATTGCAAAAAAAAACATGGACAGCGGTTTAAAAAGATATGCAATTTATGCCATTGGTGAATGCTAATCGAACATATTTTTTATAATTGTGATCATATTTGCGTTAATGAAGTACGCTTAATTTTCTTCTTGATATTTGTATGGGAATATTCTTTCCAAAGGTTTGCAAAATTGGTTTAAACTAAGATTTATTATTCCATTTAAAATGGTAAAGAAAATTAACTCCAGCGTGAATTGTAGACCAATAACATTGAATCCTTTGCAACTACTTTGGCTAAGTTGAACATTTAAGAACTTGTTACTTTTGAAAAATCATTTGTCAAATTTTCACCTTTCAACAACTATTAATGTTAACATAATAACTAGCCGGTTGACCCTTGCAATGCACGGGTTATCATTCAACATAAATATTATTTACCATTATAAAAATATATACTAAATTTATTAATATATCAAATATATATGAAAAATAAGCATCTTGAAAATCCAAGAATTCAAAAATAAAATTACCATCTCAAAGCCACTTACAATCTAAACACGACAAAACAATTTTAATATATGGCATTGGCATAGAGTTAAACCTATAAGTTTAGTTTTATACTTATGGTCTACGAATAAAATCAAAAATATTTATTAGTTGAAATTTAATTTTATTAGATGTTGCATTGGACTATTGATCATAACTCAAAATTGGAAATCATATTAAATCAACAAATATGCCTGTAGATAGTGAGCTCAGTGCCTATTGAATAAAAGCAAATTTCAGACGATAATCCTTCAAAATAAAAAAAAAATAGAATACAATAATTGGTTAGAGAGATTTACAATACCCAAACAACTACTATATTACTTAAACTACTAATCTATATATAATTACAAACAAACATATCAAACAGACTTAAGAATTAGCTAATACTTACAACATGTATCAAATTGCAGGAAGTATGAGTTTTGAGTTATGTAATTGGTTGCTTTTATACATACATATAAAAGATGCAAACAATATCCATGTTCTATTTGATTTTCCAATGAAACTGGTCATACTCATCGCATGTCCTCGCAGATGGCCATTTCAAGCAATGTAATTCTTTTTCTCTGCATTATAGAAGTGTGAGTTTTATCAGTGGCAAACATAGCTTTAATTCAGCAAGAAAATATTTTGTTAGTTGGTAAAAAAAATCATAAAGAAAAATAATGATGTCAAATGAGAATTCAGATGCAACTTAGTAATGAAATAATGAGATAAGTAGGATTATAGTATGTGTATGGATCCTATGGAAGTTATAGATTAGAGTTATGATAGAAAGTAAAGAGATAATAGGAGATGTGCATCTTAGTTACTTATATTACTTATATGCGTTAGAAATTGATTGATACTTCAAATATTTCAACTGCAATATTACATGGTCATGAATAAACATGGTTGATTTTGTGGTCATGAATAAACGTGGTTGACTTTCAAATTAATTAAGTAAGCATGATTGTTAATTAACATATTACTATTACTCATAGAGATCCACTAACTATAATGCGCTTACGTGGTTTGAGAAGTGAGTGAATTTATTTATTTTTATTATTATTTATTTAAAATGAGAAGTGGGTAATCAATTAACCCTTATTTTTATTTATATTAAAAGGTGAAAATATTGCGCGGGAAATTTTTATAGAAAGAAGTTGTAGGATTATAATTTAGTATGATATGATAAGTGGATATAAGACTCGTGGAGTAAATAACTTTAATGGAGATGAAGTAAATAACTTTAATGGAGTGAAAATCGAATTCTAGTTAGAGATGAATCGTTTGTAAAAAATAATGAAAACATCATTTTAACATCTACATTGGTTCAAAAATATGACCACAAATATACAATTGTATATTCTATTAGCATCTTATTGTCAAGTTATAAGAGTAATATATATTTTAACAAATTAATTAACATCCAAATTTATTTTATTTACGTTTTTTGGCAAATAATAACTAGTGAAAATTAGAAGTCCTTAAACACTTATTTTTCGAAGATATCGCAACAAAGTATTTTATATCAATCATTCTTCCACAAATTTGTATTTAAAGTTTTAAATTTATAGTGCAGCAAATTAAAATTTTCTCTCAACAAAGCTTTTTACTATATCATGGATAAAATCCTCAATAAGAAGGATGATTCTAACTTGATTAAATTGTTTTTAAAGTGCAAGATTTCAACATGATCCCTGATTTTCTTTGTAACATAGATCATTTTCAACTTATAATCATTAGGCACCTACTCCAATGGATACTTATAAGATTAATGAAGATAAAGCTCATAGTAAAATAATACTCGAAAGGGACATTTGTGTTGACCAAAACAAAACATTGCGTTTGCCGGGAGTCGAACCCGGGTCTATTGCTTGGAAGGCAATTATCCTAACCGTTGGACTACAAACGCTTGTTTATTTAGAAATATATATTGATTAATGTCTTCTTTACTAGAAAGTAGAAAATAATCTTCATAATATGACATATGAGATAAACAATTTACACGAATTTTTTTTCATAATAAATAAAAAGAGTATCATGTTTTGATTTTATGAATGAATGTATCTCTCCCTATGAAAATCAAATAACTAACTTTCATCATCTTTATTCACGTCATTATATACCATTGCTTCTCTCTTTTTTTTCTTTATTTATATCGAGGGTTTTCTATCCGGGTTTACTAAAAAAGAATATTTAGATGGTTTGAGAGATATCATTAGGATTGTTATTGATCATGCCTAGAAAAATAAGGTCGCTGAAACCATATGACCAATCGTTAGAGTGTTGTTATACAAATAAGAGTGGATATACCACAAGCTAGAAAAAACTAGATCCAGCAGTACAAATAGATAAATAAGAGATAAAAATAATGAGTTGAAAAAATATATGCATGAATTTGATCAATTAAAAGAGCTTATGAACGTAACTGTAAAGGACCCTATAGATGGCCCGTGAATATTCTAGAGGTCTATAAGTATTGTTTAGACAATTTTGTATGATAGGTTTTATAATTTCACAAGAATAAAATTGGTCTTAATATTGTACAAGATTAACCAGTACAATAGATGCTATGATAAGAACTTCAATGACTTGTTAACTTTTTTATAACACGTGCTAATGGAAAATAAAATTTTCTCCGGCGGAACCTACGAAGCAAACATAATGTTGCCTTTTATTGGAATTAACTATGAGAAGATACTTTTTCTATCCAAAAGATTGAAATTTATTTAGATATTGGTAATGCCTCATTAAATTTTGTGTCCTATTTACATGTGCTCGTGATATAAGAAAAAAAGAATCAACATTATTCAAAATGTTGTGGTACTTTTGGATAATGTCAAACTTTACGCATTTGCGGAGGATGAAAAACAATTTATATTGCATGCATATGGTAAGGTTACTGACAAAATGCTCAAACATTCTACATATTGTTGTAGATAGAAAACAAACTATATATAATAAAAATCTTTTTGAAAATATGTAAGAGGACATATGCCTTGCAATCTCTTATCTTTTTGAGAGACGAGAGGCAACATAAGTGCCATCTTACTTTTCTTAGTAGTACTTTATTGCAAAAAAACATGGACAGGGGTTTAAAAAGATATGCATTTTATGCCATTGGTGAATACTAATACTAATCGAACTTTTTTTTTAATTGTGATCAGATTTGCATTAATGAAGTACGCTTAATTTTCATCTTGATATTTGTATGGGAATATTCTTTCCAAAGGTTTGCGAAATTGGTTTAAACTAAAATTTATTGTTCCATTTAAAATGGTAAAGAAAATTAACTCCAACGTGAAGTATAGACCAATGACATTGAATCATTTGCAACTACTTTGGCTAAGTTGAACACATAAGAACTTGTTTCTTTTGAAAACTCATTTGTCAAATTTTCACTTTTCAACAACTATTAATGTTAACATAATAACTAGCCGGTTGACCCTTGCAATGCACGGGTTATCATTCAACATAAATATTACTTACCATTATAAAAATATATACTAAATTTATTAATATATCAAATATATATGAAAAATAAGCATCTTGAAAATCCAAGAATTCAAAAATAAAATTACCATCTCAGTGCCACTTACAATCTAAACACGACAAAATAATTTTAATATATGGCATTGGCATAGAGTTAAATCTATTAGTTTAGTTTTATACTTATGGTCTATGAATAAAATTAAAAATATTTATTAGTTAAAATGTAATTTTATTAGATGTTGCATTGGACTATTGATCTTAACTCAAAATTAGAAATCATATTAGATCGGAAAATATGCCTGTAGATAGTGAGCTCAGTGCCTATTGAATAAAAGCAAATTTCAGACAATAATCCTTCAAAATAAAAAAAATAAAATAGAATACAATAATTGGTTAGAGAGATTTACAATACCCAAACAACTACTATATTACTTAAACTACTAATCTATATATAATTACAAACAAAAATATCAAACAGACTTAAGAATTAGCTAATACTTACAACATGTATCAAATTGCAGGAAGTATGAGTTTTAAGTTATGTAATTGGTTGCTTTTATACATACATATAAAAGATGCATACAATATTCATGTTCTATTTTATTTTCCAATGAAATTGGTCATACTCATCGCATGTCCATGCAGATGGCCATTTCAAGCAATGTAATTCTTTTTCTCTGCAATATAGAAGAGTGAGTTTTATCAGTGGCAAACTAAGCTTTAATTCAGCAAGAAAATATTATGTTAGTTGGTAAAAAATTTCATAAAGAAAAAAATGATGTCAAATGAGAATTCAGATGCAACTTTGTAATGAAATAATGAGATAAGTAGGATTAGAGAATGTGTATGGATCCTATGGAAGTTATAGATTAGGGTTTATGAAAGAAAGTAAAGAGATAATAGGAGATATGCATCTTAGTTACTTATATTACTTATATGCGTTAGAAATTGATTGATACTTCAAATATTTCAACTACAATATTACGTGGTCATGAATAAACATGGTTGATTTTGTGGTCATGAATAAACGTAGTTGACTTTCAAATTAAGTAAGCATGATTGTTAATTAACATATTATTATTACTCATATAGATCCACTAACTATTATGCGCTTACGTGGTTTGAGAAGTGAGTGAATTTATTTATTTTTATTATTATTTATTTAAAATGAGAAGTGGGTAATCAATTAAATATTATTTTTATTTATATTAAAAGGTGAAAATATTGGGCGGGAAAATTTTATAGAAAGAAGTTGTAGGATTATAATTTAGTATGATATGATAAGTGGATATAAGACTCGTGGAGTAAATAACTTTAATGGAATGAAGATCAAATTCTAGTTAGAGACGAATCGTTTGTAAAAAACAATGAAAACATCATTTTAACATCTACATTGGTTCAAAAATATGACCACAAATATACAATTGTATATTCTATTAGCATCTTATTGTCAAGTTATAAGAGTAATATATATTTTAACAAATTAATTAACATCTAAATTTATTTTATTTTCGTTATTTTGGCAAATAATAACTAGTGAAAATTAGAAGTCCTTAAACACTTATTTTCGAAGATATCGCAACAAAGTATTTTATATCAATCATTCATCCACAAATTTGTATTTAAAGTTTTAAATTTATAGTGCAACAAATTAAAATTTTCTCTCAACAAAGCTTTTTACTATATCATGGATAAAATCCTCAATAAAAAGGATGATTCTAACTTGATTAAATTGTTTTTAAAGTGCAAGATTTCAACATGATCCCTGATTTTCTTTGTAACATAGATCATTTTCAACTTATAATCATTAGGCACTGTTGAATGCAGTATAGGGCAAGCAACAAAAAAGATTTGGAAATATTGATCCGGGATTTATCGTCCCCAAAGATGGAGAGATGCCATTCAACAGTTTCTACGGTTTCGAGCTTGGGTTTGAATGAGCAAAAAGTAAACAAAGATATAGACAGGAAAAGAATAAACTCATTCTTAGAAGAGAAATAACTTCTCAGGAATGTAAATATATTCACTCTTCACAAACATACACTTACCAACCCGTTATACTCAACCTACAATACTCATCTATATCATCACGTATCTCTCACATAAGCGTCCATCTCTGGAGCACAAACGAGATCATCTCACAACTAAGGTTATCTCTAATACGAAGTCGCGAGAACATCCGTGTTCTCGCGTCGGCGATCTCTCGCGCGCCGCTCAAATACGAAAGCATTAAGAACAGATACAAACGGTGAATGCTAGCTCTAAATCTATCTCTAGAGTTCAGAACCAACAGATTATCATCCTAGATAAAGATTCAAGCAGTTTATCTCTAAAGCAACTCAAATCTCCAGCACAGAGCAAAAATCCAGAACAATATCAACACAGATTTGTAAAGCAAGTTAAACATAACATTATAATCGGTAAATATACATAAGACTCGAGTAACTATACAAACAAACCCAGCACAAAGAAATACACAAAGAAGAGAAGAGATAAACCAAACATCTTGCGGGTTGTCAGCTCCGGTTGATGGGAAATCCACCTCCGATCTTCCCAGTGCATGACCTGGTGTTGTTTTCTAATCTAATCTTGATCTAAGAATGAAAATGATGGAGTTGGAACCAAAAACTCTCCAAAACCATACCCTAGAAATGTTACAAATGAAGAAATATAAACACAATTTCTGCTACGGCCGCTTAGCGGCCAAACCTCGCTGAGCGGACTACACGTATTACAAAAATATCTAGAACAGTAAAAAGGGCTCCGCTTAGCGGCCAGAGCCTCCGCTTAGCGGCCAGGAAAATTGGTTCGCCACTGGAAAGCGCGCTTAGACGCCGCTAAGCGGACCTCTCTGCACAAATCTTGCTTATTTGATCCAAAATCGCGCAATCGGAGCCGTGCCTTCGACACTTTATTCCTCGAGGCTCCAATAAGCATGAATACCTATAAAAACAAAGGAAAAACTATTAAACGGTATATAAAACATATGAAAACTAAATAATGTGAACATATACAAACAAATGGGGATTTTATTACAAAAACGGAATGAATAGAATCGATAAATGCCACAATTATATACTCAAAATAACAACATTTTGGCACTTATCAGGCACCTACTCCAATGGATACTTATAAGATTAATGAAGATAAAGCTCATAGTAAAATAATACTCGAAAGGGACATTTGTGTTGACCAAAACAAAACATTGCGTTTGCCGGGAGTCGAACCCGGGTCTATTGCTTGGAAGGCAATTATCCTAACCGTTGGACTACAAACGCTTGTTTATTTAGAAATATATATTGATTAATGTCTTCTTTACTAGAAAGTAGAAAGTAGTCTTCATATTATGACATATGAGATAAACAATTTACACGAAATTTTTTTCATAATAAATAAAAAGAGTATCATGTTTTGATTTTATGAATGAATGTATCTCTCCCTATGAAAATCAAATAACTAACTTTCATCATCTTTATTCACGTCATTATATACCATTGCTTCTCTCTCTTCTTTTTTTTTATATCGAGGGTTTTCTATCCGGGTTTACTAAAAAAGAATATTTAGATGGTTTGAGAGATATCATTAGGATTGTTGTTGATCATGCCTAGAAAAATAAGGTCGCTGAAACCATATGACCAATCGTTAGAGTGTTGTTATACAAATAAGAGTGGATATACCACAAGTTAGAAAAAACTAGATCCACCAGTACAAATAGATAAATAAGAGATAAAAATAATTAGTTGAAAAAATATATGCATGAATTTGATCAATTAAAAGAGCTTATGAACGTAACTGTAAAGGACCTTTGAGATGGCCCGTGAATATTCTAGAGGTCTATAAGTATTGTTTAGACAATGTTGTATGATAGGTTTTATAATTTCACAAGAATAAAATTGGTCTTAATATTGTACAAGATTAACCAATACAATAGATGCTATGATAAGAACTTCAATGACTTGTTAACTTTGTTATAACACATGCTAATGGAAAATAAAATTTTCTCCAGCGGAACCTACGAAGCTAACATAATGTTGCCTTTTATTGGAATTAACTATGAGAAGATACTTTTTCTATCCAAAAGATTGAAATTTAGTTAGATATTGGTAATGCCTCATTAAATTTTGTGTCCTATTTACATGTGCTCGTGATATAAGAAAAAAAAGAGTCAACATTATTCAAAATGTTGTGGTACTTTTGGATAATGTCAAACTTTACGCATTTGCAGAAGATGAAAAACAATTTATATTGCATGCATATGGTAAGGTTACTGACAAAATGCTCAAACATTCTACATATTATTGTAAATAGAAAACAAACTATATATAATAAAAATCTTTTTGAAAATATGTAAGAGGACATATGCCTTGCAATCTCTTATCTTTTTGAGAGACGAGAGGCAACATAAGTGCCATCTTACTTTTCTTAGTAGTACTTTATTCCAAAAAAAACATGGACAAGGGTTTAAAAAGATATGCATTTTATGCCATTAGTGAATGCTAATGCTAATCGAATTTTTTTTTAATTGTGATCAGATTTGCATTATTGAAGTACGCTTAATTTTCTTCTTGATATTTGTATGGGAATATTCTTTCCAAAGGTTTGCGAAATTGGTTTAAACTAAAATTTATTGTTCCATTTAAAATGGTAAAGAAAATTAACTCCAACGTGAAGTGTAGACGAATGGCATTGAATCATTTGCAACTACTTTGGCTTAGTTGAACACATAAGAACTTGTGTCTTTTGAAAACTCATTTGTCAAATTTTCACTTTTCAACAACTATTAATGTTAACATAATAACTAGCCAGTAGACCCTTGCAATGCACGGGTTATCATTCAACATAAATATTACTTACCATTATAAAAATATATACTAAATTTATTAATATATCAAATATATATGAAAAATAAGCATCTTGAAAATCCAAGAATTCAAAAATAAAATTACCATCTCAGTGCCACTTACAATCTAAACACACGAAACAATTTTAATATATGGCATTGGCATAGAGTTAAATCTATTAGTTTAGTTTTATACTTATGGTCTATGAATAAAATTAAAAATATTTATTAGTTAAAATGTAATTTTATTAGATGTTACATTGGACTATTGATCATAACTCAAAATTGGAAATCATATTAAATCAGCAAATATGTCTGTAGATAGTGAGCTCAGTGCCTATTGAATAAAAGCAAATTTCAGACAATAATCCTTCAACATAAAAAAAATATAATAGAATACAATAATTGGTTAGAGAGATTTACAATACCCAAACAACTACTATATTACTTAAACTACTAATCTATATATAATTACAAACAAGCATATCAAACAGACTTAAGAATTAGCTAATACTTACAACATGTATCAAATTGCAGGAAGTATGAGTTTTGAGTTATGTAATTGGTTGCTTTTATACATACATATAAAAGATGCATACAATATTCATGTTCTAGTTTACTTTCCAATGAAATTGGTTATACTCATCGCATGTCCTCGCAGATGGCCATTTCAAGCAATGTAATTCTTTTTCTCTGCATTATAGAAGAGTGAGTTTTATCAGTGGCAAACATAGCTTTAATTCAGCAAGAAAAAACTATGTTAGTTGGTAAAAAAATTTCATAAAGAAAAAAAATGATGTCAAATGAGAATTCAGTTGCAACTTTGTAATGAAATAATGAGATAAGTAGGATTAGATAATGTGTATGGATCCTATGGAAGTTATAGATTAGAGTTATGAAAGAAAGTAAAGAGATAATAGGAGATATGCATCTTAGTTACTTATATTACTTATATGCATTAGAAATTGATTGATACTTCAAATATTTCAACTACAATATTACGTGGTCATGAATAAACATGGTTGATTTTGTGGTCATGAATAAACGTGGTTGACTTTCAAATTAATTAAGTAAGCATGATTGTTAATTAACATATTATTATTACTCATATAGATCCACTAACTATTATGCGCTTACGTGGTTTGAGAAGTGAGTGAATTTATTTATTTTTATTATTATTTATTTAAAATGAGAAGTGGGTAATCAGTTAAATATTTTTTTTTATATTAAAAGGTGAAAATATTGGGCGGGAAAATTTTATAGAAAGAAGTTGTAGGATTATAATTTAGTATGATGATATGATAAGTGGATATAAGACTCGTGGAGTAAATAACTTTAATGGACTAAAGATCAAATTCTAGTTATAGATGAATCGTTTGTAAAAAATAATGAAAACATCATTTTAACATCTACATTGGTTCAAAAATATGACCACAAATATACAATTGTATATTCTATTAGCATCTTATTGTCAAGTTATAAGAGTAATATATATTTTAACAAATTAATTAACATCTAAATTTATTTTATTTACGTTTTTTGGCAAATAATAACTAGTGAAAATTAGAAGTCCTTAAACACTTATTTTTCAAAGATATCGCAACAAAGTATTTTATATCAATCATTCATCCACAAATTTGTATTTAAAGTTTTAAATTTATAGTGCAGCAAATTAAAATTTTCTCTCAACAAAGCTTTTTACTATATCATGGATAAAATCCTCAATAAGAAGGATGATTCTAACTTGATTAAATTGTTTTTAAAGTGCAAGATTTCAACATGATCCCTGATTTTCTTTGTAACATAGATCATTTTCAAATAAGAAGGATGATTCTAACTTGATTAAATTGTTTTTAAAGTGCAAGATTTCAACATGATCCCTGATTTTCTTTGTAACATAGATCATTTTCAACTTATAATCATTAGGCACCTACTCCAATGGATACTTATAAGATTAATGAAGATAAAGCTCATAGTAAAATAATACTCGAAAGGGACATTTGTGTTGACCAAAACAAAACATTGCGTTTGCCGGGAGTCGAACCCGGGTCTATTGCTTGGAAGGCAATTATCCTAACCGTTGGACTACAAACGCTTGTTTATTTAGAAATATATATTGATTAATGTCTTCTTTACTAGAAAGTAGAAAGTAATCTTCATATTATGACATATGAGATAAACAATTTACACGAATTTTTTTTCATAATAAATAAAAAGAGTATCATGTTTTGATTTTATGAATGAATGTATCTCTCCCTATGAAAATCAAATAACTAACTTTCATCATCTTTATTCACGTCATTATATACCATTGCTTCTCTCTTTTTTTTCTTTATTTATATCGAGGGTTTTCTATCCGGGTTTACTAAAAAAGAATATTTAGATGGTTTGAGAGATATCATTAGGATTGTTGTTGATCATGCCTAGAAAAATAAGGTCGCTGAAACCATATGACCAATCGTTAGAGTGTTGTTATACAAATAAGAGTGGATATACCACAAGCTAGAAAAAACTAGATCCACCAGTACAAATAGATAAATAAGAGATAAAAGTAATGAGTTGAAAAAATATATGCATGAATTTGATCAATTAAAAGAGCTTATGAACGTAACTGTAAAGGACCTTTGAGATGGCCCGTGAATATTCTAGAGGTCTATAAGTATTGTTTAGACAATGTTGTATGATAGGTTTTCTAACTTCACAAGAATAAAATTGGTCTTAATATTGTACAAGATTAACCAATACAATAGATGCTATGATAAGAACTTCAATGACTTGTTAACTTTGTTATAACACATGCTAATGGAAAATAAAATTTTCTCCAGCGGAACCTACGAAGCTAACATAATGTTGCCTTTTATTGGAATTAACTATGAGAAGATACTTTTTCTATCCAAAAGATTGAAATTTTTTTAGATATGGGTATGCTTCATTAAATTGTGTGTCCTATTTACATGTGCTCGTGATATAAGAAAAAAAGAATCAACATTATTCAAAATGTTGTGGTATTTTTTGATAATGTCAAACTTTACACATTTGCGGAAGATGAAAAACACTTTATATTGCTTGCATATGGTAAGGTTACTGATAAAATGCTTAAGCACTCTACATATTATTGTAAATAGAAAACAAACTATATATAATAAAAATCTTTTTGAAAATATGTAAGAGGACATATGCCTTGCAATCTCTTATCTTTTTGAGAGACGAGAGGCAACATAAGTGCCATCTTACTTTTCTTAGTAGTATTTTATTCCAAAAAAACATGGACACGGGTTTAAAAAGATATGCATTTTATGCCATTGGTGAATGCTAAAGCTAATCGAAAATATTTTTTATTACTGTGATCAGATTTGCGTTAATGAAGTACGGGAATATTCTTTCCAAAGGTTTGCGAAATTGTTCATCCCTTTTATTCCTTATTTAGCATGTGTTCTCCAATGATTTTGGAAACCTTAATGCATTGTAAAGTAGGTCGTGAAACATTTACATAAATCTCCCCAAATGTTGATAGATTTAGGCCTAAGGCCCTTGAACTACGCCATCATCTCTCATTCAATGTAAGGACAAACAAATTGCATTTATTTAGGCCTTTGACCCATGAAAGCGAGGAGGATGTCCATAATTTCAACATATTCCTGAGAATCCATGGTTCTATCATAGGGTCCCTTCCTTAGAAGTTTTTATGGATCCCTACAGATGTGATAGTCATTTATTCGGGGAGTGAAATAACTCTTCCTGGGGTATCCCCTTCATCCCACAATATAATTGCCCCCTATCGGGATGTATATGGTGGCGATGAGACTTTGAAGGTGTGTGTCTATATGGTAATAATGACATGAATTTTCCTTGAGCATTGATTCAATCTTCATCACTGAAAAAGAGTTGTCATCGTCTAGTAAGGTTACACCTATATCTTCCTTATGAGGTCTCAACATTACGGCCTTGAAGTGATTTTTAGTAGCGTCAACTTGGTTAGTTTCTGATTCTTTGTGTGATGGTATATGATTTCCTCTAAACGACGAGTAAGAGACCTCTTAGAAAAATTTGGTTTCTTGGTCCATCACTTGAATTTCGTGAGACTCCTTGTATTAGAGAAGTTTACTAGGTTGACGAGGAAGCGTCTGCGCCCATGGGTTGACGATGAAGTCGTTAGCTCATCATGGGGTCATTGGTTCACCCTCACAATCACAATTGAACTAAAAGGGAGAGGACGTAAGTTCTTCATGGAAATGCTCGATGCTTGCTTTTTATGTTATTCACCATCAGATCTAGGTTAGATGAAAATATTGAAAATGTCGGAGGATGATTCTCACTAACAAGGCTAATATTTTTTGTGTACCATAACAATATCCCCCCGTACATAGTATGGAACTAAAGGATTTGACCCTCGAGCAAGCTCGTGGGTTAAATCTCCACAAACACATTGATCTAGAATGAACATTTTTCCCTAGTGTTGATGACAATATATCAAAAGATCCCTTATATTACAATATGACGATATCCAAGGTTCTAGGACAAGTCTGTCTCAAGATTCCAAAGTATTAGAACTTTCTTTGTCGACACACTTTTTAAGGGTCTAAAAACGACGGGCCTAACTATCTATCTTATCCAAAAGGTCTTTGGTGCTTGACTGGCCTCGATCTAGTAGGATCTTAAGGTGTGACCATGGATGTCATCTATTATCTCAAAAGTGAATATTTCATCCTTCGGGGACATGGATGTCATTTATTGTCTCATAAGATCATTGAATGAGTCTAACGATCCAAATAGATGAAATCGATATCATAGGTTGGAATTGAACCGATTAGGCGTTGCAGTTGAATTTGCGTTTATTTTATTTTATCAAATATTAAATGGTTTAATTGACTACTTTTATACTCTAAGGGTGTGTTTGTTTCATGGATTAATATTATATTCCTTGGAATATTATTCCAAGGATTATTATTCCTGGGAATATTATTCCAACCTATGTGTTTGGTAGAAATTTAGATTCCTAGGCATAATAATAAAATTTGTTTAATTTTAAATTATAAAAAAATAAAAATAAAAATAATTATGAGTAATAGTTGGAAGTTAGAGTTAGTTTAACTTATTCCCATGGGAATATTTTATTCCCACCCTTTATGCCTTGGAATAAGAATTCAAAAACTATGTGTAAATAAGATTCCTTGGAATAAAAAATTCCTTGGAACAACTTTTTAAAACTTGAATCAAACATGGGAATATTGCATTCCCATGCTCATATTCCCAGGAATAATTTTGGTAACCTTGAAACAAACACACCCTAATAGATTAGATTTATTTTATAAAAAAAAAAATATTTAGATGAGTTTAAAACAAAAATGAAGAAACCCCAATAAAATTGTCGTATTGTATTGACAGATTTTGGCCATATAAAAATAAAAATTGAAAAAGTGTTTTTTATTGGTATGAGACATAATCATTTTAAAGGAATGAAAAACAAAATACAAACATTATAAATTGTGATAGAATATATATGAAATACTATTCGAAACAAATCCTATGAACTTACTTATACAACCCAAAACAAACAAACAAACAAAGGGAGACAAGACTAAAAAACATGAAGAAAAAAATTGCACTGAACCTAGGAAACCAATCTAATGAAATTCTTAAAGTACTCAAATTACATAGGACACAACAAATGCAAAAACAAAGACACCAATTGAAAAAACAGGAACATGGTAGGCAGAAGATTTGGAATGAATATCTTGAATCATCACTCTCACAATCATTTTTTGTCCTTTCTCACAATGCCCTGATGCACCACTTATGAAGTAGAATGTTCCTGAATGACCAAACTTGAACTCAGTGTCACCATTGTTTGAGAAAAATGTTGGTTGTGTTGCATTGCAATCATTGTAGTTTTCTTTTCCAACTTCCATCACTGAATCCTTCTTGTACTTGAAAACTACAAACACAAAAAAAATATATAAAAAAATCAGTTTTTGTTTTAGGTCAAAACATCAAAGTTTTTGATGCTCTAAAACCCTAAAAATATATGTTAGTGTTTATAATTTATTTTCAAAAAAATAAAATGAATTATTTTGTAATCGCTATCAATATTGCGTTATCAAAGTGTTTAGTGTCACCGCAGCCACAAAATAATCATAATTGAAGTTACCTCAACTATAAATATTATCACTAAATTTAACATCTTTAATATTTAGTGACAAAATTCGAAGAAGAAAATCATCTTCGTATTTTTTGCTATTTCGATTTTTTCTAGTCGTGACGATTTTAAACCCTAGTTATTGATGTATGTATGAAGAGGAAAGAAAAAGAGTGAGAAGTAGTGCATACTTATGGAGTCACCAACTTGGAACCTGAAGTTAGAAGCCCAAATATTGTAGATATCAGTGTCATTGGGTGGTGGAACAACCCAACCTTTTAGGTCACCAACTTGAAATTCATGAGAATCTACAAAGGAAAATTGTAGACAAGAGACAATAGCCAAGAGAAGCACAAGTAGGGTTGTGGAATTCAAGGAGATAGTAAAAGAAGCCATTGGAGGTGCGAATAGTAATGTGAGTGTGGAAGAGTTTTGTTTTATGGTGAAATGAAATTTTAGAGAGATTAATTGGTTAGTTTAATTTATAGAAATTTTGATTGAGAAAGTGGAGAAGTTGGTTTTGCAAAAGTTGGATGAGAAATGGAGATAGTGGGTGGTTACATTAATATTTGGTAATTAATTTGGCTTTATAATAAAAATTAACTAAATTGAAAATATTTTATATAGGAAAAATGGAGGGAAAATAATAGATATATTCAAAGCTGAAAAAAATGTAACGAAATTTAATGGATCATGGAGCATAGTAGTTTAGTCACGTTCTCTTTTTCTTTTTTTTCTGTGGTATATAACATGATAATGATACATTATATTTTTATTTTTATTTTATGATAAATTACATACATATAACATGCATTATATATTCTTATAACGAAGTTTCTGAATCTCTTATATCTTCAGATTCTATATCAGAAATATTACTTTTGCTGACTTTGAATGATTTCAAACTAAAAATCTTAGGAAAAGCACTTTTTGATCTGATTATTGTTGAAGTTCCATGTTTATCAGCAAGCTCTTCAGATAACGTGTTCACGAGAACATCGAATCGCCTTTTGTATGTTGGAAATCTTGTGATAAATTTTGTGATACCTTGAAGCCTTCGCAATAAAAATTACAATAGTTATCGGAAAAATTAATGAGTTTAACACGGATGCATTGTAAATGTAAAATAGTTTTATACCGAAATTCGATGAGAATTTATCTATTGCAATATAAGTTATTAATTAATATTGAATTCTCATCCGATGTGAGTGTAAAAGTTTTGTTTATAATGACAGTATATTTGTAACTTGATTTATTGTGATATGTACCTTCTAGCCAATGCATCGAATTCGGCGAGTTTGTGGTCAGATTCGGGAAGAGGACCAAAAGTTAAATTTTTCACCCTTTCGGGATCGCCATTGAAAAGAACTAATTTGCATAAGTAGTCCTCTTCGGAAACTGAAAGATTTTCAGCTTTGATTTGATCTTTAATGATCAAAAGTGGATTAAGGAACCATTCAAAAAACTTCTCCTTTGGTCTATTTGTTGTAGTTAGTTCGGTATCATCAGCTGCATTGAGGAAGTAACCAATTTATGAATACATATAAGCAATTATATAGTAAGCGCTTATAGTATAAATGCTTAATGAAATTGTTTATTCAAACTTAGCATAGAAACAACTAAAATAGCAATAAGTGTTTCACTTACTTATCAATATACCGGGAGAATCGGCTTTTATAGAGCGCAAAAGCGCTTGAAGAAGACAATAAGCTGGCAAACCAATACTAATGACTTTACTCTCTTTGCCAAACATGGATTCTTGAATGTCATCATGTGTTATTAGTCCTTGAGAAACCAATGTTTCTCCTACTTTGTGACATTCCTTGCACAAGCCATCCAATAACTATATATGGCATGATAAAGAGTAAAAATTTGAAAGTCCCTCATATTTTATGTAGTCGTTATTCTGGAATTGTTCGATCAAAATCAGATGACACGCATTTTAACAGTGTATTTTGACTTGAATCGCGTTGTAAAAATATCAGTTATATGATTTTGATTAGACAATTCACAATCTCCGACTATAAAAGAAGCAAGAAAATATGATTGTTTTACAGATAAATTCGTAAAAAATACCTCAAATGGTTTCAACTCGGCTATGTTATTAGTTAGAGTAATTGTACGTGAAATAGTCTTTGTTAGAGACTTAGTTCTTGAGATGGAATTTGAACGTGACGTTGTCTGTGATATTTCGATCTTTTTTCTTCGATATTTAGGCCTATCAAAAACAAGTCAAGAGCATCATTAGCCGAAAAATCTCAAAACAAGATTTATTCGAAAGGAGTGAAGAATGAAACCTTGGGAAGCAAGATCCTTCCGGCATATCAAGAACATCATTACTGTATTCATCGTAAAGAGACAAAGTTGCAACAATGTATCGAAGGCCAAACAAAAAAGACGACTCCTGCATTGTAACTCATGTACATGTCAGTATTACTATCGTGTTTGATGTCTGTGTCAGTATATCACCACAATGCAAAAAGCAATAGATAACGTGATAGACAATAATTCCAGCGCGAGCGCCAAGAAAGATACTTGCTATCACCGATACAAGAAACGCGCCGACAACAGCCAGTGGCCATAGAAGAATAGCAAGGCCTGCAAAAGGCATACATATTGTCTCCAAGAAAGGTCCTTCGCGACCGATGAGGTCACGAAACAACCGGTTCCAGCCTTTGAAAAGCATGTATGGAACTTTACATAATGCAACCAGTGATATAATTGGAACATCGACTATGATTCCGAGAATCGCAGCTACAATAGCATCAAGTAGATAATCTGGCCTGCATACAAAACATCAATAAAATTTCACAACATAGTAACTTAGCAAGATGTGATTTCATTGAATATTGATTAAGAAATATTATGACATGAAACCTGATCTCATAGTATTTTCCATTTGGTGGTTCATCTTGTCTCAGATCATCCATGACAGAGAAATAAGTATGGAAGCATGCATCTCTTACATCCTTCACAATATCAAAAGTCTTCAATATACCGCTCCATGTTCCGTCCTGTGACAACAAATTTCAACAACGACTTGGATGGTTACGTCCTGTAAAGCACGGATTTTAGAAACACGACACCAATACTGACACGTCGATATATGCAAATATTTAAAAAAATTAAACTAAACGTAATCACAAATGTCGATATCGGTTTCTTGTGATGAATAATAAGGAAACAAAACATACAATTAAACAGTGGAATATTTTGTTGTCTTGTCCTTCAATAGCTTCAAAGGTAGCAAACAATGGTGAAAGAAATCCATAGCAAACACCACCTACAATACTTCCGAAAATTCCAAGAATTGGCCATAAAATCAACACCACTGGTAGTAGAATTGTGCACATCACAAACTTCAATAATGGTCCAAATTGTTTACATCTGTAATAAAATCAAAAAATCAATAGACGAAAAAATCACAAAAATAAATAAAAAAGTTATAGATTTTTGTTGAAGCAAAAGAAAAAAAGTACCTCAAAACACAGTAATATGTCCAAATAACATGTATGCACCAAAGACCAAGTATGATAATTGAGTTTGCAGTTGTCATTATTAAGCATATTATTGGACAAAAAATGACACCTGAAATGTTATAGCATATGTAATTAATCATCCACAAAACTTGTAAATAATTTTAAAAAATGAGATAAATCTTTAAATATATAATATATTTCAAAATGAAATACATACAAAAAAAGGGCTCCTCTAGGATTCAATTTTTGACGACAACATTTATTTATATTTATGCATTAATGTAAAAATACATGAAAAAAAAATGATAAAGCATGAAAAAAAATCCACAAAAACCACCTTTAATGGTGCCTAGAATGCAAAGGCTGATGAAACAAGGGAGAAAGCATAACATGCTCCATAATGAAGACCAAAAATCATCTGGAGGTTCCATTACAACTTTGGTTATTAAAATCTCATTTCATTTTGCACCTAATAGCCATAGATGTAGAAAAACAACAAAAGGGTCACTTTTTTTATCCTTTTTTGTGGAGGTTTTGGATTGGAGACTTTAAAATATTTGAAATTTTTTAAAAGGGTACACGATGATTGTGTTTGTATATATTTTTGGTAAGAGAGTGGTTTATGTGTATTATAGAAAAGAATGAAGGAGTGTCACATAATGCTTAACCAAATCCTCATAAATTATCATATCTTTAATCCTTTTTATCTTTCTTAGATGCTTATTTTTGTGATTAAAGCAAAGGAAAGTGTGGTTTTGTGGTGAGTTGTTGTGATGAGGTGCCATCTTTTTTGGATTTGGTAAAGGAAAAAGGACCACTTTGAACGTGAGTTAGATTACAATAAGCATGTATGTTACTCTAAAACACTCATTTCTTTTTCTTTCTTTTTTAATTCATCAATTAAGGGATTATCTTTCTTTCTTAATTCATCAATTAAGGGATTAACATCTTTCAGTATATTATTTTGTCATAAGTACTGACAATGGATCGAACTGTTCGCCAAATAGTTAAGAGAATCAAGAATCTCTAACTTGTGTCATCGATGATGAGATCTAACTGTAGTTCTTGTATGAGTAGTTGTGTCCGACTCTTTAACGAGGTTACACCTGTTTACCTATCTTTCGTGATGACGCTTGGAATTGAGCACTTGTGAATAAGCCGATCCAAAATAATTAGTATTATATTAACATCTTTGTTAGAGATTGAATCATGAACCTCCAACTACTTCAACCCTTATATCAATTAGTTCAAATCATTTGAGCTATCTCTCATATTAATTTAAGTCTATCATAGTTAGGTATGTTTTGCAGCATGCACTTTTTTCTTATAAAATATGAGAAGTTTGAGGAAGAAGAGACACACGTCCACATAAGAGTTTTTCCACTTTATTAACGAAATCTCAATGTAAATTGAATAAATGGCATCATAAAAAGTGATCATTAATTCTTTTTATATGCGTAGTGCGTTACTACTTAAAAACATGGGACAAAATTACGGTTTGCATATCCATGGATACAAATTAAGGTTCATTTATCACTTGGCTGTGAAAAATATTCATACAATAATATAATTTCGTTATAATATGTATATCCAAATATGTCGTATACAGCACTAATACTATAAGATAATTATTATATAAAGGGTCACCTTTTAAGCAAAAAAAAAGAAGAGGAGAAAATTAAAAGCAAGGGATCAACTTTGTAAGTATGGTTAAGCAAAAATTTTGTGTTTTGAATTTTGTGTTTACTAAAAAAGAAAAGGTATTTCTTTTCATTTGGACCAGGCTTCTAAAAGTAATTTAGTTCCTCCACGAGAAAATGAGATCATGATATTGTGTATGCTTTTCCAATTTGATTGGGAATTTTAGGTAATTATTGTTTGAAGAATTCATTGTACCTAAATTTGGCTATGTAGCACACTAGTGGCTCTAAAGAGTATGGGGTATTTTTCATAAGCTTGACCACTTTGTACTTGTTATGACATTCCGGCTAGGTTAAGAAGAAATTAGAGTACTTGAGATTGATTTATGGCATAATCTATGAAGAGATATGAACTAAATTAGACTATTTTAAAATATATCAAACAACTGAGTATGAGAATTCACAAGAATCTTAGAGTTTTAAATTACAATGGACACCAAAATGTTGTGGATCTTGCTTTTGATGTTCCTTCGACGTTTGGGATCTTCGTTCTATAGTACCAAAGATTGATATTGATAGGGTGACCGATCTTGAGCATGTGGGTTGTCAAGCTACAAATGTGAAATGTATTACGTATGTAACTGAATGATTGACCCTGACTTGCACTATATTCACGACAAATGGAGAGTTCTCCTCCTCATAAGAGCACATTCATGCTTATCTTTTCAAAGAATAGTGAGAGATTGTCACTTAAGTTGCTAGGGTTGAAAGCTTGAAGACAACCATTGTTGACAAGGATGAGAAGATTCTCAGCGTCGCCAGCTTGCAAACGGATCTTGATACAAAAAGGTAGAATAAATTAAAGATCAAATCTACTCTCTTTCCGATTAGAAGTTCACCTCTAATTAGTGGTGATATGTCATTTCAAATGGGAAGAAAGCTACTAAGAACCATTGATCGTTGTCATAAGCGGTAAAAAGAATACTAAGAATGCGATTAAACCTGGTAATCTCAAGGACCTCTGATTTGAAATAAAAATGCAAAAATAATAATACAAGTCAAATGGGGTTATTCGTACAAAATAGTTTATAATTAAATAAGAAAAATAATTGAAAAAGACAACCGTGTTGGGGAGATCGGGAGATCGGGGGAGGCGTGAAAGGGAGACACAACATCTCTATACAAAATCTTAAGACATTACGTGTATGGGTCATTCTCTTATGAATCCAACATTTCACTCATTCATGTGGGACTTAACCACTCACATTTTGTCTCACACAAGTGTGAGACTTCCACATCCTATAACAAAAATAAGATCCAACTTTCACTCTCCCACCAAGCTGAACCATGTCTCTAATACTACTTGTTGGAGAGACTGAGGGAGTAGGGAGCAACAACGGGACTAAGGCTCTAGAACTACAAGAAAGGGAGACGTCACGTCTCCACCCAAAATAGTAAGGCATCAAGTTGTGGGTTCTCTCTCTCTCTCTCTCTCTTATAATAGACGATGCGAGACTTAACCACTCACACATTCACCCTACACGATTCACTAATTACGAAGATTGGCATGGGATATATTATAAGTTACAATATATATTTAATTTTTATTCTATTAATATTTAAGTGTGTTAGTCTAATCAATAAAGCTATACGATTAGTCTTACACAAATTTATTTTGAACAATCATTACAAACAAATAATGATTATTGGCACAACTGTTACAAAAGAATATAATCGTTCCAAACCTACAACAACCGTTATAAATCATAACAACCCATATTCGATTTAAAAATAGCTACTTCTCAAATTAAATCAAATAATCTCGTTCTAAATTAAGTCATCAACTGATTATATCAATTGAGATTAAATCAAACACAAATTTTAATTATTAACCAACAATCATAATCAAATTTGCAAGATAAGGAGTTTGAAAGAAAATAAATAGAATCATAAACTTAAATTAACATTGAAAATAGAACATCAAGCTAAAGTTTTAAGTCTTATATACAAAATATTTAGAATAGTAGACCGGAGATAGATATTTGAGATTCACTAAGACTCTTATTTATAGTAATAAAATGCAAACCTAAAACTAATTAGGATTCTGAATTCTTAATAAGAGTTAGGTCCATTAGGTGCTAGAAGGCTCATTATAAGATTAACTATAAAATTTCACATAAAAAATCTGCAGTCAATAATTTTGCTACAATAATTAGTCTTTTTGACTGCCATAAAATTTGAAATGGGCTTTGAGTCCAACATAATATTTGTATGTTTGTTTCTCAAATTTCCAAATCATGTTTTCAAGCTTTAATCCAACAATCATAGCCCGTGATATGGGCGACAAAGTGAAATATGGTAATGATGATGGGGTTATTACCTAGTAAAATCACTAAAGTCCAATTAAGATCCAAAGTTTATTAAAAAGCTAAGAGATAAGTATTCTATATGAAAAATGTTCAAAATCATTTAGTAAAATGCTATAAAAGTGTGTAAAAATGAAATGATTAACCCCCCTTTTGAGGTTTGAAGAAAGGGTCGGGTTCTTCATCACCGAGAAGGGACAACTTGCTAAAGTAAATAATCAGTTTGTTAAAAAGTTTGACGAGGTCATTTGTGCTCAAGAAGTCATACCATATAGTTTTAAGAATTCCATAGTCTAGATTTGTCTACTAAATCTTGGCATTTAACACTTATATAAGGAAACGATTGCTACAAAAATGTTTTAGACAATAAGAATATTTGAAGATGATTTCTTCTTGTGTAGGGTCGTGTTCTACACTCTGCATCCATATTTATTTACTTTAATCTATTCTCGTTGTAGATCTAGTCCCCATGTTTTTCTTGTAATATGGATAATTTTCGTCGAGGTCGTGTTTGTTTTATTTCTTTGGTGACTTATCTTGAAGCTTGTTGTTATTTCGCGTGTCTCCATGGAAGAAGTTTCTTTGGCCAAGGTTTCCCTTTCTTATACCCCTTGGTTAACTAACTAGGATGGATATAGCACTTATGGAACTCAACGTCCCTTCAATGGTTAATCGATGAGGGGGTTTGTGAACCATATTTATATGGTCTAAGACATGGGCTTCGTTCCTCCTCTAAGGGATGAGTGACGCATGTTAGACAATAAACAATAATCTAAAGGGGGTAAATAGATCACAAATGAAATTTTCCTATTAAAATTTTGTAATGAAAAAAAGTGTTTCACTATGGCATACGAAAACAATCCCAAATCGTCAATCGCCGATCCCGAACTGTTATCGAAAAGACCAGATATGCATTGACCGATAGAACGAATATGTAAAATGAGAAAAACAATCAATATATTTTTAGCAACTATGTTTGAATCTAAATCATACTATAGTAATCAATTTCCAAACAAAAATTAACTTAAGCAATTTGTCAAACACTTGATGTGAAATCGATTCAACACATATTTTTCTATGATTTTGTTGATATGTAAATCCAATTACAATCACATAGAATGTAATCAACTTAACAAGGCAGTTTAAAATATTAGGCAAAAAGATTTTCTAGATTATCAATTGCACAATCAACGTTTTCACTGCTAACCCTCAAAACCCTATGGTTGATGTTGATCCTATCTTTTTTTCTTCCCTTAAACTTGACTCAATCAAGTAACGCAATATTTTCAATTGGATCCTCCGGTTATCATTACTCTTTCGACAGAACCCTTTTCTTCGAAGTTTTCACTCGACTGAATCCAAATTACGAACGTATCGTGACCCAAGATTATCAAAGTGATCCTCCGGTTACCGTTACTCTTTTGACAAAAACCCATATTCATCAAAGCTTTTACTCGACTGAATCCAAATTGGATAATCTTGTGAAAAACTCCAAAATCAATCCTTGATCTTAGAATAAAACCCCAAAAGGATTTTTCTTGAAACCCCTAAAGAAATATCAACCCAATTTGATTACATAATCCTAAATTGGACCTTATCAAACTATCTCTTGTTCACAAAAAAAAAGAAGATTATGTGTAGTTGTATGTATGCAATGAGAGAGGATGAAAATCTTTATATATATTTTTGGTTTCAATCACTTAGAAATGATGCATGAATGACTATATATATGTGTGTGAGTGTGTGAAATAATGAAATAGAAAAAATAGAGTTGCAAAATTACAAAATTGGACATTTTCAACAATGGGAGTTGACTCATTTGAGGTGAGAGTCTTCCTGCAAGGCAATGAAGTCACTCATACTGCCTGGGAGTTGACTCCCAATGGATAGAGAAGTTTTGAGAAAATTTGCTTCACTAGGAGTGGACTCATAACACGTGGGAGTCGACTTCTCCGTGTTTTGTATCGACTCCAAATGTCTATGAGTCGACGCATCCTAGACAAGGATTAAAAATGAAAAATAAATTTCAATGGGAGTCAACCCACAACTCAAGGGAGACAACTCCTTAGCATTGTGTGTCGACTCCTTTGCCCCTATATGTCAACTCATTTTTGGCAGAGAGTTTTCTTTTCAATATGCTTTAGAGGGAGTCGACTCCTATCACAGGTGAGTCGACTCTAAACATGGTTTTTCACAAAAATGTCTATTTTGACATTTTAAACATTTTCAAATGCTTTTGACTTGATCTAAAAGTATCATTAGATAAAAGCGCAACTCAGACATAGAGAGATAAGGTCCAATGTAGAAATACTACATATTACCTAGTTTTGACATCATTCAAAACATCTAAGAGAGGATATTGCACTCACAACGCCTCGCTGCCTCCCGATTCAGTAAGGGACCACCTTAGAGACTTTTGTTTATTGAGTGTGGACTATGTTGATGGGTTTATGTTTGGCCATCTATTTGGGATCTTTAATCCTTAATAGTGTGATTCCTTCATACCTTCCCTCGGGAAAGGATGTACATGTCTTGATCCCTCTTGTATTTTGAGTAGATTGTCTTTTAAAAAAACATCTTATTACAAAGGTCTCGTGATTGGTCGGGCTACATCCACATGTGATTTTTCATATTATTGATGATTGAGGTGTTTCAATACCATATTTGTCCTGTTATTTGTACTTTGTGATTTCAAGTCTTCTATAATTAGATAATGGTGAGGCTTTACTAGCCTGTTGGTCCCCTTGTCGCCCTTGTCGTGAAATTTTTTACAACCATGAGGCCTCATTGAATCATCTTTAGATGAAAATGAACTTTTAGAGGGTATTTTCTTTTATTCACGCGATATTCGATGTTGTCTTCATTTTTTAAAGTCTATTTCTTTTGAGATTTTATCCTTCCTTGCCTTCGAGTCTTAATTCTCTCATTTCACTTGTTTTGATCAATTGGTCCTATTTTCCCTTTTTCAAACTTGATCTGATATCTTCCATGTTTATGTCTAGGGTTTTAAATCACCCCTTAATTCTTTTAGGACTATTATGACTCTCATTGTCTTACCTTTGTAAAATTATAATGATGTAAGAAACTAAGATCGACATGCCTCCAAGTTGGCCAAAGGTTAAAGAATTACGTAACGAGGAATATAGTTGATCATGCAATGTATTTTATATTGAAAGCACATCCTTAAGGAAAATAAGATGGAATTGTTAAGTTAATGATCTAAAATATGTGTTGTATGGAAGAAAACCCGCGAGATTTTACATTTATATCCTTTACATTGATATATATATATATATATATATATATATATATATATATATATATATATATATATATATATATATATATATATATATATATATATATATATATATGGCAGTCATTTTTGTTGCTCTTAGCATGTGTCGCGATATCAACAACACATTCACATATTCAAGTTTACTATAAACCTTTAAAATCGTTTTTTCATGACACCAACCATCTCCAAATAAACTATCTTAGATACACCGAATTTTTAGAATTTTGTTCATACATAGTGGTTTGAACTCCACTTATATAAAACATGGTGTTATCTCTAACAAACTTTCTCCTATGATGAAAGATGACATTGAAAAAACTCATTCTCAGTTTTAGAAAACACTAAACAAAATTAAAATTATGTTAATTTTGAAAGCTATTATTCGATTAACTATTTTGAAAAATTTGAGCGATTCAAGCAATTTTTGAGCATCGATAAACACTTTACCCATATGCACCTCTTTCTTCTTCTTCTTCTTTCGTTGTTACGCTCCTCAAAAGTGTCTCTAATAATGTTTCTATGTTAGGACAAATGAGACGGGTTAGAATAGAAAAAACAATATTGTTTTGTTAAGGAACCTGAAATGGATGCAATTGGAGAACTAATGATCTTGATTGATGATACTGATCTCTTTTACAATGTCGTGGAATGAACTTACATGGTTAGCAGGGCCGTCTTTGAGGGCGTGCAAAGCGGGCTACCGCACAGGGCCTCAAGTTTTCCAGAGTTAAACTATAGCTAAATAGGGCCTCATAAAATATCAGGTAGGTTAAATTGTGAGTACATAAGGCCTCTAATAGTTTTTTATGGTTAAATTGCGGCTAATCTACACAGGGCCTCCAAAAACTTGAGACGACCTTGATGGTTAGCACTCCAATGTCCAAGTCAATTTAAAATTCAAGATGAGTGTGATGAAAAATTGAGATCATAGAATGTATCTTCCTCTTTGCGTGTGAATTGATTTTATACCTTGAATCAAGTAGAGTAAATTTGAAATGAATTGAAGCTTAGTCGTTTAGGCCTATGGGCGCCCCATAATAGATACAATTTTTTTATCTATAGAATGTATCTTTAACTAGTTACAATTTTTTTAATAACTAATGCATTTTATTCTGTCTTTTTTTTTAATTACTACTTCTTTCCCCCTTGCTTCTAAAACCCACATACTAACGCTATGTCCCTTCCAAACTATCACACGTACATCCATGTTCCATCTCCCCAAACTCAACCCTTTCAAACACCCCATTCCCTCCATCTCCAAACCCTTCTCGTTAAACCCGGTCCACACCTCCCTCAAAAAACCCGGTTCACTCCCATTCTCCTCAACAACCTCCACCAACTTCACCGGAATTCTATCCCTCTGCGCCGCCACAAAAAACCTCCGGCTAGGTAAAGCGATCCACGCTTCAATCCTCGTCAATGGATTCAACAAACCAACTCTCAATTTCCTCATCAACATGTACTCCAAATCCAACCGAATCGAAACCGCGAGGTTTTTGTTTGATTCTTCTGATAATAATTTACTGGATGATGTTTCTTGGAATTCAATTATAAATGGTTATGTTAGGTTAGGTAGTAACAATAGTTGTAGTGAGGTTTTTAAGCTTTTAGTTAGAATGCATCGATTTGGATTTGGTTTTAGTGATTATACTTTGAGTAGTGTGCTTACTGCTTGTTGTTGTGTTGATGATAGTTTTTTTGGGAAATTGATTCATGGATTTGGAATTAAGCTTGGTTTGGATTTGAACGTTGTGGTTGGAACTGGTTTAGTTGATATGTATGCAAAAACGGGATGTTTAGCGGAAGCTGTTAGGGTTTTTGAGAGGTTTGATTGGAAGAATGATTTTATGTATAATGCTATGATTGCTGGATATTTGCATGAGAAGAGTGGTGTGTATAATGGAAATGCACAGGGAGCGCTTGGTGTTTTTGGTGAGATGAGGAGGAAGGGATTGAAGTGTTCGAAGTTTACGTTCTCGAGTATTGTGAAGGCGTGTGTTGGTGTTGGAGATTTTGAGGTTGGGAGACAAATTCATGGTCAGGTTTTTAAGAGTGGTCTTCAAGGTGATGAGTTTGTTTGCAGTTCGTTGGTGGAGTTGTACTCGTTTTTTGGTTCAATTGGAGATGGATTGAGGTGTTTTGAGATGACGCGTAAATTGGATATTGTCTTGTGGACGACAGCGATTGCAGGTTGTGTTCGGAATGGACAGTTTGAAAATGCTTTGTCTTTGTTATATCGATTTTTAGCTGATGGGAAGAAACTGGATGAGTTCATTGTATCATGTGTGATGGGTGCTTGTGCAGATATGGCTGCTGCTAGGACTGGAGAGCAGATTCAGGCTTATGCATTGAAATTTGGTGTTGCGAATTTTACCATGGTTAAAAACTCGCAGATTTGCATGTATGCAAAGTCCGGGGACATAGATTCTGCTCGGACAACCTTTCAAGAGACAAAGAATCGTGACGTGGTGTCTTGGTCTGTGATGATTTGCAGCTATGCGCAACATGGTTTTGCTAAAGAAGCTCTTAGTCTTTTTGAGTCGATGACTATCTCTGGGATTGAGCCTAACCAGATCACATTACTTGGGGTCCTAACTGCTTGTAGCCATGGAGGTTTCGTTGACAAAGGATTAAGATACTACGAAACCATGAAGAAAGATTTTGGCATTGCTGCTAATGTAAAGCACGGTGCTTGCATTGTTGACCTCTTAGGCCGTGCAGGAAGGCTAGAGGAAGCTCAGAGATTTATTATGGATTCCGGTTTTGAGGATGACCCAGTATTGTGGCGGGCCTTGCTCGGTGCTTGCAAGATCCATAAGGACACTGACATGGGAAAGTGTATTGCTGACAGAGTAATAGAGCTTGAACCTCATGAAGCAGCGTCTTATGTGCTTCTTTACAACATCTATAATGATGTGGGGGAAAAGAAACACGCTTTAGAGGTTCGGAAGCTCATGCAAGATCGAGGAATTAAAAAGGAACCTGGTATAAGTTGGATTGAGGTAGGAAATACAGTTCATACGTTTTTGGTGGATGATCGTTCTCATCCAATGAGTGAACTGATTTATTCAAGGTTGGGAGAAATGTTGGTGAAGATAAAGAAAATTAGCTTCGATGATGAGAAGCTTCCTTTGGGCATCTCTGAAACAGAACACAGTGGTGCCATCAAAATGAATCACCATAGTGAAAAGTTAGCCGTAACTTTCGGAATTATATCTTTACCAAAATCAGCACCAGTGAGGGTTATGAAGAACTTGAGGGTTTGCTCTGATTGCCATACAACAATGAAACACATCTCAAATGTGGAGAAGAGAGAAATAATTCTTCGAGATTCTATTCGCTTCCATCATTTCAAAGACGGTTTATGTTCTTGTAAAGACTACTGGTAACAAAAAATCATCTCTGTTGATAGCATGTTTTTTACAAAACAAACCCCCCTTGGCATCATACGAGGGCTATAAAAAATGTTATATTAATAGAAGGAACACATTACCAAGCTCTTAAGCTAGTATTATTCTCAAATCTCATCTGCTTTATCTACAAAGAATTGTGACTAAAAGTAGTTATTTCCTGTGTATATGTATAACTGTCCTAGTGCAAGTACATGAAATTGAAGAATCTCTGCTAATAGATTTTAGAATTGGCAGTTTAAAGCATATATACTGTAAGACAAGATTGCTTTCTAATGAAGAAAGGTATTGATGATTTCCTTATTATTGTTTAATCATGTTCATTTATTCAGTTTTTTTTTTTGTATTTCTAATAACTGTTAATAATGAGTAAATTGGCACACATTAACAAAAAACGAGTACCTCGGCACAATGGTTGATGTTTCCAACAAAATAGACTTGGAAGGTGAGGGGTGTCTCCTATAAAAACTCTTTTCAGGCTTTATCTGGAACCAATGCGGGACTTTGATTCTCTCAATATGCCCTATTTGCTGCATTAGTTCTACGGACATATTTCTAAATTACTTTGAATGATGTGTAGATAGCAGGTTTTTTTTTATCTCAACACGCTCATGTAAAGAACAGGACCAAGGTGCTATGCTCATTACTAATGTAAGTTGTGTTTGTCTTATTTTATGTTTCTTATACAGTGGCTTATGTGATGGCTAGTATCTAGTGCTTGACAGACATGTTAAACTGCATGTTAAACTGCTAATTATCGTTATGTGAAAATATTTGTACATGTGAAACTTGTAACATAAATGTAGAATGAATTTGAGAACAACATTACAGAGCTTAGTGTAACAGGTGGTTGAACAGAATAAAATGTGCTGCCGCTGGTACCCATCTTAGCTGCAACTTGCAAGACATTAGGGCACATATATATGTACTAACACACCAATTTTCATAAATTCGTTAACAATTTAGTCATGTTATTGATGCAGCATTTAACTTTGAGATTCCTTTAGAATTTCAGTTCCTATTTGCAGTCTGATATTAAAATAAAATATTTAATTTATTTTTATTATCAAATATCAATTTATATAATTCCTTTGTATAGCCTGAACTGAACTGAAATTTTTACTAATAAAATCAGTATAAATTACCAAATTCTAAAGCTTTAATGTATTATTAGTATGCTAAATTATACTGTCTGTCTCCTATCCTTACTTTAGGTTTCATGTGGTCCTTTTTTTTTCTTTCTTCCCAAGACTGATATCTTACTGTACAAAGTTATACCTAAGGGTGGACATGCAAGCGAAGCCGACCTGAAGCTAGTCTACTCTTAGATTTTGTTTGGATTGATGGAATCGGATGGAGCAGAGCAATATGGGATGGAGTGAAGTGGTATTCCATTGTTAAGATCATTTAAAATCGGACGGATCAGAGTGGAATGAAGGGGCATGGATTTTATTCTATTACTTACCACCATATCTCCGAATTAGGCGGACTGAAGAATTTGCCTTGTTCCGTTTTAAAATTTTCAAAGGATGGAATGAAATATTCATTCCGCTCCGCTTTATTTTGCTCTGCTTCATTCCACTCTCCTAAAACGAACAGAGCGGAATGGAATAAAAATGTCATTTTATTGTTTGGGTATTTCGTGACGGAACGAAACAATTTTGTCATTCCGCTCAAATCAGAGAGTACAAAAATTAATGGAAAGTGATGGAATGCATTCCATCTGGTTCTGTTCCATTTCATCCTTTTTTTAATTAATCCAAACAGGAACATGAAATTATTCCATTCCAGCCAAATTCCATTTTATTCCATCAATCTAAACATACCTCTAAAATGTCTTAACTTCAAACAGAATGCATCAAAATTTTCACTGTAGGGAACTCAAACCCCAACCCTGGTCCCTTTGTTAGTAGGTAGCAGTAGTTTTTCTTTTTATTTCTTTCTGACTGCTGGATTACTGTAGGCTTTCTTCTCCTATTAGTAGCATATCGAAGCACAGATAAAGAAAAGTATTTGACTGTGTCCATTTTATTTTAAAGGCTTATACTATCCAATATTACCAGTTACTAGTTACAAATTAGTTCATGTTATTTCAGATTTATAAAGTACCGTTAATTTTACCATACATTACAAATTCAATAAATTAGCTTATCTACTATCAGTCATCAACTAATTTATCTATTATCAGTTATTACCGATTATACATGCTTCCGTTATAGATTTAATTTGAAAATTATTTTCTATTATACCAAAGCATGCCATAGTTTCCAAAGTGAGAGAGAGGCTTTTAATGTGCATTAGTTAATGAATTTGGATTCAGAATATTAACTTTTCAATCCAGGCTCACATTTTAAATTTGTTATGTATTTGAAACATCATATTTAATTCTCTTTCTATGGAGTTTATTTACTAGATTGAAAAGTGTATGGGAGATTTTCTTTTGTTAGGAATAGGAGATGAAAAAAATCTTTGATTTTCTTTCTGTGTTTAGTTTTTGTTTCAACTATGCATTAAAATGTCCAAGTTTACTGTTAATAATTTGAAATGCACAGCTGATACAATTCTACTGATGTTTTTAGTTTATATGAATCATTCAAACTGGTTCTCTCATTCAAACCACTAATGCACATGGCTTAGACAGATTCAAGTTTAAAGATTCAATTTTTATTTCAACTGTGCATATGTTAACGAAATCAAATTTGGAATATTAACTTAAACTGCTAGGTTCACATTGTGAGTTTGTTGTGTATCGTTATGTACATTTGTGAGCCATTTGACAATAATCTCCACTTTTTAAGATGTGGGATAAAGTTCCTTAAGGTATTGTTCAAGGAAGGCACAACACTCACGGTCTGATTTCACCGATATCCCAGAAGATCAGTTCAAGTTGGTGTATATTACTAATACTCTCAAGGGCAAGTTTCGATTAGATCTATTAGTTGGTAATGTTGAAATAGAGAAACTTGTAAGTTTATTATGTATGAAATTCTGGATTATTACTTACTAACACCTTTGTTTTATATATGTATAAGCTTGAAGATGTTATTGGAGTGCTTCATGAAATTGTCAAGACACAACCACGAGGGAATGGGAAGTAGGTATGCACAAATATTGCTCACAATGATGAAAGGATTGACATCTTAACTAAGTTTGATTATGTACATGAACTTCATTATATATTTCAATTATAGTGAAACCATTATTATTGAAACTATCACTATGTTAAAGAATACACATCAGACATTATATGTTAATAGTTGAGAGTAATCTTCACTTTACAAAAAGTTGTTACAAATCGAGTTTTGTAAAATTGAGTTAAGTCCAATCACATTTGTAAGAGATTTTCAATCTTTTTTCCTTTCAAAGTAGAAACATCATTGATGTTACATTATGGGAGTGTCATATCCCAATTTTACTTTTTAGATTTTATGTGTTACATCCAAGTTCATCTGTCTAATTATCCGGGTTGTGACATTAGTGTATCTTATTATCTTTCATCATCATGCATGATATATATCCCATTGGTTCTTATTAATCAATACAATCCGAAGAAAGTCAACCTTTGATGTAACTCTTTGAATTCTACACCACATTCATTGATCCAGGGGTCACTCATTACAAATAAACAATGAAATGACTAGGTAGATAAACCTTCAACGGCGACTCTGACGTGGACAAACGATGTCTGGGATATTTGGTCATTATCCTTCCTTAGGATACTAGGTTGAGTGAACTTCACACTTCAAAGAGCTTTCTTTGATTGGACAGGGCATCGAGGTGTTCCGCCTTACATTTGCCTGCAGATATTTAGGTTAATGGTCGACTTATTCGGGGATGTAGCTTAAGGTCGGTCGTTGGAGTCTTAGGACCCAAGGGTTGCTTTGTTGGATGCCTCGGAGAGGTTTTTTTTTTATTAGTGGGTTAACTTCTCGGATCCCCTCTATTTCAGAGTGGGTATCTATCTCAAGAGAATATATATATATATATATATATATATATATATATATATATATATATATATATATATATATATATATATATATATATATAGGGACGACTCAAGTGAGAACACTTGGTTATTATGAGAAATGAGAACAATGAATCACGACCATTAAATTTTGATTTTGATGATTTTAATGGATTGGATTGGTTTCTCTATCTATAATCCTTAATATTTATCTTAAATCAACATAGAAAGAGAAACCAATCCAATCCATTAAAATCAACAAAATCAAAATTTAATGGTCGTGATTCATTGTTCTCATTTCTCATAATAACCAAGTGTTCTCACTTGAGTCGTCCCCTATATATATATATATATATATATATATATATATATATATATATATATATATATATATATATATATATATATATATATATATATATATATGACATTATTTGGGAGACCTACGTCTTTGACCTATCTTTATGGATAACCCTCCCCTTCTAGTCTTTCCTTTAGGATCGCGATGCTGGTCAAGAGTCTAGGATTATGGTTAGTCGATCTCCTTGCGGTCTGACTTCATGATTCCTTCTTTCTGATTGCATGGTCAATCATTTCCATTTGCTTTTTCTAGCCTGGATCCTAAGACTCAATAGTTATTTTATCCAAGTTGGGTGATGTCGCTCGAGGGACGTTGCTTATGAGCATCTTCTTTTGGACCCTGACCTCAACTGAACTGCTTCACTTACTTGGAGATCAATATTTGAGCCCAAATACTTATATTTCCTAAGCGGTGCCCCGTGCCGACCTTTTTGGTAAGGACTAGACTAGGTGATAAGGGAAGCCCTAAACATGGTGCAAGGGGGAAGTTCCTCCAGTCACATGTGCTTTGGTACCGATAACGGGCACCCCTAACACTTACCTCACGGTTAGTATTAACTATGAGCTTGTCATATCTTGGCAAAGCCGCCTTGGTAAACACCCGGATGAGGGGAAAAGTGAGGATGATGTTGGATCGGAAAGAGAATTGCAAACCTCCGGCATGACCTCTAGAGAAATTTCCTTCATACCCCGACATAAATCTAGATATGGTTCTCAAACCCTTCCCTTTGCTATTTTCCAGAATTCTCGAGGGAATCAGAGATTCAAAATTTGAGAAGACTAAAGTGGAAACAACGATGGATTTACTCGAATGCGTCAGATCTATACATTTGATTTCAAACGCCCTCAATTATGTGGTCTGAGGAAGGTTGCACACGATGAAATTGAAAGGCAATTGTGGATTTGTCGAAAACGTGGAAATTGGAAGTTGATTCACTCAAAATTCGATTACCTAAGGAGGTTACGAATTGGTAAATTAGAGATTAGATATGAAATTATGGATATGGGAGGAATCGGAAGTCGAATCCCACAGATGACACCACTGTTTTGTTCGCAAACCAGAAATGAATGTAGTTAACAAACTTATGATCTTGCATGGTGGCTCTAATGTCCATTACGGTGGCGGAGAATGGACATGCATGGTTAACACTCTAACACCCAAGTCAGTTCAAGAGATTCAAGATGAGTATAGTGAAAATGGAGAAGAGAGATTGTACCTTTGTTCTTGGTGTGTGAACTGATTTTACACTTTAGGTTAAAGAGTGGATTTGAGATGGATTGTGCCTTGGTCAATTGGGCCTTAGGCCGGTTCAAAACAATAACCTTCTTGTGGATACTCACCCCAAAAGCTCGACATTAGTAGTTTGACGCCAATATAATGCGCCATTAGATCTTATTTATTTGATATGACAATCCTTAAAAGTTTAACTAGTCTAGATTGTTACAATGTAAGGGCGAGATCGTTCCAAGGATATTTTAGGTCATTCATAAGTATTGAGAAAATATTAAGTTCCACATTGGTTACACCTATCGCCTATAAAGTGTCTATATAAAGTGACACTCATCACATTACCAGTTAATTTTGTAAGGATGCGTTAGGTTAAACAATAACTCTAATAAGGTATAAGAGTCTATCGATCGGATCATGGGCCACCCATCGTTTATATATACACCAAGCTTAATAGTGTTGGACGTGATGGAGTGTATTTAGAAAATATCAAGTCTCACATGGTTAGACATAATGACTCTAAAGTGTTTATATAAAATGATATCCCTTATCTTGTAAGCCGATTTTATAAAGATGTGTTAAGTTAAACTATAACTCTAATATAATATTGATATAATATCAGAGTCTGTATTATGGAGAGTCTGTATTATAGAGCATGTATTATGGAGCATCCACCATTTATATCCAAACAGATAGTACTAGACAAGATAGAATGTATTGAGAAAATATTGTATTCTACATTAGTTAGATATAGAACTTCTAAAATATTTAAATATAAAACCTCTAAAATGTTCATATACAACAACACCACTCACTTTGCAAGTAAATTTTATAAAAATGTGTTAAGTTAAACTATAAATGAAATCCTGTAAACATTGCATAGTGATGGGACAAAATATATTGAACATAGGACTAGATTGGAATAAGTGAATTATAATTTATATATTTTTCCCTTTAATAAACCTACTTTTTCTTTAGAATTCAACATAAGGTCCCACTTTCTTGTCTAAAAATAATGACGCATCGATTTCTTGCAATGCCTTGTTAGTTTATTTAGTTATTTATTTTTCGTTGATATGATATGAGACATTTAATGCAAAATCCTTAAAAAACATATCAAAAGAATACTTATTTAAAAGAGGCATTGATTAAGTAGAATAAGAATAAGATCATAAGCAGATCCATGTTGGATATCATAATTCAAAACATGCCACTAGGCTATTGTCAATTAGGAACAAACAATAAGAATCAAAATAATTGTTATTTGGAAGAAACAATTAATTCATAAAATCAACATATAATACATTATCCAAGCATCACGCTAAGATAAAAGACATTGGTTGCAACAGCTATCTATGTAAATTACATCTGACCAAACTGTTGAAAGAATAGATTTTATGGGCAATTGGCACGCATGGTTTAATTGTTCCTAGGTAGATATTTAGTGCTTTTATTTATATAACAGTTAGGGGTGGACAACAGGCGGGTTCGGGCGGTTTCGGACCGAAAACTTCAATCCGTTCAAAACCGCGGTTCATATATACATACCCATTTTCGCCCATTTTCTTCTTCGGATCAAGCGGGTTTCGGTTCAAGCGGCTGCGGATTTGCGGTTGGGTTTATGCGGGTAACATCTATAATAATAAAAAAAATTGTAAAACATAGAAAATCTTTTACAAACGAAAACAAAAAATGAATATTTATGAACAAACTCAGATTTCTACATCAACACATCAACCAAAAAATAGTAAAAATTTGAAATGAAAAGTAATCAAAGTTGAGAATAAGTTGAGGTTGGGAGAAAAGAAGAAAGAGCATGAAGAGGAAAGATGGTGAGGAACAAGTTTGTAGAGTATTGCCAAGTACTTAGATTGAAGCTTTAATGTAGAAGATTTCTGGATATTAAGAGACAAATGAATATTTTTTATGCCTCAACTCATAATGAAAAAAGAGAGACTTGAAGAAAGAGCTTATTTTTCTTTCTAAATTAGTAATGGAAAGTGAGAGACGTGTTCTAGAATTTTAAAGTAAAAACATTGTTTTAAAAGAAATAAATTTGAAGTAATGAAGATGAAACCTCCTATTATTCATATTTATTATTTATTATTATTATTAAAGGCTTGTTACAAAGAATTTATGTGGTACATGACATCTCAATTCATTGCTAGTATATAATTAATACTAATAACCAGACACAAACAGTAGGATGTCTGTCAAACGTCACTATCCTAGTCTGTAAAGCTATCTTCATAAATAAATTTTCTGCTACACTCCATCACTATTAGTTATATGCAGATTCTTTATATATACGGGCGGGTCGGACACCCACAGGGTTAACTTTATTCAACCGAGCCAGCCCATATAAACCCTATTCAACCTGTAATTTTTGTATGCTTTACCCGTGGACCCAACATAAACCGCCCGTTTGTCTTTTCTGTTCCGGTTTATGCGGATTTATCTGGGTCACGGTTCTGTGTCCAGCCCTAACTACAATTGGTAAAAGCTACCCCGATATGGAAGCTAGGGTATCCGCAAACAGTGGGATGCTCAAGTCATTAATTCTCGTAAGCATGATATTTTTTTAAGTTAGAATACTTGACCCTTAAGCAGAAGAAGGTTTGAGAAAATAGATAATTTAACATTAGTCAGACATAGAGTCTATAAAATATTTATATAAAGTGATAACATTCACCTTACAAGTCGAGTTTATAAGGATATATTAGGTTAAACAATAACTCTAACATGATATAAGAGTCTATTGATCAAACCATGAGTTAACCACCGTTTATATACACACCAAACTCAATAGTGTTAAGCATGATGAGTTGTATTAAGAAAATATCAAGTCCCACATGATTAAACATAGAGACTCTAAAGTATTTATATAGAATAACATTCTTATTCTTCATCTTACAAGTCAATTTTATAAGAATGTGTTAAGTTAAACTACTCCCTCTAGTCCTTATTATAAGAGGAAGTTTACTTTTTAGATTCATAGAATGATTAATGAATTTGGTCTATATATGGACTAGATACATTAATCATTCTATGAATCTAAAAAGTAAACTTCCTCTTATAATAAGGACCAGAGGGAGTATAACTCTAGCTAGTATAATATCATAGTCTGCTACTGTTTATATCCATGCATCAAGTCCAACAGTACTAGACATAAGAGAATGTATTAAAAAAAAATCAAATCTCACATTGGTTAGTTATAAAACCTCAAATCGATTTTATAAGTATGTATTAGATTAAACTATAAATAAGATTATGTGATTGGTATTGCGCAGTGATGAATACATAATTTATATATTTTTTCCTTATAATAACCGTATTTTTTCTTTAAAATTCAACATAAGGTCCCACTTCTTGTCCAAAAATAATGACACATCGATTTCTTGCAATGCCTTGTTAGTTTATTCAGTTTATTTTTCGTTGATATGATGAGACATTCATTGCAAAACTCTTTAAAATCATATCAAAAGAATACTTATTTAAAAGAAACATTGATCAAGTAGAATAAGAATAAAATCATAAGGAGATCCATGTTGGATATCATAATTCGAAGCATGCCACTTGCCTATTGTCAGTTAGGAAGAAACAATAATATTAATCAAAATAATTGTTATATTAATCCATAAAATCATCATAGCATCATGCGAGTATCAAAAACTTGGTTGCATGCATCTATCTATGTAAATTGCATCTGACCAAACTGTCGAAATAATAGATTTCCTAACTAGATAAGACAATATGATTTCTTCTTCCATGTTCCTACCACAGGGAAATGGACCCTTTTACGAACTTCACAAAATTATATCTTCTGTTATTTATTTATATAACTTGGATCGGTTTAATTTATAAGTGAATATTCAGTTTATCTGAAAAAGAAATTCTCAATAATTTTTAATATTTGAATTGAATCTTACGATTTTCTGAATGTCAGATTTGCAGTTCCATAGCAGGTACATTCATCAGGAACATAACATGTGAAAATCTAATATGGATTAGCAATAACTTAAAAAAAGGAGATTATGTATGTGACGTTTGATTTATGAACACGAACACAAGTCTAGTCTATTCCAACAAGAGTTGAATGGTCATACATAGTGGATTAAGATTGGCTACCTTTAGAATACTCATGTCTAATATTGACTTTTTAATTTTCTACTATTATTTTTATCCAAAAATAAATAAAATATACATTTAATAATAATATACAATAAAACTTATTTCATAAGTAAAAATCACATAAACACATAAAAGGAATTTTTTTAGTGTGTTTCTTTGAAATCACATTTTCAAGATTATTATTCTTTAGAATCATATTTCTATTTATTCGTCTGATAAATTTATTTTTTTTATAAACATTTATACATTTTATTTAGTTCAAAAATTATAAAAATAAAAATAATTATAAATATGAGTATTCGTGAAAAGTTATAATTAGTAATTATTTATGTCTTAATTCTTTTATGATATTGTCTTTTTCTTCCTCTTCAGGTATATTTATTTGCGCTCCTTATTCTTTTCATCGTTTGCCAACTCCTTCTCTTCACTCCACCTTTTCTTAATTCTCTCTTCACACAATGGACAATCATCACCATTTTCTCTCTCTTCACATGCGATTTCTATTTTCGCTTCCTCTATGCCACTGGTTTGGCAGAAGGGTGGATGGTGAGATAATGACTCACCACCTTGGTGTCTATCCCAGGCATATCAGAGGGAGCCAAAGTGAACAAGTCGACGTTCTTAATGAGTTGATTGACTAAGTCATGTTCTTCCTCCTCAAAATGTGAAATTCCTATCTATATAAACGATGGGTGAAAGGGCCTATTTGGACCTCTTTCAAGTCCCAACACTAGAGGTCAGTATTTGAAACTTCAGAAGGGGCACCAACAAGGGTGAGTTCTTCCCTTTCCCTCGTCAGGATACTTTGGTAACACTCTTGAGCAATATGTTGGTCTCCTTGGATTATACCAAATTGTCCTCCTAGAACTGGATACTTTAGGATCAGGTACAAGGTGGAAATGACCTCCCTCAACGCATTGATAACATTCACTTAAGAATGATGTTATGCTACGACAAGGCGTCCGCAATAAGGTAGCTGACATCAATTTCCTCCGCGTATGTGCCCTCGCAACATGTGATCTCCTAGGTCACATTGTCCATTACTTGTACATGTTTGACTGACAATCTTGTTAACAAGCCACTAAACATTTTAACGTCGTTAGAGTCGAGTTGCAATTTTTGAAAGGCATCCTAGAACATGATGATAACGGAGCTACCAGGATCTATCAAGACCCGCTTGATATCCCAGTTGCCATGTTGCAAAATGATGACTAGGGGTCATTATCGTGAGGATTAACTCTAAGGGCGTCTTCCTTGGACAAGGTGGTGATAACCCATATTTTCCCTCGCACATCCTTGGGGAAACCAAGAAATATTATATTTGCTACAAATAGTTGCCTTGCATTTTTTCTTTGGGGGGAGCTATAGCTACCTCTGCTAGAAAAACCTATGGCAATGGTGTTTGTGTTGGAATGTATAGTCTTGTAAGCCATCTTCATAGGGAAGATGAAAGGATTTAGAGTTAAGGAAGTGTGGCCCAGTTTATTTTTACCATAAATCTACGGTGGGCGCCATTGTACTGGTAAAAAATTACAAGTATGCATGTTACCCTGCAAGGGTAGAGGCACTTAGTGGCCTTAGTATGTGTATAGCAAATAATGGTGGTTAGGGCTTGTCCATGACAGCAAGAAGCCTTGTATAGTGGTGGTTTAGAGGACACCCTGACGTGAGGTAAGAGGCTTTGTACATGAGTGGTGTGCTTATGTATAAGCGTATGTAGGGTGTGATCTGTATGAGTTAAGATTTGTCTCTCTCTCCCATTAAAGAAGAGGTATTTATAGAGACACTACTACAAAAAACTCCTTTTACAACGGTTGGAAAAGAGGTACTATCACGCGGGTCATACCGTTGTTAAGTAGGGTGTTGTTGTAAGTTCGTTGTTTCTATCACGGTCTGGAAACCGTTATTGAAAGGTAGGACACGTGCCACTTATCACAACGGTTATACTTATAAATTGTTGTGATACTTACACATATGTAGTGGGTTCGAAACCCACCAGCATAAATTATGTAAATCATAAATGACCTTTGATCACAGTTACAATATATAACTGCTGTGAAAAGTGCCCAGAGTTTATTATATAATATGTAGATTGCTTATTTTCCATACACCTCACTAAAGAAATATAAGCTTTCAAATTGATGAAGAAGTCTATAATCTGAAAATTAAGCTATTCTTGAAAACCAACTTAAACAAACCATTGTTTTTTGATTGCACGCGTCTCATCGTGTATTTCATGCTCTTTTACATATACATTGTGGTTTATTGGTCTAACTCCTTAGATACATCATTGTCTTCAATTATAGTTAAATTTCTTGTAGTTAATAAAATTTAACTATAATCAAAGACAACAATGCATCTGAGGAGCCAGGTCATTATACCATAATCTATATGTAAAAGAACATCACATGAACGATGAAATGCATGCAATCCGAAAACAGTGATTGATATAAGTTGGTTTTCAAATACAATTTAATTTTCAATTTAAATAAATGTATTTTAAGGGAGGGTTACTGAAACAAACAATCTATATAGAATATAATAAACTCAAACAACATCATACAATAGAACCATATATTATAAATTTGTGAGCAATGAAAAAAAGATATTATAAATTTCTAAGACACACCTTTTATTGAAACTAATCGTGGAACAGGAATCAATTCTGAAGTTCCTCTAGTTTGTGAAGCAATGAAAATGAAATATAAGGAGGAAGAAGCTTATAAAACATCTTCATACTTCTTATAATTCTTCTTATTGTATCTCAAACTAAATGAAGTTAGTTGTCGCTGTAGTTTCTTCATTAACTAAAATGTGTTGTTCTTGTTGAGTCCTACAATAACCATGAAAGTTATCAACATGTGAAAACGCAAACTTATTTGTCAACAGAGTATGAAAAACATCTCATTTGTGAAGCTATGAAGAAGAAGTACAAGGTAGATGAAGTTTCCATCACATCTTCATGCTTCTTGTACTTTTTCCATAGCTACACAAACAAATATACCATAGCCAAAATATGGTCTTTGTTAAGGTAGTGAAGACAAATCTGAAAGAAATGAGAATAATTAATCAACAAAAACAACATGCAACAAACGAGATAATGGGGAACTATCTAGCACTAATATGTAAGAGGAAGAATACCTTAACGTATGAAGCACAAGATTCACGGCTAATGGCGAAGAAAGAGAGAAAAAATTGGTGCTAGGGTTTCACTGTGAAGGAAACAACGCTACTGTCAATAAGTGAGAGTTCATTCACTTATATATGGGTAAATTATTTCACAACGGTTATCTACCAACCGTATTGATAATTATTTATTTATTATAAATATATCACAATGGTGGAACGTACCAACTGTAGTCACATCCCTTTAAGTTTTTTTATATAAAAATAAAGAAAAAATAAAAGATCCGCCTTAACATTGAAGGGATAAAATATATGATGGCGTTGAGGTTCGAACCCATGAAAGTTTTAAAGTTTTATAGAATTAATTTTTAATCAAAAACAAAAATAATATGGTAGCGCCTTATTTTAGAGATGTCACCACAGTGTAGTGAAGAACCGTGGTGACCATGACGTTGTTGTTTACGTATTTTGTAGTAGTGAGACTTTGGGCCTAGGGTTTCCTTGAGAAAAGTCATCGCCCACTCAATAAACGATGAACCATTGAATCCCTTTTTCAAGAGACACTACAACGCGCAAGGCTTTTAAAAGCGCTTTTTTTGGCCTTTAACAGCGCTTTAAAGCGCTGCCAAAGCCAGCGCTGGCATAGGCTACGAAAGCGCTTTTAAAAGCGCTCTGGTAGGCCCCCCCTATAAGAGCGCTTTTCTGGAAAAAGCGCTCTTGTAGGCCCCCCTTTAAGAGCGCTTTTCAGGAAAAAGCGCTCTGGTAGGCACCCCTATAAGAGCGCTTTTTTCAAAAGCGCTTTCGTATGTTGCGTTTTTTTTTATGCTTTTTATTATTTCTAAACCTGCACTTTTGGCAGCAATATTTTAGAACCTGTAATTTACTATTTTTTGGCAGTATTTTTTCATGAACCTATAATTTATCATTTCAAATCGATATATACCATTATAATCGATATCGATTATATACAAAAAAAGTATTATATTATATACTATTAATGTAAATCAAAATACATATATACATATTTCTAAACCAAAACAACTAAACCAATTCACATATTTCTAAACCAAAACAACTAAATGGGAAACAACTTCCGAGTTCTTATGCAACCAATGTACGCTTCCTGTATTATCTGGAGCTATGTTGTATTGATGCTTTAATGGAGAACCAGTAGTCACCTGAGCTATGTTGTATTGTGTCACAGAATATGAATCAAATAACTGTACCCCGAACGATCCTGCCACAGAAGACTTCGGGGTACATTACTTGATTCATATTCTGTGGAACATAATCGGCAGGGGCACATTGTGTTCTATCCTTTACCAGTCCATCCACTGTTTGAAGCTCAACCTACAATAGAAAAACGTGATTATTTACACAACATTCACATTCTCAATATTTTCTCTATCAACCAAAAATTTCCTCATCTCCGAACAAAAGACAAAATAGTTAATAAAAATAGTGCTATACCAGAACAGAAACCAATTTATAAGAAATCAATTAACAACCACATGCACATAAAAATAGTTTTTGATAAAAGAACAAGTCAATTGAGCCAACAACCAAAAACCCTAAAAAAAATCAGCCGTAGAGCCGTAGAGCCAACAACCAAAAACCCTAAAAAAAATTCTGTTCATCATCTTCGAAAAACCTCTCCAGAAACTGTAAATACATTGTTCATATTCATCCAACAACAATCACAATACACAGCCGCAAACACTAACCAAAACCCTAATTGTTCATCTTTCTCATACACGCAAACCATTCATCAGAAACAAAACCATTCACAAATCATCATCAAACATAACCAGACAAACATTCATCAAACCCAAACATTTGTTCATCACTTTCCTAATCAAACAAACCCTTCAGAAATTTGAGAGAGGAAGAGAGAATAAGAAATAAACTCAGAAAGGTCTCACCCGGTTTTGGTTTGTAGATTCAGAATCGAAACCGAACTCAGCAACAACACGAACCTCAACTCACCATAAACTCATGTGTTTTGGATCTGAAAGGAAGAAGAACGACGAAGGTTGCTAGGGTTTCGGAGAGAGGACGGCGGAGCAACGAAGGAAGAAGAAAGATCTGAAACAAAACGCGTGTGTTTGTAAAATATATAATTTTTTAAATGGGCTACCAGAGCGCTTTTCAAAAGCGCTTTAATAACACCCCCTACCAGAGCGCTTTTATCCCAAAAGCGCTTTCGTAGCACCCACCCTATAAGAGCGCTTTTAAAAGCGCTTTCATAACCCCCCTACCAGAGCGCTTTTTAAAAGCGCTCTCATACCCCCCCTACCAGAGCGCTTTTTAAAAGCGCTCTCATAACTCCCCCTACCAGAGCGCTTTTTTTTGCATCATTTTTCCTTGTTTATTAATTTTGTTTTTAGCGAGCCCTACGAGAGCGCTTTTGCTAAAAGCGCTTTAGTAGCTGCGCTGCTACAGCTTAAATTTGGCGTAGTGAGAGACGTGGGTCAGTTACTGACCCTAACTTCTCTCTTCCCAAGAAACGTCTTATCACATGTTTTCCATGATTAGGCGATAAGACAGCCTTTGGGCAAGGCAACACCTCCCTTAGGGCGACATGTGATTGTCGCCTCTCTTGACGGAGGCATATAGTCATCACCCTATCCAGAGCCTTTATAAATATAACACTACAAATTTCTAAAGTTAAGACATAAGTTGATGATGCAGGAATGCTTTATAGTTTCAAATGCTAAATTTGACCTTAATAGCGGTTGTTCAAAGCATATGACCGATGATGAAACTCTTTTCTCCTCCTCCACTCCTAAGAAGGAAGGTTTTGTCTCCTATGGTGACAATAATAAGATGACTATTTTAGGTTTTCATACAGTCAGTAGCTCCCCTAGTCCAACGATTGAGGGAGTTCTTTTGGTTGAAGGATTAAAACATAATTTACTTAGTATAAGTGAATTAGGTAACAAAGATAACAATGTAACCTTTGATTATTCTAGATACAGGGTCATAAAATCTAAATCAAATCAAATTCTCTTTATGAGCTCAAGTGCAACACCCCAATTCTACTCGACGAATATTATTAAAATCAGAGTTATAAAATTTCCAACACAACATGGGATGCTACACATCATTATATCCAACAAGAAATTCAAGTCACAATTCAAGTCACAACACTTCACATCAGTTCACACTTATGCATTATAAAATGCGACACTAAACTATGTACTATAAAATGCGACACTAAACTATGCACATGCATGTGGTACCAACAGGGCTTCAACCCTCATCGCTAAATTGCCAATAAATAGAGGCATCAATAAGGCATAAGCCTTCATCGTAGTTTGTCAGTCTATGTCGTCGCAGAGTATGCAAATGTATGTGACTCGATAAATGCAACATTACCTACTCAACATCAACAAATCTCATCACAAGTCATACGTCTATAGCACTGTTATTACCAATAAATAGAGGTAATTCATCATCACAAGAATTCCTGTAACGTTGCATTATCAACAAAATAATTACATTACATCATCGCTGATATATCACAAGAAAATAACAGCATAAGAAAGTATTTCCCAAAACTGTCCCTTAAATCTCTATGTATTAGTCTCTTATTTTATCAATTGTTCTACTACCAAACACTTCAAATTTATTCCCTGATATTCACTTCTAAAATATACTAAATGGCAATACAGTTTCATCTGCTAAAATTACTACTGGTATTTTTTTCTCTGATATTGTAGATGTTTTGAAATTGGCTGCATTTTATGGTAAAACATTCATGTTGTATGTGTGTGGAATTGTGCAGGATCATTTGGTTGAGCTAGTACAGGTTTTTGTTGGATGTCATGCTCGATATCATGACATCTGTGTCTGACAGCAGTAGCTGTTACTTTATAGTTATGATGTTTCCTTATTTATCTCAGGCTACTATTTAGGAAACTATATATTGTGTGTTGTGTGATTTATTCTAAAAAATATCGGATTACAGCTTATGAGAACACCCCGATGATGTGGAAATTAGGTTAACTTGGTTAACCCTAATTTATGTGTGGAAGGTCCATGGCCCAAGTCCTGCTGCCTGCTGACTATAAGGCAACTGCAAATCCTACTTTCAGAGGCAGAGTTTTTAAGCGTGAAGATCATAATACTCTCTGTGTTTCCACCGTGTGTGTTTTTATTGTTACTTGTGATCCAAACAATTATCACGTAGATGATTGCTTTGGAGTAGGGTGTCTTTGAGGTTTATGTATTTTGTCACTCTAAGCTTTTAAGCACGAGTGTGTGTCTCTTGATTGAAGCTTTTAAGCAGATCAAGGTGTGTTTTGAAGTGTGTCTTCTCTCTAAATTTGTTTAATGTTTGTTTGTAATCTCTGCTGTGATTGAGAGGGAGTGAGTGGAGATACTCAGGTCTAGGAATAAATTGGAATTACATTGGGTAGGTCTTAAGTAAGGAGTTGTAAACGGGGGAGTTTAACTCCGAATTAATTCTGCTTATATTGGATTCCCTCCTTGGCTTGGTAGCCCCCAGAGTAGGTTGTTTGAACCGAACTGGGTAAACAATTATGTGTGTTCTTTATTGTTTTATCATGTTTTGTCTTTAATTATTTTTGTGTTATTTTGGATGTCATAACATCCATCAAGACATCGCGTGTGAGGTTACTAGAATTTTCAATTGGCATTAGAGCAGGCACCCTGCCTGTTTACATTTGGGTGAGATCTAGGGAAAACAAATTCTGGTACTATGGACAAGAATGAGGAAGAACTGGCCTTGGGAAACTCCAAGACTATAAATGGGTTGTCCAAAAACAAAGGGCTAACTATTACTTGGTCTGATGGAGGTTCTGAGAGTGAGTCTGAAGAAGAAACTGCACAACACATCACAACACTAACAAGTGTTTGTGCATTCGATGATGATTCCAGTGAAGATGAACTAACCTTTGATGAACTTGCAGCCTCATACAAAGAGCTATATGTCAAGAGTGCTGAAGTGTGTAAACAATTGGAGAAGCAAAAGAAGCTCATAAAGGAATTGGAAACTGAAAAGAAAGAATATCTTGCAACCATAGACTCACTCAATGGTGAAATTAGCATGTTGAACTCCAAGCTTGATCAAATGTCAAAATCTGTCAGAATGTTGAATTCTGGAACTGACTCCCTGGAAGAAATCTTGCAAGTTTGACAGAGATCAGGTGACATGTCTGGAATAGGATTTGTGGGCAGACCAGAATCCATCTCAGGATTCAAGAGCCCAACACCTGAAGTCCGCACGCCAGTTTGGATGTCAAGACCAATGTCACAACATCATGAGAACAGGGGGATGAACCATACTAGGAGGAAATTTCATAAATGGAGATGTCACTACTGTGGAAAATTTGGTCACATAAAACCTTTTTGCTTCAGACTGTATGGTTATCCTAATCAGACACTTCAAAAAGGACCTAAGCAGAACACCCTAGTCAAGAAACAACAATGGGTTGCTAAAGGTACTGCCTTAATAGCCCACACTCCTTTGCGGGTGTCATCAAAAGAAGACTGGTACTTTGATAGTGGCTGCTCAAAGCACATGACTGGTACAAAGAATCTATTGGTAGATGTCACTCCTCATTCATCTAACTATGTGACGTTTGGCAATGGAGAAAAAGGAGAAATCCAAGGGATTGTAACACTGGAACATCCTGAAGCTCCTAATTTGGACAATGTTCTTCTGGTAAAAGGATTGACTATAAACCTAATCAGCATCAGTCAACTTTGTGACCAAGGCTTCAATGTCAGATTCACCAAGAAGGAATGTATCGTCACAAATGAAGAACATAAGGAAGTCATGAAGGGCTCTATGTCTAAAGAAAACTGTTACTTATGGGAGCCTAGAATCACTAATCACTCCTCTGAACCCTCTATGACCAAACAAGAGATTGAGGACAATCATCAAGAAAGATCAGTCAAAACAGTGATAAAGAATGTTGTTGAAGACATGGATGAATCTGATAATGAGACATTTGTTAGCGAACTCACTGCCAGTGAATTTGCTACTACCATCTATGAAACCTATCTAAGGAACGAAAAACTATGTGCAAGAGTGTTGGAATATAGGAATGCCTATACTCTCCTACAAGAGGAAAACGCAAGTCTCCGGTCAAACATTAAGGCTTTGGAACGAAAGTTGTTGAATACATCACATAACAGAAATTCAGAAGTAAGAAACCAAACTTACTTGATGGAGCATATGATGCCTAATCAAAAGAACCAACATAAAAGAAAACATCAGGAAAGGAGCACATGTCTCTCATATAAGAGATGCTATCAATGTGGTAGGATAGGTCACTTGAAGTCCACATGTCCTGAATCCCGTGCTCTTACCAGAAGGATGATCTATCAACAAAGAAATCTTTCAAAAACAGAGCCACATCACCTCGAGCTAAGTGATGAGATTGAGTATTCAATTTCTGTCTCAAATAAAAAGATCTCTAGAGGCAAAATAAGAAGTGTTAAAAGAAGAAGACCATATCAAGCACCTAGAACTTGGCACGAAAGGATGGCTAGAAATGATTACAAGGAAGGAGAGATAGTCAAAACCTTCTTTGTGAAGAATGAAGGTGAAAAACTCATGATTACTCGGATATTTGTGGATGATACAGTTCTTGGTGAGATGTCAGAAAAACAAATGTTCGATTTTGTAAGAATACATTAGGTTAAACAATAACTCTAACATGATATAAGAGTCTATTGATCAAACCATGAGTTAACCACCGTTTATATACACACCAAACTCAATAGTGTTAGGCATGATGATTTGTATTGAGAAAATATCAAGTCCCACATGATTAAACATAGAGACTCTAAAGTATTTATATAGAATGACATTCTTATTCTTCATCATACAAGTTAATTTTATAAGAATGTGTTAAGTTAAACTATAACTCTAGCTAATATAATATCATGCATAGTCTGTTACTGTTTATATCCATGCATCAAGTCCAACAGTACTAGACGTAAGAGGATGTATTGAAAAAAGATCAAATCTCACATTGGTTAGTTATAAAACCTCAAACCGATTTTATAAGTATGTATTAGATTAAACTATAAATAAGATCCTGTGATCGGCATTGCGCAGTGATGAATACATAATTAATATATTTTTTCCTTATAATAACCCTATTGTTTCTTTAAAATTCAACATAAGGTCCCACTTCTTGTCCAAAAATAATGACACATCGATTTCTTGCAATGCCTTGTTAGTTTATTCAGTTTATTTTTCGTTGATATGATGAGACATTCATTGCAAAACTCTTTAAAATCATATCAAAAGAATACTTATTTAAAAGAAACATTGATCAAGTAGAATAAGAATAAAATCATAAGGAGATCCATGTTGGATATCATAATTCGAAGCATGCCACTTGCCTATTGTCAGTTAGGAAGAAACAATAATTATCAAAATAATTGTTATATTAATCCATAAAATCATCATAGCATCATGCGAGTATCAAAAACTTGGTTGCATGCATCTATCTATGTAAATTAATTTGCATCTGACCAAACTGTCGAAATAATAGATTTCATAGCTAAATAAGACAATATGATTTCTTCTTCCACAGGGAAATGGACCCTTTTACTAACTTCACAAAATTATATCTTCTGTTATTTATTTATATAACTTGGATCGGTTTTATAAGGGAATATTCAGTTTATCTGGAAAAAAAATTTCTCAATATTTTTTAATATTTGAATTGAATCTTATGATTTTTTGAATGTCAGTATTTGCAGTTCCATGGCAGGTGCATTCATCAGGAACATAACATGTGAAAATCTAATATGGATTAGCAATAACTTAAAAAAAGGAGATTATGTATGTGACGTTTGATTTATGAACACGAACACAAGTCTAGTCTATTCCAACAAGAGTTGAATGGTCATACACAGTGGATTAAGATTGGCTACCTTTAGAACACTCATGTCTAATATTGACTTTTTAATTTTCTACTATTATTTTTATCCAAAAATAAAGAAAATATACATCTAATAATAATATATAATAAAGTTATTTCATAAGTAAAAATCATATAAAACTTAAAAAAATCTTTTGAGTGTCTTTCTTTGGAATCACATTTTCAAGATTATAATTCTTTAGAATGATATTTCTATTTATTTGTCTGATTAAAAATAACTTTTTTTATAAACATTTATATTTTCTTTGGCCATTATTATAAATAATTTTTTTTAGGTTTATTGAATAATAAATGTATTTGGTCTTTTTATGTAGACCATATACATTCATTACTCAATAAACCTAAAAAGATGATCTTTGCTTATAATAATGGTCGGAAAGAGTACGTTTTATTTAATTCAAAAATTATAAAAATAAAAATAATTATAAATATGAGTATTCGTGAAAAATTATAATTAGTTGACTCTTATTTAAGTCTGCTGACTCTTTATTCATAAGTCTGTTGACTCATTATTTCCTTTTCTGGAAACAAACACAACCTTTTAAGATTCATAAGTACGTTGACTCATTATTGACGTAAGAAATATATAAGGTGGTAATTTTATAATTTTTTCAAAAAAAAAAATTAAGTCAAGTTCTTGCTTAACTAATCTTACATTATTAAAAAAAACAGTTAAGCCGTTGATTGAGATTTTCTTTTAAATTGTTTACGAAACGCAAATCTCGGGTTCTAATTACTCGAATTTGGCAAAAATATTTTTTTTAGTAATTAGTTATGTCTTAATTCTTTTATGATATTGTCTTTTTTCTTCCTCTTCATGTATATTTATTTGCGCTCCTTATTCTTTTCATCGCTTGCCAACTCCCTCTCTTCACTCCACCTTTTATTGATTCTCTCTTCACACAATGGTCACTCATCACCATTTTCTCTCTTTTCACACGCAGTTTCTATTTTTGCTTCCTCTGTGCCACTGGTCTGGCAGAAGGGTGGACGGTGAGATAATGACTCACCACTTTGGTGTCTATCACAGGCATATCAGAGGGAGCCAAAGAAAACAAGTCGGCGTTCTTAATGAGTTGATTGACTAAGTCGCGTTCTTCCTCCTCAAAATGTTAAGTTCCTATCTATATAACCTGATGGGCGAAAGGGCCTATTTGGATCTCTTTCAAGTCGTAACATTCGAGGTCAGTATTTGGAACTTCATAAGGGGGCACCAACAAGGGTGAGCTCTTCCCTCTCCCTCGCCAAGATACTTTGATAACACTCTTGAGCAATATGTTGGTCTCCTTGGATTATACCGAATTGTCCTCCTGGAAATGGATACTTTATGACCAGGTACAAGGTGGAAATGATTGCCCTCAACGCGTTGATGGCATTCGCCTAAGAATGATGTTATACTGGGATAAGGCGTCTGCAATAAGGTAGCTGACATCAACTTCCTTGGCATATGTGCCCTCACAACATGTGATCTCCAAGGTCACATGGCCCATTACTTGTACATGTTTAATTCACAATCCTGTTAACAAGCCACTAAACACTTTGACGTCGTTAGAGTCGAGTTTCAATTTTTGAAAGGCATCCTAGAACTTGATATCAGCGAAGCTACCAGGATCTATCAAGACCCGCTTGAAATCCCATTTGCCATTGTGCAAAGTGATGACTAGGGGGTCATTATCGTGAGGATTAACTCTAAGGGAATCCTCCTTGGACAAGGTGGTGTTAACCCCTATTTTCCCTCGTGTGTCCCCGGGGAAACAAAGAAATATTGCATTTGCTACAAATAGCTGCCTTGAATTCTTCCTTCGGGGGAAGCTATAGATACCTCCGCTAGCAAAACCTATGGCAATGGTCTTTGTATTGGAATGTAGAGTCTTGTAAGCCATCTTCAGAGGGAAGATGAAAGGATTTAGAGTTAAGGAGGTGTGGCCCAGTCTATTTTCACCATAGTCCTACGGTGGGCGCCATTGTACTGGTAAAAAACTACAAGTATGCGTGTTACCCTGCAAGGATAGAGGCACTCAGTGTCCTTAGTAGATGTATAACAAATAATGGTGGTTAGGCCTTGCCCACGATAGGAAGAAGCCCCGTACGGTGGTATTTTGTGGTGGTTTATAGGACATCCTCATGTGAGGTTAGAGGCTTTGTACATGAGTGGTGTCCTTAGGTATAAGCATATGTAGGGTGTGATCTGTATGAGTTAAGATTTGTCTCCCTCTCCCATTAGAGAAGAGGTATTTATAGATACACTACTACGGAAAACCCTTTTCACAACGGTTGAAAAATGGGTATCATCATGCTGGTCATATCATTGTTAAGTAGGGTGTGGTTGTAAGTTTGTTGCTTCTATCACAGTCTGGAAACTGTTACTGAAAGGCAGGACGCGCACCACTTATCACAACGATTATACTTATAAATCGTTGTGATACTTACAGATAGGTATACTGGGTTCAAAACCCATCAACACAAATCATGTAGATCATAATTGACCTTTGATCACAGTTACAATATATAACCTCTGTGAAAAGTGCCCAGAGTTTATTATATAATATGTAGATTGCTTGTTTTACATACACCTCACTAAGGAAATACAAGCTTTCAAACTAATGAAGAAATCTATAATCTGAAAATTAAGCTATTCTTGAAAACCAACTTAAACAAACCATTGTTTTCTGATTGCATGCGTCTCATCGCGCATTTCATGCTCTTTTACATATACATTATGGTTTATTGGTTTAACTCCTTAGATACATCGTTGTCTTCGATTATAGTTAAATTTCTTGTACTTAATAAAATTTAACTATAATCGAAGATAGCGGTGCCTTTAAGGAACCATATCATTATACCATAATCTATACGTAAAAGAATATCAAATTAATGATGAGACACATGCAATCCGAAAACAATGATTGATATAAGTTGGTTTTCAAATACAATTTAATTTTCAGATTATAATATCTATGTCAATTTAAATGAATGTATTTTAAGTGGGGGTTAGTGAAACAAACAATCTATATAGAGTATAATAAACTCTCAAGCCCAAGAAAGAATAAGAGGGTTAATGTATTTGGATCTCTGATTCCTTCGAGAATTCCCAAGAAAGAATAAGAGACAGACAGAGAGAGAGAGAAAGAGAGAGAGAGAGAGAGAGAGAGAGAGAGAGAGAGAGAGAGAGAGAGAGAGAGAGAGAGAGAGAGAGAGAGAGAGAGAGAGAGAGAGAGAGAATGAGAGAAGAATGTTTTAAAATCAAAATCTGGTGTGAGAAATAGTAAGGAATATATGAGAAAATGTATCTCAAAAAGGAAAACGATTCATGGGCTTTTTAAAGCTCATAATCGATTATCCCATAGATAGAATTCATTATGTAGGGTAAAAATGTAAAGTTTTCAAATTGTGTCATTAATAATCGGCTCTAAACCTTAATAATAGACTATGTTGCGTTACAATTGAGAAAATCGACTAGACCTAATGGATAATTGATTATTCAGTGTATTTTTTATTCATAATGGATTATCCGAGCTTGTAATCAACTACTTATATATGAAAAAAATTACAGCTAAAGTTATAAAAAAATGTCCTCAATAATATTTTGTGAGTGTGTGAGAGTTGTCTTAGTAACTTATGAGTTACTCTAATATTTTTACAATACTCTAGTCACTTAGACACCATGCTAAGCGCACGAGCGATAAAACGATCTTTCACACTTCCTCTCTTTCAAAACTTTAAAACCTCAGATCCTTGCTATCTTTGACTTTAACACTTCATTGGAATACGAAATATTCTCCCCCAATGAGGCTTGAGATAACTTCAAGATGAACAACATCATCAAAAAGACAGTTGAAAATGTATCACCAAGGATCAACATGATCAAGCAAAGGACCAACCATCATTATTCCATTCAACATCTGTGTCATCATCAAAACCACTATGATCACCTAAAAGATGAATGCATCATCAACTGTAGTACATGCAAGCACATAGATTCACATAATGACGTGTATCCGATAGTGGTGTGTATTCTGTCTTTTATAGTAAGATTATATGTTTTTAATTGACCTTGAACCCTTTACTTTTCACAACTGTCTGGGAGCATAAATGTCATGAGTTCCTTAAAAATACGGTCTGTCGATTTTCAAAATTTAGGCATCTTCTGAATAAGTGTACCTCTAAAAAATATCAATTTTAATAGTTTCATAATATCATAACCTTCTTTGTAGATATCTACCCCAAAAGACCGACATTAGTAGTCTAACATCGATAGAACGACGTCATTAAATTTTTCTTGTCTAATCCTACAATTCTTGAAAGTTTACAAGCATGGAATTGTTAGTAAAAGATCATTCCATGAATCTTTGGGATCATTCACAAATCTTTAAAGATATCTTCTAGAATCGTTAGATGAATCCAACGATCACTTATGAGGCCGGTGGTAGGTGTTGCAAGGTGATGGAACACAATAGATGGGATTTTAGGCTTGAAATACATGAGTTATTATTTAAGGAAAATGATATCTTTACATCATTTTATAACACCCACGCCGTATTTATATACACAACACATACCATTTTTATTTTTTAATAATTTTTTTTGCCTTGATTCATGTGTAAGATAAAATTTGTTTGTTGGCATATACGGTGTAAACTACACAAATCAAATGTTCACATAGCAAACCTCATCTATCATATAAGAAAAGTCTCCCTTTTCTTGATCATTGGGACTATCCACATGCTGATGTCTCCACAATATTCCACATCAGCAGCATCAACCTTCTATTCTTCCATCCATAACTTCCAACCCTTCTGCCTTTCAAGCCCTCCACCTTCCACATTTCGAAACGGTTTTATCATTACTATATATAACTGATCATACTAATCGTGGAAATTTTGGTTTATACTATTTTTGCAATTCCAGCCATTCCCACAACTATTCATGGACAGACTGGTATTTAACATTTGTTCCTTTCTTTTCTTGATAGAAAATATCATTCTGAAGTACCAATTGGCGTTTCATATTATTTGCAAGTTGAATTTGTAGTGTATCATTCTGAAGTACCAATTGACGTCACTCCATATTATATGGTTTAGTTTTTTACATGGGTTGTTTCCAATCCCTATTTTCTATTCTTTTAGTAACAATTTAAATATTGTCCGTTTTGGATTTTTTTCTGGTGCAGACAGTAGCAAACATCGTCTATACGATTCGTTTGAAATTCGTTTGAAATAAATATTCTTCTTTGACTGCCCTGAAAGTTTGAGCAGTAAAAGTAGAAATCAAGTTGGCTGGTGTCAATATATAATGGAGAATCTGCTTGAAATTACTGGGTTATGCTTGTGCAAGTTTTGTCGAAATTGTAGATATTATAATAGGTAAATAACATGATATTTTATATTAATTCATAGAATGAACTTTAATTTTTTATATTTTAAGTGCAAATGTTAATAAATAAATCTCATAGATTGATTGATTTTATGTTTGAGTGATATTTATATTAAATCTTAGTAATTATAAAAATTATAGATATTATAATATATAAATAACATAATATTGTATATTAATTCATAGAACTAAAGAATATTTTAGTTAGATCAAATTAAAAAATTAAGTTTATCAATATATATATATATATATATATATATATATATATATATATATATATATATATATATATAACTTATAAAGTTAGTTTTATAAAATATTATTGATATTTATTTATTGTAAGGTCGAACAAAACAAAAAAAATAAAGATAGAATATAATAAAATATTACAAATTAAAAATATATACATAATTTTGAAATGGATAAGAAAATAGAATCAAAGAATAAAGAAAAAAAACAATGCATTTTTTTGGTAAATAAAGAGTTTAGAATGAAAAGACATAAATAATTTACCTATAAAAAAGTTAAATATCATAATTACCTTTAGTAATCATTGATTAATTGATTGCAACTTTTAATTTATAATTTAATGCATGTGATTGCAACTTTTGATTTCTTATTCTTTTAGTACTTACCATGTGTATTTTTAAATTATTAGATTTGAGAAAATATTGTACTTTTATATCTTACAAAATTATACTGTTTTTACAATATTGTATGATTTAAAAAAATATAATTTTGAGAAAATATTGTACTTTTGTATGATTTACCTAAAATTATTGTAAGATATAAAAGCCTTTTTGACGACCCATACCTTAAAATCATTACGTTGGGAACAATTTAATTGATATAGAATCAATGCATTCAAATCATATCAATTACTTACCAATATCTTAACTGGTATAAAATAAATACGTTACAAATATATTTAGTACTCCAATTATATTGATGTTGTATCACCAAAAATTGAGTGAATCAAATTATCATTAAAAATTAATAAAAATAATTTATCTCACTTGATTTCCTTCAAAATTAATTAATAGAAACTTTCCAAAATAATGAATTTATCAACATAATTTTGAAAACAAATTTCATATGGTTAGAAGATTTCTAACCTCTCATCTAACAAAAGGATAAATATTATTAGATACATATTTTAATAAAGTATTTTAGGCATATCATTGCTTTTATATATTGCATGGATTTTTTTGATAAAAAATGCATAATTATTATTATAAAAATAAAGTATATTTTCAAAATATTTAGAATACAACATGTGCCATCGTCATTCTCTGTATAGAAAAACTAACTATTATTTTCTATTTTTACTTTAATAAGATTTCTTACTAATACTACTAAATTATTTAAAATATAAAATTTGAAAGTTTTATTATATATATATATATATATATATATATATATATATATATATATATATATATTTATATATATTAATGAAATTTATAGAGATTATTAAATAAAATAAATATATTAGATCTATTGACTATTTAAAAAAAAAACATATTTAAAAATAACTATGGGTGTTAATAAGCATAAGTAATCGAATGAAACATAAGTATTGTATGAATAAATAGTAATAGAATGAAACATAAGTAATATATGAATAAATAATATCAAAATTGTATGATATTTTTTTATTAATCATACAATTTGTTTGTCATTTATAAAACTTAAAATTTTAACTGGACAAGTTCATCAATAATCAATATATATTTATCTATATATAATATAATATAATTGAAATATTACCATCAAAACTTTAATGGGGTCAATTCTATCCAAATACAAAATAATAAATTACGGATACACACGGGTAATTATATGGTATGCACATATGGTACTCATATTAACACATTTAATTAAATGTTGAATAATAACGAGAATAAATTTACAATTAATTTACATAGTTTTATAAATAATTCCAAAACAAAAATATTTATATATAGTAATAATTAACTATTGATTCAAATATTTTTATATATGGAATAATATATTTGATTTGTAAATTGAGTTTAACCAATTATATTAAATATTTATTATTAATTGTATTACATAATTTGATAGAATATTTCTTCATTATAATTTGTCAATTTAAGATTTTTGTTATTATAAAATATTTTAATTATCATCAAATATTTTTAAACAATGTTAAAATTAATTTATTTTTGTTTTAAAAATATCATCAAAATATTGAATATTAATAGAAACATGAAGTTATTGATAAAAAAAATTGAATATTAACGGGAACATGTAGTTATTAATCAAAATATTGAATATTAATATATTTTTTTAATATTAATGGGTACATGAAGTTACTAATCAAAATATTGAATATTAAAGGCAATATTAAAGTACTGGTCAAAATATTAAATGTATTGAATATTAACGGAAACATGAAGTTACTGATAAAAAAAATGGCATGTTAACAAGAGCATAAAGTTATTGATCAAAATATTGAATATTTACGAGAACACGAAGTTATTGATCAAACTATTGAATATTAACGGGAAAACAAAGTTATTGATCAAATTATATTGACTATTAACGGGAACATGAAGTTATTGATGAATATTAACGAGAACATGAAGTTAGTAATCAAAATATTGAATATTAACGTGAGTATTAAATTACAGAGCAAAGTATATAATATTAACGGGAACATGAAGATACTGCTAAAAATATTGAATAATAACGGAAACATGGCGTTATTAATCAAACTATTGAATATTAACAGGAACAAATTTGGAATATTAACGGAAACACGATGTTAGTTATCAAAATAATGAATATTAACGGGAACATGAAGTTATTGATCAAAATATTGAATTTTAACGGGAACATGAAGTTACTGAATAAAATATTGAATATCAACGAGAACACGAAGTTACTGATCAAAATATTAAATATTAAGGGGAACATGAAGTTACTGGTCAAAATATTGAATATTAACGGGAAATGAAGTTTATTGATCAAAATATTGAATATTACTGCGAACACAGAGTTACTGATCAAAATATTGAATATTAACGGGAACACGGAGTTATTGATTAAAATATTAAATATTAACGGGAGCACAAAGTTAATGATCAAAATTTTGAATATTATCGAAAACATTAAGTTACTGATCCAAATTTTAAAAATTAACGGGAACAAATTTTGAATATTAACGGGAACACGAAGTTACTGATCAAAATAATAAATGTTGACGGGAACACAGAGTTATTGACAAAATATTAAATATTAACAGGAACACGAAGTTACTGATAAATTTTTGAATATTAACAAAAACATTAAGTTACTGATAAATTTTTTGAATATTAACGGAAGCGAATTTGGAATATTAACGGGAATACGAACTTATTGATCAAAATAATGAATATTAACGGGAACAAGGAGTTACTGATCAAAATAATGAATATTAACAAGAACATGAAGTTACTGATCAAAATATTGAAAATTAACGGGAAGAAATTTAAAATATTAATGGGAATATGAAGTTACTTATCAAAATAATGAATATTAACGGGAACATGAAATAACTGGTCAAAGTATTTTTCTATTAATTATGTATTTTGAATGAATCATTATTATAAATGGAGTTTGTAGTGGTTTCTCATTGGCCTACAAGGGAGAGCTGATAGTTTGAGATTGTGCTGATAGTTTGTAGTTATAATTGAGCCAAAATAATTAATTTTCTCCTTAGCTAGCAAAAAAATAATCGATTCTCTTTAGCTGATAGTTTGAGATTGGGCTAATAGTTTGTAGTTTAATCAATTATATTAAATAGTTATCACTAATTGAATTATATAATTTGATTGAATATTTTTTCATTACTATTTGTGAATTTGCGATTTTAAAATTTTTCCTTCATTATAATTTGTCAAATAAAATATTACTATTTTTATAACTTTTTCAATTTTAACCAAAATTTAATCTTTTACTAATATCTTTTATTTTTCTCAATCAAAATGCACGAAAACGACGGGTACCCGTGCAAACGCACGTGTAAGACCCTAGTTATTTAATTATACTTTTCGCAATAAATAAACCTATAAACCTACGTTTTCTTTAAAATTCAACATGAAGTCCCACTTCCTTGTCCAAAAATGCAAACCTATTGCCACATCGATTTCTTGTAATGCCTTTTTGTTAGCTTATTCAGTTACTTATTTTTCGTTTATATGATATAAGACATTCATTGTAAAATTCCCTTAAAAATCATATTATATTTTATTAAAAATAGACATTGATTAAGTAGAATAAGAATAAAATCATAAGTAGATCCATGTTGGATATCATAATTCGTAACATGCCACTTGCCTATGGTCCCAAACAATAAGAATCAAAATAATTGTCATTTGAACGAAACAATTAATCCATAAAATCAACATATGATACGTAATTATCAAAGCATCATGGGAGGATCAAAAACATTTGGTTGCATGCATCTATCTATGCAAATTGCATCTGACCAAACTGTTGAAATAATAGATTTCCTAGCTAGATAATAATATGATTTCTTCATCCATCTTCCTACCACATGGAAGTGGACCCTTTTACTAATTTCACAAAATTATATTTACGGTTGTTTATTTATACTAGGGATCGATGGTTTTATAACAGAATATTCAGTTTATCTAGAAAATAATTCTCATTATTTTAATATTTGAATTGAATCTTATGATTTTTAGAATGTCGGTATGTGCAGTTCCACAGATGCAGGTGCATTCATCAGGAACATAACATGTGAAAATCTAACATGGATTAACAGTTACTTGAAAATGATCATTATGTATGTGAGGTTTGATTTATGAAAACAAACATAAGTCTAGTCTATTCCAAGAGGAGTTGAATGGTCATACATTATGGATTAAGATCGGCTACCTTTAGCAACACTCATATCTAATATTGACCCTTTATTTTTCCAAATCTTTCTATTAATTTTTATAAAAAAAAAAAAAGTTTGAATATATACATTTAAAATTAATTAATATATAATATATTTAACTAATAAGTAAAAATACCAAAAACTATGTTAAAGAGAATGATCAAAATTAACGGTTTTCATGAAGTTTTGTAAAATGTTAGTTTTTATATGCATCTCGTTGACATGTCGGATGATTTCTCATTGATATTAAATTTTTTAGACATGATCTATATGATAATAACTTTCAATCCAATGATGAATTTTGTTATATGAATATGTGGTAAAGAATTATCAGAAGTGTCATGTTATTAAGTTTGACATTTTGGTGCCATTGATCCTGACTTATATATATATATATATATATATATATATATATATATATATATATATATATATATATATATATATATATATATATATATATATATATATATATATATATATATATATATATATATATATATATATATAAGGACAAAATCAAATGACACCAATGTGTCAAATTTTTTAATATGACAGCTCCGATAACTCTTTGCCGCATAGTCGTATAACAAAATTCGCCGTTGAATTGAAAACTAACAACATATAGATCATGTCTAAAAAATTTAACATCAATCGAAAATCATTTGATATGTTAAAGATAAAGATCAAAATTAACGGTTTTGTAAGACGTTAGTTTTTATGCATTTCATTGACATATCAAATTATTTATGATTGACGTTAAATTTTATGAACATGATCTATATAGTGTTAGCTTTCAATTCAAAGGTAGATTTTATTATTCGAATTTACAGTAAAGAGTTATCGAAGGTTTCATGTTACTAATTTTGACACCTTGGTGTCATTTGATCATGTCCCATATATATATATATATATATATATATATATATATATATATATATATATATATATATATATATATATATATATATATATATATATATATATATATTTATTATAATTAGATAATTAGATTAAAAAAATACCACTTACCCCAAATCTCTCTCTCTCTCTCTCTCTCTCTCCTCTCTCTCTCTCTCTCTCTCTCTCTCTCTCTCTCTCTCTCTCTCTCTCTCTCTCTCTCTCTCTCTCTCTCTCTCTCTCTCTCTCTCTCTCTCTCTCTCTCTCTCCTCTCTCTCTCAAACCCCACCATTTCTCATATTTATCTCTTGGTCTCATATTTGCTAGTCCAATAATCCTTCATTTTTTACCAGATTTTTTCACTTGGGTTGGTTGCATTTATTTGTCGGTGGTTGAAAAATCAAAGGTAATGTGTGTATTTCAAATTTTCCTCATTCTTTTCTCCTTTTTGAGTTGAACTTTAAAACCCCAATTTATTAAAATTATCGATTTTCTTAATTTCTCATAAATTGTTTTCTTTATAATCAATTGGTTTCATTGTTCTCTTTATATGATGAAGAAATTTTTTTCGGTACTTTCTAGTAGGGGTGTTCAAATCCAAACCAATCCAAATAAAAACCGCAAACCGATCCAAAATAACCGAAAATCGCAAAAAACCGAAGTTTATTGGGTGTGTTTGGATGCCTTTTTGTGAGAATCGCACGGTTCGGATCGGATTTTGGATTGATTTTTCAAAATCGATCTAAACCAAACCGAACCGTATGTATATGTATTTTGTACTTATTTATTTTTTATTAGAATGATATGTAACTTAAAATTATTATTATATGATAATTAATTTTTTTATCTTATCTTTTAGCTTAGTTTAATCTATTTATTTTTATTATTTCATTTATTTCAACTATAATCGATCATTTTCATTTTATAATATTAACTTTTAATATACTATATGATATATATTAAATCAAATCTATGATTTATTAGTATTTTTATTATATTAATAAAAATTTAATTTGTAATTTGGATATCCAAAAACCGATCCAAATTAAACCGCATTAAACCGGATCGGATTGGATTTTTTTAACATATCATCCAAAACCGAACCAAACCGCAAGTAAATTTATTTTTGGATCGGATGAGTTTTTGCCTTAAAACCTATCCAAACCAAACCGCGAACACCCCTACTTTCTAAAGACAAAGCTACTTCTTCGGCTAATCTAGAAGCATGTGATACTCAACATCCAAGTGAGAGTATCAAAGTTGTTGATTATGAATTGTTGGAAACGAATAGGCCTTCAATTTCAAGCTATCATCGTGACATCCAAAATAAGGTAAGGAAAACACATTTAAAAATAGATTGTCATCAACCTCCTCACAATTTCGTTTACCCTTGGTTTGTTCAAGGTAAACAAAAATGTCGATTTTGCAAAAATTGATTTGATTTGTATCACTGGATTGATTATAGTGAATCAAGGACCTAGCATTTTGGTTGCCATGTTTTTTTTTAAATATATCTAAATATAGGGGATCACTTTGTGGGAGACGATTTTGGTTACTGGAAGAATGCTCAAAGATTGGCTAATCATGCTACTTCTTCCAATAGTCATGTTGATTGTGTGCATATGGATTATGCTCTTATGAATCCAAACTAAAGTATTAAGGTTGTGTTTGTTAATCAAACTAAGCAAATGAATATCGAATATCGTGTTCGTGTAAACACATTCCTTATAACTACTAAGTTTCTTTTGAGATGTGGCATACTATTTAAAGGGAGTGATGTGCCCCTTAATTCTTTAGTTAAGGGGTCATTTCTTGAGTTGGTGGAGACTTAAAGGAAATTACTCCAAAGATATCTAGTGAAATAAATTGTGCTCTGGGAAATAACCTTATGACTTCTCGGATCCCCTCTAGAGCGGGTATCTATCTCAAGAGAATATAAATATAAATATATATATATATAAATAAATATATATATATATATATATATATATATATATATATATATATATATATATGACATTACTTGGGAGTAACACATAGAAATGATCTTTCTGATTGCATGGTCAATCATTTCCATTTGCTTTCTCTAGCCTGGCTCCTAGGACTCAATAGTTATTTTATCCAAGTTAGGCGATGTCGCTCGAGGGACGTTGCCTATGAGCATCTTCTTTTGGACCCTGACCTCAACTGAACTGCTTCACTTACTTGGAGATCAATATTTGAGCCTAGATGCTTATATTCCCTAAGCGGTGCCCCGTGCCGACCTTTTTGGTTAGGACTAGACTAGGTGATAAGGGAATCCCCAAACATGGTGCAAGGGGGAAGTTCCTATAGTCACATGTGCTTTGGTACCGATAGCGGGCACCCCTAACACTTACCTCATGGTCGGTATTAATTATGAGCTTGTCGTATTTTGGCAAAGCCGCCTTGGTAAACACCCGGATGAGGGGAAAAGTGAGAATGATGTTGGATCGGAAAGAGAATTGCAAACCTTCGGCACGCCCTCTAGGGAAATTTCCTTCCCGACATAAATCTAAATATGGTTCTCAAACCCTTCCCTTTGCTATTTTGCAGAATTCTCGAGGGAATCAGAGATCCAAAATTTGAGAAGACTAAAGTGGAAACAGCGATTGATTGACTCGATGTTTTAAATAGCAGGGGTAAAGTTGATACTTTTAATGACGCCCTTTGTTACCTCGCTTCTGTAGCCGAGGTTAAATGCATTTCGCGCTCGAGGTGAAACGTGCTATTTGTAGTAGTGAATTGGAACTTGTGGCATGTGGTAAAACTCACAAAGATGTTAGTGTTTTTTTCGCTAAGGTCAATATGCTTGTTAATTTCATATAATCTTCTAACAAGAGACAAGAATTGCTTCGGGACAAATAATTAACCCAATTTTCTAAATTGATTGAACAGGTCGAGATAGAGACTGTTCGTGGATTAATTCAAGAATCATCTATTGCTAGAGCAGATGACACTCGTTGGGGTTTCAACTTTAGGACTCTCACTAGTTTGATGACTTTGTATGGTGCCATTATTGGGGTACTTGAAGAAGTTGAGAATGATACGTCATTTGAAAAATATGGTGAAACTATGCTTTTGTTAGATGTGCTTCAATCCTTTGATGGTTGAGATTTTATGGAATTACAAATAATTTGAGTGTAGCATTACAAAATCGTGATCAAGATCTTTTGAATGTTTTGTCACTTGTCAATACTATCAAGAAATGAGGAATGATGGATGAGAAGAACTTATATCTAAAGTTATAGAAATTTGCAATAAGCATGATATTGATGTGCGTGATATGGATGCATCGTATGTGCAAGGAAAAACCTAGGAGACATGCTACAACTTATACTGTTACTAATTTGCATCATTATAAGCATGATTGGTTGTTTAGTGTTTTAGATTTGCAGTTGCACGAGCTCAATGCTAGGTTTTATGAAGAGAATAATGAACTTTTAGAATGTGATTCATGTTTAAGTCTTTCATCTTTATTTGCAGCTTTTGATTTGAAAAAATTATTAAGGATGGTTGAACTTTATCCAAATGATTTTGTAGATGTGTCGGAAGTGGTGTTGCGACATCAACTTCAGAATTATGTTAGAAATATTCGATGTGACCCAAAATTTGCTAAGTTAAAAGGACTTTCAGATCTTTGTGCAAAACTTGTGGAAACAAATAAGTGCAACGCATTTGATATGGTTTATAAGCTTTTGAAATTGACTTTAGTCTTTCTGGTAGAATCTGTAAGCGTGGAACGTGTTTTTTCAGCTATGAAATTTGTGAAGAGTCATCTATGTAACAAAATGGGTGATTAGTGGTTAAATGTTCGTCTTGTAACTTTTACAGAAAGATATATTCTTGGAACAATTAACAATGATGTTATTTTTGCTCATTTTTAAGAAATGAATAATAGACGATTTTCATTGTAATGTATTGCATTAAATAATATTATTATTCATTTTTAATATGATTTAGTTCGTAATTTTTTTCATGTTTAGCCACACGAATATATGATGTCTGGATCCTGTTAGAGGACATCAACGTATGTAGAGAGGGGTGAATAGATCACCAATATAAAATGCATGCACCAATTAAAATTCTAGTTTTGAAAGTTTTTTAAAAAAAAGTGCGAGCGGAAAATATCCATATAGATCGAACAAGTCGTCTATACGAACCACACTATTGGAACTCGGATATGCGCAAGTCGTATAGAATTAAAACAATAATAAGAACAATCAACACAAGTCTATCTCAATTAAGCGTTTAACACAAATCACAATGGTTATCTATTTCCAATGAGATTATTGATAAAACGAAAACTAGCAATTTGTTGAACACTTGGTATGCAATCTAATTTTTAGAATTTTTCTTTTAAGTTGCATTGATATAAAAACCAATTATAATCAAAGTCATTATAAGCTAATCAACACACTATTTTAAACAAACCAATTGCAGAAAAAGTCTTACGAGTCGATCGATGAAACAATGTTAGTCCAAACAAATTGTGTAATGAAAACAAAAACTAGCATTTTATCGAACACTTGAGGTGCGATAAATTTTTCATTCAAGCTTTGTTAATATGCAAAAGCACTTACAACCAAAGTGATTGTAAGATAATCAACAAAGTAATTTTCAACTTTAATAATCAAAGAAAATATCTGTACGAATTGATCTATCAAACAACACATTCAACAAATTGCATATAGAATTTAAATGAGAGTAAGGGAGAAAGAGATAGTGAGCGACATGAGGATTTGGTAAGGCAGTTCCCCACGTCGTCCTCGAGTTTGGGTACGTCAGTCGTCAGTTTCAAATGAAATTGAGAAGTTATTTCTTACTTTGCAAAAAATAACTACAAGAGAAGTGTTCCAATAACAACCTTAACAAACCCTAACCGTTTGTTGTTGATTCAACCCCTTCTATTCTTTTGATCTTCAACAAGACCTAGACACAATAGATCCAATAGATTCATCGTCTAATGCTACTCCTTTGCAAGATCCTCAATCTTCAAAGTTTTCACTCGATTGAATCCAATTGCGAACTATTGAACACAAGAACTTCCAATTTGATTCTCCGTTCTCGCGCTACTCCCTTGCGAGATACCAAAACTCCAAAGCTTTCACTTGGCTGCACTCCTTTGATTCACCGTTCTTGCGCTACTCATTTGCGAGTTACCAAAACTCCAAAGCTTTCACTTGGCGGCAATCCTTTGATTTACCGTTCTCGCGTTACTCCTCTGTGAGTTACCAAAACTCCAAGGCTTTCACTTGGCCGCAATCCTTTATTGAAAGTCTTGCACTAAAACCCTCAAATATGCCAAAGATCTTGGAGGATAAACACGTTGTTTTTCCGGATGAAATCCCCTGCAAATCTCAACCCAATGTTCTCGACTATACGAACGTTATAGTAGATAGTTAATATTACATTAAAAATTAGTAATAAAATTCAATTTTGAAAAAATTAATTTAGTAAATAGATAGTCATTAGTCAATAAACAAGGATCAAATACTAAAAATTAGAAGAAAGCCGACCATAAACCTGTTGATTCCTATTGATTTTTTTTTAATAAACGTTGATTCCTATTAATGTTTGTTCCACTAATCAAGCAATTTATTTAAACCTAAGCACCAACTCCCCATGTGCTATAGCCCTTCCCAAGATCAACAGAAAAGACAAATGCCCATATCTTCTTCCATTGGTTATGTTTGTTCCCACAACTCTCCTTTTTTTGTAACACTAGGTCGGCTTCTATTATATTCATGTCTTTCACTTTATAATTTTTTATGTTTTCAAGTATTATATAAGTCCCTAACCACATAAACTTCTCTTACTACTTCTTCCAATTTCAACTCTTCCAAAAAGAAAAGAAAAAAAAAAAAGAAGAAGATGATGAAGTTGAAATCAAAGAGGTTTTGTAGAAGCCTATCAAAGCTAGGAAACATTGGAAATAAAGTAGTAGCACCATCTCCAATTGAAGTTGAAAAGGAGTGTAGTGAAATCAAATGGGAACTTAGACCTGGTGGCATGCTTGTGCAAAAAAGAGAGAGCAATAAAAGTGATGAAGAGATGATCACAATTAGAGTTTCAACAATGTCTAAGTGGCATGATATTTCCATTGAAGCCACTTCAACTTTTGGTAAGTCTAATGAAACCCTACCCTACCTTACTCTTCATTTGCTATGACTTTTGTTTTTGTTACAAGAAACATTGAATAACTTTATCTATTGGTACTTATAAACCAATGATGTCTTATTTTTGTGCATTATTATAATAGAACTATAAACATAACACTAAATATATGGTTAAATTTTTTGAATAAATTTTAGGAGATTTGAAGTTGGCTTTGTCATTGGTAACAAGTTTGGAGCCAAGAGAACAAAGGCTTATCTACAAAGGTAAAGAGAGGGATGACAATGAATTTCTTCACATGATTGGTGTTAGGGACAAAGATAAGGTTCTTCTTCTTGAAGATCCAGCTATTAAGGAAATGAAGCTATTTGGTTTGGCAAGAGGAGAGTCTATAAACAATCCTTGTTGCACAATTAGTGTGTAACATGTATCAAATGTGTGATGGTTCTGACTGTAGCGAATTCAAATTGAAAATATATTGAAATTAATTTCTAAAACTCATAATTAATTAGTACTAACAAGAAAAAGAAAAAAGTGAAGTTAACTTTAATGTAATGGAATGTAATGATTGGTCCTTCTTCACTTTTTTGTGTTAATTTCTTAGTATAGAGGAACATAATAATGTACTCATCTTGTTGTTGGACCTTTGTTTGATTTGAAAATGTATAAGCAGATGTAATGCCATGTTATGTGTTCCAATCTATATTAATTGTCTTGTTGCTTCCTTTTGTCTTGTCCTAATTTTTTATTGTTATGTTTTTTAATCTTCATTGTTTTGTTGTTGATAAATGGTATTTTTATATAATTCCATGCGTGCAAACCGACGCTTAAAAGCTTAGTTACGAATTTATGGTGGAAGCTTTGTCAATTTTGGGCCCATATCTCTTAAAATCGGACAGATTTGTTTTCTAGTGCTATAAAAGAGTTCATTTCAAAGACAATTTCTTTATTTACTCTTTGGGATGAGAACCCCCGTTGGAAACCCCATAATATTTCTGATTTCGGAGATGTATCAGAATTCAGAGATTCATTTTTGAAAATATTTATTTTTGGGTGTTTTTGGAAATATATCTCCGAAAACACACATTTTCATATTTTCCATTATTTCGGAGATGAATCTCCGAAATTTGCTCTGAGTTTTTTTTTTCTTTTCAAAACAATGATAAATCTCATATTTACATTAATTGACAAAATTGAATAGAATAAACACCGGTACTGAGTATGCTTAATACGTAAATATGAATAAAATACCAATATTATAAATACAAAAATTGTTGGACGAGTAAGTGCTCAATGTCAAAATAATACAACCCGAATACAAAAAGTCAAGAATAAGACATAAATAGGCAACCGGTACTGAGTATGCATAACGCTAACTCTCTGGGACTTCCTCTGCCTCCTATACGCCGTCGCACCGGCCGCGTCACTAACCATCCTCTCCACAATGGAAACTGTCTCTAGACCGCTCTGTGCAATGACACCTCTGTCCAATGCATCTTGCCCCAAGCATCTGTATCCGCTGGCATACCGGCAGTTGATCAGTGACATGGTCATCCTCGGCCTGCTGGTTCTCCAAGATCTCCTCACGTGCTGGTCTAGGTGGATCTCTGAGAGCGTTGGATGTCATCAAAGGATGTGAGACCCGATAGAACCATGTCACATACCCCTTTACACAGTGGCACTCCTGGGTGGCCACCATACGCCAATACTCCTCAGGCACCAAATGATGGGCTCAATCCTCAAATATAGCAGTGAGGCCCACTCGGGTAGCGGTGTCAGGAGCAGCCTCAAACGGAGACCTCGGTATCATCTGTACACATCCAAACTGCCTCATACACCGCTCAGACAAATACCTGACCATGGTGTTGGTCCCACATGTCACCCATCCAAAATATAATACGACGCGGTCGAATGGGACAACATCAGGGTAATCAGTGAAGGGCGTCCAACAGATATCATCGTGCACGGTCGAGGTACACGCGATATGGGGCCATTGCGTTATTCCCCCTTTGGACGACGTGTCGAGCCGATGTGGTCCAGGTCTCTCTACCCTGTCTAAGTCGTGCCTGGTTTCCTGACATTTTTCTGAAAAAATTGAAACCGGTAAGAAGGCGATACAATTAAGACAATAAAAAAAAATCTGACTACATTTCGGAAGTGCATTTCCGAAATTGGTCAGAGAGGTGTTTTCGGAAGTGCACTTCCAAAACAACCTGCGAACTCCATTTTTTGTAAAAACCCATTTCTTGCCCTAACTCATTCAAAATCCTACTTTTATCAACTATACACTACCATTGACCCATAATAACTTAAACCTACTACATTATGTTAATTTCTAACGGCCCTAATATGATTTTCAATCCTAGAGTTTAAGGTTGTGAAACTTACAAATTTGAAGCTTTGAATGTAGCCTTTGAATGTTATAGAGCAAGTTTAGAGGTCCTCCTTTGTGTAGTAGTAGGAGCAAGTGGTTGCTGTATCAAAAATTTTGTGTTTTAGGGTAAAATGAAAAAGGGGGGAGGTTGTTTTGTTTAAAGTGCAAAACATAGGTGTTTTTGGAGATGCATCTTCGAAATCACCTCTTCAGAAATGCATCTCCGAAAAACCTTATTTTTAAATTAAAAAAACGATTTCGGAGATGCATTTCTGAAATCCCCCTTTTTGATGCCTTCGGAGATGCACTTCCGAAATATATGGACATTTTTAGAATTTCGCAGTAGTTCCTAAGAAGGTAGAGGGTGGATAAAGAAATTGTCTTTTATAAAGGTTCATTTCAAAAGTTAATTTTTCTGGGCTGTCTAGATCTTTTAATTGACAAAATGATGTCTTAGATCTACAACAAGTTGCACCAGCGTCACTATATATTTTTAGATGGTAAAATTTATTTTCTTAAAAGACAATTGTTTCTGATGTTAGGTAATCAAAAATCTCAAAAGCAAATGGTATGAAATCATAATTGTTGGAACACTATTTTTTATGTTTGACCATTTTATTTAAGACAATTTTGAGAACTATCTATCCACACTATAACCTCCAATCCCCTGTCTTATGTCTTACGTGTGGAGAAATTCAGACAAGGATAGCTAACTTTGGACAAGGATTATGTCTTGTGTCTTATCTCATTCTAGACCATTCTCTCTCTCTCTCTCTCTCTCTCTCTCTCTCTCTCTCTCTCTCTCTCTCTCTCTCTCTCTCTCTCTCTCTCTCTCTCTCTCTCTCTCTCTCTCTCTCTCTCTCTCTCTCTCTCTCTCAATAACATATTTGATTCATTTCCTATTAATTTTGCCTAAAAGTTACAAAGGCACCGTTACACTAAAGGTAGCTGGTCCGTTCTTGGAGAAGTTTCAGTAAAGTCCGCACAAGTACGTTTCCATCCTACCCACCCATACTTGTGGAGCAGTCAAGAAATCCACACGTGCCTCTTAAACAAGGCAACGAGCGGTGCAGGGGGGTTTAAGCAGGCCCAGTCCTGTCCACACCTCCCAGACCCGCCCCAAACCCTGTAGAGGCTAATAATTGTTCTCCCCACCTCGTCACCAACAAGAAACAGATTTCCCTGCACCCGCCCCGTCTCCATCCGTATAAATTATACTCCCTATGTCCCATATCATAAGAGAAATTCACTTTTTACATTTATTAAATAATTAATATATACTATCTATATATAGACCAGATACATTAATTATTCAATGAATCTAAAAATTAAATTTCTCTTATAATATGAGATAGAGGGAGTATTTTTTTTAATAACAATAAAAATCAATAATTAAACTAAATAATTAATTATTTTAAGAATAATTATAATGCTTGATCATTTTTATTTAAATTATATTTTTTAAAAAATAAATAATAATTCTAATAAATATGATATTGTAAGATTAAAAAGTTAATAAAATTATTTAAAATAAATTAAATTTAGTTATTGGGTGCGGGGCGAATACTAGCATCCCTCGGCCCCGTAAATAAAAACCGGATTTTTCCCGCCCCCACACCTGTTTAATTCAAATTTTCCCTATTAATTTTGGGACAGGAGCGATCGGGATTGGCGAGGGTGGATTTATTTGCCATGCCTAGTTCTTCTTTCTTCACAAATACTCGGCTCATCGAAACATATCAAATATGACATTTCTAACAAGGTCATGTCGATATTTGAAATCTAAAAACTCCTTACAATGAATCACGTGTTTCTCAAATATATTCAAACACGTCTTATTACAAACAGAAAAAACCTCGTCAATAAAAAATAAAGAAATCATAAAGTAATATTTTAGGATAGTTTAGTACTCCTCCACCAACAAAATATGTTGACTTATTAAAAAAATCAAACTTAGACTTTTAAAAACTCCTATTTAATTAAATAGGTTAATGTTATTCTATCAAAATCTATAACTATATATAAAGGGGATAGGGGATTTTGGTCTGGCCTATTTTCTTTCCTATTTTACCCTTTAAAATTATATTTTGTTTAAAATTTAAAAATAAAACACTAATAAAAAGATACAGTTTTTTATAAAGGGGATTTTGAGTTGGCCTTAATTTATGCCTTAATTACCCCTCAACTTCTATTAAAAATAACTCTATTTTGTAACAGATTTTTTTAACGGAAACACTAATTTCAAATTGAACAACATCACAATTCACTTCTTTTGCAAAACAAAAGATTTCAGTTTGTGGCAGTTTAGATCATTTTCAATCTCCTTTTATATAACAAAAGTCTTTAGTTTGTGGTAGTTTAGATTTTTTTCAATTATACTCACATTCTGAATAATACTAATGTTTTTTTAATCTGTCTGCATAAATGAATAGTATCAAGTAATCTGGATCTAAGTTATCATCTATCATTCACTTGGATTTTTAAAACGATAACTGTGTTTGTCATGGAAGAAAGAAAGGTTTTTGTTGCTTTATAATTTATTCATGTATATTTTATTTGATCGAAATCAAAATGGAAGAAATATAACTTCTTCTTTTATATTAAAACTGCAATTCACTCTCATCCTATCTTTATATTTCATTTTCCAAAATGTTTCTATTAAATATTCTTTTTAATGTTTGAATAGGAAGAAGGGACGCACTGTAATGAACACAAAAGTGAGAAGTCCATGGAGATATGGAAGGTGACATTACTCGGTGCCGATGTTGCAAGTGGGATCGAGATTGTGAGGGGATGCAAACTGATTATTAAGATATTATAATTTTCATAGTGGAAACTTTCAAACTGAATGCCTTAGACTAAATGTAAGTATTTCAGGTTTCATGCTTAGTTTGCTAATTTGTTGATTCTTCAATTATTTCATCCATAATTCCATGCTTAGTTTGCTAAGTTGTTGATTCCTCAATTATCATGTTTACAACTTCCACATAACTCAAAATTTGAATAAGAAGGCTCTATGAAATTGGCAATTTTAAATTTTGAACAACTATTATACTAATCCACTTTATATGCTCTTTCTCGAATTTTATAAGATAAAGATGGGGTGAGTTTGTAATTTTTTTAACGAGGAAAGAAAGAAGAGAGTTGTAAAATTATGTTGAACTGTTTCTACGCTATTTTTTTTTAATAGCAATAGAACTCCACTTGATTGAAAAATATTAAACTATATATAAGTAACAATGTTCTTTAGTGCGAAAATTAAACTATATATAAGTAGCGATTTCAATATGCTTTAGTATTCTAATATATATATATATATATATATATATATATATATATATATATATATATATATATATATATATATATATATATATATATATATATATATATATATATATATATATATATATATATATATATATCTATCTCACTTTTTAGTGCGAAAATACATGAATCGAAGGAGAAGCAAAATAAAAGTGTGGTAACACATATATGTCTTTTATGATGTTTTTGGCATATACCCACTTAAAAATAATATTAGTTTGACACAATTAATATAAATGGAATTAAGATGATAAGTATTCAACACTAAAGAAAAAATGTTTTCAAGACCAATTAAGAGTGTAAAAATACTTTGGCACCTTCTCTCTCTCACACTCCATATCCCTTTCCCTCTCCCTTATTTATCTCTCACACACACACTCTCTCCCTCCTTCCTTTCAACTCCATCTCATAGTGTCATAGCATTCTTATATTAATATTGTGTGACATTATCTCCTTCTTTTGTGAGAGAGGAAGATAGAGAAAGAGATAGAGATTTGAAGGGAAGAGGGAGGGAGAGAGAGAGTTAAAGGGGATAGAGAGAGAGAGAGAGAGAGAGAGAGAGAGAGAGAGAGAGAGAGATGAGAGAGAGAGAGAGAGTTGAGGGAGAGAGAAAGTTAGGGGGATAGTTTGAGAGAGAGAGAGAGAGAGAGAGAGAGAGAGAGAGAGGGGGGGAGGAGATGGTTGAGAGAGAAGGGGAGAGGAAATAATACTGGACATTCATCATCTTATTTTTAATTCTAATAATTATATTTAAATAATATTATATTTAATATCGTATGTCAAAAATTGAGTTATCATCTTGATTTTAATTCTACTAATTATGTCTAACTAATATTATTTTTAAAATTGATCGTAAAATAAAAACTTCATTAAAAAGATATACACACATTTATTTTACTCTGTTCTGCGCATTAAAAAAGCAGACAGACGGGCACGGGAGTGCCCGTCTGAACGCTAGTGACAATAAAAACTAATAGGCTGGATGTATAATGTATATTGATAAGTCGCAAGCGTACATGAGTACTATTTGGATAATTGATTCTTAAGCATTTTGTGATTAGCTAAAATGATGTTGTTAAGTTTTTTTTTTTTAGATATTGTGATAAATCAAATTATGATAATAGATAGCCTTAGGCATTGATTATTACTCTCTCACTAATCATGAAAATTTAGTTTTCAATATGTTACGAGAAATTTGCACAATTTAAATATCTCTTTTTATCCGATAAAATGTAATAGAAATAAAAAATACGTAGACTAAAATAAAATAACGAATTATATTAATCGTTGTTCGGATAAGTGCAAAATATATTAATATTACAACATAGAAAAAAACTCATAAATAAAACATTGGTTACTACTACAACTGAGTATGCCTAATCCTAACTCCCTACGACCTCCTCTGCCTCCTATACGCCGCCGCACTTGACGTCTCACTAACCATCCTCTGCACTATGGCAACCGCCTTTGCACCACCCTCCTGAATGATCCCTATGTCCAATGCCTCATGCCTAATCAATTGTATCCACCGACATATCGGCGGGAGATCAGTGACATGGTCATCCTCGACCTGCTGGTTCTCCAAGAGCTCCTCATGCGCTGACCTAGGTGGACGTCCACGAGCATCGGGTATCATGATAGGATGTGACACTTGATAAAACCATGTCACGTATGCATCTACACAGTGCCAGCTCTCGGTGGTCTGCATACACCGATACTCCTCTAACACCAAATGATGCTCTCAATCCTAAAAGATAGCAGTGAGATCTTGGCGGGTAACGGTGTCAGAAGAAGCCTCAAATGGAGACCTATGTATCATCTACACGTTCCCAAACTGTCTGATGCACCGCTCCGGTAGATATCTGTCATGGTGTTGGTCCCACATGCCAACCATCCGGAATACAACATGAAGGTAATCACGGAAAGGCATCTAGTTGATGTCATCATGAGCTGTACGATTGAGGTATACCCGATACGGCCCCACTTTATAATCTTCCCTATGGAGGACGTATCGTGCAGGCATAGGCATGTCGTCAATGTACCGCGGATCAGGATCGTAGCCATGAATGCGGTGGAAGTAAGAGGTGTTCTAGCTCTGAAATACAAATATGAAAATATGTTAGTACAACTTAACAAATAACAGATTAAATGTTATATAATTAAAAATAAATGTATCGTGAGGAGTGTGTAAGATCCAGTCAACTGTCCGGTCCTCTAGTTGCATGCTTCATTCAGCTTCTGGTATAGGTATACAAGAATGGAGATCCCCCAATTCCACTCCTTGATGTGCGGCTCTTTCACGCCAAGCTGAGGTTGTCTGGGTTGGCCTCCCCTGTCTAAGTCGATCGGTTGGTGTCTGGTTGTCAGCCATTTTCTTGAAAAATGCCACTGGTAAGAGTATGAAACATATTTGAAAATAATAAAAAAAACAACTCAATGAACATTCCGGAAGTGCATATCCGAATCTGGTTAGAGGTTATTGTTGAAGCAATAAAAGGCCAGCAACAAAAGTTTTGGAAGTATTTATCCGAGAATTTATCGTGTCCACAGAGATTAGTGCTACTGAATTGCCGTTCAACGGATTCTTAGTTCTTGAGTTTGGGTTGAATGGGTTTTAAGTAAAAATGGAAAATATAACATATGAACATAAAAAGAATACATTCTTTGGAAAGAAATAACTTATCAGGCATGTAAATATACTCACTCCTCACAAACTTGAACCTATCACTCCGTTGCACTCAACTTACGATACTCATCAGAATCACCACATATCTCTCACATCAATATCCATTTTTGCAACACCGACGAGAGTTCAACCATATTTCTCTTTCGATGATGTCTTAACCGGTCGAACAACATAGAGGCATTAAACTTCGATATTATGTGGATGTTAACCCCAATCCTATCTCTAGAATCTAAAGCTAACAGATATCCCCCTAATCAAGACTTGTGATGTCTTTTCATACAACAACAGAAATTCAAAGCATTTAAGCAAAAAGATCAAGGAAACACGGACAAAGATTTGTAAAGCAATCTTTATACAACAATAATGTAACAAATATACATAGGTTTAGAGTAAACTTACATATAAACCCAACACAAAAGAAACACACAAAGTGGATAAGAGATAAATCAACCATCTCACGGGTTTTCAGCTCCGATTGATGAGCAATCCACCCCCGATCATCCAAATGCACAACTCCATGTTGTTTTCAAGCTCTCTCTACCAAAAAATTGATGGTTGATGAGTTAGGGTTCAAAAATACCCAAAACATAACCTAAAAAATCAGTTTTCCCTATGTATACACTTTGAAACTCGCAGAGCGCGCTAGGAGGGCGCATCACGCGGTCAGAGTTGTCAACAAAAAAATAGTTTTAGTAAAATTACCATAACTTGATAACCACAACTCCGATTTGCGCCCGGTTCGAAGCGTTGGAAAGATTATTCAGTTTCCTATCTAACAATGAATAAATATCAACCAAATTGATGATATATTATTCTTTTATTTTGAGGCTTATTCGTTGATGAGTTGCTCAAAATCGCGTGTTTGAAGCCGTGTCTTCGACACTTTATTGCTTATGCTCCAAATACGCATCAATACCTACTTAAATGAATAGAAAACTATCAAACGGTACACAAATACACTAAAACTTAATAATACACAAAGTATACATATTTACACAAAATGCGGAGATTATTCACACGATATAAACAATAAGTATCGATAAGTGCCACAAATTACATATACAAAATAACTACATTTTGACACTTATCAGTTATTTCGGATATGCACTTCCGAAATAACCTACGAACAACCATGTTGACAAACTTCCATTTCTTGCCTTAAGTCATCCAAAATCCAATTTTTTTTCATCTAAACACTATCATTGAACTACAATAACTTCAACCTAAACATTGTCATTCTAACAACCCTAATAGCAACTTTGAGCTAGAAGTTGAAAGTAGAGGAACTTACAAATTTTTGGAGCTTTGAGTAAAACTTGAAATGAGCTTTGAGCTTTTAGGAATGTTTGAATGAAATTTGTAGACTAGAAATGCTTGAATGAAATTTGTAGACTAGAAATGCTTGATAAAAATGAGTTAGAAGTGAAAATTTGGTGTTTGAAGAGAAAGCAAACAGTGGGGGTGGCTTTTGCGTTTTGTGAAATACCACAAATTATTCGAATATGTATATCCGAAGACACTTTTTTATAAAAAAAAAAAAATGACTTCAGATGTGCATATGCAAAGTCACTCTTTTATTAAAAAAATGAGGCTTCGGATATACATATCTGAATTATGGGATTGTTTTGGAGTTTTCACCGCGGATCTTTATAGAAGTATATGAGTGCAATGAGAATTTCTCAAAATTCTAATGCAAGTGAATGGAGAAATGTTAACTTGAAATTAATCTCTAAGTTAACAAACTAGATCTAGTCCGAGATTTTAAATGAAACAGATTGAAACTTCTTTTTATTTAAAGATTGTTTTTCCATCTAAAAAACTTTTGATTCCTTAATGTTTATCAAGTTGTGAAACAGATTGAAACTTCTTTTTATTTAAAGATTATTTTTCCACCTAAAAAACTTTTGATTCCTTAATGTTTATCAAGTTGATCAACCAATTTGTTTATACCTAAGTACCAACTCCCCATGTGCCATAGCCCTTTCCAAGATCAACAGAAAAGACAAATGCCCATATTTCCTTCCATGTGTTTATACAAACCTCATTGCATATGTTTGTTCCCTCAACTCTCACCCTTTTGTAACACTAGGTCGGCTTCTATTATATTCATGTCTTCTACTTTATCAATTTTTTATGTTTTCAAGTATTATATAAGTCCCTAACCACATAAACTTCTCTTACTACTTCCTCCAGTTTCAATTCATCTAAAAAGATAAAAAGGGTCAGAAAAAACAAGATGATGAGGTTGAAATCAAAGAGGTTTTGTAGAAGCCTATCAAAGCTTGGAAATATTGGAAACAAAGTAGTAGCACCATCTCCAATTGAAATTGAAAAGGAGTGTAGTGAAATCAAATGGGAACTTAGACCTGGTGGCATGCTTGTACAAAATAGAGAGAGCAATAAAAGTGATGAAGAAATGATCACAATTAGAGTTTCAACAATGTCAAAGTGGCATGACATTTCCATTGAAGCCACTTCAACTTTTGGTAAGTCTAATGAGACCCTACCCTACAACACTTTTCATTTGTAAAGACTTTTGTTTTGGTTACAATAAACTTTGAACTTTTTCTATTGGTACTTATGAACCATAAATGTCTTATTTTTGTGTATTATTATAGAAGTCTAAACATAGCCCTTAAGTGAGTATATGATTAAATTTTGTGAATAAATTTTAGGTGATTTGAAGTTGGCTTTGTCATTGGTAACAAGTTTGGAGCCAAGAGAACAAAGGCTTATCTACAGAGGTAAAGAGAGAGATGACAATGAATTTCTTCACATGATTGGTGTTAGGGACAAAGATAAAGTTCTTCTTCTTGAAGATCCGGCTATTAAGGAAATGAAGCTATTTGGTTTGACAAGAAGAGAATCAATTGACAATCCTTGTTGTGCAATTAGTGTGTAATATAAATCATCTGATTTTGACTGAACTGTCGTTGATGTCTCAAATGTGTGAATGTAAAATCTCCTAACTGTGTGAATTTGAACTCAAAATATTCGGAAGCTAATTTCTAAAACTCATAATTAATTAGTACTAATAAAAAAAAGAGTAAAGTAATGAGTACTAATAAGAAAAAGAGTGAAGTTAAGTTTAATGTAATGATTGGTCTTTCTTCACTTTTTTGTGTTAATTTCTTAGTATAGAGGAACATAATAATGTACTCATCTTGTTGTTGGACCTTTGTTTGGTTTGAAAATGTATAAGCTGATGTAATGCCATGTTATGTGTCCTGATCTATATTATTGTCTTGTTGATTCCTTTTGTATTGGACTGATTTTATATTGTTTTGTTTTTTAATCTTGATTGTTGTCTTGTTGATTAATGGTATTTTTATATGATCCCATGCGTGCACACCGACGCTTAAAAGCTTAGTTTAGATTTAAGGGGGAAGCTTTGTTAATGTTAGGACAATATCTTAGAAAAAAAGGGACAGATTATTATGTTCTGAATTTTGTTTTCTCCATTTTATAAAGATTCTTTTCAAAAAGCCATTTTTCTAGTGCTTTACAAGAGTTCAAAGTGTGGTAACTTGAAATAGTTCAAGCCGAGTGATAGGGGCATATGATAACCAATCTAGCATGACCTACTTAATAAAAAGTGATCTAGCATAGTCTATTTAGTAAAAATAGATAGCTATTTACAACACATACTTAATTAAATAGGTCAATTTTAGATTATAAAACTAAAAGTTTATACAAAGTTTATAAAGATGAATAGACATAACTATACCTATATAATTGATATGAATTATGATAAAAAATGACACTAATGTGTTAAACTTACTAATATGAGACCTTTAATAATTCTTTACTGCATATCTATATAACAAAATTTATCATTAGATTGAAAACTAAGATCAAATAGATTGTGTCCATAAAATTTAACATCAATTAAAAACCATTTGATATGTTAAAGAGAATAATCAAAATTAACGGTTTTGTTAAAGTTTTGTAAGACTTTAATTTTTATGCATCTCGTTAACATATTAAATGATTTTTTTATTGATATTAAATTTTATAAATATGATCTATATCATAATAGCCTTCAATCTAACGGTAGATTTTATTATATAAATATGTGGTGAAGAGTTATCAGAGATGTCATGTTATTGAATTTGATATTTGGGTTTCATTTGATCATGTTCCAATTTTTATATTAAGTCATAATCATTGTAGTTAAATATCGTTTCATTCATGGGACTATTTGGACAATTGATTCTTAAGTATTTAGTGGTTAATTAAAACGATATATCAAGATGTGTATAAGTAGCAAGGTACATTAGTGCTCTAATTGCACTGAGATATGGTACCTCAGGACCAAGTAATTCTTCATCATTTTCTCGAGGTCTAAAAGAATCTTATCCAAATCCATTGATCTAATATCACCGATATATACAAAAATTGAGACTTTCCCATATAAAAATACATTATCACTTTTTCTATATAAATTTATTGGTGTACAAATTTCTATTGTCCAAATGTTCACTTAGTAAGGACTTTGTCTTTCCCAATTCCTTCATCTCAAACAATTTATTTAAACAATTATATCTTTTTGAAGCTCTTCAGGAGTTCTCATAATATTTATGCCAACTTCATGTACATCTATTATAGCAAATACGTTTCTAGATTTTTTTTATAAAAATGCAAGGACTAATGGAGTTATCTTAGAAAATATTCACTGAGACGATTATAACACATGCGTCCAGATAGTTTCAGTCCATAGATAGACTTGCTCAATTTGATGAAGTAGCTTTCTCAAAATTCAGAACAATATGCATCTGGTATATATGAAAGCGTATGATAACAAGTATATGAGAATATAGTAATACACGATTCACCACTCCGCAATTCATTAACATCATTCATTACCAAGCAGTATACAGTTATTCTACGACATTCAATTCGTCATCACATCGTCGATTATAAAAGTATTCACCACCAACAGCTCATCATTATATATCGTTATGTAAAATGCAACTAGACCAATGACTATGTGAGTGCATGTGGTGCCAATAGGGCATACACCTTCATCGCAAAGTGTCAATAAATAGAGGCATCAACAAGGCATACACCTTCATCATAATTTGCCAATTCAGGTCATCAAAGTTTTCCAATCCAGCCCACCGTTAATGCAAAGTATACAACTCCACAAATGCGACATCATAAAATGCATCTACAAGGCATAAGCCTTCAACAAACACCAATATAGGCCATCACTTCACCGTCATGACAATATCAATTCATCATGTTATTCATTCCACATCATAAACTTCATATTACACACATCATCATAATTACATCATATCATCATAAGGAAAACACAATTCAAGTTGCACTATGACATGGTTACGTTAATTCATAACAAATGACGTACTTCTTATGTTAACACTACATAGTTCATCACTTAATCATAATACAAGCACTATAAAATCACACTCTATGATTCATTTTATTCTATCATGGTATATTTTATTGTGTTAGCTTTCCAATGCTTTGAACGACGCATCAATCGGAGTTACGGTTCAAAAGTTATGGCTTTCGAAAAATCTGTCAAAAATTGGTATGCGATGAGCCGATGCATAACCTCTTTAGGTCGACGCATAGCTAATTCTATCTCCCTCGGGTCAGCTCTGGTCGATCCTCTGGAGATGCATACTGGGTATTTTTCCTGCATGAGTCGGCACAAAGATCCTTCGAGTCGACGCATGGTTGTTTTATGTAGAATTTTCTGCAATTTTCTGTTTCTAGGTATGCGATTCCTTGACCCCAAAACCCAATTTTTCCATTATTTTAAACAATTTTAAGTCTTCTAATACATGCCTAAAACTATGGTTATTAACTACATCATCCTAACACAATTCTTATTAATCTATAGGATAAAAACCCCCAAATCCCACTCAAAATCCAAATCATCCTTTTGATTCTTTTCACATCAGTTCATCACAAGATCCTAAAATCTTTATGTAATCATACATCACAAGATCATCATCATACCATTACAAAATCAACAACAACATGCATATGCGAAATCCACACAAAACACAAGGAAGATGAAATCAAAGGAAAACCTAAAAACATCAACACAGAAATTCAACCCCATTCCTATCTACTAATCATCATACCCAATTTTATATGGTTAGAACCTCGCCCTTACCGTTGGATTGAAGGTGCTCTACTCTTTCAATGGAATCTTGCCCTAACCTCTTGAGTTCTTCTCCTCTTTCACGTTCTCTCCAATTCTCCAACTTCTCTATATTTTTCTAAATCTCTCTTTTCCCCTTATTTTATTAATCCTTCACTAACTATTATTCTACTAATGAGCTTAACATCACACCCCCATTTATTCTAATGCTAACACCATAATATGTCTCATTAATAATTAACTCATTATTCTATTATTATTATTATTATTATTATTCAACTATATAATAAAATATAATAATTATCAATAATTCACAAATAAACCACTATTTAACCAAATAACTCACAAACATCAAATTAAATAATTAAATAAAATAAACGGCGTTACAACTTGTATCTACTGCATGTGAATATGTCTCATCAAAATTAATTTCAGGTCTTTGCAAAAGTCTTTGAGCTACTAGTTGGGCTTTGTATCTCACAATTTCATTATTTTCATTTCATTTTCCCATGAAAACCCATATGTATCCAACTGGATGCAAACCTCTGAGGTGTTCAGACTACAGGTCCAATAAATTGTCTATTGCAAAGTGAATTCAATATTATACTTAAATTGCATCTATCCATTTCGGTCAATTCTCACTTTGTCTACAATTTTTAGTAGATGTTGGCTCATGATCCTCCTTTTCATTTATAACATTTAACGCTATATTATATGCAAAATATCATCAATGTCGACTTCTTGTCGGTTCCATTGTATTCCATTATAGGCATAATTTTTCGAGATCTCTTTATTTTCATGAATTTCATGTATCTGATCAATCTCTTCTAGAGATGAAATATTTTTTATGTGTGAAGGTTCTTTTAGATTTTCTATATCTTAACTTGTGTCATCTTTAATTTTAGATTATTTGCTTGGTAGAGGATTATTAATATTGGAACCGACTTTCCTACCATGCTTCATACACGATTTCAATTCATTTACAATATTAGATTATCCAACTGGATAATCCATTTCGATTGTATTATTAGCAGCTGTAATTGGTTGTATAAAATTTACAAATGAATAATCTTTCAAACTTCTGATTCATTTTGGATTTTACGAGGATCATAATCTAAAATTGCTCATTTGAATTTCTTGGTCATGATTTCAGTTGCTTATTCCCTCCCCCTAAAATTGGAAAAATTAATTTATCAAGTGATAACCAACCTATTAGGCTGCAATCAAATATTTGATTATTTGCTCAAATTATATCCTTAAAATTGAGATTCATATTAATTATATTTTTTCAATATTCTTTCATGACTCATCTTAATATATTATATTGGAGCAATTGAAATCTACACAACACATCCAAAGGTTTACTTTGATGAGAAGTATTAAAATAAATTAGGAAGGACTAAGATATGGTATCTTGTTGGCTTAATGCGAATAAATATCTTAATATCATACTTTGGGTGTTTCAAATATATAATTTAGAATTGATGATCTCATAAGTATCAACCATATAATTAACTTTAGACGTCTAGAGAATAAATCTTCAGGTCCATTTTCTTTTTATGAACATATTATTACATGATGTTCAATATCAATTTTAATAATAAATGTGATACTTATACAGGAATTTCTAAAAAAATCCAAAAAACAAGATCTTAGTCTAATTAGTCAAGAAAATAATTTCACAAATTTTTGGTTGTGAGTAGACATATATATGATCTTTTAGTCGATGCAACAATTAATGTCATAAAAGCTCAATTTCTCAAATTTTTCTTTGGAAACACACAAATTTTATTGGATTGAAAAAACTTCTGGTTCTTCAAAACTAATTCTCGCATCATAATACATACGAGATGACCCAACCAATTTTGTTAACAATACATTTAAGTGAAGTGAGATCTGTAAACTTCTAGTTTACAATAATACATATGATTCTATTCTTCTAATTTATTTCAATCCATAATAAATAATAAAATTTATATAAACTATATTTTTAAAATTAGATGGCATATAATTTAATTACAATTTCGACATCTAAATTTAAAATTTATAAATTTTGACCATAATCACATTGTACATCAAACACATTACTACATTTTCTTACAATTTATATATATAGAATGTAGAGTACAAAAATTACTCAAGAAATGTTAATAACTCTACATATTTTATGCAAGAATTATAACTTAATAAACAAATTTGAGATAAAAGAAAATAAATATTTGTTCATTAGAAATTTAAAGGAAAATATATGTATACTATAAAATGCATTATTTTTATGAAAATAATTTATTCAATCAAATCATCATTAAGACTTATCTTTATAATATAACAATTTCAAAAATAAATATCTAACATACTGATAAAATTAACTTTATATTTGAGCGATTCGTTTTATTTTTATTTTTAAAAAATAAACTAATTAAAAATAACACAAATTAATAACAAATTGATAGCCTTTAATTATCAAATAAATATTTGTCAATCTTAATAAAATTGTCATAAAACTATAACATTCTGTTATAAAATAAATATTAAATTAATCACATTAATTTTGTCAATCAATAATTTATAATAAATTAATAATATTTAGTTATAAAAGATATATTTTTAAATATTAATTAATTTACAATCATGATTTTTTTAGTAGTTATTCAAGATTTCAATCACAAATCTTTTATTAATAAAAATAATAATATTTCCAAAAGAAACTTTAGCATTATTGATTTAATCCTTCTGCGAATCTTTAATATGATTGATACAATCCTTGTTTAACATGATTGATGTTGTTCTTCTAGAATCCATGAAAATCGTCATTGATACTTTTCTAATCGATGGAGACAAAATATATTATTAAAAATAATATTAAATTTTAATTTCTTTTAGAATTATAAATAATTTCATCAATCCAAATTAAAATGTCATGTTCTGCACAATTCTTACTATGATAATTAAATATGAGTCCTGCATGGATGTATGCAATTCTTTAAGAACACTTGAACTCAACAGTAATTTTTTTGGTAGTTCTACGGGAACTCAATCAGAAATATTTTTATGAAGTTCTTCAGGAACTCAATCACAAATCTTTTTATGCAATTTTTCAGAAACTCAATCACATATTTTATTAATAAAAATAATAATATTTGCAATCCTTTAGGAATGATTGATAAGTTCCTCGAGAATTATATAAAAACTTAATATTATTCTTCAGAGATATTTGATAAGTTCTTCCAGAACTATATAAAAACTCAATATATCCTTCAGTGATATTTGATAAGTTCTTCAGGAACGATATAGATAATTTGTTTTGATATCTTTCAGGAATGCTTAATAAGTTTTTCAGAAACTATATAAATTATTTATTTTGATATCCTTCAGGGATGCTTAATAAGTTTTTCAGGAACAATATAAATAATTTGTTTTACTATCCTAGTGATGCTTTAACATTATTCATGCAATCTATCAGGGATGCGTGAAAATCATCACTGGTTTTCTTTTTCATTTTTCAATCAATATATTTATAAATAACACATAAAAAATATATAATTTAAAAGAAAAAATAAAATAAATAACAATATCTTCAAAGTCTCGGAGCTTCGTGTTGATAAAACTGAATAAAACAATACAGGAGAGAAAGAGAGTATATTCTATTATTCATATTCTGGGTACGTTATTCATATTTTGAGTGTGTGAGATTCTAATACAATAGTCCTATTTATAGAACATATATGTAATAAATGAGAAATCAACCTGAAATCTCCTAATTGATGGACATCCATAATCATACCATTTATAACAAGAATAATATTATAAAGGTTTAGATTAAAGATTTCCGTGGAATTTGTCATTTTAGATTGTCCTTATATAATACTAATAATTAGTTATTAAAAAAAATTATTTTATTTATAAGAAAAAATTATTATTTTTTATTTTTAATAATAATTATTACTCTTTCAGTCTCATGGTAATTGTCATAATTGATCATTTCACACAGATTAAAAAAATAATATAAATTAAAAAAGAGAATAGTATTTTTATTAAACTATCCTTATTTAGTATTGGTGTATTCGAATTATCATAAATGTACAGTGTAAAAATAATAAATTAAAAATATTAATTAAAAGATATAATTGAAAAATAAAAATTATAATTGCATTAGAAACTAAAAACAATAATTATTTTATAACAACTAATTTTATGAGATGTGATATTTATTTTAGGATGGTGGCAGTGTATCTGATATATTTTGTTATACTACTAATTAATTAGTTAGTAGAAACAAGAAAAAAAAAATGAAGTTTAAGGTAATAATATAACGTGTCTTTTGTTAATTTCACTTAGAATAGGAAGTTAATCATGTACTAGTACTTATCATGTTGTTGGACCTTTGGTTGATTTAATATTGTACAAGACGATGAAATGCCATGTTATGTGTACTATTTATATTAATTGTCTTGTTGATTCCTTTCCTATTGTATTTATTTTATTTTATTTTTTATTGTATTTTAGTTTGTTTGTTATTCAATGGTGTGAACCCATGCGTCCACGCCGTTGCTTAAAAGATTATTTAATAAATTAAGGTGGAAGGAAGCTTTGTTATTGTTTTGTTAGGACATTATCAACGAAAAAAAGATTATTATATTTTGAAATTCGTTTTCCTCTTTTATTATAATAATTTGTTTCATAAAGTTAATTTGTAATATGAGAGGGTTGGTTCAACGGATGAGAGTTTGGGTCCCAAGAGTTTGTTTCTCTTAGAATCTCAAGTTCGAAGGAGCATGGAATAAAAAAACAAAAATCCTCAAGAGTTATGTGGGGAAAAACCCTTTATGTGGATTATTCGATCTGACTAATTGGATTCCACATATCTACAATATAAGAAAGTTCAATGCTCTGGAAAAGACCGAACTGCCCCTTTGCTTTCTTAATGAGCCACGTGGCTGCCTTATTTGCTTCCCTTTACTTACTTCCTTTTTCTTTCCTTTACTACTTCCTATGCTACGTGTGACAAGATTTCAATTTTTCTTTCTCTCTCTCTTCTCTTTCAATTTGTCTTCTTCCTCTCCCTCAACCTTCCCCTCTTTGTCTCTTTCTTCTTCTTTCTCTCTCCGAGTCTTCTTTCTCTCTCAGAGCGACATCTCTCTCCGAGTCTTCTTTCTCTCTCAGAGAGACATCTTCTACTTTCTACTTTCTTCCTCTTCATTTCCCAAAACGAAACCGACACGGTTATCAGTTTTTTTGGATTTCTGTTTAAAGTTACTGTTTAGATATTGTGGTTAGTGTTTTTGTGGTTTATGTGATGATTTTGTGGTTTATATGATGATTTTGTGGTTAGGGTTTTTGTGATTGTGGTTGATATCATGATTTTTTGGATAGGGTTTTGATGTTGCTATTGGCCAAATGGAGGTATGTTGTTCTTTTCATCTTTCTAACAAAAATATGAATAATGTTTTCACCAGTTGCTTTTAACATTCAGATCTGTGGTGGCAACAACAGGTTACCAGCGGTTAGTGTGGTGGTGGTGGTGGAAACGGGTTTCCGCCGACGAGTGTGGTGGTGGCCGAAATCAGAAAGGTTTATCTATGACATTTTCAACTTATGTTTCGTTATTAACTCATTCTATTCTAGAAAGTGCAAGATCCGAACTAATTATTATTGATCTAAAATTATTATTATTATAGATCTGAAATTATTATCGGTCTTTATGGTATATTGGTTTTGTCGATCTTTATGATACAATATTTCTCAACTTTGATAGTTCTTTTTGGAATGGTCAGAGATGAATGGTTGGAGCAGCTGTTGCAGAACAATCCATTGTACATACAGAACTTCTTCCATTGCTCGCTTGATGTGGTTGATGACTGAGGTGTGTTTGCTATGCGATAATGCTCATTTCAATTTGGGGGGGTTTTGGTTACTTTGTTTTATTTATAGTTTTGACTTGATTATATAGTTTTGAAAAGTGGTTTATTATTAACATACGGCATCTATGTTGAAGATTGCAGAAAAACAAAACTTCTTAATATTCGAGGATCGTAAGTTTGCCGACATTGGTAATACCATGACCATGTAGTACGAAAGGTAATACATTGCTAAAAAGTTTTGTAATTTTCGAAATAACTGACCATGTGATTGTTGTTGCTGTTGCAAAATATCCGAAGGAGTTTAATTTGAGGAATGTACGGACAATAACTCGAGAAATCAGAGACACTGAATACGAAACGGTTAAAAGATACTGAATACGAAATGGTTAAAAGACAAATTGAAGATCTTAATGGAACTGTCCTGACATAAGCAAAATTTTCTTACTTGATGTTTCTGTTTCTTGATGTTTCTTTTGCATTAATTTCTCATCTATGTTAAAATGCACCTCCAATTTGTGATATTTCAATGAACATGGGCATGAATGCATTTTATAATTATATATATTTTAACAGTTCCTTCTTGTCTTTTAACCATGTGCAGCGAAAGCATTTCAAGGTATTATGATTGAATTAAACTTCTATTTTTTAGCCTATCTTATTGAGTGATTATCTGGTTGACATTAACTCATGGTATCTCTTATTAGCACATTCTTTGCTCATATTTTTTTATTTAAATTGATCAATCTTTGCCATTGCAAATTGTGTGGAACAACAATAAGTGGTTGACGCAGTCACATGTTAATGATGGAATAGTCAGTGCGACCGTAGAGACGTGGCTGCAATGATGCAACTACATATTCACATTTTCCCAATGATGATGGTTAGTTTTATCTTTGATATTTATCCATCCTGAAAGGGAGACTCCATCGGTAGGCCCGGTAGATTTTGATAATCTGTTGACATTTGATTGATTACAAAATTGCAGCCTGCTACTCGCATTCGCTAATCAAATGGTAGTACTATAGATGCAACATTTATGGAGACAGGGAAGGGTCCAGTGCTCCTATACATTAAAAATGATTTCCACATCTATATTTCTCTTTCCAACTTCTTATTATCATTTGTCATGTGTGCAGCTATTCTTCAAAATGTTGACATCGGGTGCTGATATTAAGTTTAATACTTATTCTGTTTTATTGAAAAACCATTTATCATCTGGAAATTGGAGGAAGTATTTAGAGGTAATTGCTATCTCAGCCTCTCTTTCTATGTCTTTGGTGGCCATGTATGTAGTGTCTCGAAGATGTCGCATAAGCATGTTGTATCTTATATTTTTTAATGTAGTGTTGTGTAGGTATTAGTGTAACAATGTGTTGTATCTGACTATGCTGGCGCGTAATAATGATGAAAAATATTAAACCATGTTTTGTGATAATGATGCAGGGCGGAATCGAGTCATACAGTTGCTGTACCGAATGATCCGGGGGCTGAAGAAAGTCTTACAAATGTTGTACCGAATGATGCAGGGGAAAAGGTTGTTGATTTCGGTCTTTTGAGGTCAGGGCCATGTTTCCTGGAAATCAATCAACAGTACCTGCACAAATCACTACCTCTCAGATAGCGAATTTATATTAACGTTACAAATTACAATTAGCTTTACTTTTTGAGTTAGGATTCTCTATCGTCGCACTGTATTTATGGAGGGAAATGTCTCTACTAAGTTCCTGAATGGTTTATGTTCTACTACTAACTGCAAATTGACTCATAAGGTTTTGTAATATATGGAGTCCAACGAATTGAATTTAGTTGTTGTACTTACTGATCTGCATACTAAACATTGAGTTTAATTGATTTGTGCAGGTTCTTCCAGAGAGAATGCCTAATTGCTCATACTTTTTGCAAGGTGTATCATAGATTGCTGTTTTTTTATCAAGTAAATAATATGAAAATATGATTCTGACTTTTTTTTGGCAGGCTTATGCTCAAACAAAAGTTGTTCATATAGACATGTCAACGTGAACTCCAATGCATCTATTTGTGAAGGATTTCTTAAGGGTTATTGTGCTGACAGAAATGAGGTATTAATCAATTCTTATCATGATGCATACTTGAAGTACGAGGAAAAAAGTCATTGCTATAACGAGTGATGTTATTGATTTGATGCAGTTGAAAATAAATCACACTATAAGCAGTGAGATACTGATAAACCCGGGATATGTTCTTGCGCTTAACGTCAAATATCGAGTTTTTCATTATGGATTGCAATTCAGTGTCGGGAACTGGAGCTTCGACAAAGCAGGCTGCCGAGAGATTTTCATTGGATCTATTGCAGTTATGGCCATTTTAGTTTTTTAATCTTTGACTCTCTATTTTGATCTGTTTTAGTGACACTCTCCCTTCACTTTTACTATTATTTGTTCTTGCTCAAATTGCTTCAAATTTCAACAACGATAAATGTAATAGCAATTGGATTTTCGAAACGGTGCAGTTTTTTACCGAAAATAGCAATTGAAATCCTCTTTGAATTTGCACTTGAAGTATCTAATCATGATGTTCAGATTCATTTTAGCTTCCACCCTATATTCGCAATGCTTTCATTTCATGACAGCTTGGGTTATATAGTTCAGCTATTTTGGTACTTACTTCTATTTTAATATGCAGTTCCACATGACGTGTTATATGGATGCGGTGATCTAATATTTTCGTCGCACATGATCTTTACTCTTACTTTTGTGCGCACATATCAGAAATATGGAACCCGAAGGTTACTTCATTGTTCATTTCAAAACATGCTCTCGCCATCACATATTTTGTCGTGTTTAAATTTTAATTCTGATTTATTGTGACTGGATGAATCTATAGATCCATAAAGCAGCTCGCATGGCTGCTTGCTGTGATTCAGAAAAACTGACATTTGTTCCCTTTTGAATAATCATTTCATCTTTCGGTCCCTGATTGGCAGGTACACCGTAAATTTGGTGGTATTTTTTGTTGACAAGAAATTGCCAGGTTTGCTCATATGTACTACAACCTATTGAATGGAAATTCCGGTGACCCTGCATATCGAGATTGAAGAAGAAGTTAGTCCATCTCCTAACTTGGCTGAGTCACAAGAATTTGCTGTCCAACGGAATGGAAATGGACCTCCTGCTAACAAAGATAAGAAGGATGGTCCAATATCTTGATTTCCAAATCTCATTATTATGTTATTTCTTTGAACTACTTATCACTGTTATGAGATTCATTTAACTATTGGTTTATTGATATTTGAATTATCACATAGCTCAATATTAAGGGCATCTTTCCTTTCCTTATGTTTCATTTGAAGTATCAAACATGTCTCTTTAATACTCTTTCTTCATTTGCTATGGTTCCTTTGATCCTAATATATGGAAGTACAAGAGATATATGTGCCTATAGGTTCTTGCTTTGTGGTTCTCACTGATTTTGCATGTGATCAAACAGACTGAACTAATATATGGTGATCAAAATGGCAATATTCATGTGTGGGATTTCACAGCAAATTCATGCAGCTGTGAATTGGTATGAGTAATGAACTCTTTTTATTGTATATTGATATCAATTTAAAATGGATAATGTTCTCTATGAAAAGATTAACTAAATCCAAAATAATATTTAAAATAATGAAATATTTGAAGTATAAGTCTTATAATGAAAGATGAGATTAGTAAGTCTTATTATGATGGTCTGAGTTCACTTTTAATTTGTCTTGTGGAAGTTAGTACGAGTTGTTAGTCAGAAATTTAATTATGAATTAGAACTAGGAGTTACTAATGAAATCCTGCTTGTAATCTCTGCTAGCAATCATTATTTCCTCTTTGTTCTGAATGGGCTGACTGCTCACATGAACCAATTGGTAACTACAGCTGTTCTCTGAGTGTTTGAGTGAATTTTGGATGATGAAGCTTGGTTGTTTTGTAAGTTTAATTTGGTAATTTTAATGTGTGGATTATTCTGAATGTGATTGTGGATGAACTGAGTTCGTATTTGTTTTCCAGCTTGGTTTGAATTTAGAAAGGGTAGCTGCAGGTTCTAGAATTGTTTGGGATTTGGGGGCTGATTCGGATTATCATAAAGGGATGATATGCAGCTGAGTTTCGGCTTACGGTTTATGCAGCAGAATTTTTGGTGCAGCTCGATTTGGTTAACCTCTATTATTGTGGAATTTTTGCACTCTTCTGTGATAACCATGTTGTCGATACATGTTCAACACGATATACCATTGCGAACTTATAATCACATGACCGGGAGTTCAGACTATTTTTGATTCGGAGACGACATGTTTCGGCATAAAAATACTGATAAAAGTAATTAAGAAAATATTCTGATGGATGTTTTACCATATATATGAAAGCTCTCTTTTGTTTTGGTTGTATAATTCAACATTCTAAAATTGAACAACTTTTGCAGGAATTGTCATCAGATTCTTCACAACATGTCCACTCAGCTCTGGCTTCAGTAATAATGGGAATGGCTCCAGTGTTGGGAAAGGTATAAGTTTCAGATGCCAGTTTCTGCAGTAATTTTGACTTCGACATTAATACACAATATTTGTATCTCGAAAGTGAAATCTGTTGTTGGGGCTTAAAATATTATTTTTCTTTTGAGTATGTAACAAATACACTGAGCCGAGTTTTGGTTGTATATTTTACTGTTCTCATATATGTCACCTGATTGTGGTGTGTAGGCCATTGAAAATCCGAACAACTAGCTACTAAAATTTGTCTTTTGCAAGTGGGAAGGTCATGTGTCATGGTTTGAGATTGAAATTTTGTCTTTATGATCTGTTGGTTATCTTTGCTTCATCAAGCCATGCTTGCTTTATGATGATTTAGTTTCTAATATTGCTTTATGATTTGTTGGTTAGCTTTGCTTCATCAAGTCGAACTTTCTTCCTATTGTGTGCATGTATTTGATTCCAATGTGAAAACATATGAATATGTTTTGTCTGAGAAGGATACTAAAGATGTTTTGCCTGGAAAGGATACAAAGGAACAAAGTACGGCTAAAACAACTCAATCGAAGTCATTTTCTTCTAAAGATAGTTTTGTGACTTCAACTGGATCTTACCCTTCTAATCATAGGTATCAGAATTGCAAGGATGGTGACGAGGAAGATGAAGAAATTGATGACTAGGTTGATGATTCATTCTCATCTAGAGGACCCAATAAGATTTAGCCATCAATACTCAAGGTATCAACTACCTATAAAACATATTAAATTTGTTGTTATTTTTTTTGATGTGGTTTCTTAAATTTGTTTTTGCTTCAGCCTGTTGTAACCACACCTGGTGTGAACATACTTGTTGCCTATTCACTATTCTTAAAAAGATGAGCTTAGATAGGTTATTGGTAGTTTGTATTTCTCTATTTTATTTTTGTCAAACTGTATTCTGTATTCTTGATGATGTTAAATATGTTTGGCTTTGCTGGTGAGAACTCTGCCATCACTGAGTCAGACATTGAAGAGACCTTCAAGAGGCTCGTGAATCAGCTGAAGAAGACCGCCCTTGAAATATTTGATGCTTTGAAGAGCCAAACTGTTGATTTGGTCTTAAATCTTAACTGCTCATCCTACACAGGCTGTTCGTAGATCTTTATTGCAAAAGCATGGCAGGTTTGTCCCTTACTACCTTGACCGTGATTGTTTAAATTCAACTGTGAGGACTGATAGGAGGAGTAATAAAGGTCCAATTGTTGAACATCTATCAATGTTACTGGCATTTTGACAATATCTGTATTCTGTACTAAGGCCTAATCTCTGTATTGATGATAGTTGCAAGGATTGTTTGACACAGTTGTATGCAAAAGATATTACACCAGATGATAAGCAGGAACTTGATGAGGCTTTGCAAAGAGAGGTGCCTATCTGTTGATTTTTTTTATTCTATATGCATATAAGATGCCACCATTGGAAGCCGCTTGATTTTATGTATGCTAATTTATATATACAGTTATACTTAAAATCATGTATAGTTGATTTTAAGTGATACAATGTTTTTGGGTCAAAAAAAAAGTGATACAATGTTTTCCTTGGTTGGGCTAAGATAATTGGAGTTATCTGTGTTTATAGTACCTATTAACATGGGTAGCATTGAATAAATGCCGTGATGCTAGTATGCTACACTCACCGAATGAAGGTATACAGTGGAATTTATGTGAATATACAAAATTAAAATCTTATGACTTTTCCGTGATCATTTGGCACATCAGCAAGCCTGTTGAATTTTATCTAAACTTTATATATTTATATATATCAAACTTAAAACTTTTTTTATTATTTCTTTTAATCTCCCAACTCATCCATTATACACTTTAAAAAAATAGAATATAAAATTACTGTTTAAAATATTGAATATTAACGAGAATATTAAATATTAAATTATTTACGAATTTTTTCGGTTAAAATAATATTGTTTTCTTTTTTTACATTTTAAAAACAAAAGGTAACAACATAATAATCTGTGCCCACGAATTATTATATCAATCACATTTTTTTCTAAGTCAATCACATTTTTTGGTATCAAATCAATAACATTTGTTCAACTAAATAAATTACTACACCTTTTCTAAACTTTTATGATTGCTTAATTATATTAATACTATCGGTTATCGGTTGTCAACAAACTTTATTTGAGAATGACAATTTTTTTTTTAAACATAGAGGTTGAAACATCATTTCAATAATTTAATTTTAACGGGAACATAAAGTTATTGATCAAAATATTGAATATCAACGGGAACATAAAGTTACTGATTAAATATTAACGGGAACATAAAATTATAAATCAAAATATTGAATAATAACGGCATGACGTTCGGAAAACTGACTATGACATTGTTGAACACCTACATTTTCTTTACATATAATATTTCTCAATGGAACTTCTATATTTCTTAAATGCATCCTTAAATGTATTATTCAATCTAAAACAATATAAATTTTATTTTTTTAATGATTTTTTATTTTCAATATTCAAATTTTTTAATATTGGTATTTTAATAACTTTTCCATTTTAATTTAAATTTAATCTTTTACTAATACATTTTATTTATCTCAATCCAAATGCGCGAAAAAGACGGGTACCCGTGCGAACGCACGGGTATCACACTAGTATATATATATATATATATATATATATATATATATATATATATATATATATATATATATATATATATCATTTAATATAATAAATCAAAAGGAGTACTTTGGCAAGTTTGCCAAGTGTCACTCTCTTTTGCATTCTATCAATTTCTTTCCATTCTATTTATAGTAACTTCTAATTATTTTTTTATATTTTAAAATTTTGTTTTTTTATATTTTTTATTTATATATATTAATATGATCATTCAATTTTGGGAATCTGAAAGAACCATACTTTCCTCTTTATACTCAAAACCAATCTCTCTTTATTTTTTATATATATATTTTTTTTATATTTTACTCACTCTTTACCATTTTTCTTAACTGTCCATATTTATTGTTTCACGTTTCTATGTAAAATCTAAAAAGACATTTTCTAATTTTCCATATCATTTTCAATGTTCACTACACTCCATGCATAGAAAACTGAAAAAACATCTTGGAGGTTGAGTGACACATTGAGCTATTAATATAGGAAATGAATAGGACTAGACACAAAACCGTGACCCAGCCCAACCACATAATCTCATTTATAATTGTTTCTTTTCTCTACTAACCCTAGCTCAAAGCCGTCGCGGTCCTCCTCTTTCACTTTCTCTCCTCACCTCCTTCAGCCTACGCCATTCTTCATCTTATTGAAGCTATATCTTTGTCTTCCTTCTTCTTTGCAAGGTTAAAGTTTTAATTTTATTTTTAGAATTTTGATTTTGGGTTTATAGTTCTAACACTTTTTTACACTTTATTTCATTTTCTCTAATCTTCCATTTCAAGATCTAAGGTTAATTCTCCTTTTTATTTTTGGATTTATATTTGGAATTGAATTTGTATTTTCCTTATTTTTATTCTTTGCCTTTTGTTTCAGGTTACCTAACTCTAAACTTCACTATTTTAAATTTTTCTCTCTTCCTTTTTTCGTGTTTAGCAAAGGTAAGGATTTACAGTATTTCGAGTTTTTGTTGTTTAGAATTTTTTTTTTTTATAAATTATGGGTTTATATTATTTAATTTTTTGTTGAACCCAATCTGTTAAATTAAGGGTCTATATTGTCAAATGATCTTGGTGTTTTTTTTACATTGCAACAGCAAGACAAATATGCAGGTTGGTTGGTTTTTTTTAAAAAGGTTTATTTTTTATACTGGTTGATGTTTTTTTATCTGATCTCTGGTTGTATTTTGTTGGTATTAAAATCTTTTTATTTCGTAGAATATGGTTTAAATTTGATCTCAATTATTATTCTCGGCTGCATCTCTGATAATATTTTGTTGCTATTAGAAAAGGTCTCTGAAAGTATTTTGTTATTAGATTTTTTTCCACTTTTCAAACAGTAAATTTATTATATTGTTTTATTTTATTTAATAAGTATGTTGTTAAGTTTTAATAATTGGATTTTAAATATTATTAATCTCAATATTAATTTAAAATGCAATTGTTATCTCAATTCAATATGTTTAATTTTTAGTTATTTATAATATTTTTCAGGTTGAAGAACCGAAATGGATAAAGAGGAGCTATAAATCCAAAACTTATTAAAACTTATTTTTTGGCCATTAAAGTGTTTAAATTTGGAATTAATGATTTCGTTTTCAATTTGTATAATTCATTTGTGATTAAATTTGACATTATTGTTTTCATTTTAGTCCGCCATTAATATTTATTGGCCATTAATATGTTTGAATATTTGTTATAGTTCAAAATTCTGGGGATTTATTTTTTTTAGAAGGTAATAGATCAATTTAAATATTAATCATTTTATATTTAGGTTAAATAGACAATAAAATGAATTATATTATGGAAAAATTGAAGTTTTCTAACTATATTGGGTCTTAAATTTTATCGGCGCAATAACCCGAACAAACTGTTTGAATTAACCTGTAACCTGCTAAGACCCAACCTGTCTAAACCAAATTTTATTTTGGGCTAAATGGGCCTTGATGTTCCATCTGCAGGTTGTGTTGTGTTGTTCTTTTTACGTTGAATGCGTCCTACCCGGCCCGTTGTTCACCCCTAAAAACGAACATAACTCTCTATCAATACAATCATTGTTGATGTTGTTGTGGAACCCGCTGCTGTCACTTTTTATCCATCATAAATCGCTGTCAAATTTAAGTTGTTTATTTGTTTGAATAAATGTCTAAATGAAAGGAAGGAGGTGAGTCTATCATGTGTATTCAACTTTTATGTGAAGATAAAGGAGGTGAGTAGCTAGCCGACTTTCAATGAATGTAATCAATGCAATATAAATAATGGCTCGCCAAAGGTGTTTTACTTATGTTGATTTCGTTTTGAAAAACTATTTGCAAGCTCGATTATGGCCACGACTTCAAAGTAAATGTTGGAATGGTAAATAACTTTATGCCCTTTGGAACTACTTTGGAATTGGACATTCTATTGATACATCAATTCTTTAGACAACTTTTTTATTCTCTAATATGATTATGCTGATACAAATATTTTTCACATTTTAAATATTCTCGACATTTTAAATATTTGAATTTGACTATAAATTAGTTTGCACTTAATATATTTTATGTAATGGAATTCGATTTGAAAATTTTGATTAAAAATTTTGATTCTTAATTAATATTATATATTTAAAGATCAAATATTTTTTTGGTAAGTTAAAAATTATTGAAACAAATAATTTTTTCTTAATTAAGATTATCATTTAGAAATTAAAAAATTATTTATAATAAATTAAAAAAATAAAATTAAGGAAATTTAATTTTCAACTATAAAGATATTTTTATAAACGAAAAAAATGTATTATTTATAATAATATTTTTCTGAACAAACATTCATTATAATGTTACTATAACTCCATTTGTAACTGTAAATTGTTATAAAATATTTTTTTAATTTCAGAAATTTTGTAACTGTAAGTTGTTATAAAATATTTTTTTAATTTCAGAAATTTTGTAACTGTAAGTTGTTATAAAATATTTTTTTTAATTTCAGAAATTTTGTCCCGTGCCTTACACGGGCATACCACTAGTATATATATATATATATATATATATATATATATATATATATATATATATATATATATATATATATATATATATATATATATATATATATATATATATATATATATATATATATAGGGAGCATATCAAGTGAGAGCATTTTATAATGAGAGATGAGAGGAATAAATATCAACCATTGGATTCATCAAGAGAGAGAATGTTAGTATATTAATGAGGCTATTAATTTCTCTCTCTTGATGAATCCAATGGTTGATATTTGTTCCTCTCATCTCTCATTGTAAAATGCTCTCACTTGATATGCTCCCTATATATATATAAAGCTAATTTGTTAGTGATCAAGAAGAATTGTTTGGTAAACTTTATATTTTGACTAGCATATATTTATTAAAATACATTTTTTAAATGATAATAAGTTGTGCTAGCCTTAATAATAATTTAAAAAATATTTTTATTAAAATATTTTTATTAATAATAGTTAGTTGATTAGATAAATAACTAAAATATTATAAATAAATATATGATTGTGAAAAAAATTAGGTTAATACTATATTTGTCTTTTGCCATAATAATTGTTGTCCTTTGTCGTAATAGATAGAACAATGCATGTCAAAATATAAATCATATTGTTAAAGTTTGTCGAAATGGGAAAATGCTTAAAATTTCTTTTGATTTTAAAAATATTGTTTTAAACTTTAAGATCTTTAAAACTTTGTCACATTGAATTGTTTAGACTAGTATGTATTGCGTTAGTCAAAGAGAAGAATTATAGATCAGTCGTTGATGAATTTAAATGAGCATATGTATAATTTTTTAGAAGTAACATTGAGTCAAATTTTGTGTTTTTTACAAACAAATTTAAAATGAAAAGAAAACAAAGATTTTAAATATCGAAAGTGATCATAGTGGAGAATTATAAAATAAACTCTTTGAAAAAAATTTGATAATAAAGTGATATTCTTCATGATTTTTTTATCCCCTAAATCTAGAATAAAATAGAGTTATAGAAGTAAAAATACAGTATATATTATCAAGAGATGGCTAAAACCATGATCAATGAGTCAAAAGTTGTAAAATATTTTTGAAAAAAAACAATAAATTCAACACGATATTTTTAAAGTATAGTCTATATTACACCTATTTTTAAAAAGACTCGAATTTTGAAAAGGAAAAACACCGAACATTTTATATGTTCATTAGGTTTGATGTACATGCTACTCCCTTTGTCCCAAATTATAAGAGAAAATCACTTTATAGATTCATTGAATAATTAATGTATCTGATTTATACATAGACCAGATACATTAATTATTCAATGAATATAAAAAGTAATTTTCTCTTATAATCTGGAATCGAGGAATTTAATTTTAAACACAAGTATCTATTTAAAGAAATTTGGTGCAAAGGGACAAAATTGCATCCTCCTACGATACTTCAAAAGATCATAGGGATATTAAGATCACTTATTTATTTCACTACTTCTACTTCTAGATCTTATATTTTATTCACTGTATGTGCTAGTTTGTGCTTAATTCCAATCATATCTTAGATAATTTTATTTAGGGTTTTTCTAACCTATGCAACATTGCATGGGATAAGGGCAATCAATAAACTATTTCTTTTCATATAAATTATCATATTAATTATTTTTCTGATGAAAAATAATCTTTTATATTTTCTCTCTCCTACCCAATTAATGGATGAACATACATAAATATAAATATGGTAATTTATATTTAAAAAAGTGGTGTATTAATTGTCTCTTTTCCTATGCAATGTTGCATAGGTTAGAAAAACGTAGCTTGTGTTATAAACTAGTTGAGTTCTACGTTACTAACTCTGCTAGAGACATAATAGAAAGAAAGAAAAAAAAAAACTAGTGAAAGGTGTCAATTCTTTGCTGATAATCTCCTCTCTTGAGAAAACAAAAGACACCAAACAATCATGTTAGCTGCAAGTTGTATAGCCCCCCCCCCCCCCCCCCCCCCCCCCCCCCCAACTTCTCTTGATGAAGCATTAATATGGAAATTACTTAACTATTGTGCTAATACTTTTGCTATTTCTTTATCCAAGAATCGTATTTTGCACTTTAAAAAAATTCAAATACATTGAAATTAAACTTCACTTCATTAAATACCGTGATCAGAAATAAATTTTAGATATAAAATTTATTAATACAGACTATTAATAGAGTGTTTTCTGTAAAAAAATTCTCAGGTATAAATAAGTTAAATTATACAGAGAATAATATAAATATTTTGTAATTCTCTAGATGGACATTTTTTCTTTCTAAATTGAGAAAAATAACCCTTTATTGACATTTTTAATCTATGGTGGTTTCAACTCTCTTAATTATTAACTAGTAAGATATATGTGTTTAAGGATAGCAAACGGGCATGTCCATCCCGTTTAAATCTGTCCCACAAAAGCTGTAAAAAAATGGGACGAGGCGGGCATAATTGATGGCGCGGGCCTAAAATCTTACCTCTTCCTGCACAAAAGTGTGGACGGGACAGGGAATGCCCGCGGTTACTACACCTTTTAGGTTTAAAAAAATATAAAACTGTGTTAAATTCACATGCCCGCAAAAAAAATAGGGTTAGGCGGGGCGATCACATTAAAGGGTGATGGCCTAAATCCTTGACCCGCCCCGCACTAAGGTGCAGGCAAATCAGGCATACCCAACGGGCCAGATCCGTTTTGCCACCCCTATCCGTGCTATCACACGGGTCCCGTCTGAATTCACATTACACGTATATCAAATCATCATTTATAAATTTTGAATTCATTCTTCAATTGGATAACATTCACATAGTCACAAATATAGGTTAATAATATACACCAACCTTTAAGCATTGATTTGTACTTATAATAAACGGTACATTCGATTATCTAACTTCAATTATATAAAACAACAACAAAAAAAGATTTAAAAGATGGACATTAAAATGAACAATCTACGACTGATATTTCATAGATACGTTCACATCTATACGTGAATCCAGATGAGCTAACAAACCCTGTTGAATTCAGATGAGTTAAATTTAAAAATTTATTAAACTATTTTAGATATTAGCCCATTTTCTAAACCTAAAATGTATGAGAGCTCTTTCAAATTTTAGTTTTAAAATTTTCTTATTATATCATATTTACATTTTTTTATAACCTATAATGTATGTCAGCTCCTCGTTAAATTTCAATTTTAAAATCTTTTTATTAGATTATATTTATAAATTTTACAAATCTAAATTAATTATACATTTATTACGATTAATTAAATTTAAAGATTAAAATAAAAATTGGAAAAAGGGAAAAAATTGATTAAGAAAGATCAATGTGTAATTGAATTAATCAATGCAATTATGACTTTTGTATAATTTAAAAAGAATAACAAATTTTTGTTTTCATAAAAAATTTGTGTATTAACCAATCATAACTGTCTTATATTTTTTTTATAAAAACAAATATTTATATTCTTTTTTAGTATAAATGTTAATATTTTATCATGAAAAAGGCTAATATTATTTCATGTCAAATTTTTTTTTTTTTTAGTATCATGTCACAATATCATATACTATCATTTTTTTATTAAGTATACGATATTTGTTAATCTAGAAAATATAAGAGAAATTATACTTAATAGATTGAATTATCTTTTATATAAGTGATCAAAAACTTTTCCATTCTAAGTCAAAAACAAATTTGAAAAACCAAAATAAAGTTGAATTAATTAATTAATATTTTAAATGTATTCTATAAAATTAAACGATAGTGTTAGAATATATTGAATAAATGTTACTTTTTAAAATTGAATTGTAAAAGTAAAATTGTAATTTAAATTATATTTATTATTGTAAATTTATAAATAATAAGTATTCATATGAAATATAATTTCATATAACATTTATAATGATAATAATGTCACTAATAAGATGAATTCTTACTTTCGAAAAAAAATGAAGATGAATTTTTTAAAAATATTTGTTACTTATATAAAATTAAATATTTGTTATTTATAGGTTAAGTTAATTTTCTTGTTTTTTGTGTTAGATTATAATATCATATATGATTTTAAATCATGTATATAATATTTTCCTAAAATAAATATTTTTATTTTTTTAGTATAAATGTTAATATTTTATCATAAAAAAGCTAATATTTTCTAGTCAATTTTATTATTTTTAAAAAAATTATACAATTTAATAGTAAAGTATTTTATATTATAAAAGACATATATAATGATTAGATGAGCAACTTTATTTAAAGCTTTACCAAAATATTGAAAAGCATAATTTGCATATTTTACATATTTAAAAAAAACTTACGTATTTTTATTTCATATTAATCTAATTGTATTTTATCAATTTATAATATTATAGCATTTTTTAGTATAACTGCAAACGTTTTATCATAAAAAAACACTAACATTTTTAATATCATTTATTATATTTCTATAATATTTTTAATTATAGTTAATATATTACATATATTTTTTTTTTTAAAAAAACACTCAAATAAATTATTTTAAAATTTTTTAATCACTTTTTTCCGTTTCTTTACACTAACCTTCGCTATCTTATTTTCTGAAACCATTAATCCAAAAAGTCTTGAGCAATACACCAATACACCAAGAACTAAAGCTATTCACCATTCAAACTTTGACCACAAATCTGTATATGAAAATTATCCTCAATTCAAACCAAATCACAAATAATACTATTGACCATTCAAACTTTGACCACAAATATGTATATGAAAATTATTCTCAATTCAAACCAAATCACAGATAACATAAATCAAGAATTTAAACATTCTCTCATCACAATAACAACAAGCTTACAAATAAAATTCCAAACACAATAACAAAGCCATGTTGTCCCAAACAAAACCTTGCACAAACTACTCATACACTTTATAAATATAACTTACATAACTTAACCTGGTAGAACTTTTTCATCAACCACAACAACACATAGCATAACACCAATAGACAACAGCTCCATATGAACATGTGAACCAGTAAACTGGAATCAAAGTGAAAAGAGAAGGAGAAAGTTCAGAATAAAAGAGACGCCCAAATCTGAAACGATAAAAATTGCAATCCTTCTAGTCAATCTTTGGTATTCAACACTTGATCATAGAAATCTTCTTCCAAATTCAATGTCGATGTTAGATATGTTTCCACACCCTCGTTAATATCTCTTCTAACCACCTTATTGTTATAGGGCCCTGTTAAATTTATAGTAATTTTGTATATGAATAGCATATATACAATAATAATAAGACCTCGATCAAATAGACTATCAAATGAATTTATGTGAGTGATCATTTGATCTATCAAATGAATTTATGTGAGTGATCATAAATTTAATTACACTAGAAGCCCAATAAACCACTTAGAAAAATAAATTTGAAGTGGACTATTCAATAGCTATCATTTCAAAAATCATCATACACAAATTTTGACTAATTACTATTTGTCAATATTTAAGGGAGGCAAACTTTCCTTGAAGATAATATGATATGATCTCACACTATTTTGAATGATAGCTCAACCTTATTCTCATTTTAAACTATAACTTCACATAGTAAAAAAACAAAGTAGCATTGGCATACACATCAAAGCCTGATTTGATTCCTGGTGCAATCTAAAGAAGATCCCTATACCTACATATTCATTTGAAATTAAGCTTTTATATTAGAAAGGGATAACTTCCTATGACTTCAACACAATCAGTAAGAAAATAGTATTGGACATGTAAGCATATTTCCATTAACCCATCATCATCCATAACAGTATAACACAAGTTTGTTATACAAAATATGGGACATCTAAAATTCCACCGAAGCTATGTAATAAATTACTAATATAAAACTTATAGAACTACCACACAAGTTCATCATATCACCAATTTTAGCATTTAGAAAAAACCCTAATTAGAGAAAATTGTGACTTTCAAAAACTAACCTCTGGTGGGATTTAAGAGGGATTGAAATTCTTACTAATTCAAAGAAGCATAAAGATGAATGAGTATCGGGGTTGTGTTGTTAGATTAGTTGAGATCGACTCTTTCAGAGGTAGATTTATGGTACCACGGTGGTCTCGTGGGGTTTTCAAAAAGTAGGTCAATAGTTCAAACAAATAAGGATTTCACAGAGAAGGTTTGACAATCGAAGTCTATTTAAAGGAAGAAGCATACAATTTTTTCGAAAATTTTATCTAAACTGGAAGATGCACAGAGGGTCATTGACATTCCAGTTTATAAAGGAAAAATGAGATATGATGAGCGTAGCGAATTGCATGGGTATTGTGTTCCAAGAAAAAAATTCAAAATTGGCTAGGGTTTACTTGAAGGTTGCAAGGAATTTGACTGCAAAATTAATTGTAAAGTAAAAAAAATAGAAAAGTAGACGTTGCAATTTCTTTTAAGTAACAAATTGTATGTTTTATTGGAAATATTTGTATTTAATGATTTGAAAATTGAAATAATAAATATTATTTAGACAATATCTTCTTTATTTAGAAACCTTAATGAGTGTCTCCGGGACACTCGTTAGCGTGACCCATTTTATAAATGCATAGAATGATTAGTTAAGTTAATAGTATAATTAAAAATAAATAAAGGGTCTTGTTAATCAGTACCATCAAGACACTCTTTAAGCATATTAAATAAATAAAATATTCTTTATAAAAGTCAACATTTCAATTTCCAATACATTTTCAATGCATTGAATATACATATTTTAATAAAAACTTATAATTTTAATCATTTAAAGAGTGCCCCAAAGGCACTGGTTAACATTTCCCATTAATAAAATACAACAATAATCTTGAATGCTTTATTTTTCAAAGTGGCAATAGAAAAGCTGCATTAACTAATCGTGATTTAAATTTTCATTTAATGGGTTGACTTTTCATGTTTAAGATTATTATTTGAAGAGATTACAATTAAAATAAAATAAAAAATGCATTAGTGGAACAATAATAATTTGTGAAATTCCTAATAATTAATGGAATAATATTAAAATTTAAATTAAATAAAAATTGTTGAAATAAGTTTGATGTTGACACGTCAGCGTCATTTATTGTCAAATTAATATAAATTAAACATTATGCAATTAGTCGATTTTAACCTAGAATCAAAATAGTTATAGTTAAAGTTTGTAATCATAAAGTTAATTATGGTTTTTTCAAATACTTTACATTTTATATATTTATATTGATTTTCTCTGATGAAATCACCTTATCGCACATTACTTTCTTGTCTTAGGGTCCGTTTAGTTGGAAGTAGATGGAGGGGAAGGAATATTTATAAACACATGTGTTTGGTTCATTTTTTATGAGGAGAGGGGAGGGGAGCAAATTCTCTCCTAAACTCACTTTTTGCTCCCCTCCAAATTGGGGGATTTGGAGGGGAGGGAAGATTCATTAATCAAAATTTTATTATTTTCCCTATTTTATCCTTAATTATTTTTTTAATTCCAAGATTGCCCTTATTGAATCATTAAAGACTAGATTTTTCTGTGTTATTTCACGTTTCATTTTTTTCTACTGTGCGGTTGCTATTTGTTGCTCTCAGGTGAATTTTTTCCTTTTTATTTTGTTGAATTTTCTTTTTTGATACTATGTTGTTTTTTAATAATAACAACATCCTTATATCAGTTTTTATTTATAATATACAATAGTAATAAGATTTTTTTGTTATACTATTAATAATAATAACAATATGCAAATATATTATATTTATGTTATAAATAAAGATTTTAAGTTTAATATTATTTGTCCAATTTTTTTAACATTCTAACATTATTTTATGTATTTTAAATTATAGAAATTATTTTATTGGGTTAGATGAATCATCAAGATTAGATAATGTTTGATTTGCGTTGAAGATCTATAGTTCAACTAATTGTGCTGTTGTTTATTGTTATAGTATAATTTATAAACGAACAAGTTTTTATTTGGGGTTTAGGATTTTAACCTAGAATCAAAATAGTTATAGTTAAAGTTTGTAATCATAAAGTTAATTATGGTTTTTTCAAATACTTTACATTTTATATATTTATATTGATTTTCTCTGATGAAATCACCTTATCGCACATTACTTTCTTGTCTTAGGGTCCGTTTAGTTGGAAGTAGATGGAGGGGAAGGAATATTTATAAACAAATGTGTTTGGTTCATTTTTTATGAGGAGAGGGGAGGGGAGCAAATTCTCTCCTAAACTCACTTTTTGCTCCCCTCCAAATTGGGGGATTTGGAGGGGAGGGAAGATTCATTAATCAAAATTTTATTATTTTCCCTATTTTATCCTTAATTATTTTTTTAATTCCAAGATTGCCCTTATTGAATCATTAAAGACTAGATTTTTCTGTGTTATTTCACGTTTCATTTTTTTCTACTGTGCGGTTGCTATTTGTTGCTCTCAGGTGAATTTTTTCCTTTTTATTTTGTTGAATTTTCTTTTTTGATACTATGTTGTTTTTTAATAATAACAACATCCTTAGTTTTTATTTATAATATACAATAGTAATAAGATTTTTTTGTTATACTATTAATAATAATAACAATATGCAAATATATTATATTTATGTTATAAATAAAGATTTTAAGTTTAATATTATTTGTCCAATTTTTTTAACATTCTAACATTATTTTATGTATTTTAAATTATAGAAATTATTTTATTGGGTTAGATGAATCATCAAGATTAGATAATGTTTGATTTGCGTTGAAGATCTATAGTTCAACTAATTGTGGTGTTGTTTATTGTTATAGTATAATTTATAAACGAACAAGTTTTTATTTGGGGAAATTTACTCAATACTATTGTTATTTAGAATTATTTTTATGAAGTACAAATAACAATATTTATAAGGATAAAAAGGTAATTTAATTTTAAAATCCCTCCCCTCCCCTTGTGAACCAAACATACATGTTGTTAAAAACTCCTCCCCTCCCCTCCCCTCCCCTTATTTGAACCAAACATATATTTAGTTAAATTCCCTCCCCTCCCTTCCCCTCCATTCCCCTCCCCTCTATTAAATTTCCTCCCCTCCCCTCCCCTCCGTTGAACCAAACAGACCCTTAATATCCCTTTTTCGAAAAAAATTAATATTCAATTACATAAAAGGTAATTATGTGTTTTCAAAGCTATATTTTCTCTATAAAAACACAACACTTTAGTCACACACTTCATCTCATTTCCTTTTCAACCCAACTCTTATAGTATATCTTTATCTCTTCATCTTCCAAATTCAAAATGGTTTATGCTTGCTTTAGAAACAATATTTTCTTTATACTCAAAGCAACACAATGTTTTCCTTATACTGAAAATGATTTATGCTTCCTTTTTTATGTCAAAGATTAAAAGTTGTTTGTTAATACTCATTGCATCTTGGTTGTTCTTAACAACAATTTAAATTTAGCAGGACTGGTCTTATCATCAAATATCGATAGTACCTAACCAATAGTATAAAGTGGTCTCAAAGATCCTGGCAGCAAGGCCGAGCAGAGTGATTGGGAAGATCGCTTCCGAAACTCAAACAGCGTTTATCCCTGGTAGGCAAATTCTTGATGGCATTGTTGCAACTAATGAGTTAATTGATTTTGCGAGAAGAGAAAGAAGTAGTTGCATTATGTTTAAAGTCGACTTTGCTCAAGCTTATGATTGTGTTGATTGGAAATATTTGCATGGTGTCATGAGCAAAATGGGATTTGGTCAAAAATGTTTAAGCTAGTTGGAGGCTGGAATTTTTTCTAGCAGCATGTCTGTATTAGTTAATTGAAGCCCTACGGAAGAATTCTTAGTCAAGAAAGGATTGAGACAGGGGGATCCGCTATTGCCGTTTTTATTTGCAATTGTGGCGGAGGGTTTTGCAAGAATTGTAAAATAAGCTGTAGATGTGGGGCTGTTCAGTGAGTTTAAGATCAATGACACTGATGCATACAGCCTTTTGCAATTTGCTGATGATACAATTATGGTAGGAGAGGGATCGTGGCATAATGTTTGGTCTTTAAAGGCGATTTTACGTGGATTTGAAATGGTGTCTAGGTTGCGTATCAATATGGCTAAAAGTAAATTATATGTTGTTGGTATGGATAGGTATTTTCTTGTGGCAGCGGCCCAATTCTTATCATGTCAAATTGATTCTATCCCTTTTAAGTTTCTTGGTATCATGGTGGGAGGAAATCATAGGAGGGTAGAATTTTGGAAACTAGTAATAAGTAGGTTGAGGGCAAAACTTTCAACATGGGGGGAAAAATTTCACTAATCAATTCTGTTTTGTCCAATGTGCCTGTGTATTACTTGTCGTTTTTTAAGGTGCCGGTCATAGTGGTTAAGGAAATCATAAGCATTCTACGTAACTTTCTGTGGCAAGGAACGGTAGAGAAATCTGGTATTGTTTGGCAAAGCTAGAAGTCTTTGTGCAGGTCTAAAGAGGATGGAGGTCTTGGCATAAAAGATGTGTCACTATTCAACAAAGCATTACTAAGCAAATGGTTGTGGAGATTTGGATTAGAGGGAAATGCGATTTGGATGAAACTACTACAACAGAGGTATATGGAAATTGATTAACAAGTTATGGGGGGAAGAGGAGGCTGAGGCGAATTCCAATGATTCATTGTGGTGGAGAGATATGATCTCAATCAAAGGAACAGTCCTAAAACCGGGTTTCTCACAATGGGTGTCGTGGAGATTAGGGCGGGGGCGGATATCCCATTTTGGAAATCCAAATGGATAGCTGGTTCTAAATTGAGCATTCTATGTCCAAATTTGTATGCGATAGCGACAAACAAGGAGGCATCGGTGGAGGGTAATGGTTACTGGTTGGGGGAAAGATGGCATTGGAACATAGCATGGGAATGGGATCAGAATAACGTCGAATTGTGGCCGGAAGCGACGTTACTAGCAGGAATCCTTCTGGAGGTTAGGCCGAATCGTATGGAACAAGATATAATGCTTTGGCCATATGGTGGAGGGAATGGATTTTCTGTTAAATCATATTATGAAAGGTTATTAATGCTGTGTGAAGAGGATGGTGTAAGTGAGAATGTTGCATCAGCTCTGAAGCTTGTTTGGAAGGCGAAAGTGTCGCATAAAGTGAAAGTTTTCGCTTGGCGGTTGTTACGTAACAGGCTGCCAACGAAAGTTCAACTTGCAAGGCGGGGAGTGGAACTTGCGGATGCGAAATGCTATGCAATTTGTGTAATTTGAATAATAGCCTAGATGATATTACACATATTATGTTCAGGTGTGAGTTTGCAAAGAAAGTGTAGAATGTTGTCTTTCTATGGCTTAACATGCAGGGAGGCAATGTAGCAGCTCCCCTCTGTCATGAACATTTGTTATTATTTTTTCTCAAGTTGAAGGGCAAGGTGACCAAGGGAAGGGAGATTTCAATTTGGATGGATGTAACATGGTGCTTATGGAGAGCTAGAAATGGTATTATTTTCAATAATGAGGTTGGGGATGTGGATGAAACTATCTTCAAAATGAAGATGTATTCTTGGTGGTGGATTCAAATAGGAGCAAAGAAGCTCAATTGTAACTTTTATGAGTGGTCTAAATACTCTCTAAACTATATATAAGTAGGTAGCAGTTTATGTACGTATTTATATTCGGATTTGAGTACCCCTAATACTCCGAGTTAAATATAAAAGTTGCTTATAAAAAAAATAGATTTTTCGAACGATACCTTCCAAGCTCCAAACAAACAAACATCATTGGATCATGGCACTATCTTTGAACGAAAAAAAAAAAAAAAGACATTATGAGAAGACCACACCTATGTATAGTAGAGCATTCAACACCTACAGCACAACCTTTTCTTTTTTTGACCTATGAGTCCAAGTAGCATAGGCAACCAAACTACCGCCCCTAGTTGCTAGAGCAACGTCCTACTGTTATTCCATAAGAATATAATGAAAGACATGGTAACCAAATAAAGTAGAAATAATTTCTTAATGCATTGAGAGCACCCACATAGGTGGGTACCTCACAAATTTCAATAAATGTATCTGGACAAGATATTGTTCAGATACATTATTTATTCAATGTATCTGAAAAAGAAAACTTTTTTTACAAATAGGACCGGAGGTAGTAATATAGATGACAATATTGTGAAAGAGGAGCTTTGCAGGACACCGTAGCAATACTGTTCACATGTGAAATTTTGAAATAAAAATATAATAATAAAAAATAATATTAATAATAAATGTAACAGTTTTATTTTTAATTATAAAAATAATATTAGTGAGATTCATTTTAAAATTTAAATGAGTGGTAAGGATATTTAAAAAATATAGATGAGTGGTTTAAATATTTAGAAAATGTGAAATATTATACTATATTGAGTGAGACTCATTTACACTACTAAATAGAATGGTATAGATGTGAATGGTCTAAGATTTTAACATGAACTCTTCTAATACTCTTTTTTTTTTTTTTTATTTTATAAAATTCTTCATAATTTATATTTTCATACAATACAAATTATATCTTTTTAATAAGTGTAAAAACAATTCAAAACGACATCTAATAAAAAAATTGAGAAAGTCCTTCATATAATAATTAATAATTGAATTAATAGATATTTTTTCTTTGTTAAATAGGCGAGTTTTGAAAATCCTTAATAAAAAAATTGAATTTTTTCTTTAACATTTGAAGATTTTTTTGGTTTTTCGTAAAATCTAATTATTAGAATCTTTGACGTGACAGTTTTTTTTTTAATTATTAGTTTTTTTAATAATAAGGAATTTTTATATATTTTTAATTTTTTTCAAATCCACATTGACTTTTATTTTTTAAAATTTTTGTATGCATTGAAATCTTGAAACAAAAATGAAAAACAAAATTTGACCTTATTAAGGTTCAAATTAAGAGACCTTGTGCTCAAGTCATCTCAACCACTAAATTTTTTCATTTAAATCTACCATTATAAATATTTATTACATATTTTCATCATCTTCATATTCTCACTTCATCATCTTCGTCAAAACCATTTTCACCAAGGTGTCGATGTTTTAAAAACCGAATCGGATCGGCTGGTCGGATCGGTTGAACCGCAAACCGGCTAGGTAATCGGTCTGGTTTGATTGTTGGATCGGATATGTCATTGAACCGGTGTGAACCGGTCAAAACCGGTGTAAATCAAAAAAATCGGAAAAATCGACGGTTTTTCAGAACCGGTGGTTTAAAAGCATTTTAAATTTTTTTTATTTCAAAAACTTAAAAAACCATCATTTTAATAAAAAAAATAGAAAATAAAAAAAAATAAATAAATAAATAAAGATGTTTCACATGCAGTTGATTTTGATATTGAAGAAAGAGATACTAACATTGAAATAATTTTTTCTTCTTTAAAATTAAATTTAGTAGACAATGAAATTATTTATTATAATTTATTCAATTAGATTATGTCGCGATTAAATTTGTTTGCAAATATATACTTTGTAATTTCGTACTATTTTATTCTGTGTGACACCTATGTTTAAAATTTGAATTAAATTATGAACTTGTGAATTTATTTAGGATATGATATTTTAAAAAAATTTAAGTGCAAGTTATATATTGTAGAGACTGAATCATCATGTCGACATGTTTTATCCCTATATTGTTTTGTTATAATGACCGGTCTATTCAACCGAGTTATCCAGTTTAGTCATGCGGTTTGACCAATAAATCAGTGGCCCAATACCTTCACCGATTTAATATCCGGTCCGATTTTTAAAACACTACTTTAATGAGGTTCTACAATGAAAAGTAAATTGTTTTTATTGTGGTTCAATTTGGCCTTATGATGTATTTTCTTTTATGTTAGTTGATTGGGTTTTCATATTTTGATTTTGATTAGGACTCTACCAAAGATCCCACATGTGCACATTCTTGAGAAACCTGTTTTACAAATTGCCTCATATCTTAGAATTGAAATCAATCGGGCTTTTACTCTCAAGAAGTTTCTTCCAGTATGTTGGTTTCCTGTATAATTGTTTGTCGTAATTTGTTTTATTTGCTCCATCCCATGACATCTTTGTTGTTTGTTTTTCTGTTAATTTCAACTTCGTAGCTTGCATTAATTGTGAGTTTTGTTGTGTTTGTAAGGTTATTGTTTTTTTTATAAGCTAGGATTATATTAAACCGAGTACTAGGGGTACTCGAACCCGCTTACAAAAGAAGAGCCAAAGTGCTCGGAAATGCGGAGAGATTACCAACCAACTGCACCCTACGCTAAGTAAAATAACGGGTTTTTACAGAATTCGTAGAAATTACATTTGGAATAGGCAATTTCACCAAAAAAGGACCATCTCCAAATCTTTAATTTAATTTCCCAGGTGATATCATTTACATTGCAAGACCCACCATTAAAAATGATGTCATTTCTTCTTAACCACAAACCCCTCACCACTGCCATCCAGATCAAACCCTCTCTTCTTTTCTTTACCTTCGACTTCCTCGCAAAAGAACACCAATGAAGAAAAATTTGCCACGGGTTAGCAGCTAGGTGCGGTTCCAGACCAATCCACTCCGCAATGTTATCCCACACTAACCTCGAGACCAAGCAGTCGAAAAAACAGTGGAATAAAGATTCATCCTCATTTGCACAAAAGACACAGGATAGATCCGCATTCGTTAAAATAATTCCTCTGCGACGGAGCTGATCCTTTGTTGGCAACCTATTCAAAAAGCATCTCCAAACAAAGCCCTTGATGTTGAAAGGAGCAGCAGCAGACCATAAAAGGCTGAAAGCTTTTGAAAGATCCTCATCAAAGGACGAAACTTCTCCCCCTCCTGCCAAGCGTAAATATCCTTGCTTTGTAGTGTAACCCTGTTCAATATCGTGCTGCCATAAAACCATGTCCTTTGCGTTCGCCGTCGAGACAAAAAGATCAACACGAAGACGAAGTTGTTGAAAAGCATCGACCTCTCCAACTGACAGTAACTCCGGATTTATTCCATAATCTCCCCAAATCCAGGAATCGTCGTACCGTCCTCCAAACTCTTTGATTTTCTTGCCCTTCTTTGTACTAATGTCGTACAAACCTGGGTAATCTTCCCTCAGCGATGAATTTCCGAGCCAAACAGATTCCCAGAAGAGAATGTTTTCGCCGCTTCCCAGCCGATACGAGAGATTACCTGTCAGCACAGAAAAAGAATCTCCACACTCCAAGTTAACTATATTTTTCCACCATGTCGAGAAGCCGCGGCTATTCCTGTCTGCAGCCCCTACTATAATTTGAAAAAGGATAGGACCATATTTAGCTTCCAAAACGTTCGACCACAACCCTGATTCTCCGTTAATAATCCTCCAGCACCACTTCAACAACAATGCCTTATTGAAAACATCTACCTTCTTCACCCCTAATCCGCCGAACTCGACCGGTTGACAAATCCGATCCCAAGAAACCCAATGAACTTTCCTAATATTTTCCTTTTCGCCCCACAAAAAGCTAGATTGGATCCGTTGAATCTCCTTACAAACCTTCAATGGCGCTTGATAGAAAGATAATTGGAAGATGGCAAGGCTTGAAAGCACCGATTTCAACAAAGTAATTCTGCCCCCGAAACTTAAAAATCTGTTCTTCCAGTCTGATAGCTTCGAATTCATCTTTGAAATAAGCGGAACCCAAGTAGAGTAAAGCCCAGGATTGCTACCTATCGGTATGCCGAGAAATTTGAATGTGCTTCCTTCAATCCTGCAAGATAAAAAACAGGCAGCTGCCTCAAGAAAACGTTGATCCAAGTTGATCCCGATTAGCCTACACTTGTTATAATTAACCCTCAGACCCGATGCCACCTCGAACGACCTCAGAATTGCTTTCAGCGCCCACACTTGATTCCAAGAAGTGTTTCCCACCATAAGAGTATCGTATGCAAACTGCAAAAGATCCACGACACAATCGTTTCCCACCTTATAACCCCTGTAGGCATCAGCTGCGATTGCAAGCTTAACAAGACCAGCTAACCCTTCCGCTGCCAGAACAAATAAGAAAGGGGAAAGAGGGTCTCCCTGACGTAACCCTCTTTCCACCTTGAAATCTTTAGTAGCGCTTTCGTTAACTAAAACGGACATCCAACTCGAGAAAACCGTTGCCTCCATCCTGCGAGATCCAAACCCCATCCTGCACATAACACTCCTTAAATAGTCCCAGCTGACCGTATCATAAGCTTTCTCGAAATCGACTTTGAAAAGAAGACACTTGTTCTTAGATTTCTTCGCTTGATCGACCACTTCGTTGGCTACAAGCACTCCGTCGAGCAAAAATCTTCCCGGGACAAAAGCACTTTGATTCACCGACACGATTGGGTCCAACACCCTTTTAAGCCTCGAAGCAAGCAACTTGGATATAACTTTATGCACACATCCCACAAGACAGATAGGCCTGTATTCAGCTAAACCCATTGGATTTTCTCTTTTCGGAATAAGAGTAAGAAAAGAAGATACAATCGCCTTGGATAGTCTGCCGTGATTGTAAAAATCCTTAAAGAGGTTGACAAAATCCTGTCCCATGAAACTCCAGCATCTCTTTATAAAGTTGAGATTGAACCCGTCCAGACCCGGACTTTTGGAACCGTCACAGGCCCAAATCGCATCCTTAATCTCAGAATCTGAAAAAGGAAGTTCCAGAAAAGCAGCTTCGCTACTAGATAAGGCTCAGAAACTTATACCTGATAAACAAGGGCGCATAGAATCTGGTTCGGCATACAGACTGGAATAGAACCTTCGAGCTTCCTCCTTCACTTCCTCTACGGACTCCACCAACCGGTCCTCCACAAGAATAGAACTGATATGATTCCTTAAGCGTCTCTCCTTCATACAACCGTGAAAGAACCTACCGTTTGCATCACCGTAGGTGTCCCACTTCAGCCTGCTCTTTTGTCTCAAGAAATTCTCCTTTTTGCATAACTTCGACCACAACTCGCTTGTAACTCTACTCCTTTCAATGACCACTTCCTTGTTAAAATCCTCCCTGCAAGACTCTAGCAGAAGATCAGCTTTGTTTATTTCCTGAATCCCCTCTGATATCTCCAGATCGATTCTGCCATATTGTTCCACATTCCAAGTCCTGAGACTAGATTTTAGAATCTTTAATTTTTCCTTCAGGATATAGTCACTCCTTCCCTTAACCTTGATACTCCTCCATTCTCTTTCCACGAAAGACAAGAAAGACGAATCTTCAAACCAGTTATCATTAACTCTAAACGGTTTTGGGCCCCAGTCGGCAAAATCAGAAATAAGCCAAATTGGGCAATGGTCGGAAACGTCCCGCTTGTCAATGAGTTGCCCTTTAATTCCCCATGTTGTGATCAGAACATCAGATACTAGGATCCTGTCTATTCTGCTCATGTAGGTCCCATCACTACTATACCAGCTGAAGCGCTTTCCTTTACATTGAACATCGATTTATGTAGGGATGGACAATAGATCAGTTCGGGCCCAAAATTCAAAATTGGACTAACCTTTGGATGAGATATATGAGTTTGATTTCCGACCCTTTTGAGTATCATTTTTTTGGGTTTGATTTAATTTGGGTCAGTTTGCTATATCGATTTTTTCGGTTAAGCCTATTATTGGACCATATCAAATTTTAAGTCTAGTTTAAAATAGATTAAACTTTTATTTATTTTAATTTTTGACAATTTTTTGTAGACTCTTATGGGGTGAAAATCCCTGCTGAAAACTCCAAAATACTCTTCGAAGATGCATCACTGAAAACACAAAAAAAAAATTGGGATTTTGATTAATTCCGAGATGTATCTTCGAAATACCCAAAAAATTGGGATTTTGGTTAATTCGGATATGCATATCCGAAAAAACCCCAAAAAAATAGCTGTTTTTTTTTAGATATGCATATCCGAAAAAATCCCAAAAATTAAAAAATTTAGAATATTGATTAATTCAGATATCTTAAAATTGATATAATTTATAAGTTAGGAATAATAATAATGATAAGTATATTGTTCAAATTTCTATTTCAATTCCAATTATAAATTAAAAAATAAAACTCATAAAAAATTTCATTATTTTTTGATGAATTTCATATTAATAATTATTAAAATTATTACTAATACACAATAATTATGATTATATAAAAAATAAATACATTAATAATCATTCAACAAAAATTTAAAATAAAAGAGATCAAGTAAGAATAAAATTATTTACTACTTTATTTATATTTTAATATAAATTTCGAATGACATAGTTTTTTAAAATAATAAATAAAAATCATAAATATAAAAATTATTTTAATAACTAATTATGATTAAAAAAATCATTTATAGATAAAGTAATGTTTAACTTTAAAATTGTTTTGGAAAATTTGTTTATAAATATTAAATTGTTTTTGATAATTCGTTTATGAAATGATTTTTTTATGTATCATAAAAAATAATAAATAATTAGTAAATAAATATCTTTAGTATTATTATTATTAACTTTATATAAAAATAAGGTGTCAATTTAAATATTTATTAGAATAATGTTATTATTATTATATATTGATTATAATTATATATATATATTTAATAATATATTTTAATTAATATAATTAATTATATTATTAATTGTATTGATTCACCTTGATTTTAATTTTTTAATAAGTATTGAGTTTTTTCGGATATGAATATCTGAAAAGTTCTAAGACAAAAAATTGCAATATTTCGGATATGCATCTCCGAAGACACTCCTTTTCCAAAAAAAATGTCTTTGGAAGTGCATCTCCGAATTCAAATTTAATTTTTAAAAAAAATGTGTATTCGGATATGCACATCCGAAATAACCTTTTTTTCCGAAAAAAATATCTTCGAAGATACACTTCCAAAATATAGGAGTATTTTGAAGTTTTTTTCCGCAGAATCCTAGGAAGATATATAAAGAAACTATCTTAAACTTTTATTTTAACTTTTTGATAGTTTAATCAGGTACTGGGCCAGTATAAAGTATGGGCCAATTTGAGACATTTTAATATTTAGAAATTAAATGATTTTCATTCAATTCTAAAATATAAAGATTAGGCTATTTTAAAAAAAAAAAATCCAATATGACACTATGCCAAATTTGTCTTTTGGCAACGCATCTACGAAAGCGCTTTTAGGAAAAGCGCTGATATAGGGGGTATGAAAGCGCTTTAGTAAAAGCGCTGGTAAAGGGGGGGTATGAAAGTGCTTTAGTAAAAGCGCTGGCGTAGCCCATTTAAATTTGAAATTTTTAAACAAAATAACAAACACACGCATTCTTTGCCTCTCTCTCAGAACTCTATTTTTCACGAACAACTTCTTCTCCAAACGAACTTAGAGCCCTAGCCTCTGTCCTTTGTCGCCGTCTCCATCTCCGTTCGCCCTCCTCGCCTCTCTGTTTGCCCTCCTCCACCGTCGTCGCCTCTCCGTTCGCCCTCCTCCGTGCTTGTTCTCCATCTCTTTCCATTATCTCTATCTCAAGGTAGGTTCTATTGAATGCAATATTTTACTGACATTGTTAGGGTTTTAGTTGATATTGAGGAGTTACATTGTTAGGGTTTTAGTTGATATTGTTAGATGACATTGTTAGGGTTTTAGTTGATATGGTTTTAGATGATAGTGATTATTTTGTTTGTGAGTTTATTGATTAAATTAGTGATGAGTTCTTTGATTGTTTAATATACTCCCATATCTGAGAAATAAAATATAGGCTGTTTAATACTTCTGTGAAATTTTTTACATTATCCTACATGTTTTACATTACCAAACACCAATCTAAGAATAGTTACTTCTGATTGAATAATTTTGGCACTAGGAAGTTTGTGTATTGGCTGAACTAATGTCAATATCATTAGATAAAAGTGGAAAACCTAAATCTTTATCATGTCTTCATAATCAAGGGATTGATTGCTTCATCTTTTGAAAAAATTGTATGCAATTGGGTGATTGCTTCATCTGTTAATTGTTGGCCAATTACTAATTAATTATTAGTTGCCAACTTGCCATAGTTATTTGACAATTGGTTATGATCATAATTTATTGTTAATAATGTATGAAATAATATTTTGCATAGTTGGATTGTGTCTTCTGTTTGATGGATGCATTCCAATAAAACATGGATTGCTGCAACATAGATACATTCCACTAGTCGTGGTTGTCATCGTTGTTCTCTACTATTTGATATATGACACATCATTTCCCATGTTATCTTCATTATGATACTTGTCATTTGTATTTCCATCCTAATATGTTTAGAACTTTCTCTATCTCTCCATGCCTTTGTTCTTTAGAATATGTTTGTATGTTTGTAAATTATATGCATAATAATTCTTTCTTGAACTTACAACTTGCTATTTTCTTTTTTCATTATTAGTCTTAATAGTTTTAATAAAAAGTTGGTTAAGACTTTTTTGTATTGGTGTAGTTAGTCGAAGGCCATCGCCGATTTGAAGAACATCAAAGCAGCATCATCCGCCGTCGAAACCAATAACCCCTCTTCTTTCTTTGGTAAGTCAAGTTCAAATTCAACATTACCGACTCGTATTGTTGTGTTTTGAGCTAATTTACTTGCATTTGCCAATATTGGACAAATACGAATTCTGGCTCTGAAATTCGTTTGCCTATTGAAATTTAGAATCACAAACTCTGCTTATTATTTGGAAATTAAATTGAAGCATACACTTTAATTATGGAATGATGCTTATTTTCACATGTAAAATTTGTCTATTCATGTCATTTTATACTCTTCAATTAACTTTTTTATTTTATATTTTCCAGGAATATCTTTGCTAGATAGGGGTTACTTGTGAAGAGTGAAAGTTTGATCGTTTTCAAGAATCTTACATTGTGTGGGTCTAGAAGTTGCTTACTTCTATACAGGTAATTAATTGTTCTCTCGACAAAGTAATATGTTGCGTTTTATTGCTTCGGATTCATTCTGTGTATACTTTGCGTTTTGACAGAAACGCATTATACTGTGTTGTGCCTTAATTAGTTATTTTTGTTTAGATTAATTAAGACATGGATAAGACATGGATGAATTCAAATCGATTGTCGAAAGAGTACGAGAAAGGGGTATCGGAATTTGTTAAGTTTGCGGTTGCACACGTCGAAGACCCGAGTCGAATGACGTGTCCTTGCTTGGGTTGCTGTTATGGGCGTCAGGTTGACGCGGTTCAGTAGAGCACTAGATGTTCCTGAGTATCCCGGTCGGGTGAGGGGTAAAGGTCATGGTGTGACTCCAACCTCTTTCTATAAGAATTCTAGGAGAAGAAATCCTGCCAATGAAGAAGTGTTGCAAAAATTACAAGAATTACAAGCACAAGTCTCTGAATTGCAAAGAGATAAAAAGATATATATGAGAGAAAAGTGCAATACTTCATCGGTGAAAGAAACTAGTGATAAAGCTAGTATCAACTGTCAAAGAAAATTTCCTGAGGTAATTATAAATTCTTTTTTCTTACAATTGTTCTATTTCTGTAATGATAATGACTCTATATTTATTATTGGTTTAGGGCATTTCATCTTGCCAACTATACTTATCGTCACCGGATTATCGCCTAGTTGGCAAGGGAAAAGTGCACAACACTTTGGGAGATTTACTTCACCATAGACCTCTCCCGGATGGACACCTGAAAGTATCAATTGATGTTGTATTAGATCATGATGCGGTGCTACCGATACCTGACATGGTCTCAGAGACAACATTGCTGCGAGATGCAATAGGGTCATTTGTTGCATGGCCCTCAGACCTCATTTTCATTGGTGATGAGGTATGTTGAAAACCATTATGAATCATTTAGTTTTCGAATGTAAATTCTGAACCGTTACGTTAGTTATTTTTTACATGATAATTTTAGACTACTCCTACAAAACCCGCAATTAAAGGTAAAGGGATTTTGCAGGAAGACGAGTCTGTTGCATCACTAAAAGAGGTACATTTAAAGTGTTAATATATGATCTAAATCTAAAACTGCATGATTTTATAATTTACCTAAGTTATATGACTTTTAGGTATCTGCTCGAGGGTCACAACAAGTGACGCAACAAGTTAGTAGCGTACCACCCAAGGAAAATGGTCCTCCGAAGGCCGTGGCAAAAAGAGGTGCTTTTGTGCCTCGATAACGGCAGACGCTCGGAACACTTGTTGATATGTCAGATTTGACGACAAGTGCTTTCCGTGAAATTAATATGGATGAAGTTGTCTTTGGTATTGAATTCCTCGAAAATGTTGCACTAGATGACATGAAAGAGATTTTTACGCATGACCAATTAGGCGTCAGTAATATTCACTCATACATCTGGTAATCCGATGAATATATTATTTAATTAGTTGAACAATTTGAAGGATAGAAAAACACTTAGAAAGGGGGGGGGGGTTTGAATAAGTGTAGTCTAAAAACTTGAACGATAAAAACAATATGCACAGTTATTTTTATCCTGGTTCGTTGTTAACTAAACTACTCCAGTCCACCCCCACGGAGTGATTTACCTCACCAGAGGATTTAATCCACTAATCGCAACAGATTACAATGGTTTTCCACTTAGTCCGCGACTAAGTCTTCTAGAGTATCCTGATCACAACCTGATCACTCCAGGAACAAATGCTTAGACACAAGCTAAGACTTTCTTAGAGTATCCTGACCACCACGTGATCACTCTAATTACAACTGCTTAGACACAAGCTAAGACTTCCTAGAGTATCCTGATCAACACTTGATCACTCTAGTTACTTACAAATTAATGTAATCAATTCTAAGAGTATTACAAATGCTTCTGAAAAGCTATAATCACAACAGTGATATTTCTCTTAACGTTTAAGCTTAATCTCACTAATATATTACAACAGCAATGTAGTGAGCTTTGATGAAGATGAAGTTTCTGAGCTTTGAATTGAGCAGCGTTTCAGCAAGTTAATATTCACAGAATTTGGTTCAGAGTTGTTCCAAAATCGTCAACCTTGCTTTTCATCAGAACTTCATATTTATAGGCGTTTTGAGAAGATGACCGTTGAGCGCATTTAATGCTTTGCGTATTCCGTACAACTTTGCATTTAATGTTTCACGCTTTTGTCAACTACCTCGAGCCTTGTACACGCTGTGTCTACTGACATTGCCTTTAATAGCTTCCAACGTTCCTTTTGTCAGTCAGCGTAGCCTGCCACCTGTACTTTCTTCTGATCTGATGTTTGTGAATATAATATTTGAATATCATCAGAGTCAAACAGCTTGGTGCATAGCATCTTCTTGTCTTCTGACCTTGAAGTGCTTCTGAGCGTGATACCATGAGAACTTCAGTGCTTCTGCTTCTGATCTCAAGTTCTTCTGATGCTTCCATAGACCCATGTTCTGATTCTGCCTTGACCATCTTCTGATGTCTTGCCAGACCATGTTCTGATGTTGCATGCTGAACCTTCTGAGACAAAGCTTCTGAGCGCTGATTTGTGCATACTCTTTATATATTTCCTGAAAGGTAAATTGCAATGTATTAGATTACCACATTATCTCACACAAAATTCATATCCTTGTTATCATCAAAACTAAGAATATTGATCAGAACAAATCTTGTTCTAACAATCTCCCCCTTTTTGATGATGACAAAAACATATATAAATGATATGAATTTGCGATCAGAAAGAGAAGACGACTAAAGACAAATTACACAGCTATAGCATAAGCATGTGAATATGTCTCCCCCTGAGATTAACAATCTCCCCCTGAGATGAATAATCTCCCACTGAAATAAATACTCGAAGAACTTTAATAATAAAAGACTTCCCTGATTATTTCGGTAGAGACGATCACATAAGCTTCTGTCTTCTGATAATTCATAGCTTCTGACTTCTGCTTCCTTTGGACAGCTTCAGAACTTGAATTTCTTTAGATCCCTAGAACACTCACAGCTTCTGATTCCTGCTTCCATTTAGGACAGCTTCAGAACTTGAATTTCTTTGATCTTCAGAACATTCACAGCTTCTGATTCCTGCTTCCATTTAGGACAACTTCAGAACTTGAATTTCTTTGATCTTCAGAACATTCACAGCTTCTGATTCATGCTTCCATTTAGGACAGCTTCAGAACTTGAGTTTTCTGGATCTTTAGAACATTCACAGCTTCTGATTTCTGCTTCCCTCGGATAGCTTCAGAGCTTTGAATTTCTTTTTACATCACTTCATGCTAGATTGTATCAGAACATTGTTGAATGTACCAGAGCATCATCAGAGCATCTCTACATCCTGAAATGTTACAGAACAAAACTAAACGACAAAAGTCAGCATGAATGAGTTAGAACATAAAATGTGTATCAGAACACAAAATATATATCAGAGCCATATAAGCCATATAGAATATATCAGATCCAATAGACAATGTATCAGAGCAAATAGACAATGATTTGGATCATATTCTATTATCAGAATTTCTGATCATTCTTCCTTCTTGCTTCTGATTCTGAAGTTTCATAGCACTCAGCTTGCTTCAAGAATTCAAGAGCTATTTCTGATTATTCTTCCTTCTTGCTTCTGATTCTGAAGCTTCCTAGCACTCAGCTTGCTTCAAGAATCCAAGAGCTTGATTCATCTTGTTGCTTCTTATGTTGATCTTGAATCTTTGATTCCTGCAACAACACAACTTAAAAACATATGAAGCTTGCAGCTTCTGTTAATAAAGCAACTGATTAAATCAAATCATTTATCACATATTTCTCCCCCTTTTTGTCATATCATCAAAAAACAGAAAAGATTCAGATACAAACAAAAAGAAACACACGGAGGAAAAAGGATGATTTCATTGAAGTTCAAACAACAGGTACAGAAGTACACGAAGAGAAGGAAGACAAGATGCACAAAACAGATGCAGCAAAAGCAAAAACAAAACAACACAGACTCAATCTAAGACAACCCTAGCCTTGACAAGATCTTGGCCAACATCTCTTGAACCCCATTGTTGTGCTCATTTTGCTTCTCTATGAAATCTCTAAACTCATCCTGTTTCTTCTGAATATCTTCCAGAGTCGTTGCAAGACGAGAAGATTCATCAGAAGAAGCTTCACCGCTTCTAATCACAGGAATAGCATTGTGATTTGTAGCTTCCATAGATAGATCATTTGCAGGGATTTCCTCAACAGGAACTGATTCAGCAACATGATCTTCTACATCTGCTTCTTGCATAGAAGCATCTCCATATTCTGCAGCAGGAATTTCCGAATCTCCATTCTCAAGTGCCTGAAGAATGGCAGCAAGATTCCTGGGAGCAGAAGGAACTTCAACTTCTGGTGGGTCAACAACTTCTGGAATGACCAAGCTTGGGTCTTTCTCAGAAGGGTTTTCCCGCAGAAAGTCAAAGAGGGTTTTGAAATCCCCGAGCAGAACTGGATAATCAGGAATCCAGATAACAATATCCCTGCATGGATTCGCTTCTAATGCAGCATCCAGCCTTGCTTGTTCCAGTTCATCCAGAAAGGGCTTCTCTTCCAAAAGATGTCTTCCTCTGAGACGAACAAACCAGAAGTCTTCATAGCTTCTCAGAATTCCACGAGGCCGTGGGGCAGCTTCTATACAGGCTTCCTGAAGTTCTAAAAATAGAGCATCTGATTCTCTGCGTAGGATCCTCCAGAAGTTCCGCATAGCAACATCATTCAAGCCAGAACTTTCAGCAATTCTGAGAGTATCAAAGATACTTCTGAGATTCTTCTTTACTTTTTCAAAAATTTCACCAATAGGGTAGATGGGGTGGGATTTTAATTGGGTTTTTGAAAAGGCAGGGTTGGGGATGAAGTACGGTTGAGGTTCTCTATTCAACCTATAAGAAGATTCTGCTTCAGTATCAGAATCTAACACTACCACTTCAGCTTCAGGACGAGGCTTGGGAGTGTAGTTGCAATCACGGAGCAGCTGTTCATGTGATGCAGAGGTTGGAAGAATAGAGTCACTATGGTTATTTTGAGAGGTAGAAGGAATAGGTTCAAAGGTGGCATGGGGAGGAGGTTGAGAGATGGAGATATTTGTGTGTGGTGGAAAGAGAGTTTGAAGGGGTGGTATATCCAGAACAGGATTGATGGTGGGTGGAGACGAAGGAATGGTTACAGGAGAAGATGGAGGTGTAAGAACATGGACAGTTATAGGTGATTCAGATGTGGCTTTTTCTGGTTCAGGGATAGGGGCAACCGCTATTGGTGCAACTTCTGAGTTACCAGCAGGAGTAGAATCAGGTTCAGAAATACATATACCTTTGGATGCTTTCTGAAGGGCTTTGACCATAGCCTAAGTCTTCTTCTGCTTCTTACTCTTCGGCTCTTCAACAATTTTTGTTTTGCCGCTAGAGATCTCTTTTCTTCTGACGCTCGCCAGGACTTCCTGTTGATTTACAGCCTCTTGAACAACATTTTCTTCATCAGATTCTTGAAGAATCATCTTCCTTTTTTTGGTTGTCTTCTTCTTAACAACTTCAACAATCTCAGCATTGTTATTTGACTTCTTCTTCTTTTTCTCAGCTTCCTTCTTTTTCTTCACAAAATCAACAGAAACAGCCTTAACAACTTTTGCAATGACTTCTTCTGGGACCACTTCTTTCTCGGTGGTAGCCGCAGGATGATCAAACTTTCTTTTGGTCCTTTCTTCCTTCTTGCGATTCACTATAATTGGAGCACCTTTCTCTTGATCTTTAAGACTTTTATCCTCTTTTTGTGACTTCAGATACCTAGTTCTGACTTCTGGAACCTCACTATTGAAGAAGGTTTTAAATTCAGCTAGAACTGGTTCTCTTCTGATTCTTGTTCCAGCAAGAGGTTGAGGAGTCTTAATGATAGCCTTAATCACTTTCATCTTCTTTAAAGTGAAGGCATTCAGACAGGCCCCAGTTGTGACAGCAATGTCTTTGATAATACCTTCAGATTCCAGGTTTTCAACAATCTTGGAATGAACCAGAAGATTAGAGATAATTCTACCAAACGGAATGATGGTACAACTTTTTTCTCTGAAGGCATTTCTGGACTCCTTCACAGCCTTCCACATATGGTTGAAGATAATGTAGATAGCATCAACCTTCTTCTTAGTGGCAATGCAGTACAGAATGTATTTTTGCTCATTGTTGATGAAGTCAGAAGCATGTGTTCCTTTCCTGTGATAGAAACACCCAAGAAGAATCTTGGTCCAGATTTTGTAAAGATCTCTCAAGTCCTTGACACTCTTTGTTTCATTTATGTCTGGGTAGAGAGTAGATAAAACCTCTTCCCAATTTACCCTTTGATCGATTTCAAAAGCTCCTTCAGGGTTTTTCAGATCAAACATCACCCTTAAGATGTTCTCAGTTACTACCACAAACTTTCCATGGACAAAAGACAATATGGATTTTGGAGCGACAACTGCATGTACCCAGAATTCCTTGACAAGATCTGGGTAGACTGGTCCACAGAACTCAGCAAACAAAGAAGTCCATCCTTGAAAAATTATATCTTCTTTGAGATGAAAATCGTGTTCTTCAATGTTATCAAAATCAACCATAAGTTCACATAGAACTTCTAATTTATCCTTAGGAATGGAGCACGCAACAACTGGAGTGAGTTCCTGATTAACTTCATCTTGAATATGGAGAAGAGTAGATGAACCAACATTTTGAGATGAAGAAGCAGCCATTGAAACAGAATGAACAGCTTGGAAGAACAAAATTCTGGGTTTTCGGTTAGGGTTTTAGAAGCGACTAAGAAGATTTCAAAAGAAAGTATGCAAGAAGAAAGAGAGACTCGAAGCGAAAAAGATATATGAGATGATTTGAAAAGAATATATAGAGATGGATTTTAAAAAAAAATGCAATAAGATTAGAAAATGAACAGTTACAGAATCAAGAGAAATCAATTTTCATTTATTGATAAGTGACGTTAGGTGAGAGAACATGGTAAATGAAATGATTTAACACAGTTACCTAGGTCGGCGTTTTTTCAACTGCACGCTTTGTATAAACCGTACAGACACGTGTTCACCATCAGATAATGGATGACAGCTGTAAATTATGAATAGACTTTACGCCTTTTGATTCTGATCACTACTTCTGATTTTCATTCTTAAGAAATGATATGGTTCTGATAGGATCATCTTTCTTCCCAAGAATCACATCTTCTGAATGAGCTGAGGCAAGTCTAGGTGATCTTTTGATAGTTGGTTCTTCAGAAATCCTAAGATTCTCTAAAGATGCAGCAACTTGATCTTCTGATCCATTGCTTCTGAGACTGCCAGCTTCTGCAGCTTTGCTTCTTGGTTCTACTGCTTCTGATATATCAATATCAAAATCTGCAAAATTCTCAAACTGCTTTGGTTTTTCAAGACCAAGCTTATCATCAAACCTGATATTGATTGATTCTTCTACAATCAATGTTTCAGTATTGTATACTCTGTAGCCTTTAGAGCGTTCAGAATATCCAAGAAGGAAACATTTTTGTGCTTTGGAATCAAACTTACCAAGATGATCTTTAGTATTCAGAATAAAACATACACATCCAAAAGGATGGAAATATGAAATGTTGGGCTTTCTGTTCTTCCACAATTCATAAGGAGTCTTATTTAGAATAGGTCTGATAGAGATTCTATTCTGAATATAACATGCAGTGTTAATTGCTTCTGCCCAGAAATGCTTAGCCATATTGGTTTCATTGATCATGGTTCTGGCCATTTCTTGTAGAGTCCTATTCTTTCGCTCTACAACTCCATTTTGCTGTGGAGTTCTAGGACAAGAGAAATCATGGGCAATACCATTTTCTTTGAAGAACTCCTCAAAGAATCTGTTCTCAAATTCACCACCATGATCACTTCTGACCTTTATGATTTTACACTCTTTCTCAGATTGAATCTGAGTGCAGAAATCAAAGAACACTGAATGAGACTCATCCTTGTGTTTCAAGAACTTTACCCATGTCCAGCGGCTATAATCATCAACGATGACTAATCCATATTTCTTCCCTCTGACAGATGCTGTTTTGACTGGGCCAAACAGATCAATGTGCAAGAGTTCTAACGGCCTTGAGGTAGAAACAACATTCTTAGACTTGAATGAAGGTCTGGAGAACTTTCCCTTCTGACATGCTTCACAAAGAGCATCTGATTTGTATTTCAGATTTGGGAGTCCTCTGACTAGATTTAGTTTGTTAATCTGAGAAATCTTTCTCAAACTAGCATGACCTAATCTTCTGTGCCAGACCCATTGCTCTTCAGAAACAGACATAAAACAAGTCACCTTCTGCTTCTCAAGATCAGAAAGATCAATCTTATAAATGTTGTTCTTCCTCTTGCCTGTAAATAGGATTGAGCCATCCTTCTGACTTACAGCCTTGCAAGACTTTTGATTGAAGATTATGTCATAACCATTGTCACTTAATTGACTTATGGACAATAAGTTATGAGCTAATCCTTCAACAAGAAGTACATTAGTTATGGAAGGAGAGTTACCAAGACTTATGGTTCCAGAGCCAATGATTTTGCCCTTCTGACCTCCTCCAAACTTGACTTCTCCACCTGGTTTAAGCACCAGGTCTTGGAATGTAGACCTTCTTCCCGTCATGTGTCGCGAGAACCCAGAGTCCAGGTACCATGACATTTTGCTTTCTATCCTCTTTGCCGCCAAGGATATCTGCAACAGAAATTATCTTCTCCTTAGGTACCCACAATTTCTTGGGTCCTTTCTTGTTAGTTCGCCTCAAGTTCTGATTGAACTTGGGTTTAGCAAAATATTTAACAGGAGGAACAGTATGATACTTCTTATTGTGAGTTCCATGATATTTCTTAGGTTGTGTCACATGCTTCTTGGTGTGTGTTATGTGAAAACTTTGTGCATGTGATGTGTGCTTAATATCATGAGAGTGGCCAAATTTAAATTGATTATACAGAGGCTTGTATGATATTTTCATATCATCCACAGATTCAAGCTTGTATGGGATTTCACCCTCATAACCAATGCCAACTCTCTTGTTCCCAGACACAACATATATCATAGAAGCTAGCTGACTTCTACCAATACTTCTAGATAAGAACTTCCTGAAACTTAAATCATATTCTTTCAGAATATGATTCAGACTGGGAGTGGATTTTTCTGAATCAGAAGGAGATCCAACATTATTGGATAATTTTAAAACTTTTTCTTTTAATTCAGAATTTTCCAACTCAAGCTTCTTAGTTTCAAATTCAAATTGCTTTTTCAGCTTTTTGTATTTGACACTAAGATGAGCTTTTAATTCAAGAAGCTCTGTTAGACTGGAAACTAACTCTTCTCTAGATAGTTCAGAAAATACCTCTTCAGAATCTGATTCTGATGTAGATTCTGATCCATCATCTTCTGTCGCCATCAGCGCAAAGTTTGCCTGCTCTCCTTCAGAGTCTGATCCTGATTCTGATTCAGAATCATCCCATGTTGCCATAAGACCTTTCTTCTTATGAAACTTCTTCTTGGGATTCTCTTTCTGAAGTTTCGGACACTCATTCTTGTAATGTCCAGGCTCATTGCACTCATAGCAGACAGCCTTCTTCTTGTCAGATCTTCTGTCACCAGAAGATTCTCCACGTTCAAATCTCTTTGAACTTCTGAAGCCTCTGAACTTCCTTTGCTTGCTCTTCCAGAGTTGGTTCACCCTTCTGGAGATCATGGACAGTTTATCTTCTTCTTCAGATTCTGATTCTTCAGGATCTTCTTCTCTGGCCTGAAAAGCGTTAGTGCATTTTTTAATATTAGATTTTAATGCAATAGACTTACCTTTCTTCTGAGGCTCGTTTGCGTCCAGCTCAATTTCATGGCTTCTCAAGGCACTGATAAGCTCTTCCAAAGAAACTTCATTCAGATTCTTGGCAATCTTGAATGCTGTTACCATTGGACCCCATCTTCTGGGTAAGCTTCTGATAATCTTATTTACATGATCAGCCTTAGTGTAGCCTTTATCGAGAACTCTCAATCCAGCAGTCAGAGTTTGAAATCTTGAAAACATCTTCTCAATGTCTTCATCATCCTCCATCTTGAAGGCTTCATATTTCTGGATTAGAGCAAGAGCTTTGGTCTCCTTGACTTGAGCATTTCCTTCATGAGTCATCTTCAAGGACTCATATATGTCATGGGCCGTTTCCCTGTTAGATATCTTCTCATACTCAGCATGAGAGATAGCATTCAGCAAAACAGTCCTGCATTTGTGATGATTTTTGAAATCTTTCTTTTGATCATCAGTCATTTCGCTTCTCGTGAGCCTTACACCAGTAGCTTTAACAGGATGTTTGTAACCATCCAACAGAAGATCCCATAGATCAGCATCTAGACCAAGAAAGTAACTTTCCAGTTTATCTTTCCAGTATTCAAAGTTTTCACCATCAAATACTGGTGGTCTAGTATAACCATTGTTACCATTGTATTGCTCAGCAGAGCCAGATGTAGATGGAGTCGGATTTGATTGAGATTCACCAGCCATCTTTTACTGAAGCGTTTTTCTCTTCCTGAATCTTTTCTAAACACGGTTAAGTGCTTGCACCTTAGAACCGGCGCTCTGATGCCAATTGAAGGATAGAAAAACACTTAGAAAGGGGGGGGGGTTTGAATAAGTGTAGTCTAAAAACTTGAACGATAAAAACAATATGCACAGTTATTTTTATCCTGGTTCGTTGTTAACTAAACTACTCCAGTCCACCCCCACGGAGTGATTTACCTCACCTGAGGATTTAATCCACTAATCACAACAGATTACAATGGTTTTCCACTTAGTCCGCGACTAAGTCTTCTAGAGTATCCTGATCACAACCTGATCACTCCAGGAACAAATGCTTAGACACAAGCTAAGACTTTCTTAGAGTATCCTGACCACCACGTGATCACTCTAATTACAACTGCTTAGACACAAGCTAAGACTTCCTAGAGTATCCTGATCAACACTTGATCACTCTAGTTACTTACAAATTAATGTAATCAATTCTAAGAGTATTACAAATGCTTCTGAAAAGCTATAATCACAACAGTGATATTTCTCTTAACGTTTAAGCTTAATCTCACTAATATATTACAACAGCAATGTAGTGAGCTTTGATGAAGATGAAGTTTCTGAGCTTTGAATTGAGCAGCGTTTCAGCAAGTTAATATTCACAGAATTTGGTTCAGAGTTGTTCCAAAATCGTCAACCTTGCTTTTCATCAGAACTTCATATTTATAGGCATTTTGAGAAGATGACCATTGAGCGCATTTAATGCTTTGCGTATTCCGTACAGCTTTGCATTTAATGTTTCACGCTTTTGTCAACTACCTCGAGCCTTGTACACGCTGTGTCTACTGACGTTGCCTTTAATAGCTTCCAACATTCCTTTTGTCAGTCAGCGTAGCCTGCCACCTGTACTTTCTTCTGATCTGATGTTTGTGAATATAATATTTGAATATCATCAGAGTCAAACAGCTTGGTGCATATCATCTTCTTGTCTTCTGACCTTGAAGTGCTTCTGAGCGTGATACCATGAGAACTTCAGTGCTTCTGCTTCTGATCTCAAGTTCTTCTGATGCTTCCATAGACCCATGTTCTGATTCTGCCTTGACCATCTTCTGATGTCTTGCCAGACCATGTTCTGATGTTGCATGTTGAACCTTCTGAGACAAAGCTTCTGAGCGCTGATTTGTGCATACTCTTTATATATTTCCTGAAAGGGAAATTGCAATGTATTAGAGTACCACATTATCTCACACAAAATTCATATCCTTGTTATCATCAAAACTAAGAATATTGATCAGAACAAATCTTGTTCTAACACAATTTATTTACACATTTCAATGAAAATAGTCTAATGTTTATTATGTTTTTATTTAAGGTTATTGTATGACAAAGTGTTGCGCGGGACTGAATTGTCAAACAGATTCCATTTCGTGTCTTCCGCCCATTGCAGCGGACAGACAATTGCTACGGAACCGGATTCAGTTAGACAGCGCTTAGTCGATAGATTCAGCACCACCGGCAATACAGAAAGCCTGTTTCTTTGGGCGTATAATACCCGACCAGTAGGGTTAGTTTTTTATTCTTGGCTCATCTAATCTTTGTTTCTTTTGCGTAGCAAAATTTTCATATAAACTTTTGTTTTAATTTATAGAGCACACTGGTTGTTGCTTGCTATCAACCCTATAAAAGAAGTGATATATTTTCTGAATTCGGTAGATGGTGAGTGGACCAATTATCCGGCTATGAAGTCAACGATTGATAGGTAAGTGAGATCGTTCTAAATATTCGTGTATATTTATATATTTAATTATTTGTGAGATTGATCTAAATATATGCTTTTATATTTTTGTTAGATCAATACAAGTGTTCCGAAGTCAAAGAGACGCACATGTATCCCGGACTAAATCAAACAACATTACTTGGATCAAAGTGCAGGTACATTAATTTTCACAATTTTGCTTATAATAGTTATGCTACTTGATAAAACCAGACAACTATAAAATCTTATTTGTTTTTCTATGTAGTGTCCGCAACAGCGAAACAGTACAGATTGCAGATACTTTGTTTTGAGGTTTTTGACTGAAATCCTTCAAACGAATCAATTAGAGATTCCAATTACGGTATGGATTTATAACTTAGGATAATTTCTTATAATTTATTACATATAACTAAATCATGCATATTATGTTTTTGTTATGTAGTACTTTGATGACTTCTATGCTGCTTCTTACATGAGACTTAAGTTGGAAGAAATCAAAGAGGAATTGTGTCAATTTTATATTGAGCGACTATTCATATAGGTATAAATATATTATTGTGTGAAAAGTTTTATGAATACATTACTGTGTGACGGATTTTGATAATGACTTTGTGTTTGAGTTTCTTTAGTGGATGTTGGTTCATTTTGCTTAATATTAATTGACGATGATGACGTTGTTATATGAATCAAGTTTGTTGTTTGCTGAATAAGAGTGTTGAACTTTGTTTTTGTTGTTGTTGAGTTTGATTCTTAAATAAGTGGTGCTGATAGTTTGATTTGAGACTGGATTGATGACACATTACATTGGTGGATTGAGTTACAAATCACATGAAATTGTTGCTAATAATATTGTTGATGTTTCTGCAAAGTTAGTTTAATTGACCGTGTTGTTCTATTCATACTTTGCAGGACCAAGACCGTGCGCTCGTCGGATTTTGAGAATTTTGGGCTCATATTCTGATTTAGTTATTGTTAGAGATGATTTAGTTATATGTATCTGTTGTAAACATGTGAATTGAACTATAATTGTGTATATATTTTATTTTGGATTATAATGGTATATTATATTGGTATATAATGGTATATAATGTCCTACCTATTGTTGAAAAATATTACAGGTTGAAAATATATTACAGGTCGAAAATAAATATAGGTTGAAAATATTACAAGTTGAAAATATATTACAGGTCGAAATTATTACAGGTTGAAAATAAATATAAATTACAGGTCGAACTAGGAGGCTTAAATTACAGGTTGCACTTTAAAATACTGCATTTAGCAACGACAGTGCTTTTAAAAACGCTCTTATATGCCTACCTACGAAAGCGTTTTCTATTTAAAAGCGCTGCCTAAGATAATAAAAAAAGGATAAAAGATAAAACAAGCGCTACCTACGAAAGCCCCTTCTGGAAAAAGCGCTGCTATAGGGGATGCTACAAGAGCGCTTTTTTGGAAAAAGCGTTGCTATAGGGGATGCTACAAGAGCACTTTTCTAGAAAAAATGCTGCTATAGGGGATGATACGAGAGCGCTTTTCTAGAAAAAGCGCTGTTATAGGGTATGCTACGAGAGTGCTTTTGGCGTTCCAAAAAGCGTTGTCTTTACCTACGGCAGCGCTGGCTATGGCAGGAAAACAAAAAATAAACGCTCTAGAAGCTCTTGTACGGCGTAGTGTGATGAGACTATTATATTTAATTTTTCACTGAAAAACAAAGTTATCCAACAAGAGTATAAATCTTTTATAAAATTATCAAAATTAAGAGATTAAAAAAGCATAATAAATAACACAATATTTGTTTTGTCCATGTTTTTTTGGCATTTTGATCTTTCATCAAATTGTGCCTATTCATATTATATTTCTTGATATCTTCTCAATTTTCTTTTTCTTTTTTCTTGAAGATGTCTTTTTTTAAAACGACATTATTATGTTATAATACAATCGCAACAAGATCCTACATAAAAAGAAGAAGTGATATTAAAAAAATTAATAAAATAGAAACAATTTTATAAAATCTTAATTGAACAACAAGCCGCAACATAAATCTAATGAATTAATTTAGAGCAACAATTTTATTGAATTAGTATCATACACCTCTACACATGGGTACCAGAAACATCATCCTCTTGCAAACAATGTTATTTTATTAGAATTCTTAACATAAATTGCTTTAACATTATCATTTTCTTCTGTCCCTGTAAGTCTAATCAAAATTCAGTATCATTTATGTTAAGACCATTCTCATATGCAACACTGCTTTCCATCTTCCATAATCAATATTTCACATAACTTAGATATTTAAAGAATTTACTTTGACATCAATATATAGAACTCTCAAGATCTATTTTACATGTAAATATCAAACAAAATCTTTTGTGAATGACATATTATATGTACACCAAATAATATTATGAGTTGTTATCTTGTTTGAGAGTATGAGATGCTCACTTATGTAGTGATTTGATAACATTCAAATGAAGATAGTTATTAGATAAAACCAACATAAACTAATTTAAATAAATACATAAAATAATCCAAATCAATACACTAGATCTGAATATCTTTTAGACACTAGATCTGCACAGTGCACATCCAATAATCCAAATCAATACATAAAAATAAAATATTACAAAAACTTACAAAAGAAAATAAAAATCATTTTTATAAATACAAAATTTATCAGAATCATTCCCAAATTAATTTCTAAAAACATAAACATTGCAAACATTCCTAAAAAATCTTACTGTTAAACCGAAATGAAACTTTACTTTTTTTAATACACAAACAAAACAAAACAAACCAAAAAAACCCAAGAATGAATCATTTTATAAGATAAGTAACCCAAAATCTAAATCACAATCCTAAAAAAGAAGTCAAAATTTAACCTTTTGATGAAGTCCATGTCTTTAAAGTGGTAGATATGCCTTTTGATGCATCAAATCAACTCATCAACTGAGAACAAGCCGATGAATGCAGAGATGGCGGAAAAAAGGAATTGATGGTGAGACCATGATTAGAGAGGAAGATGAAGGTGAAACGAGAGAGAAGGGTAACGAGGATGATTGAAGAAGCGGCGACTGGGACAAGAGATAATGAAGGAGGAGGAAGTGAGAGAGAATGGAACTAGGGTTTTCTGTGAAAGTAATATTAAGATAGAGAAGAATATAATTGCTGATATAAATATATAATTAATAAATAAAACAAAATATCAATTAAATTTGGTAGGATTTGGTTTCTGATGGGTCCAAAATAACCATCCGAACCGAACCGGTCTAACAATAATAAATCCAAATCAACCATCCGATCAGAACTGAAAACCGTTCAAATCCAACCGAATGCCAAATAAAAGATTTGGGTCGGTCGGTTACCACCGGTTGATAAAACTTTGTCCAGCCCTAGAATTATGGGTTTTATCTGTTTTGGAAGTTGGACCAGCTTCTTGACATTGTTCTATATAGATAATAATGGGGAATTTCTCATTGCACCCATATAGAGTGAAAAACACCCATGAAAACCCCAAAATACCCTTCGGATATGCATATTCGAAGGAACCATTTTGACATTTTAAGATGTTTCGCATATGCATATCCAAAAATTCCCTAAACCAGTTTCGGATATGCACATGCGAAATGTGCTCTAAGTATTTCATTTTTCAAAAAAAACTACAAAATTACATTACTATAATCGTAGTAACTAAATTTAATACCTTCTAATCAGATAAAATATAATGGAAATAAAAAAGACGTAGACTAGAATAAAATATCGATATCAAAATATAGTAATAGTTGTTAGGATAAGTGCAAAATGTCAAAATATTACAACACCAAAAAAAAGTCATAAATAAAATATAAGCTACTACTACTACTGAGTATGTCTAATGCGAACTCCTCTGCCTCCTATACACCGCTGCACCGGACGCCTCACTGACCATCCTTTCCACTATGGCAACCTCCTCTAGACCGCCTTCCTCAATGACCCCTATGTTCAATGCCTCTTTCCTAATCAACTATATCCGCTGGCATATCAGCAGTAGACCAGTGGCATGGTCATCTTCAGCATGCTGGTTCTCCAAGAACTCCTCATGCACTGGCCTAAGTGGACACCCTGGAGCATCGAGTGTCACGATAGGATGTGACACCTGATAAAACCATGTCACGTTTCCATCTAGACAGTGCCAACTCTGGGATGCCCACATACCCCGATACTCTTCTGGCACCAAATGATGCGCTCAATCCTAAAAGATAGCAGTGAGATCTTGGCAGGTAACGGTGTCGGGAGCAGCCTCAAATGGAGATCTCTGTATCATCTGTACGCGTCCAAACTGTCTCATGCACAGCTCCGACAGATATCTGACCATGGTGTTAGCCCCACATACCATCCATCCGGAATATAATGTGATGCGGTCGAATGGGACAACATCACCTAATCACTAAAGGGCATCCATTTGATGTCATCCTGAGCAGTACGATCAAGGTATACACTATATGTCCCTACTTTCTAAATCCCCCTATGGAGGACATATTGTGCAGCCCTAGGCATGACATCAGTGTACAAGGAATCAAGATCGTAGCCATGAATGCGGTGGAAGTACGAGATGATCCAGCTCTGAAACACAAATATGAAAATATGTTAGTACAAGTTAACAAATAACACTTTAAATGTGATATAATTAAAAGGAAGTGTATCGTGAGGAGTGTGCAAGAGCCAGTCAACTGTCTAGTCCTCTATTTGCATGCTTCAATCAGCTTCTGGTAGAGGTATACCAGAATGACGGCCACCCAGTTCCACTCATGAACTGTAGACAAATCAATAAAGTACAGGAGATATGTCATATCCACGTAGGTTGCACTTTTGTCCACAAAGAGGTATGTGTCAACCAAGAACATGAACCAACACCGCAACGCACAAGCTCGGTGGTACTCAACAAAAGTCGTATCCCCCTTATCCTTGGCCTCAGCTGCCGCCACCAAGTGGTGCTCATAAAGATCCTTCAGGGTGGAGAACCGGACATGCGCCCCATTCGTCGTCCTGTACTCAAAATCGGCCATAGATGGGTTCATACCCAGATAATCCACCATACACTTGATGGCCTCAACCCTCTGTACGCGGGAATGGTTCAATAACCTCTCTCTGATGGGCAGGTGGAGCAGACAGGCCACATCGTGTAGTGTGATCGTCAACTCCCCAACAAGAAAGCGGAAAAACAATGTCTCTTTGTGTCACCTTTCGGAAAATGCCCCCTGCATGCCGTGGCTTATGGTAATATATCTGGGATAGCATAACCCGCCAAGTCCGGATCCAGCAACAACATTGTTAAACCACTCAGCATGTGGTTTAAATAGATCAAATATTTTTCGTGAATGGTTCATGGATTTTATGGGCAACTGCTCCTGTCAAAACAAAAAAAAACAAGAATGTTAGTTGTTGTTGGATCCTAGATAAAATGTTTAAATCCATTTCAACAATTTGTAATTAAATCGTTTAAATTAAAAAGTAAATTTAAAAATAACCCCGTCCTGTTGACAGTAAATCCAGACGGACGTGTCAGACGGTCCTCCTGGGTAGCCGTCCTCCTGTGCGTCATATACATTTTCCTAAACATTCTTGTCGTGCTCAGGGTGAACCTCAGGTACTACCTCCTCCTCCCGACTAACCTCACGAGAGGAAAACGCCTAAGACAACCGACTCCTCGGTGCAGATGAAAATCCTGTAGGCGCCTCATCCATTTAAACTTGGACTCGGGCTCAACCACGTCTCGAGTCACTCCTTGCTGTGCGGCTCACTTGCGACGAGTTGAGGCTATCTAGGTTGGCCTCCTCTGTCTAAGTTGATCGGTCGGTGCATGGTTGTCATCCATTTTCCTGATAAAATGCCACTGGTAAGTTGATTGAAACCAATTTGAAAATGAAAAAAACAACTCAGAGAACATTTCAGAAGTGCATATCCGAAACTAGTTAGAGGTTATTTCAGATATGCACTTGCGAAATAACCTACGAAGCCATTTTTGATAAACTTTCATTTCTTGCCCTAAGTCATCCAAAATCCAATTGTTTCCATCTAAACACTATCATTGAACTACAATAACTTCAAAATACATATTATCCTAACTTCTAACAACCCTAATAACAATTTCTTCGGGGTAGAAAGTTGAGGAAACTTACAATTTTTTGGAGCTTTGAGTAGAACTTGAATGAATGCTTGAATAGAACTTGTAGAAGATGAATTCTTGAATGGAACTTGGTAAAAATGAATTATAAGTTAAAATTTGGTGTTTGTTTACGTTTTGTGGAGAATGCATATAGTTGGGGGTGGCTATTTGCGTTTTGTGATATGCATATCGGAAGACATTTAAAAAAAAGATTGCTTCATATATATATATATATATATATATATATATATATATATATATATATATATATATATATATAATATATATATATATATATATATATATATATATATATGAAGTCACCTTTTTTATAAAATAAGTGTCTCCAAATATATATATATCCAAAATATAAGAGTATTTTAGGGTTTTCACCGCGGGTCTGTGAGTAGGTATGTGGGTGCAATCAGAAATTTTTATAATAAAATATCTCTTTTTTTCATTCACATTTAATTTCATGAGGAGAAGATGAACCGGTTGATGAAGTTTGAGATTGGCACCTTGGTGTTAGTGGGTTTGACGAAAATGAATAATGAAGATACATAAAAGTATATAATAAGTATTTGTGATGGTATATTTAAACTAGAGAATTTAGTGGATGGGATGATAACATGCTTGGAACTTGGAGCATAAGGTCCTTTTAAACTTTCAACCTTGATAGGGCCAATTTAATTTTTTTTCTTCATGTTTTAAGATTTCAAAGCATACCAAAAAAGTCAACGTTGATTTTGAAAAAGTGAAAAGTAAAAATAAAATTCAACTTGACGGTCTATGTCATTAAAATATAACAGATGCTATGTAACCCTGGATATCAGGCAAAGAAGTACAAGTAATAGACCATGTAACCCTGGATATCACATGCAGTGAGGGAACAGATGCTAAGGATATTGATATTAGTTACGTTATTATGGACGCCCTATCTCCATATAACATCATTCTTGGGGGACCTGCCTTCAACACCCTAAAAGCAATCGTTTTCACCCAGTATCTGTCCCTAAAGTATCCACTTCCTGATGGGCGAATCAGTACAGTAGTCTAAGGAGAACAACAGATCGCTCAAGAGTGATACGATAATTAATAGCATGGTGATAGAGAGGAAATAGCTCAGAAATAGCTTAGAAATAGCTCACCCTTATTTATGCTTCTCTCTAAAGTTCTAAATATTGATCTCGAGTGTTGGGATTCCAGACTAGGCGCCGAAGCTGAAAGGCTCACGTCCACAAGTACTTGAAGGATATCCAGATATGGCCTTTTGCTCACCAGGTCACAAATATATGCACCTCACTTTCTGAGGAGTAGGAACATGAGCTAGTCAACCAACTCATTAAGAATATATATCGACTTGTTCGTTTAGGCTTCCTCTAACATGCCTGGAATAGACACCAAGGTGATGAGTCATCGCCTTTCCATCCACCCTTCTACCAAACCAGTGGCGTAGAGAAAGTGTAAAGTTGGCGGGGAGAAGAGGGTTGCCATTATAAAGAGGTGGGAAAACTATCTGACGTCGAGTTCATCATAGAAATAAAATACTCCACCTAGCTGGCCAACATGGTTCTAGTACGGAAAGTTGACAACATATAATGCATGTGTGTAGACTTCACCGATTCAAATGGCGTCAATGATAAATACCCGTACCCTCTACCAGACATCAATCGCCTTATCGATGGTTCATCAGCCTATCATATGTTGAGCTTCATGAATGCATACTCAGGATATAACCAGATTCGAATGGATCCCCTTGATGCTCCAAAAATAACCTTTATGTCAATTAATGACAATTATTACTACAATGGTATGCCCTCCGGCCTCAAGAACACTGATGCCACCTACCAACGGCTCATAGACGCTGTATTCACCCACCAAATAGGAAAAAACATAGAGGTTTATGTCAATGACATGATAATTAAGACTGTCAAAGGGTGCAACCTTGCAGAAGATTTAGAGGATGTTCTACACTCAGTCAAGAAGTACGAAATACGCCTAAACCTCATCAACTGTTCTTTCGGGGTTTAGTTTAGGAAGTTCCTAAATTTCATGCTGACAAGGAGGGGCATCACGGCTAACCCGCATAAAGGCCAATCATTCATCACCATGAAATGTCCCACTAATGTAAAAGAGGTACAACAGTTCAGAGGTCGCCTTGTCGCTCTATTTCGCTTCCTTTCTTGCACATGCGACAAGGCCTTCCTTTTCATCGCCACCTTAAAGAAGAATGAGATATTTGAATGGACCGACGAGTGCGAGGAGGCATTCACCAAAGTAAACGAGTTCCTCAGAGAATTTGAAGACAATTTCGAGTATGGTAAATTCAAAAATCCAAGACACGTGAAGACACATCAGAAAACAGAAGCACGTGTAACAAGATACGTGTCGAATCCTGAAGAAGTAACTATTTTTCGACAGTTATTGATGTACATATTATATAAGTAGATTTGGTCTCTAGGACAAGGGTTCATATTTTTCATTGCTATTTTCTATAAAATTTACACAGATCAAATATTTTTGAGAAATATATGAACTTACGTGCCATTTTTAATCCAAACATTTTTATTTAATTGATTTTATTTTATTTTTTATTTACTTTATTCTTTTAAACAATTCCACATTATATTTTTTAATATTTCTATCCAAATACACTTTCTAAAACTTTACATTAAATGTTTAGAATTTTTTTCAGAGTTTAATTCACTCTTTTACATTAAATGTTTTTAGAATTTTTTTCGAGTTTAATTCAATGAGTGAATTAAAAAACTTATATTTGTTTAATTACTAAAAATTTGAGTAAAAAAAATATAATAATCAATTATAAATTGAAAGATATTCATTTTCAAATTAAAAAATTTCTAAAGTTAGAGTGAAATTAAATCAGTAACAATTTTATAAGTTATTTTTGTTCTCAATTTTTTAAAGAAAAAGATACATTTTGTTTTCAATTCATGAATAATTTAAAAATATTTTTAAGAGCTTTTTTTAATTAAGATTGAAATTTACACCATTTTCAAAATTAATTACATTTAAGATTTTTTTTTTTGGATCAAATTAGATGTAACATATTTGTTATTGAATAAGCTAAGAGAGGGAATTTGAAAAACTGACTTAAAATCAACCAAATGCCAGTTTTTTCGTGATTTTTTAATATGAATATTATTATTTATCCTTTATAATTAAATGATTTTTTAATGTGAATATTATTATTTATCCTTTATAATTAAATGAAAAAAAATAATTAACACACTGTCTATTTCCTTAAATTTATTAAATTTAAGATGTCTCATAATTTGAGAGAAAAATAAATTAATAATTTAAAAAATAAATTAAATGTGTTTAACTATCATTTTTATTAGTTATTTGAGGAATTAAGTTTTATGAATCTCTTTGTTTTTAATACAATTTACCTTACTAAAAAAAGTTAAGGAAAATAATAAAAGATAGTACATAATTACAATAACAATATGAACATTATTAAGTTACATAACACACTACTCCACATAAATAATATATCAAACCAAAGTACCAAGAACACAAACACCCAATTACAAACTTTTTATTATTTTCAAACTCAACATCATAGAAAAACTCACTTTTTTTCTTTTAATTTCCCTCAATTTGAATCACCTTGGTTTCAAATTTCTTCCCTTCCTCCTTAGGAATAGTGACAACTAAAACACCATTTTCCATATTAGCCTTAACTTGATCCACCTTAGCATTTTGTGGGAGCTTAAATCTTCTTCGAAATTTCCCACGACAACGTTCTACATGATGCCACTTGTTATTATTCTTCTCATCATCTTCATCCACATTATTGTTCCTTTCACCACTAATTTGAAGCACTTTTCCTTCATCAATTTCTATCTTAACATCTTCTTTTTTTAACCCCGGAAGATCAGATATAAAAACATGTGAATCTTTGGTTTCTTTCCAATCTGTTGGAGTGCTTAGGATAGGACATTTGTTTATCATAGATAAGAAAGGGTCATAGGTTTCATCACCAAGAAGTTGTGAAATGAGTGACATGGTTAAGTGCTGTTATGCTGAATTAAACACACAAATTAGTTTAAGGAATTTGTTGGAAGAAAGTATTATTGATTTGAGAAATAATTTGGATGATACGAAAGTTTATATACAGAGTGCAAAGTGAAGGTCATGAAGTTTCTTGGGGTTTCCACTACCTTCTATTGTTATGCTCCTTTTTGTAAGGTTCATTCTTGTATCTTCTTACATGTTCTTGGTTGTTCTAGTGCTCTCCTTTTATTGTTTTTCTTATATTACTAAACTAGTTTTCTTAGTTGTTCGCACCAGTAACAAATATATATGTTTTTAAAAAAAAAATATATATATATATATATATATATATATATATATATATATATATATATATATATATATATATATATATATATTAAAATATATATATATATATATATATATATATATATATATATTAAAAATATATATATATATATATATATATATATATATATATATATATATATGTATTAAAAACATATATATATATATATATATATATATATATATATATATATATATATATATATATATATATATATATATATATGTTTTTAATACATATATATATATATATATATATATATATATATATATATGTTTTTAATATATATATATATATATATATATATATATATATATATATATATATATATATATATATATATATATATATATATATATATATATATATATATATATATATATATATATATATGGAGCATATCAAGTGAGAGTATTTTTAAATGAGAGATGAGAGGAAGAAATATCAACCTTTGGATTCATCAAGAGAGAGAAATTAATAGCCTCATTAATGTATTAACATTCTCTCTTGATGAATCCAAAGGTTGATATTTCTTCCTCTCATCTCTCATTTAAAAATACTCTCACTTGATATGCTATATATATATATATATATATATATATATATATATATATATATATATATATATATATATATATATATATATATATATATATATATGGGACGACCTCAAGTGAGAACACTTGGTTATTATGAGAAATGAGAACAATGAATCTCGACCATTAAATTTTGATTTGTTAATTTTAATGTACTGGATTGGTTTCTCTTTCTATGTTGGTTTAAAATAAATATTAAGGATTATAGAAAGAGAAACCTATCCAGTTCATTAAAATCAACAAAATCAAAATGGTGTCGAGATTCATTGTTCTCATTTCTCTTAATAATCAAGTGTTCTCACTTGAGTCGTCCCCTATATATATATATATATATATATATATATATATATATATATATATATATATATATATATATATATATATATGACAACTCAAGTGAGAACACTTTGATTATTGTGAAAATTGAGAACAATTATTTTTAACCATTAAATCTCAATTCATTGAAATTAATGTACTAGATTGATTTCTCTTTCTATAGTTATTTTTATATAAAAATGTAATTTATATAATCTTGATATTATATTTTAAAAACAAAATATTTAATTTATTGGCTTTTAAAAATAATAAAAATTGGTTGAAAATAATTTTATACATCATATATTTAATAAGTAATATATAAATATGCATTATAATACGATCCAAGATTTAAAAATAATAATATACTAACCCAAAAAATATTTGTTGCTGATACAATTATAATTATCTAAGTTTGTTATATTTAATTTCTATTATCAAATTTTGGTTTATACTTGCAATGTTATTCTGGTTGCGAGTTATGGTTGTAAATTAACTCATGGTGATCGAACATAGAAATATCTTCAAGGGAAGCTCTATATTTTGTAAGATCTATAGTTCAAAGCATATATTTATCATTCTCTCTTCATCTTCTTGTAAATTTCTATGGGTCAACTCCCAATTGTTTTCAAAAACTTATGTTCAATAAGAGTCGACTCTTAACTTCTATGGATCGACTCCCAACTTCTAATAGTCGACCTCCCCTGAAGCTTTTTTCAAACCAAGTGGTACTGCCTTCATGGAGTCGATGCCCAACTTCCATGGGTCGACTCCCACCTTTTATGGGCCGACTCCCAAGTCATGGGAGTCAATACATTATGACTTGATTTTTTCCAAAACTTGTAATTTGGAAAATCTGTTTTTTCTTTCTAACACACACACATAAAGGCATTCATGTATCATTTCAAAGTGATTAAAACCATAAATATACAAGAATTTTTCTTCAGCTTCCTCCTCTCTCATTGCATTCATACATCAATTACACATAATCATTTTTGTTGTGTGATATAGAGATAGTGTCTATAAGGTCCAATTAGTTTGGTTGTAATCAATTGAGTTGGAAATTTTTGGGGGGTTTCCTTGAGAAAACCAGTTAGGGGTTTTCCTCCAAGATCATTGGTGATTTGGAGGGTTTTTCACAAGTCTTTGCAATTTAGATTCAGCCGTGTGAAAACTTTGAAGAACTGAAGATTGTGTCAAAGGAGTAACGGTAAATAGAGGATCAATTGAAAGACTTGGGACAAGATTTCGTAATTTGGATTCAGTAGAGTAAAATCTTTGAAGAAAGGAGTTTCTGTAAAAGAAGTAGTAGTAACTGAAAGATCAATTGGTAATCTTAGGTCACAATAGTTTACAATTGGGATTCAACCGAGTGAAAGCTTTGAAGAACACAATTTCTGTCAAAGGAGTAGTGGTAACCGGATGATCAAATTGGAAGTACTGGGTTACATGATCTTGCTTAAGATCAAGGGAAGAGAAGACGATAGAATCAACATCAAACATAGGGTTTGGAGGGTGGATTCTTATTTCTCTCTTGTATTCATACATTTGCAAAGCTTAATTGATTATCTCAATTCTATTTGGAATTGAGGGCAAACTACCAAGAGTGAGGCCGATTGGGGATCTGGCTAAACAAATCCTTCTCTCTCTCTCTCTCTCTCTCTCTCTCTCTATCTCTCTCTCTCTTTTATTTTCATTGCAAATTGTGAATCCATTGATTGTGCAATCAATACATTGAGATAATTTCTTAGTCAATAATATTTCAAACTATTTTTTTAGTTGATTGCAATCTATAAGATTGAAATTAAATTTTCATATCAATAAAACTAAAGAAAAATCTAATCATAATTGATTGCACACCAAGTGTTACACAAAATGCATAGAGTCAAGTTTTTGTTTAATATTTCATTGGAAATCGATTATCACTGTGTGATTTTATTCAAACGTTATATTTGTAAATTAATCAGTGTATTTTGATGCATATTCCTCTATTTTTATACTTATGCATTTCCATACTTTACCTTGGTTATTTTTCTATTTTAATGTGTTTTTTATAAATCAGATCTACGGGAATCAAATCGACGTATTCTAATAATCGTCGAAAAGCTAAGAGAAAGAGCTACAACTTTCTTGCTGGAATCAAAGGCAGACTCAGAGTGTATCATTTCCAGAATTTCGTTTGAAGTTTCAGCATTAGATATATTTTTGTTTTGGGTCATTTGTTATGGGCCTGAGTTATGTTTTTGTGAAAATCTTATTTTGTTTTATAAGGGCTGACAGCCGCTACAGTAGGTTACACCTTGTTTTCACGATAAACTTAGCTTTAGTCGTTTGTAATGGAGAACTAATTCCAAGGCGAAATCTATTGATTACGAGTTCCATCATACTTTGAGGTTATAATAATTTTAATCAAGTTTCTATTTCGTTCAATTATATTGTGTGATTCTTGTTTGCTTTATTCAATTTTCATAGAGTATATTGATTTAATTTGATTGTTGTATGATCCTTAACTATAATCACGTTAACGTTTGCATAATTCGTTATCGTGTTTGATTAATTCGCGTTTTCTTAATCCGCGAGGGCTTAAATCCATTTGCTTAATTCGGATAATAGGAACGTACAACACATAAAACCTGTTGTGTTTGTCAGTGAGTTTTGCAGTCGAATAAGAATAGATTAGGAGATTGAATTTATAATAATCTATGATAAGTCGGAACCAGAATCAGTAGATTAGCCATTTTAGCTTATTTGATAATCATTTATTTTCTCTGCTTTTTTAAACAAAGCAAATCTCCCATAATCGATTCAGTTGGTTAAAAATAATTCAAGAGTCCTTGATATACGATACTCGAGTTGTCGTTACCGTAAACTACATTTTAAATTACTCGTTTTTGACCCGTGTGCGACAACGGATCATAAATATATTGATTAGTTTTCTCATCATTCGAATTCCTTTTTCAATACAGTTTAGCGCATATCCAATCCTTTCGATAACGGTTCGGAATAGACGATTGTCGATCCATAATTGCTTCCGTTTTCCATAGTTTAACAATTTTTTAAAATAAATTTTAAACAAGAAAATTTCATTAGCGATCTATTCATCCCCTTTAGATCGTGGCCTATCGTCTAACATGATTACCTTTTGAATTTATTCCTAACCTCAACCGGGGATCTCTTTGAGTTGTGCTCGTCCTCGAATGTGGTTTCCTCTAGACGTGTGTCAAAGTTCACGATAATGACGTATAGGGATTGTTTTCTAAGAGAGCAAATGTACTTCACCTTTCCATTTCCCTAGACAGAGGTTGTGACCATGTTTCTATGTAGGGATTTGTAGTAGTGTAGAGATCCATCCAAGTTTGTATACATTATCATAACTTTGTCTCTAGAGTTGCGTCATTTCTTCTTGATATGGAAACAATAGGGCACGCCCCCTAGGCTACTATGGTGGGCCTCCCGAAAAGGCAATTAAAGATGAATTTGTACGGGACCATCGGGAATTGGATGTCTATAAACTTCTACTCCCTTAATTCTTTATTATAAGTAAAATTTAACTTTTTAGATTCATAGAATAAATTATGTATCTAGTATATATATAGTCAAAATACATTATTTATTGAATAAATATAAAAAGTCAAATTTGTCTTATAAAAGAGAATGGAGGGTGTATGTGCTTACTTATCTAAAGGTAACTAGTAACTCAGCAAAACCTTAAGAGAGGGTAACTGTACAGTTAAATCCTTATAAATTTATCCACTTATATGGCCTAAATCTTTTTCTTCTCAAGTCTAATTCTATGAGAAAATATGTATACACGATGTCACACAAACTCCCTTCGTCTATCGGAATTTGTAAGACGTTGAAGTTTGCCATGGTCATCATGATTATCAATGTAAAAGTATCATTAGGAATACATCTTACTCTTTTATCGTCTCTAAATCCCAGAATGGGCCATTCGATGCTCACACATAATGCCGATTTTTGATTTTGATCAACAAACAATCTCTCTACAATCTTCCTCCTGACGGTTTCCTTGTACGACTTTTTTTTATGAAGGGAGTCCTCTTGTTAAGTGACAAGCTCCTGGTATTGAGTCTATGAAAGGTTGCTTCAATTTTATATGGTCTTCCTCTTTGCTACTTTGTTTCCCTTTGTTGGTTCCTTTAATAACTTTGATTTTATTTTTTGAAGAAGTATTTCCTTGGTTGGGGGATCGTTTCCTTTGCGAAGATTCACTCCTATGGGTAGCTTTATGATGTATGTCCAGGTGTCTCTTGTTGTCCCTTCTCTAGTCATCTTATTCGGTGTACCTACACTACTACTAAACGCATAAACAACAACCCACGGTCACCACAGTTCTTCACTACATTATGGTGACATCTCTAAAATAAGGCGCTACCGTATTATTTTTGTTTTTTTGATTAAAAATTAATTGTATATAACAACGGTTGAACAGTCAATCGTGGTAAAACCATAAGCTTTCATGGGTTCGAACCTCAGCCCCATATATATATATATATATATATATATATATATATATATATATATATAAATATATTATTCCTTTAATGTTAATGCACGTCTTTTCTATTTTATTTATTTTTATATAAAACTTTAAGGAATATGACTACGGTTGGTATGTTCTACCGTTGTGATATATTTATAATAAATAAATACTTATCAATACGGTTGGTAGATAATCATTGTGAAATAATTTACCCATATATAAGTGAATTAACTCTCACTTATTGGCAGTAGCGCCATTTCCTTCACAATGAAACCCTAGCACCAATTTTTCTCTTCTTCTTCGCCATTAGCCGTGAATCTTGTGCTTCATATATAAGTTAAGGTATTCTTCTTCTTACATCTTATTGTTAGATAGTTCCCCATTATCCCGTTTATAGCATGTTGTTTTTGTTGATTAATTGTTCTCATTTTTCAGATTCGTCTTCACTACCTTAACAAAGAACATACTTTGGCTATGGTCCATTTTGTTTGTGTAGCTAAGGAAAAAAGTACAAGAAGCATGAAGCTATGATGGAAACTTCATACACCTTGTACTTCTTCTTCATAGATTCACAAACAATATGTTTTTCATACTTTGTACACATAAGTTTGCGTTTTCACATGTTGAAGGAACAACAGCAACATCAAACTTCATCTAGTTTGAGATACAATGAAAATAAATATAAGAAGTATGAAGCTGCTGTGTAAGCTTCTTCCTCCTTATATTTATTTTTCATTGCTTCACAAACTAGATGAATTGCATACGTCTCATCGTTCACAAACTAAATAAATATTTTTCATTGTATTTGAAAACCAACTTATATCAATCATTGTTTCTGAATTGCATATGTCTCATCGTTCATTTGATGTTCTTTTACATATAGATTATGGTATAATGATCTGCCTCCTCAGATGCATCGTTGTCTTTGATTATAGTTAAATTTCATTAACTATAATTTATTAGATAATTTGCCTCATCATTAGCACTAATGATCGTAAAAATTACAATTATAAATATTACGATGATAAGTGATGATGATGTAAATTTAACTATAATCGAAGAAAACTATGTATCTATTAGGTGCCAAAGAGTCGTGTTTTGAGTTGTTAGTTTGTGGCACTTTTCGACTCTTGTTTGTTAATATCCTTGAATAATTCCCCTCTTTTTGTGTAATTATGTATAAATTATATTTAATCGATTTTTGTGTATTTGTGTATCGTTTGATAGTTTTTTATTCATTTTGTAGGTATTGATGCGTATTTGGAGCATGAGCAATAAAGTGTTGAAGACAACGATTTAAATGCGCGATTTTGAGCAACAGAACCAACTCATCAACGAATCAGGCTCAAAATCAAAGAATAAAAAAATAATCAATTTGGTTGATATTTTGGAATTGTTAGAAAGAGCATTGAATAAGTTTTCCAACGCTTCGAACCCTATGCAAATCGGAGTTACGGTTCTCAAGTTATGGCCGAAACAGTGCATAATTTTCTACTATTGCTACTGGTGTAGTTCGCCCGGAAAAACCAGGTCCGCCCGGTGAATCTAGCAGGACTGAAATACGTTAAAAGGGGAAAATATTATTGTTAGGTTATGGGTTGGGTATTTTTGAGTCCCAACATCATCAACATCATTTTTTAGTAGATTGAGGCTTAGAAACAACATTGGAGCTTGCATATGGATGATCCGAAGTGGATTGCTCATAAATTGGCTTTGATAAACCGGGAGATTTGTGGTTCATTTCTCTTCTTCTTTGTGTATTCTTCATTTGTTGGGTTTGTATGTATATTTACTTTGAACTCGTGTATATTTGTTGCCCATTGCGTTATATAAAAGCTGCTTTACAAATCTTTATTGGTGATTGTCTTAGATTTTTGCTCTGTGCTCGGGGTTTGGGTTTTTATAGACATATAATGATCAAATCCTTATCTAGGATGATTATCTGTTAGTTTATGGATTCTAGACATAGATTTATAGCTAACAATCTTTGTGGGTGTCGAAGCTTAATGCTTCCGGGTTGGTTGTGTCGGTTGAGAGATCGTTGATACGATTGATATGGATGTTTGTTGTGTTGTTGAGGTTGGCTGAGAGATTGTCGCCGAGATGATATAGTAGTTCTCTCTAATTTGAGTTAGAAATGACTTAGGGTGTGAGCAATGCTAGTTGATATTGATGAGTATTGTAGGTTTAGTATAACTCGTCGAGATGTTTAAATTTGTAAGAAGTAGATTAGATGCATGCCTGATAAGTCTCTTCTCTCTAAAGAACGAATTCTTTTTGTGTTGATATTTACTATTCTGTTTTTATGCTTTAAGCAATTCAATCCAAACTCATAACTTTAAAAACTGTTGAACGGCAGTTAAATGCACTAGTCCCTGTGGAGATGATAATTTCCCGGATAAATATTTCCAAAACTTTTGTTGCTTGTCGCTTTACCGCTTCAGCAGTATCTAAGGAGTTAGACCAATAAACCACAATATATATGTAAAAGAGCATGAAGTGCACGATGAGATGCATATAATTAGAAAACACAATGGTTTGTTTAAGTTGGTTTTCAAGAATAGCTTAATTTTCAGATTATAGACTTCTTCATCAATTTGAAAGCTTGTATTTCTTTAGTGAGGTGTATGGAAAACAAGCAATCTACATATTACATAATAAACTCTGGGCATTTTTCACAAGGGTTATATAATGTAACTGTGATCAAAGGTCATTTATGATTTACATAATTTGTGCTGATGAGTTTCGAACCCAATACCTATGTGTAAGTATCACAACGGTTTATAAAAATAATATTTTTGATAAGTGGCGTGCGTCCTACCTTTCAATAACGGTTTCCAGACCGTGATAGAAACATCGAACTTACAACCACACCCTACTTAACAACGGTATGACCCGCATGATGGTGCCCCTTTTCCAACCATTGTGAAAGGGGTTTTCTGTAGTAGTGCTACCAAGCTTTCCCTTCTTGAACAAAATTTCAATTTCATCCTTGAGATGGATGCACTTATCATTCTCGTGGTATAAAACTCGTGGAACCTGCATTATTTTGTTTTGTCAACTTGTGGAGACTATTTTATGACTTACAAGTATTTTATCCTGAATTCTTTAAACTCTACAGTGGCACACTCTTGAAAAATTCTTTCTCTATATGTGATTAAGGGGATGTATTATGAGATCTGAGATCAAGATTCCTTGTTTCTCTCCTAGTCCCTGTCATCACAACACTTGTTGTCTTCGGGTTTACCAATCATCTTGTTCTTCTCAATTTCTTTGGTTAGTAACTTCTCTTTGGAATTGATGTATGTATAAGCCTGAATGATTAGTTTGCTCATTCTATACGATTTTTTCAACCTCAAATTCTCCCTACAGATGCAATAACACCTGGTGTCTTTCTCAAAGATCCAACACTTCAATTTTTCATTGGCTTCTTTTACCGCGACGTCCTTGGTGAACTTGTTGATGTACTCTCAAAAGGTTTCATTTTTTCTCTACATAATGGAACACACTACTACCATTGTCTTCTGTTGAATTTTTCAAGAGATGAAATATGATGTGAATTATTTGCATAGTATTCTCCAAGATTTGATGAAGTTGTCTTCTAGACCCTTGAACCAAGTTACAACATCTCCCTTTAATGCGAGAAGAAAAAAATTCACTTCACTTCTCTCTTGGTCTAATGGTAATCTATAATAGTGTTCACATGTTTTACATGTTTCTCGAGGTCTCTGCTACCGTCATAAATCTCAAACTTTGGGGGATTCTCCAAAGACTTAGGGATGATTCAATTAGTGATTTGTTTTGTGAATAGGTTTTGTTGACGACGAGTAATGAATCGTTTAGAGGATTTTTGCTCGTGCTTCCTTTGTAGAAGGCGAGGAGATCGAGCTCTCGTTGGATGGTGGCTAGCATGTGGCATCTACCCCAGCGGTTAGAGTCATGTGATGGAGAAGAATTGTCACAACGAAGTGGGTGAGGACTCTCTGGTAGATCTTGATCTCTTGACGACTATGAACCGTATCAACAAGAGAGATCATTGATTGAGATAGCTTTGGAGTGGCTGCTTTGCAAGATATTTATTTGCGTTGCAAGCTAGGTTGGATTCTTTTTTTAGTTTTCTTCTACACAGATGAGCCTCACGGTTTGTTGTTGCAATAGATTGAAAATAACAGAAACTCATTCGTGTTTAGTGCACTGAACAAGGCTTAGGGGTGTTGAAGAAAATATACCGGTGAAGGAGCCTAAATGTGAAGTGGAGAAATATGAGTTTCCAGTGGAGGAAGCGAGACATGGAGAAGAGGAACTAAATGTTAAAAGCATGATGGAGTGATGAGTCCATTGGAGTGACAGTTGAGGAATTATTGTTCAAGTTTGTAGATCTTGTTGTAGGCAACAATCTTTGCTCTTTAGAAAAAGAATTGTTGAAGATTTGTCTTCAAGAGTCTCATTGGTTGATCGGAGGTGATCCTTCGTGACGTTTCAGGAGCGAGGTGACTTTGAATTATCCATTGGATATGAGATTGAAAGTATAATCATAAAATTAAAGAGATCGAGTAAAAGAAATTTGATTCTCACATACAACGTGACTATTTCTTATCATGCATAAAATAATTGGTATGTTGATGAATTCTTTAATAACCGGGAAGAGTACATGCAAAAAGGTTAGCAATCTGACGCTCAAATTAGTATGAGATTGAAGGGGAACTTTACAAGTAAAAATTGAATCGTACCTGAGTGTGGCTCAGAGTCTCACTTATATAAGAGATGTCGATGTAACCGTCTTCGAATGAGCCCGTATGACCGTTGAAGAAAAATCTACTACTATTATCAAAGGAGATATGTGCTCCTATATGATATTAGGGTTAATGAACTTTTTGGTCCCTCTAAATATCTCAAACTTTGTTTTTAGTCCCTCTAAAATTTTCCTTCAAAGAATGGTCCTCCTAAAATTTTAAATTTTAACTTTTGGTCCCTCCTGCAATTTAGCGAAGATTTTTACAAATTAGCGACGGTCTTAACGGTTTTTTATTTTAGCGACGGAATTAGAGACCATTTTAACTACGATTTTGTCATGAGGGACCAAAAGTTAAAATTTAAAATTTTAGGAGGACCATTCTTTAAAGAAAAATTTTAGAAGGACTAAAAACAAAATTTGAGATATTTAGAAGAAAAAAAAAATCATTAACCCATGATATTATGTTACCCAAAGTCCTTGAAAAAATCAGACCTATGTGGATTGAGTTGAAACACAAAGTCGTTGGTGACGTTCCTGAAACCAAATTAAATTCAACTACTATATACATATTTGATATCACGATGGTATTTGCCAAATTACAGTTAGTCATCTACTATCTACCCAATACTAATAAATTGACCAAAGTGACTATTTCACCCTTCTATCCAAAAAAAACTTCCCCTTGCAAAAGGATGTTACGGTAATTAACAAATTCAAAAATACATCTGGCCAAATGTGCGGTTTGCATACGTACTTTTCCATCCAACCAAACACACAGCTTTGCTGATTCTCTTCCTCATAACATTGTTTTTTCTCTCTCTCTCTCTCTCTCTCTCTCTCTCTCTCTCCCGTAGACTCTTCTCCCCATTTTCCCCTCAAACCCTAAAAATCAGCTGTCGGCAACGACAAGCTTTCACCATGGTTCATCCGTGAAACAACATCAAAATTGACCGTCCTCTTCACTCCACACAACCGTTAAACTGAAAAACCCTTCCACTGTTTCTTCCAAAACCGAATCTATATCATACCGCACAAAGCAGATCCAAACCGTGAGTTTATCTCAATCTTGTAACAGATTCGCAATACACTTTCACAACCAGTGCAGAAGATGCACGGCTATGAAAATTTAGGGTTTCGGTTAACAATGGGTTTAATCAAGAGAAGGTGCACGGTTCATTCACTCTATTTCTCTTTCAATTGTATAACTCTCTGTATAGCTCACATGTGTTTGAGTTTATTATGATGCTGTGGTCTGATTTCCTCTGTGCAGGTTCAAGCATCCCACAATTTCGATTTGAACAAGGCTTATGTTTTTTATTGATACTTCTCATCAATATTTTCAATAGATGTAATATTGTTGTAGTCGGAGGTAGTCGGAGGTAGCCTTGAAAGTGCTGCTATTGTAAAACTTTTATTAATAACTTTTTTTAAATGTTTAATTTGCAATTACAAGTTGTTTGGGTTTTGTTTTATTCAGGTTCAGTACTAATTCTAATTTGCAATTATAAAGGTGGCATGGTGCACAAATTTGATTATGCTTGATAATACTAGGTAAGTAAGTAAGCTCTTTAATTTCCCTCAATTTTTTTTTGAAGTTTCGTGTTTTTGAATGCCGAAATAATGGTTGTGCCATGGGAATATGGTTTATTAGTTTCATGTTATTGGTTCCTCTGTATGTTTTGTTCTTTGAGTTCTAGAAAAGTATGTTCATGTTTCTTTTAACATTGTACACTGTTGGTTTTGATTAACCCTGAGTAATAACTTTCTGGTTTGATTTTTTCGTTTTTTGAGTTGATTTGAGTTCAATACTGCTGAGGTTAATGAGAGGTATGGTCGTTTAGTTAACTTTGTAGTTCAACACTTTCTATGGTCATTTTGAATAAAATCTTATTGTATGTTTTTTTTAAGTTTACACTTTTATTAACATCAACATCTTGCAATATTCAATTTATAGTATGATTTCATGAGATTGATTTTTCCTGTATGTTTTGATTCATGTACAATAACAAGGATTTTCTATTGGTAATTATGACAAGGATTTGCATTTGATCACATGGTTTCAGGTTATGTTTAACATGGTTGTTCAAAGTCTACACTTTAGTTTTGCTTGCAGTTTGTTTACAAGATCAGTTTAGTCAGATTTACTTGAGTAAACCTATGATGACAGAATCTGATGGAGAAACTAAGCCTTCACTTTTTATAACAGAAGCTCTCGACGGTAAATCCGCTGAAACTGTCACTGAAAACTACGAATATATGTTGCTGATTTTTGTTGCATATCTCTGCTCATGTACTTTAATATATGTTGTTGATTTTGTATAGTTTTGGTCTCACAGTTAAAGTATGGTTTCTCTAAATCACATGATTGATTATATGTGCCTTTCTTTTATTTTAGTTTTAGTCTTTAAACTCTAAGAAGATGTGAAGTGCGGAACTTGTGATAAACCTTTGCATACGATTGCAATGTATTAACTCTCTTTTATGTTTGATTTCTCTTACGATGTTTTTGTATTAACTTTTATCTACAAAATTTTCAGATCTTCATTACGAACATATGGTAGATGGGTTTGTTAATGTTACAGCAATTGAGAAATCGACTGAAACTGACTGGACAAAAGCTATTGAAATTTTGACTTAGTTGTAGATATAAAAGGCACCATAAGTGTTTCAGCTCCTTAAGTATTTTTCTTTTTGATTGGCCAATGTCTTATATATTTGAAAATGAGTTGATAATGTCAATGGTTTGTGAAACGTTTAGTTGGTTTCAAAGATAAAAAATTATTAAATGTTTTGCCTTATCTCATTATACCGATCTTTTTATGATCACTAAGGTTGAGAAAACATACATTTTTCACAAATAATTGCTCATTGATTGCTCATTTGAATTTGTAGGACTAAGTAATTGCATATTAATTACACACTGGTTCTTTATTTGAAGAACTAGATGCAAGATTTTAAAAATGGTACTATTAGTAGTATCTTTCTTGATGAGTATTTTTTGCATTTACTACACCATTTTAGCAAGTATCATAACCAGTAATTTTTTAGACCCATTTGCACAATTAGTGTGTGATTCTTTTGTTTATTTGTGTAAAAGACAAATCTTTGATTGATATAATTAATGCTTGATTCATTTTCAGATGACTAGAAGAAGAATTCATGTGGACACTTAATTTTTGAAGACAACATGTGAGACATTTGTGCATGCCTTAATGCAGTTTTTGACTCACAAATTAATGCAGGAATGTTTTTCAGTTAATGATGTTATGCCTTATAATCTCAAAGTTAATTGGTTTTTATTAGCTTTACTTTTTGGTCTATATTTATATTTAGTGATAAATTTAAGCAATTTCTCCTTTTTACTTTTTTCTTCTTTGTTTGCAGTGTTCATGCATACCGAAGGCATCATTAGCCACAACATCAACTCTAACAAATGGTCTTGGACATTTGGTAGCCGAAGTTCAAGAAGGGAAAATGACTTCTGTCAACACATGTTAAAGTAAAGATTGTTAAAAAGATCATTCCTAGATTTACTTTTTTTTTTTTGTTATATCTACTTCAAACACATTTTACTAGGTCTTGAAATGGAGTTTGATTTCAGTTGGATGCTTTAGTGTATTCTCCTATTTTGCTTGAAAGGACTACATGATGCATGGTCAATAACTTTTCTGTAGAGGTTTTTCTTTTTAGAAGTTTTTCAATGATTTGTCAAACACTCGATAAAATGTACATGAATACTACTTTAGAAATGAGGACTACTAAGATAATGGGATCTATGAAGTGTTCCTAACACTAACTCTCAAAACTAATTTTAATTAGGTTTTAGTAATATATGTTTTTTTTCAAGTACTATTTAATCTATTTTTTAACTTCAATAAAATTAAAAATATATTTTATCAAATTGAATAATAATACATAGTCAATATAGTCTTTTAAATAACTAATTTTTTATCTAACGGGTCACTATTAAATTATTACATTTATTTTTATCTAACGGGTCACTATCAAATTATTACATTTATTTTTATATAACAGCTCACTATCAAATTATTGCATTTATTTGAAGATATAATATCTTTTTTTCAAATGTAAATTTATTTTGATTTCATAATTTTTCATCATATTACATGAGAGAGTAAATTATAACCATTAGAATATGTATTAACAATCAAAATCGAATAATTTCACAATTTAAAGTTTCAAACTTCTTTTCTTCACATTTTTCGTATCGTTTAAAAAATACTACACAAAAAATAATGCACCCGGGCGACAGCACGGGTCTCTGACTAGTTCTTATTAGTAAATTCACCTACTGGGCTACAATAACCAAGTCTTTCAATTCACATCCAAAAACACCATCTTTTTGTTCAATAGAATGTCGAAACGTAGCAAGTTAATATATAAACAAACATAGACAGTTTCGGACAAAACAGAACAATGAAAGACCGCTTTTCAAGGTATTCGACAAAAATAATAGGGTTAAATATGTTTTTAGTCCCTATAAATATGCGACCTTGCATTTTTAGTCCCTATAAAAATTTTCTTCAAGAAATGGTCCTTCTAAAATTTTTATGCATGCAATTCAGTCCCTATTATTTTCTAAAATTTTAAAAACTGTTTAATTACCCTTTAATTTTTAAATTTTTGAATAATTTTTTTATATATGTTTAGAATACTGTAAAATATTTATTTACCAAGTTTTAGAATTTTTTAAAACGAGAAGAATTAAATATGAATTTTTCAAATTTCAAAAAATAATGATAAAAGCAATGAAAACCTCAACTTAGAAATTAAATTTTGAGTTTCTTTTTTTTCCAGGAACTTTTTAAAACATTATGAACATATCTTCAAAATAATCATTCTAAAATACACATTGATTTGACAGTAGGGACTGAAATTAGGTGCATAATAATTTTATAAGGACCATTCATTGAAAGAAAATTTTATAGGGACTAAAAATGCAGTGTCGCATATTTATAAGGACTAAGAACGTATTTAACCCAAAATAATATTGATCTATTGTCCTTTCTCTCCTCACAACGTTTTACGACAAGTGTTATTTTTTCATGCTTGGTATGGCTTTTGCCCCAAATTAAATAAAGGTAGTAGTCTTATAGATGCTTGGTTCCCACATTTACGTGTACGGTTAAAAGTGGTAAAAAGAGTTGTTCCTAAACAAGTTAAAAATGGTAACAAAAAAATAGTGAGAAGATTTTACTTCTTTGGGCTTAAAGGCTTGTTTGGCAATTTTTTTTTACACATATAAGCTAAACTGAAAAGTTGTATTGTTGACTAAATATAAAATCGCTGCATAAGTTTGAGACTTAAATATGAGTGAGATAAGTGACATGGATGTTAGGGTTTTGATTTGAGAGAGAAGACTGAAATATATTAGGATTTTCTTTTGAGACAAACAATTGTAATATATTGGGCGAGAGATAATTTCGCTTATATATAAATAAGAATCACCTTTCTCTACGGTTGATAAGATGAATCGTGATAAAATAATTGAACTTTCACCAAGATTGACTAAAATAACCGTGGTGATATACAAGGTCAATCCCATTTTGTGAGGATAAATGAAAAATTATTGGAGCTGTGATTTGAACCCTATAACTCCCAGTACGTTTCACTATGATTTTTAACTATTACTTCTGATACTTTTCATTACGGTTTTCAACTATGGCCGTAGTAAAATTTCCTTTAGTAAATAAAAAAAAAGTCCAAAAGCAAGTTATTACCACGGTTAATATTAAGACCGTTGTAATATTGTATTACCAAAGGTATATTTTTGTAGTAGTGATTAAACCTTCAAATCATCAATCTCAATGACAACAATAACATTAAACCTTTAATCTCAATAAGAACAATAATATTAAACTTTTTCCTAATAACAACAATGTTAAATTTATTAACAACAACATTATATATCTTAGGGGTGGCAAAACGGGCCGTGACCCGCCAGACTGACATGCGCACCAGCAAAAAATTGGCGGGTTGGATTGGGATTTTGGGCCCGCTGCTCATCAAAGTCCGCCCCACCAAAACCTGTCGTCCGCCAAAATCTGCCTCGCTTATTCATTCAACCTATCTCGCCTTAAACTCGCCATATTTTAGTTAATTCTAGTAATTCTAATTCTTAATGGTTTATTTTATACATTTATTTGTAAATATATGTAATATTTTTTAAGTAAAATTTGTTAAAAAATTATTTTAAAAAATTAATTAATTAATTAATTAAAAGGTAAAACAACTATTAATCTATTAAAAAAATAAATAAAAAAAATAGGCGAGCAAGTCCGCCGTCCGCCATCTTGGCGGGACTAGCGTGATTTTTATGCCCATTTCACTTGACGGATATGTCCATTCCACTCATTTTTTGACGGACTTAAAGCGGGACGGACGCAGAGTAGGGCGGGCGGCCCGTTTTGCCACCCCTAAAATATCTAACTAACAACAACAAATCAATAAAAACATTACCATTCATTCTTAATAAATGAATATAACAAATAAATCTTTTAACCATTTACTTTAGAGGTAATAAGTCTCTTCCTTTTACTTTTTACTTCTAAACCATACAAATACTATATCCCTCTCAAACTCTATATATGAAAAATAAAGTAAACATTTTAGTATTATAAATATATATTACTAAATCATATAAAATATTTACATGTTAGTTTTCTCATATTCCTTCTGATAAGAACAACATATCATTTTTATATATAAAAAAAAAAAAAATTAAACACAACATATCATTTATATATAAAAAAAAAATTAAACAATAAAAATCAGAAAAACTTAATTCACCCCTCTTAAATTTCATATCATATTTACAATATCATTCAAATATAATTTTAAAATCAATACTAAATTCTCTTCAGAGTAATTTGAAATTTATCTATTTCAATCACTCATGTGGACAGTACTGACACCAATGTCGTAAAGCATTTTGGAAGTTAAACCTTAAACTTGAACCGCTTGCGGTGTTTCCAAACAAGTCTTCAATGTTCTCTGTCCTATCTTACCAAATATCGAAAAAATATCTATAGCCCTCTCTCAACTACTTTTTCATTAACAATCCCAAATTATTCTCCATGTTCTTTCCTACATTAATCATACCATAGACACAGTTCCCTAGCTCTGTGATTTTTCTTCCTTCAAATATTTCTCAAACCCAATATCATATTCTTCTTTTAAATTCTTCTGTCAATGTTCTACTGAAATTTCTACAGGCCACAACTTGTTCAAAGGTATCCTGTAATATCCCTTAGTTTTTTTTTATTTATTTATAATATTATATGAAGCTTTTATGTTGGTGCACAAAGAATAAAGATGGTGACAAAGAGAATAATAGAATAACGGCGCAAAAGAGATGAGAGAATAAATGTTGTATTCTACTTGCGTTGTTATAAATGACAGCTACTACAAGGCTATTTATAAGAAAAGAAAATCTTGCCACATAAGCCCTAAAACAGTAAACTTAGTGAACAAGTCTAAAGTACAAACAGTACTACCAGTACTACAAAATACTAAAGTACCCTTACTACTAAACAGCTAAGCTAATGGGACCCAGACAACATCTTTTGGTCAATACTATCTTCTGAGTAACCATCAGAAGATCAGTCCATCTTCTGAATATTGAATTACTCTTCAATACCATCCCTTAATTCATATTCTTCAATCAAAACTGACAACGCCAATTCCATTCCTCAAGAGCAGAAATTGATCCGTCTTGATAGCCTTTGTCAGAACATCTGCCACTTGCTTCTGAGTGCTACAGTGCACAACTTCTAATGTTCCATTCTGGACTTGGCTTCTCAAGAAATGATACTTAGTCTCAATATGCTTGCTTCTTCCGTGTAACACCGGATTCTTGGCAAGATTGATTGCAGACTTGTTATCAATCATCAGCTTCAAAGGCTTCTTCACTCTAATCTTCAGATCTTCTAATAGATTCAGAAGCCACACAGCTTGACATGCAGCTACAGCGCCTGCGATGTACTCAGCTTCACAGGTTGATAGAGCAACAACAGGTTGCTTCTTGGAACTCCAAGAGATAGGGCCTCCCAGAAACATGAACAAATATCCAGAAGTACTCCTTCTATCAACTCTGTCTCCACACCAATCAGAATCAGAATAACTCAATAACTCTGATTCTTCCTTTCTCCCAGAAGGAAACAATATGCCAAACTTCAGAGTTCCCTTGACATATCTCAAGACTCTGACAGCAGCTTGGTAATGGGACCACTTAGGTTTACTCATGAACCTACTAACCAATCCAACTGCATAGCATATATCAGGCCTGGTATTACACAAATACCTTAGAGAACCAACCAGCTGTTTGAATACCGTAGCATCAACATCTTCACCTTCAGAATCAGAGTCCAACTTCTGATTCACTTCTGACGGTGTAACAGCAGCTTTGCAATTCTCCAACTTGAATTTCTTCAGAAGTTCTAACTCATACTTCAACTGATGCAGAATGATACCATCTTCTGAGTACAGAATCTCCATCCCTAGAAAATATGACATTTTCCCAAGGTCTGTAATCTCAAACTCATTCATCAGCACCTTCTTGAACTTCATCAGATCTTCTGGACAACTCCCTGTAAGCAATATGTCATCAACATACAGACACAACAGAATCATATTGCTTCCAGAATGTTGCACATAAACTCCATATTCCATCTCACACTTCTGAAATCCTTGCTTCTTGAAAAATGAATCAATCTTCAAATTCCAAGCTCTGGGTGCTTGCTTCAATCCATACAGAGCTTTGTGTAATTTGTACACCATCCCTTCCTTATTCTTTTTCACAAAGCCAGGGGGTTGTGACACGTATACCTCCTCTTGTAATGGACCGTTCAGAAATGCAGACTTTACATCCAGATGCATCAAGGACCAACCTCTGTTCGCAGCTAACGCAATCACCAGTCTGATTGTTTCATGTCTAGCTACAGGAGCAAACACCTCAAAGTAATCTAGTCCAGGTTTCTGAAGAAAACCTCTAGCCACTAGCCTTGCTTTGTGTTTACCAACTGATCCATCTGGCTTCAGCTTTACTTTGAAAACCCATCTGACGCTGATGGCTTTCTTATTCTTTGGAAGTTCTGTCAGCTTCCAAGTCTTGTTTCTTTCTATAGCCTCAAGTTCTTCTTTCATGGCATTCAGCCAGACCTTCTTCTTGAGCGCTTCTTCTATACTCACTGGTTCAGAATCTACTAACATAGCACACTGAATGACCTCTCCTTCTGAGTCAACTTCTGTGTCTTGCAACATGTCAAAATCTGCAAACCTTCTTGGTATAGTTCTGACTCTTTGTGGTCGCTGAGCTACTTCAGAGTCAGCTACTCCTGAGTCACCACCTCCATGATCATCTCCAGAAGCTTGTCCTCCAGACCCTATGTCTTCAGAGTTTTCCCTTCCAGAATCATGACTACCACCAGAATCTGGATCATCATCAGAATCTGGATCAGAATCAGATTCTCCTTCTGACTCATCTTCAGAAGATGCTTCATCTTCTGACTCGTCTTCAGAAGATTCATCTTCTGACTCTAACTTTTCTTCAAAAGTTATCTCTACATCAGAAGTTGGTTGAGACTCTTTCCAATCCCAAACTTCTGATTCCTTCACAATGACGTCTCTGCTGACTTCAACTTTGTTAGTCTCTGGACAATAGAGCTTGTATGCACCTGTACTGTGGTACCCCACCAATAACATCACTTTGCTTCTATCATCCAGCTTCTTCCTTCTTGCTTCTGGAACGTGTTTGTAACTCACAGAACCAAAAACCTTCAGATGACTAACACTCTGTTTCTCTTTAGTCCACTTCTCTAAAGGAACAATTTCCTTCAGCCTCTTCGTTGGACACCTGTTGAGCACATATGCTGCAGTAGCAACAGCTTCTCCCCATAGATTATGAGGAAGCTTCTTCTCTTTAAGCATACTTCTCGTCATATCAAGCAAAGTACGGTTTCTACGTTCAGCAAGACCATTGTGTTGAGGAGTATAAGGAGCAGTAACTTCATGCTCAATTCCATTATCATCACAAAACTTCTGGAATTCTGTAGAGTTATACTCGCCTCCACCATCCGTTCTGAGAATCTTTATCTTCTGACCACTCTGCTTCTCAGCCTTCACCTTGAACTTCTGGAATTCTGTAAACACCTCATTCTTAAACTTAATGAGAGTTACCCACGTCATTCTTGTGAACTCATCCACAAAAGACACAAAATACCTATTTCCTCCAAGTGAAGGTTCTGGAAATGGTCCACACACATCAGAGTGCACTACTCCCAGAGCATGCTTTGCTCTTGGAGCAACTTCTGATACAAATGGCAATCTGGGTTGTTTGCCTTTCATGCATACCTCACATGACTTCTCAGGCTTCACAATCTTTGGAATGCCATGTACAAGCTTCTTAGAACTTAGATGCCCCAGGCTTCTATAGTTCAAGTGCCCCAACCTCTTGTGCCACAGCTTACTATCACCTTCTGAGCCTTCAGCACTCAGACACTCTATTTCAGCTGTTTCTACATTCACCTTGAATGTTCTGTTGCTTCCCTGTTCAGATTGCATAATCAACTTCTGATTGGAATCATACAACTTCAAGAGGTTATTCTTCATAACAACTGAGAAACCTTTCTCAATGAGCTGACCCACACTCATCAGATTGCTTCTGATTCCAGGAACATACCAAACATCCTTGATCAGAACAGTCTTTCCATTCTTCACTTTGACTTTGACATTTCCCATACCTTCTGCATATAGGTACTTATCATCAGCACATCTGATCTTTGTCCTCCTTTCAGAGTCAAAGTCTATCAGCCATTGTTTGTTTCCAGTCAAGTGATTTGAACACCCAGTGTCCATATACCACCATTCTGACGAACATCTTTTGTCCGACTCTGAAGCCATCAATAGCACAGGTTCATCATCTGATCCTCCTCTGGCTATATTTGCTTCTTCTGATCTCCTTCCTTTGTTTGCCAAACAGTCTCTAGCAAAATGGCCAAACTGTTTGCAACAGTAACATTGAACTTTCTTCTTATCCTTTCCCTTCTGATATCTCTTATCATCAGAAGTTGAGGCTTCCTTCTGGAATCTATCACTACGTCTATGCTTCTGGTCCTTCTTGACAAAAGAAGCCTTCAGAGCTTGCTCAACTTCTCTCTCAGAAGTTCTCTCAGTCAGACGCAACTCTTGTGCTTCTAAACTGCTTTGCAACTCTTCTATTCTCATGGTTTCCAGATCTTTAGAATGTTCAATGGATACAACAATATAATCAAATTGAGGAGTAAGTGACCTCAATATCTTCTCTATGATTACTTGTTCAGAAAGAGTTTCTCCACAAGCCTTCATTTCATTAGTGATCACAATCACTCTAGAGATATACTCAGAGACTTTCTCATTGTTCTTCATGTTGAGATTTTCATATTGCTTTCTCAGGGATTGAAGCTTCACCTTCTTCACTGATACGTCACCACCGTAACACCTGACCAGTATATCCCACGCCTCCTTTGACGTCATAGAATCAGCAATCTTCTCAAACACATTCACATCCACACACTGATGGATGAAGAACAACGCCTTTTGGTCTCTCTTCTTCGTCTCTCTCTGCGCTTCTCTTTGTTCTTCCGTTGCATCCGCTGCAACCGGAATATATCCTCCAGTGACAAGATCTAGAACATCTTGAGCACCAAATAATACACGCATTTGAATCATCCATCTATTCCAGTTTTTACCATCAAGAACTGGAAGTTTGGTATTCAAGTTGCTTCCACTCATCTTTAAACTTGTGCAGACAAAAACAGATTTCACTCACACTCACACAGTGTTTCCCAACCCACAAACAATCAAGAAAAATGTGATTCAACACAACTTTGTTTCCCCGAAACAAAATCAATCACACAGTCACACAAACTCACGTTCACTCGTGTTTCCCTGTGTTTGGAACCGGAGCTCTAGATACCAATTGTTGGTGCACAAAGAATAAAGATGGTGACAAAGAGAATAATAGAATAACGGCGCAAAAGAGATGAGAGAATAAATGTTGTATTCTACTTGCGTTGTTATAAATGACAGCTACTACAAGGCTATTTATAAGAAAAGAAAATCTTGCCACATAAGCCCTAAAACAGTAAACTTAGTGAACAAGTCTAAAGTACAAACAGTACTACCAGTACTACAAAATACTAAAGTACCCTTACTACTAAACAGCTAAGCTAATGGGACCCAGACAACATCTTTTGGTCAATACTATCTTCTGAGTAACCATCAGAAGATCAGTCCATCTTCTGAATATTGAATTACTCTTCAATATTTTATACATATCACACTAATGAAAATATGATTTCTTTTTCATTCAAGCAGATGGCGATAAAATGGTAAAGAAGGCTATAATGAGCTTTTTGTAAAATGGTTTGCAAGCATATGATATTGTTATTAGTTGACAGAAGATAGAGAGCACATCTGATCAATCATAAAAAACTTTGTGTTTGAACAGTTTTGTACTCTTTGTTCTTCTGCCAACATGTTAGATTTCTTTATCAGCTATGATCTCTTTAACTCTCCATGAGGCATGAGGAGGTAAGTAAACACAGGTAAATACTTATATATATATATATATATATATATATATATATATATATATATATATATAAATATTTTTTATTTATTTAAATTTATGCAACTTTCATTGTTTCCTAAATATTTTATAAATGTTGATCCTTAAATTTTTTTATTATTAATTTTTATTCATTCTTTTGTACATATTAAATATTTTTTTATTTATTTATATTTATACAACCATCATTTTTTCCTAAATATCTTATAAATATTTATCCTTAAAATTTTTTTTGTTTTTAATTTTAATTCATTCTTTTGCATAAATTTCATGCTATATATTTTTCAAAAAACATGCAATTGATAAGACTTTAAAATGTGACTAATTTAATTATTTAATATTTAATTTATTTATAATTTTTAATAAAAAATTAAAATAAATTAAAATTGTTAAACTATTATGTTAATAATATTTTTTTATAATTTTAAAAATAATATATTATAAAAAGAAATCCATTTAGAACATGCCATTTGGACTTTTATAAAAACAAATGAATAACTAAAATATTAGAAGAATCTAAGTTGGAAATAAAAAGGAACTACAAATGAAAGTTAATTTATTTAACAAGACAAAAGCAAATTTAATCTGTTCTTGCATGATTTGTAGTTTGGTAATTAAACTGTTCTTACACTACATTAGAAATAGTACTTTTGTACCTTTAACAGTTAACTTGACTGAGTCAAATATGTGATGTCAGTGAATTGCAAGGTGACTTTCTTGTAGTTCAACACATAGATAGATTGCTACCAAAACGTATGAATCAGTCAAAATAAGGTTGGTTTTAACTTTTAAAGGTACGCACATTTTATTGTGTGCAGTAAATATGGCTATAATAGTACCAAAATATAATTTTTATTGAACTGATTTGTATAGCAGACTTTCATTTAAAATTTTTTGAATTCAAAATGATTAATATTTTAAAATATTCAAGTAGAATGACTGAAAGAATACACACAGAAACAAATTTATGATAGGTGACAAAATCTTAGTTCAACTTAAAGTTAATTCTAGAGAATAATGGTCCAAAAGATAATTAAGTATTTTATGATATATTAACTATTATTTCAATTATTTTATTTTTTAATATTTGTAAGACCCTTAAGATAGTGAGTGTCTGAGTGATGCATGGATGGTCACCATTTATGGCAATAGGTTACAATATAGCTTATCATTTGATGTAAATATTCTCTGAGGAAATCAATCAATCAAAGGAGAGAATAGTATTTTAACTTGTAAATAAGTTTCCTTCTTCTACCATATGTTATTTTTAGAAGTCTAATTTTCATAGTTGTAGGAGAAAATTTTCTAACACGCGACAATAAAAACAGATAATAGTTAATAAAAGGGTTTCAAATATTTGTGATTTTTTTAAATATATTTTATTTTATTTTTAGTCTCAATTTTTTTATTAAAGAATAGTCCTAGCTCCTAAATATTTTCATTCACATTGTTGGTCCTTCCTGTAAAAATAGATGTTAAAATTAACACTGTAAATAGTTTACCATTTTTACAATTAAGGCAAAATTATACACACCTAATATATTGTTTAATGATTTACAAGAAGTTGTAGGCTTCAACACTATATTTTTAGATGAAAAAGGAGAGTTTGTATTTTTTTTTTAATTATGTTTTTTTGAATATGAAACTCAGAATAAGAGAGAGGAAGATTAAATTATGATTATAACTATACGCTCTATAAAGATTCTTATGGAACAAGGTGCATCCAAAAAGACCCTAACAGATTGGATCAAAATTAGATTTTTGAGAAGTTCTTGAAAAATTCATGAGGTGGATTGAAAATTTCTCATCAATAAAATGAACTTAGTATTAGTTTGGGTTCGACATTGACTCAATCCAAAATATTGTATGTATTTATTTTGGATAGTGTTCACTACACCTCATGTGGTGATCACAAAACGTATGAAAATTTAAAAATATTTTTTGTAGCGTATAGAGATTGAAATATTGACACATTCATTTTACAACAAAATCACTTCATCAAAGAGATACTCTAGTTTTTCCAACAAAATTTTCAGATTTTAGTCTCCAAATATACCCTATAAAAATCCGGATTTCATTGTCTAGATAAACCTTACGCATTGGCGTGGGTCTGTGTTTTATCACAAGATGGTTAAAAATTGGGTGAACGTGAATTTCAAAATATGAATAAATCCAAAAACAATATTTGCAGCCCTTGACCATTACTTTCAAAAAAATATATTATTAGTAAACCATACATTATAAGTCTTTTTTTAAATCATATTTAGAATAGACACATTCGTCATTCATTAATAAAATTGAATTGTCAAACAAAATGATAGGTAACCCATACATCAATGTTTCATAAAATAAACTTAACATACAAATTTTCAAAATGTTAATATTAAAATATAAATTAAAATATCACTAATAGGTATATCTAACACACTTGTTCCTTCTCTGGTCCTATATACTGCAATGCATATTATGTCTTTGCTAAGATTTCTTGTAGAGTGACTCTCTCAAGAGTATTTCTTGATACTCACCCCTAGTTGTGGCTTCTCTCACAATAACAACAATATAGTGACATATTGACAAGACATCCACATAATAGTTTGCCATCGCCTGTTTTGCTTCTAGTATCTCTAAATGAGATAGTCTAAGAGATCTCTTTCTGCATCTAGAATCATGTGAGGATGAGACACTCTATAAAACTATTGGATGTAATTATATACCATATTTCATAGACGAGAATCTTGCATACTACTTCTGAAAATTAAAATATGAAATTTAAGAATCCCAAATCTAAGAATACTTTTAGAATTTCGAAAGGGTGTGCGAATAAGGCATGAAGTGTAATAAGTAATGTCTTTTATTTTGGACTTTTGACTCATATGCACATGTTTAACAATTATTAAGTAAATCTATAAAAATGGCTCATCATTTATAAAATTCATAGACATTTAATTTTTAATATTTTTTAAAAAAAACTATCAAAACTTGAGAATAAGATAATGAAAAAGTATTCTTTATTATTGAAAAATAATAATATTACATGATAATATTTTAAATATCATTTGACATTAATTTGACTATTATCATATTTTAAACCACGGACTAAATAATACTCAAAATTTCATGTTGCATATATAGTCTTGTGATTACACAATGACAAAATTAAATTATAAAAATGATAATAATCTTATAAAATTATAAACCTCATTTTTATACTGAATCAAACATATGGTAATAAAAATAAATAAAATAAATATTAATTAGGTTCGATTAGTTTTAGTTTTTGTCGAGTCAAAAATAATCATCAAAGTCTGACCGAAACAACTCATATTATCCAAATTAAGCAGCTGAATCAACCCGAAACCCGATCTGATTCATTTACATAAAAAAGACAATGAATTGATCGGTTTGAATCAGACGGTTCAAATTTGTCCACCTCTAATCTATTGCAACTTTGGCCCATGATAGTTTACAACTAATTAAAAAAATAAAGGAAAATCATCATTAAGAATGAACAAGTACGTACTTGGTTATAACTAAAATGATCATTGCCCTTTTTGAATTAGTGAACCATTTAATGAAAATGTCAACAACAGCCATCATATAATAATGTAGGGGTTGAGAAAATGTGTCACAGAAAATAAGAAGTTTGTAAAGGCATCGGTTGTTCAATTGGCCCAAAGATAAAAGCAATATTGTTGGCCAACTAAGGTACATAAAGGATAAAGTTATGATTCTTTAATTGTACTGCAGGTACTGTGCCACAATTGATGGTTTTCAATTCTAGTAAAAAGGTACAGGCAAAATAGTATTGTTTACTCCTCTCGTCACATAATAATTCTAACATGCATTTGAAAGAAGAAAAAAAAGTCTCAATTTTTCTATAAATTGTTATATTAGCTAGTTTTTAATTATATTAACTATCCTTTGTATAAGTGTTAATACTGAACATCTCAATAGTTAGCATATTTTTATTGAAGAATTAGATATTTAGGCTCTCTTTGATAAAATTAGCGGTTGAGTGATAAGATAACTGATAACTTATAGCTTAGGGTTGATGGCTAATAACTTACTGATAAGCTAATTAAAGTGTTTGGTAAATTTAACGGTTTAACTAACTGATAAATGTAAAATGACATAAAAAGATATTTCTTAATTAATAATTAAATATATATTTAAAATAATTAAAATTTATAAGGGTAATAATGGAAGAAAAAATGATATGCTAAAACGCTATTTAAAATAGCGTTTGAAAAATAAGTTATAAGTTAGTAAAATAAGTTATAAGCTCGTGATGAAAAGACTTTTACCAAACAGGTCTTTTATTATCATACGAACTTATAATCTATAAGTTATAAACTATAAGCTCAAAATAACACTTGCCAAACAGAGGCTTAGAGGTAGAAGAAGAGAATGAAGGTTGAAAAGTGTTTTTCTTAGAACTACATATGATTGGTGAGACGACGAGGCTAATCTGCAAGGTTAGCACTCCACCATATAAGTCACTGAGAAAATAGTGAGTAAAGTATATGTGATGATTTGAAATTTTACGTTTTTCTTTACTTGGGGTCCTTCATATATGAGAGTTGATTGAGGTGTTCAAGATCTGGATCAGATGTGAGTTTTTTTATTGGGCCTTTTCCTGGCCCAAAACAATTGTCCCCAAAGCTTCTGGTGGCATGGTATCGAGAAGCCTTTTAGAGAATTGAGGCGGATTTCCTGCACCAGGATCGTTGCTTGGAAAAGTGAGAGTGGTATGACAGCCACCATGAATAACCTAGGGAACAAGTGCATTAAATGTGAGTCTCACTATTGAGACGTTTCACATAATTTATTTGACATGTGGCCCTAGGTTTCTAGACGAGGGAGTGACGCCTCTTCCTATGATGCTCAAGTGCTCTCAAGTGTTTTTGTATTCCCAAGGAGAAATATACCCGTTGCTTTTTTCGTCCTTTTTTACAAATTGCAAGTTCCCTTTCTTCTACACATTTTGATTTTCTTCTCTGAACTTTGGTAACACCTATTTCATCAATATTTTTTCTTCTTTAGGTAATATATTTCTCAGTCCATTGTATCTTCTAAGTAACCTTCTTTTACTTTTATCTCCATTTTCAGATCTTTCAAGTCAATTTTTGTAACACTGTAACTACATGTCTAGCAAGAAATTACAATATTAATTTCTGGTACATGATACATCGATGTATAAGTCTAGAAATGGATCAAATAAAATTGTTTAACACTACTATAAGTCTAACTTATATATATCATCTATTAGACAAGAATCTTTAGTACATCGAGAATACGCTTCTTTTAGTATTTAGTGTCAAATCCATCAGTTGTGAATCTAATCAAATCACCTGTTTTTCTAAAAAAATAATATGCCAACTTGGAGTGAGATACTAATCTTAGTGGATTCCTATCTAAAACCCAAACCCATCATAGTTCTCGGTTCTACCCAATACATATTATAAAACAAATGATCTAATGTTCCTAAAATTGACCTGATTACAGGATAAATCCTCATACCCACCAATTGAAATAGAGGAATAAATGAACATATTCCCCTACTAGTAACCATGGTCAAGTTACATGCCTTTAACTATATCATGAGATACATCAATATATCTCCATGACTGAATCACCAGGGTAAATCCACATACCGTCCGACGGATGAATACCATATATGTCACTAGGCACATATAACAGAATAAATAAACATATCTCAACTGAGTCATCAGTATGAGCCACATATCTGTTGCTCAGATCACTAGGGTAAATAGACATACTCCCTCTGGCCATTATTATAAGCAAATATTCTCTTTTTAGGTTCATTGAATAATAAATGTATATGGCCTTTTATGTAGACCAGATAAATTCATTATTCAATGAACCTAAAAAGAGAATATTTGCTTATAATTCAGGCCGGAGGGAGTACCTTGTCATGGATAAATCGACATATATGTCACTACGGATATCAGAATAAATCACATATTCCTCACCCGAGATCTTTAAGATGGTGTGCCTATCCTCTAGCTAGGTGCCAAGAATTATTGCACATTCTCCGATGGGACCCTAAAACAACTACTTAATCGAGATTTTAATCCACAGTCGCACGAGACATCTCTACACATTCACTTTGATATGTCGAAGTCCATCCTAAAATACTATCATGTTACATTTCTATCTACCTCAAACTATCACTAACGGGACCTATCTTACTAGGCAACTTAAGACTACTTCATTATGTATACTTACGATTCAAGGGTTTCTTAACCTAAGTCATCCAATCCTTATTTGATCTTGGTTAACTCTGGTTTAAATATTAAGCATCATTCAAGTGACTTCAAGGAAGGATGTTGAAGCATATCTAGATATCACCGTCTCAAGTGCACCCAACAATCTAAGAATTTTTCAAAGTATTCCAATACTAGTATGAGCACCAGTCAAAATAGCTTTATCTGAATTTGTTCTTTAACATCTTTACCATAAATCAGACCTCTTCCAATGGGAATCAAGGATAAGGTTTGCTCTCACTTTGTCAGCCAATCAAAGTATATTTACCTTGAAATTAGGAAGAATTTAAAGAATGTTTATTTTTTGGTAACCACCTTTGACCCTAGAGGGTCATTCTACATTTCTAAGACCCCTGAAGGTGAAGCTTCCTTGCCCGACCCTTCAGACTATGAGTCGGTGAAGTGCAAGGAAATAATATTTAAACATTATGTATGGAACCACTACAACACGGAAGGCCTACGAAAGCGCTTATTTTGGGCTTTAAAAGCGCTGTGAAAGCCAGCGCTGGCGTAGGTAACAAAAGCGCTTCTGAAAGCGCTCTGGTAGACCCCCCTATAAGAGCGCTTTTCTGGAAAAAGCGCTCTGGTAGACCCCCCCTATAAGAGCGCTTTTCTGGAAAAAGCGCTCTGGTAGCTCACCCTATAAGAGCGCTTTTTCCAGAAAAGCGCTCTGGTATCCCCCATATGAGAGCGCTTTTTCTGGAAAAAGCGCTCTGATAGCCCCCCCTATAAGAGCGCTTTTCCAAAAGCGCTTTCGTAGGTTGCATTTTTTTATATTTTTTATGCTTTTTTTAATCTTTGGCAGCGCTTTTACTAAAAGGCGCTTTCGTAGGTGGACCTTTAAGAGCGCTTTTTAAAAGCGCTGTCGTTGCTAAATGAGGTATTTTAATGTGCAACCTGTAATTTAAGCCTCCCAGTCGACCTGTAATATTTTCGACCTGTAATATGTTTTCAACCTGTAATATTTTCGACCTGTAATATATTTTCGACGATATATTTTCATTCATAGGTAGGACAATATATATATATATATATATATATATATATATATATATATATATATATACTAATATAATACCATTATAATATCCAAAATTATATATATACATCATTACAAACTAAATCAGTAACATCAACAATATTATACTTCAAATCGACACAAATCCTACATGAAAAGTTGCTGAATATAAAATTGACACAAATCCTCTTTGATTTCTTCCAACTTAAGTCTCGGGTACGAAGCAGCACGGAATTCGTCAAAGTACTACAAAACAAAAACATAATATGAATGATTTAGTTAAATGTAATAAATTATATGAAATTATCTTAAGTTATAAATTCATACCGTGAGCGGAATCTCTAATTGATTCGCCTGAAGGATTTCTTTCATAAACCTCAAAACATAGTATCCGCAATCTGAACTGTTTCGCTGTTGCGGACACTACATAGAAAAACAAATAAGATTTTATAGTTGTCATGTTTTATCAAGTAGCATAAATATTATAAGCAAAATTGTGAAAAATAATGTACCTGCACTTTGATCCAAGTAATGTTGTTTGATTTAGCCCGGGATACTTGTGCGTCTCGTTGACTTCGGAACACTTGTATTGATCTAACAAATATATAAAAGCATATGTTTAGATCAATCTCACAAATAATTAAATATATAAATATACACGAATATTTAGAACGATCCCACTTACAAATCAATGATTTCCTTCATAGCCGGATAATTGGTCCAGTCACCATTTACCGAATTCAGATAATACACCACTTCTCTTATAGGGTTGATAGCAAGCAACAACCAGTGTGCTCTATAAATTAAAGCAATAGGTTATATGAAAATTTTGCTATACACAAAAGAAACAGAGATTAGATGAACCAAGAATGAGAAACTAACCCTACTGGTCGGGTATTAAACGCCCAAAGGTGCAGACTTTCTGTATTGCCGGTGGACATGAATCTATCGACTAAGCGTTGTCTAACTGATTCCGGTTCCGAAGCAATTGCCATTCCGCTGCAATGGGCGGAAGACACGAAACGGAATCTGTTTGACAATGTAGTCCCGCGCAACACTCTGTCATACAACAACCTTAAATAAAAACATAATAAACATTAGATTATTTTCATTGAAATGTGTAAATAAATTGTGGGACTAATTAAATAATATATCGGATGAGTGAATATTACCGGATGTATGAGTGCATATTACCGACGCCTAGTTGTTCATGCGTAAAAATCTCTTCCAAGTCATCAATTCCAATATTTGACATGAATTCAATACCGAAGACACCTTCATCCATATTGATTTCACGTAAAGCACCATCCTTCAAATCGGACATATCAACAATTGTTCCGAGCGTCGTCCGGTATCGAGGCACAAAAGCACCACCTTTTTTTGCCGCTGGCTTCGGAGGACCAGTGGGTGGTACGCTACGAACTGGCTGCGTCACTTGTTGTGACCCCCGAGCAGATGCCTAAAAATCATATAAGTTAGGTAAAATATAAAATCATGCAGTTTTAGATTCAGATTATATATTAACACTTTAAATGTACCTCTTTTAGTGATGCAACAGACTCCTCCTCCTGTAAAATCCCTTTACCCTTAAATGCGGGTTTTGTAGGAGCAGTCTAAAATTAAAATGTAAAAAATAATTAATAAACGGTGCAGAATTGACATTCGAAAACTAAATGATTCATAATCGTTTTCAATATACCTCATCACTAATGGTAATGAGCTCCGAGGGCCATGCAACAAATGATCCCATTGCATCTTGCAGCAATGTCGTCTCTGAGACCATGTCAGGTACCGGTAGCATCGCATCATGATCTAATACAACATCCACCGATACTTTCAGGTGTCCATCCGGGAGCGGTCTATGGTGAAGTAAATATCCCAAAGTGTTGTGCACTTTTCCCTTGCCAACTAGGCGATAATTCGGTGACGATAAGTATAGTTGGCAAGATGAAATGCCCTAAACCAATAGTAAATATAAAGTCATTATCATTAATAAAATAGAACAATTTGTAAGGAAAAAAATTTATAATTACCTCGGGAAATTTCCTTTGACAGTTGATACTAGCCTTATCACTAGTTTCTTTCACCGATGAAGTGTTGCACTTTTCTCTCATATACATATCTTTATCTCTTTGCAATTCAGAGACATGTGCTTGCAATTCCTGCAATTTTTGCAACACTTCTTCATTGGTAGGATTTGATCTTCTCCTAGGATGCTTGTAAAAAGAGGTTGGAGTCACACCATGACCTTTACCCCTCACCCGACCGGGATACTCAGGAGCATCTAGTGCTCTACTAAGTACGCTCCTATCATCCTGGTCCTCACCGGTGGATACCGATTGCGACAAGGTCTCCTGTAATTCATTTATATTTCAATAATTATTAGTAGAGATAAAAAATCATTTATATGTTAAAAAACATTTGATTTAATTAAAGACACAGTGTTATACTTACACATTCAGCATAAACTCTTTGAACATCGGGATCGACAGCTTGATTCTTGCCCACACGAGCTTCCTTCCACAACACATGTACTGGAAGTGAGGTTTCCTCACTTTTCGTCTCCTCTAACTATGCATTGACACAAATGATAAAATCGTCAAATAAAACACATTTAGACAGTTAATTAAAACGCATTTCTATTTACTTACAATTTTTTCCTCTAAGCGTGCATATCCCAAACGCCCTTTTTTGTATGGGTACGCGGCTTTTGATGCTCTCGCACTATTTGTGGCACTCCTTTTCCGAAAAGATTCATCTCTTTGCTCTACAAACTTAGCCCAATCATTATCATTAATGAACATCTCATAGTTTTTTGGACGTCCCGGGGCCTCTTCAAGAAAGTTTCCTTCTTTATCCTTAAGATTGTTGTTTGTTATATAAGCTTTCCACCCTCTATATCATTTTCCGGCCAAACTAAGAATGAAGCGTTTACGCTCATCTGGTATGGTAAAAGACCTCTGCAAACAAACATACGCATAGAGTGTGTTAGTATAAGTAATTTAATCAAATTATCGTCAAGATAATAACAACAACCATATATGATACCTTAAGCTCGTCCCAAATCATGTCTTTTTTCTCGTCCAACTCTTTGCTTTTCAGATTCCATTTAGCCACGGAGATTGGAATATGCAAACGAACAAGTGTACCAATGTAGCTTGTCAACTTTGCAGAATTAGGACCAATTGGTTGGTTATCAGAATTCCATTCCAAATTATATATCAATCCTTGGTCTCTATGTCGAATGATTCCCTTCATAAGGGACACACCTCGTGCAACTTCTTTTGATGATGTATCCGGAGCATCTATATCTTGTGAGTTTTCTTGTGGCATATCTTGTGGGTTTTCTTGTGGGTTCTCTTGTGGGTTTTCTTGATTACAAGCCATTGAACCTGTATCAAACAAACTAAAGCACATTAGTACACTATTAATAAGCTAACAATCTATACAAGTCAAATGGAAGTCAAACCATGCATGTACAAGTTAATCGGAATCGAAATCGGTGAAATCAGAATAAGCGTCAAAAAAAGAAAGTTGTCGGAATTGAACGAAATTTACATGGCTATGGTAAAACGTCCTCACGGACTCAAAAATAAAGTCGGTTTCACTACGATACATGCGTCTAAATCTCGGAATTATAGGAAAATACCATAAGACTTTGGCCGGAGACAACTTTTTCTTATATCGAGGGGCACCGCATTTAGGACAATCATTCAACGCTGCATACTCGTTTCGAAACAAAACGCAATCGTTTGGACATGCATGTATCTTATCATAGCTCATGCCAATAGAGGACAACATCTTTTTGGCCTCATACGTTCGATTGGGAAGAACATTATCATCTGGTAGCATATCTTTCATAAGGGCTAATAACTCTGTGAAACTTTTATCCGACCATCCATTGTCCGCCTTTAAGTTGTACAACTTTAACACCGCAGACAATCTTGTGAATTTTGTACAACCCTCATACAACGGTTTCTCTGCATCGCTTACCAACCTCTCGAACATTTTGGGACAATCCTCAAGATCTTCTTCAAGCGCTTCTGCAATCTCTTCGACTCGATCATAATCATATGTGTCTGTGCAATCGTCGTTTGAAGCATACTTCGTATTACACCTCGACTCAACATTCCCGTTACTTTTCTCACCATGCATTGTCCAACATGTATAACTTCTATCAATTCCAAACCGTAGTAAATGCGATGCCAACTTATTCCCGTCAACCTTACCCCCATAACAGCAACCCAAGCAAGGACACGGCATTCGAATCGGGTCTTCGGAGTGCGCAACCGCAAACTTAACGAATTCCCATACCCCTTTCTCGTACTCTTTCGACAATCGGTTTGAATTCATCCATGTTTTATCCATGTCTTAATTAAGCTAAACAAATGCTTTTGCTTCTTGGTTTCTCTATCAGGTACTAAGGAATTCTGTCAAGATAAGAAATAGCTATCATCATTATGTCTTGATCAGAATACCTAATGAGATCCTATAAAGTGTGAATAATAGAAATAAATCTTGTCAAACCACTCAAGTCTTGAAATATAATGTAACTACTGTGAATAAGCAACACTTAAGCAATACCTAATGAGATCCTATAGCTTTCATATTGGTTAAGTTGGTAGTTAGCTAAAGATAGGAAGTTACAGTTGTCTCGATTGTTTGAGTCTCTAAAAGAAGACAGTACCTTATTTCAGCCTACCCCCGATTTCTTAAAGAAGACATTACCTTATTTCAAGGTAATATAAGTCCACAAACCAAAAAACTGGTTGAGAGACACTGAATTGAAATTAAATAGAACCATAAACAATAAACTATAAGCAGAAAACAACAAACTATAAGCAAGAAGAAAGGGCTAGTAACCTGAGTTGGACTTGATGTGGGAGACGGGTAGGTTTGAATCGGCGTTGTACAAGTAGAAACCAGAGCCTTCAAAGTAACTGTAAAATTAAACACACACGATGCAGTTAAATACACCACTACTAACACAATATAAAAAAAACCCCAATCTAGAACTCAATTATTTAATATGATATGAAATCAATTATCAATTAGCTAGTAACTACAAACACCCGAATTTACAAGCTGATATTCATTTGGTTAAAGACTCAGGCACAGGTTTTGTCCATAAAATAAACCTTTCAGATCAATGCTATAGCATTTGAATAACATAACAAGCTGATATTTTCTAATGCCATTGGCATTTTAGTTTAACAGTATACTACTAACTTATTACTACTCAGTCCATAAACTTTTTGAGTGCAGATAACAGATCACAGAGTAATAATACAGCAACACTTTAAGTTCTTAATGTTCAAATAAAATGTAATAAGCACCAAGAAGTTCTTTGATTTAGATTGACGACGCACACCATTTCAGTTATATACAATAATAACTAAAAACTAGAATCACAATTTCACCATTGGACTATTCCCATAACTTAAATGAAGACAATGAAAAAAATCACAACAGATTAAACTAACAGATTCATCCCATAAACATTTTGAAATCAATTCTAAGTCATAAAATGAATTCCAGACACCAGAGAAAACTTAATCATCAAACCAATCTCAAAGGACTAAGAGTAGATACAAAATGCAAATAGACACTATTTGTTATCCAACAGCTTAATCAAGTGTTAATCATACAAGTGTTTATGAATAAGCTATTTCCATATCAAAAGATTAAATAAAGTCAAATTGTTCTCATATAAGCTATAAGTTGTTTGTTTTCACTTCTTTTAAGTTATTCCACAGAATTAAACAAACGAGAGTGAAAACACAACCAAACTCACTACAATAATAGTTACACAACACCGACACATTAATAATTGAAATGAAAATGGTCTTCTTCCCCTCAAAGCTATGTCAAATCTCGTCGTCGACACAACACCGACGCATTAATAACAACACAAATCCGGAAGCATGTCAACATGTCAAACTCACACACAAAGTAGCAAGCAAATGAATGTTAAATTGAGCTCGACACCTTGAGACTCTGACACAACACAATATTAGCATGTTTGGCATCAAAAACTTCGAAACGAGTGTAAGTAAGCACCATAGAACTTAATATCCAGCAAATATATCCATATCAAAATTCCAACGCAGCAGCATGTAAGTTTATATGCTAGAATTTTGTGTCAAAAATCACAAATACAAGGTTCAGATATACAACTTAAGTTGTCCCTAAATTGATCATTTTAGCTTTAAGAATCAAAGATTGATTTTGCATAAAGAGAGAAAATTGTAAAGATGGAAAATAACAAATACAAAGATCAAAGAAAAGGGCAGGCACCGTGAAAGAAGACGGCGGCGCGGTGCTGCGGTTCGAAACGACGAGGGGAGGGCGGGAAGAAGACGGTGGCACGGTGATTCAGCTTCAATATCTCCTTCGTCTTCTCTCGGCTTCTTCTTTGCGTGAGGTTTCTGGGCAGAGAAAGAGGAATTCGTGGATTCGTTGATTTTCTGAGTTTTCTGGGTTTCCTGGGCAAAGAAAGAGGGTGGATAATCAGTTTCTGAATGAGGTTGAATTCGTGGATTCGTTGATTTTCTGAGTTTTCTGGGTTTCCCGGGCAGAGAAAGAGGAATTAGGGATTATTAGGAAACGCGCGTTAGTATAATTTTGTTTTTAAAAATTTTAATTTTAAAAAGGCTATGACAGCGCTTCTGAAAAGCACCTTCGTAGCCAGGCCTTTACCAGCGCTTTTTGGGGCAAAAGCGCTCTTGTACCCCACCCCCTATAGCAGCGCTTCTGAAAGCGCTTTCATAACCCCCCTATAAGAGCGCTTTTGAAAAGCGCTTTCGTAACCCCCCTATACCAGCGCTTTTAGAAAGCGCTTTCGTAACCCCCCCTATAAGAGCGCTTTTTTAGCGTGTTTTTTAATTTTGTTTTTAGCGAAACCTATGCCAGCGCTTTTTCATAAAAGCGCTTTCGTAGGGGTGCTGCTAAAAGACAAATTTGGCATAGTGAACGACGAAGGTGAACCTAGTAGTATTTTGGGAGAACTTGAGTTATGAAGGCCAGATTAGCCCTTAAGAAGAACCACCTATCCAGCAGAAGATTTCTTTTTATCAATATACGGGCGTTTGTGGACGTTGCAGTTGTTCTATGGAGAAAACATTTGTTTTGAGAAAACATTTGTTATCATTCCCATAATATTATGCTTACTATCCTTTGTCTTATCCTAATTTGTGATTTAGTATTACGTTCTTATTGATTTCAGGTTTTAAGAAGTATTCCAAGCAAAAAAGGAGACCGAAAAGAGCAAAGCGTGGAAAATGGCACAAAAGCGATATTTCTGCAGAATAAAGGGGACTGCTATGGCCACCCGTAGTAGTTTGTATGGGACGTAACATCCAAATCCCTAGCCCCTTTCATTTGTTTGTATGCCCATTATTTTCCATGGGCCTGCAATGGGCACACATAGCAGCTGCTACGAGTCGTAGTAGGAAGGCGAGTTCCCAGGCGATTTGTTTCCTTTTATGGTGCGATATTCTCCTGTTTTGGGATTTTGGCACTTATTGATATGATTACTCACTGATGTAATTGGCATTCAACCTAGAGATTTATCCCACTATTAGAAGTTGTTATAAAAAATTAGAGATTTATGTTAGTTGGTATCCAGTTTTTATTTTTAGTTCTTATTTTCATATCCTGTACTAAAATCTCTATTAGAGCATTGGATCAAGTTATTTCAAAGTTATTTCAAAGATATTTCTTGTTAGCCACATTTTATTTCTCTCTTTTATTATAAATGCTTTGTTATTTTTATAATTTTTTATGTTTTCGATGATGAAAGTTGGCTTGTATATGCTATTCCTCACCTTGAGTGAGTAGTCCATTAGGGACTAGGGATCATGATGCTTATCTTATGACTATTTGTATAATTTGTCACAAGTTGATCACGAGAGTCTATTTACGAGTTATTTTAATACTTGGGTTCTGAATTTTAACACTTGTACGAAAGTAATGATTTTCTAGTAGTGATCGTAGTCTGAAAGGATGTGTATCAATATCCGAGATCAGACTTTTAATTAGTCGAGTTCAATACAGCGGAAGGACTTGGATTAGATTGAGAAATGTCCCATCTTTATAGCTGCGCAAAAGTAAAAGATATGTGACGAATATTCTGGCTGTGCGAAAGCATATGAACTATTCATCATATACAAGACAATACATTGGCAAAAGCAGGTGTTCTCCATATTTATCTATTTTCTTTAAGTTGTTCCAAAACTCTTATAACAGAAGTGAATCGGATCATACAGAGATGTCAGAATAAGAATCATGACCCTAAGTTTATTTCATCATATTTTAAGTGATTTTTAATTCAACTATTTTTCTAAAAGTGCTTTTTAATTTAAGTTGTTTTCACTTAAGTAATTTTTCACTTAAGTTGTTCCTCAAAACATAAATTTTAGGTCACTCTAGATATACATGATATATCGATAAATCAGAGTTCGGTATTCAATCCTTAGGTCCTTGTGGTTCGATAATTTTTTTACTACTTCACACAACCGTACACTTGCGGCGTGTCAAGTTTTTGGCGCTGTTGTCAGGGATCAACTATGCTTGATATTGAATTTTTGTTTAGTAACCGTATAGACTTGAGTTTCAATTTACTTTTTTTGTTACAGTTTTCTTACTGCACTTGTATGCGCATAACTCATTCTACCGATTTTATAGTTGAACCTATGGACGAAATCGAGTTCTTTCTACGTGAAAGACGCTGAAATCTAAGACAGCAAGAGATGACTGACCTAGTTGTTGAAACTAAGCCTCTTAAAGATTATTCTATTCCTACCAAAGAAGAACTGCACTACAGTATTGTGCACCCACCGATTATGGAAAATAATTTTGAGTTAAAACTATCTTTGATAGGTATGGTCCAAAAGGATTAATTCTCAAGGTTGCCATCTGATAACCCGAATTTACATCTATCTATCTTTTTTTGATAACCATGGTACTTTAAAGGCCAACAACTTTAATCAAAATCCTATCCGCCTCAGGTTATTCTCTTTCTTATTAAGAGATCATGCGCGGGCTTGGCTACAATCCTTACCCGTCAATTTGATAACCACTTGGGCTAAATTAAAAGCTTCCTTCCTTTCGCAGTATTTTTACCAAGAAAAATGACCCAAGTTAAAGGTGAGGTTAACAATTTTAGACAAGAAGAGGGAGAATCTTGGATTGACACATGGGAGCGTTATAAATACTTATTGAGGTTGTGCCCATTCCCCGGGATCAAAAAATGGATGATTATCCATACCTTCTATAATGGTCTCCTTTACTCCACAAGAGTGACCTTAGACATGGCTTCTGGAGAAGCCCGCATGAATAGCCCTCAGGATGTAGCATATAATTTAAAATAAGAGATGGCTAAGAATCACCACTTGCGGGGAAGTTTGCGACAAGTCACCGCTAAATCTACCCCTAAAACTGGTGGAATTTATGAAATGAGTATGTTTGATGATATTAAGGCAAATGTAGATGCTCTCTAAAAGAAAATTGATAGTTTGAGCATCACTTCTCCCGTACCTGTTTCACCTACCACTATTACTTTTGTTGCCCCCGCTACTTTCAATTGTGAGATATGCAAAACAAATAGGCATATTGCTAATTATTGTCAAATGATTCTCGTCGGAGGATCTATTTGGAAGAATGTCAATTATGTGAACAACCAGCGAAATAATCCGTACTACAATACTTATAACCTCGGGTGGCGAGATCACCCAAATTTCTCTTATAAGAACAAGCAACCTCATCAAGCTATGGGACCATTGAGTTTAAAAAATGATGCACCTAAAAAATCTAATTTAGAGCTTTTAATAGAAAACTTCATAATGACGCAAAGTTGATGGTATCGCTACCCACTCTAAAATGTTGGAAACTTAGATTTCCGAAGTTGCTCAGTAACTAGCTTTAGCTTGTGACCTGTTTGGATCATTACCAGGGCTAGTGTTCGCATGATGCCCGTAGCTGTATGTAAAAAGTTGAACTTAGGTGATATGAAACCTACTAATATTTTCCTACATCTCCCTGACAGGACAATTAAACATGCCTTAGGGGTTCTAGAGGATGTTCCCATTAAGGTTGGTCAACTCTACATACCCAGAGACTTGTAATAATGGATATATATGAAAGGTTTAATGTCCCTCTCATCTTAGGCAGGCCTTTCCTAGCCACGGCCAGAACGGTCATCTATGTTAAGTAGGGGTACTAACGTTTGAGGTAGGGGAAAATATATTAGAATTTTTGTTCCCTCATTTGAAAGATATGACTGAAATCCCAAACTCTTGCTACAATATTGACCTAAGTCATTAAGACGTCAAACAGGGCGCACTTAAAAGAGAGAAAGAGGAAATTCGTGAGAAGACGTACCTAAAGTATGAGCCTTCGTATAGAAAGAGGAAGAAAAGGGAAATGGATGTATGGATCGGATGAGTAGACTTAGTTGGGCCCCTAGATAAAATAAATAGAATGCTAGAGGTCCAAGATTAGAGATAGCACCTTCTTGATCTTAAAGGTCATGACTGTCGAGCTGAAACAACGTTAAACATAGTGCTATGTGGGAGGCAACCCACACTAAATTAATAAAAAGTCTCCCAAAGAGCAATCAAGACAAGGTGTTGTGTTGGATAATGTGCAAGAGATGATGCAACAACTTATGTTGCACTTCCCTCCTCCTCAATGAGGATCTATATGAGTTTGCCCCTTCTTTCTTGTACTAAAACATTGCAGACAATGTTTCGTTCAAGTTTGGGGGGATTTATCTAGTTTCATTATTTTCCTTGTTATTTACCTTATTGGTGTTTCTGTTGTTTTTGTTTATTTGCTTATGTTGATTTTACTTTCTAAAAGACCACTATTTGAATTTCTCCCAAATTAGGAACGAGATAATTTTTTGTCAAAAAGAGATTTGATTTTGACGAAACCAGGAATAAAATATTAAGTTAGAGGGAAGAAATGCTAAGACTAGGGAAACCTTAAATTTTTTAACAAAAGAGGTTTTGCTTTAACACATTAAACTCCCCAAAGTAGGACAGGAGTCCAACATGTAGACTTGTACCATAGTGCTCGTTTTCTGAAAAGTACTCTTTGATTAGTTTATCATGATAGTATGGAATAACATAAAATTCGTGTGTAACATATGATTGGTTGAGAAAATAATTTTTGCACCAAACTGATGAAAAGGCGAAAGCTGGTGTTGTCCGCATTTATTTATTTTTTATAAGTCGTGTCAGAACTCTCGTAATAGAAGTGAATTGGATCATACGGAGATATCGAAATAAGAATCATGACCCTAAGTCCTGTTTGTTTCATCATATTTTAAGTGATTTTTAATTACGCTATTTTTCTAAAAGTGATTTTTATTTAAGTTGTTTTCACTTAAGTGCTTTTTCATTTAAGTTGTTCCTCCAAACACAAATTTTCGACCACTCTAGATATATATCGATAAAACAAAGTTCAGTATTCAATTCTTTGGTCCTTGTGGTTCGATAATCTTCTTACTACTTGGCACAACCGTACACTTGCGGCGTGTCAAATCAACGCACATTATCCACTTCCCCGAAGCTCTCGATACCAACACGACATAGGAGAGTCATTCAGTATATTTAACTTCGGATGTAAAGTTGGTGTTGAGTAAGCCTTGGACCATATTCATGGTTTCTTCGTCCTTCTACCCGTCGAGATCGACTACGTTGGTTATTTCATCGACCTTTTCCCTCTTTTCTTCAGGGACGACGGCAGTTGCTAGAGAGTTCTTCAGTGTTGCTTCACAAATAAGTCGAGCTCCATGTAGACCAGCTTTAATAATGATTGTCTGACCTCTAATGTTATGGTATTTCATCTTCAAATAAACTGGAGATGCCATGGTTTCCAGCATTGTCAGGAATGATTTTTCAACAATGTTGTTGTAAACGCTTTTACAAGGAACCACACAAAGAAAGACATATTTACAATTCTCGTGTCCTGTCCTCTGCCAGAGGAAAAATAATAGATTTAGTGTTACAATGGTTGAGTTAAGGAGTCGTTCAATGCTATAGGAGGAGGCTATTACCTTTACATAGCTTCAGATATTGCATATGTAACTATAACTTCTTAAAGATTCCGAGATGCATGAGGCTTTTTGAGCTTAAGTCATCAATGAGGATCCTTGGTGGCAGTAACGACTAGGAGAAAGAGAGAAAAAAAAGAAAAGGTAAGAAAATAAAAAATATGAAATTTAAAGTTTTTCTTAGGATATTCTTTAATGATTTTCTTGATGAAATTTTTTAGTTTTGGACTTTTTTATATATATAAAATAGTTTAGAACGAAATCCTAAAAAGGCAAAAATTAGGCAATGTGCCACCTTAAAAGGTAAAAGTCAGATTAGCACGCATACAAACCGTAAGATTGCGAAGTCTTTTTACATTAAATCAAAAGTAGTTTGCTACTACTTATCAGGTTTTTTGCATGTGGTAATCACTGTAATAGAACATGGCACAATTTCAGGAATGAAAATATGGAGCAAAAGAGTCATTATTATAACTTTCACTTTACTAATTTAAACACAGGACTAACCAAGAAAATTTTCACACTGTGAAAATGAATGAGATATTTTTTTTTTTATTTACTCTATCAAGTTGTTGATGTACAAAAATGAGATTTCAGAAATAAGACCTCCATAAATTTTATAAGTATTAAAATAATAAATGGTTGTAAAAATAAATTTATAAAGAAGATCTCGAAGGATGTATCATTCATAAAATTTTTAAGTGATAAAAAAACATATCCATTCATTTTTAATCTACACTCGTCAAAAATACGAGATTGAACGGACGAAAATAAAAGTAACATATTGAAATTTAGATTTTGTCGATCAAAAATAACATTTTTGTTCGATTATTCTAATCGATTGCTCGATTGCTGGCTCGATTTGTATATCACATTAATAATGTTGAACTCTTCTTTGTATATTATATAATGGAGTTATTTATTTAGGACAGAAGACCAATAATTTCACTTTACTTTGAAGGATTTTTCATTTTAAAATCATTTTCATTTGTTATACATTTTATTTTTCATGTTTATGTTAATGTCATATAAACTAATCTAAGAACACAGTAGTTTATAGTAATAATTACTACTAGTACAATTTAGTGGGTCATTGGCATTCAGAGGTCAACCAATTTGACTTTGAGTTTGAAGTCCTTTGAAGTTTACATAACGGTTTCAAACTGTAACTAAATGTGAAAGTGAAACTAACTATTACTATTATCACATAAGAAAAAACACTTGGTTAACAAATCCATAAATTACGAAAAAAAGTTAATGGATCCCACATAATTGATAGTAATATTAATCACGCCATCACTCTCGGCTTTTTCTTTCTATAAAAACACCTTTCTTTCACCTTCCAAACTCACCACAATCATATCTCTCTTTTCACACATTCAAAAAATATGAGTTCACTTTCATGGTTCTTTATTCTTTTTGCTCTTTCTATTCTAACTTCAAATTTTGTTTCATCCTCTGCAGTTCAAGACCCTGAACTAGTTGTACAAGATGTGCAAAGGTAACTATAGCATTTATATTTTTCTTCTTAATTATCTTGTGTTATGTGTAGCTAGCTACATTATTCATTATATGCAAGCATTATTGTCTATAACCTTATTAAATGTTTATTTAATACCTAAATATTGATATGATAATTTTATTACACATTTGAATTCATGAATTCTTTTTAATTTCTCTTTAGGAGCATCAATGCCTCTAGGAGAAACTTGGGCTATTTATCATGTGGAACAGGCAACCCAATTGATGATTGTTGGAGATGTGATCCAAATTGGCAAAACAACAGACAAAGGCTAGCAGATTGTGCAATAGGATTTGGCAAAGACGCAATCGGCGGAAAAAATGGTAAAATCTACATCGTCACAGATTCAGGTGACGATGATCCTGTAAACCCTAAACCCGGAACTCTAAGATATGCCACAATCCAAGACGAACCATTATGGATAATTTTCCAAAGAGACATGGTAATCACATTAAAACAAGAAATCTTAGTAAACTCGTACAAAACAATTGATGGAAGAGGTGCAAATGTTCACATAGCAAATGGTGGATGTGTGACAATACATTATGTTAACAACGTTATAATACATGGTATTAATGTTCATGATTGTAAACCATTAGGGAACACTAACATAAGGGATTCACCAGAACATAGTGGCTTTTGGACAGTTTCTGATGGTGATGGAATTTCTGTGTTTAATTCACAACATGTTTGGATTGATCATTGTTCTTTGTCTAATTGTCGTGATGGACTTATTGATGTTATTCATGGATCAACAGCTATTACTATTTCGAATAATTATATGACTCATCATGATAAGGTTATGCTTTTGGGACATAGTGATTCTTATGTGCAAGATAAGGATATGCAAGTTACTATTGCTTTTAATCATTTTGGTGAAGGACTTGTCCAAAGAATGCCAAGGTATGTATTTATTTATATGATGCTAGCTAAAATCTTTCTTTCTTTTTTTTAAATCATTAATGTACTTTTTATTTATTATTGTGGTCCAAAATAATAAAAGGCATGCATGGCTTATAGTAAAAACTTGGAGTAATTATACAAATTATTACACATCACATTTCTAAGCATAATTCATCAAAATAATCTCTGATTTTTACAAATTGGCAAATACATTTTTAGAAGTGAAAAAATACATTTAAAATAATTTTTTATTAGTTTTTGTTATAGAGGTTATGAGGTAACACATTAAATAAAGTTCACATTGATCATATCATAATGTTAGTAATTTGTTTGAAGATAAATTTTAAAGACTAATTTTTTAAAAATTATTCGTCACACGATATATATTTTTTCCTTTTTTACTTTTCAATTAAACTACTTAAATTTTATAGGAAATTTTTTTAATAGTAAACTATGTGAGATCAACACACAATATCATATGTCCAATTAATGTGTATCACATCATAATATTTTGCAAAAAGATAAAATGATAAATTATTTTGAGTGATCTCTTACAATTAGCTAGGGAGACGTATTTGTCAATAAAGTACTTAAAAATTTTATATTAATTAATATTTATAATTTTTAAAATTAATTTGTCTATTCACTTTAAAACTTTGTGCCGGTAAGAATCTTATTTTTAGTGATACGGCTCAAAATAAATATGATCTATAAATAATATAGTTTTTTATTTGGAAAATAAATTTTAAGTTAGACAAATGGAAGAAATAACTAAAAGAGATTATATTTATATAATTTATGTTAATTTTTATATAAATAAAATAAATGAAGAAATAACTAAAAGAGATTATATTTGTAACACATTCTTATATTTTATGAAAACATATATAACTATAAATAATCATTATTTTCAGGTGTAGACATGGTTATTTCCATGTGGTAAACAATGATTATACACATTGGGAAATGTATGCAATCGGAGGAAGTGCAAACCCTACAATCAACAGCCAAGGAAACAGATTTCTTGCACCAAACAACAGGTTTAGCAAAGAAGTAACAAAACATGAAGATGCTCCGGAAAGTGAATACAATAGTTGGAATTGGAGATCAGAAGGTGATTTGTTCTTAAATGGAGCATTCTTTAGACAAACTGGTGCTGCTGCTTCTTCTTCTATCTATGCTAGGGCTTCAAGTCTTAGTGCTAGACCAGCTTCTCTTGTTGGTTCAATTACTTCGACTTCGGGTGTGCTTAATTGTAAGAAGGGCGCACGTTGCTGATTATTCGCTGCTAAAAAAAGTTGAATTAACGATAAAAAAAATTAGAGATGAAAAAATGAAATTTATATTTCATTTTCTTATCTTCGATTTTTTATCGTGCATAATTCGACTTTTTTATAGCATGAAATTACGAGTTTTATATATCTGATTATTAAGTTATTTACTTTTGGGTTAAGTTAATTACAACCTATGCCTTTTTCTTTTCATATATTGTGATGATTAATTACATTGACAATGTTGGTTGTACAATGGAAAGGAAATGAAATGAGATGCAGTTAGTGTTGGTTATAAAAAATTATGTTAGTACTTTTCAATGTGCACGTTAACTTCTTTTTTATTTATATTTATTTACTAATATAGATATTTATTTATTCAATTTGATAGAATAATTTGAAAATAACAAAAACTTAATGTTATTAAAATTATTAAAAAAAAAAAGTTAAAATCAACAATAAACAATAAACAAACATTTTAAAGTTTAAATCCGACTAGGTACAAATTGCCTATTAAAAAAAAAATATATCACTTAAATATAAAATATAAAAACATAAAACGTGACAAATAAAAATGATTAGAATAAACATGTTTATAGACTTAACATTATCACTGATAATATTTATAAAGGATCAAAATTAATCTAGAATTCTTGTTGCATTCATCGTATGGTTTTCCACGGTATTGACCTTTCTCTTTTTCCATCATTCGAAGACTTGTAGTGAGAAGCACCCTCCCTACTATCCTCGTCATAAATCTGACTCTTGTTAACCAACTCCGCAAAACGAGTAATCTATTGGTAACCAATAGACTTCTTAATGTCATGCCTCAAAGCATTCACAAACTTCAAACACTTCGACCTCTCAGCATTCATAGTATTGTAATGGGGACAATACTTGATCAACTCTTGGAATTTTGCAGCATAATTGCCACAGTTCCATTCCCTTGCTTCAACTCAAGAAATTCCACCTCTTTCTTTCCACGGCAATATTCCGGAAAATAGTTCTCCAAGAATGCATTGCGAAAAGATCCCTAGTAATCTGAATATCCTCTTTTTCAAACCTCTGAGCAGTATTACACCACCAATCCTCAGCTTCCTTCTCGAGCATGTGAGTACCAAACTGCACTATCTACGCATCACTACAATTCATAACCCGAAATATCTTCTCAATTGCCTTCAACCAAGCTTGTGCCTTATCAGGTTCATGCTCTCCCTCAAAGATAGGCAGATTGTTCCTCTGGAACTTCCCCAAAGCACGAAACTCATCATCACCATTCCGATTATCAGCATTCACTTGAGGAATCTTACTAAGAGATCCAGCCAACATCCTCAATGCATTAGCAATGGCATCATCGTTCCTTCCAGCAACCATCGTCCTAGGAAAACCAAGAACCAAAACAGACAAAACAGTATTGATCGTGTCAAATACACAAATCTAATACAACGGGAATAAAAGACATTAATGACCTTGACCAACTGGTCGACCATGCTCTGATACCACTAATGTAACACCCCTTTTCTAAAACCCGAATATAAAGAATGTTCACAGAGTATTAACATGCACATACTAAAAAGGGTGTCACATGTTGTTTTCATCATAATGAAAACCCAAAAACGAAATACAGCATGCAAACATGCATTTGATCATCTCATAACACAATTGAAAACTTCATGTTTCACTAATATGCATATCGCACGCGGAAGAACAATTATGATCAACAATTTCAATGAATACATCATATACTATATTGATCTACCAATTCAAAATAACATAATCCACCATGCTATACGAAATTCAATAATTAGGCGACATAGCCTTCAACAAACATATTCAAATTATCATGTTGAAACACAAAAATATAATAATATCGAAATAATAAAAACATGAGTTCAAATAAAATTACCCCAAGTGTTACATGATCAGAGTATATGACTCGCTGCCTAATCAAAACAACAAACTCAAAAGCTCCTCGGCTAAATCCTCAGACAAGCTCACTACTCGTCAGAACCTGCACGATGTCATAATGAACATCATTCAAACATAAGGGCGAGAATACGCATCATAATGAATATATATATATAATATGTACAATGAGCATAGCATACAATAGCATTATCATTCATCACACTTCATAATTGAATAAGTTTCACAATTATCGCACATTCAACACAATTCTCAATATTCACACAAAGCAATCACATCAATTCAAAAACAATCACATAGCACACAATATGACTTGAATGTAATAAATTTGACTCAATGCATGTGGAATCATTGTGAGTATCAAGCTCACCGCTCCCGATCGAAACTAGAGTCACGCTTCCGATCCGGACAAGATCAAAGCCCTCAAATTATGAACACATAGTTCACCGCTTTCGAATCCACAAAAGGGAACAAAGTCACTCATGTTTCCACACAAGGATCAAATCCAATCGGAGTTCCAACTCCCCATAAATGCATGTACAATTATCACGACACATATGCAATTAAGATTATCATATAATCTTAATATACTGCATACCACAATAATTCACACAATGAATTATCCACCAATTGTACACAACATATATATCAAATAACAATCACAACAATGCACAACAACTAGCATATATTCAATCACACTCATCGTGAATATCATACCACATATCATGCCAACAATTGTCATTCATTGTTTACAAACTCATAGCACACATAAATATAATTACATGGTTTTCACATAACAACACCATAATTAATTCATCAAGTGATAACCAATCCTATCATAACATACAGAATATCAAATTAGCTTCCTAATGCTTCGAACGGCACATAAAACGGAGTTACGAATCGAAAGCTATGCACATTATCATTTTTGAAAAAACAGGGCATATTCAAGTAAATAAAAGAATTCTCAAAACATTTGTTAACAGAGCTGGTGTGGCACTGCCACGTGACACTGCAAGCGTGGCAAAGATGTTGACGTGGATGCCACGTGGCATTTGGTTCCCATTTTATATTTTTTATATAAATTTTATTTATAGCGACAGAAAATCCGTCACAAAATCTGTCGCAAACATGAACATCATATAATAGCCCAGAATTTGTAGCTAATCCGTAGCTAATTTGAAACTAATTCCTAGCTAATTCAAAGACATCATTTTTATGACCTAGAATTTGTTTTTTTTTTCATGATTTTTTACAAGAAATTTTATCACATTATAAGGATATCTCTCACAAAAACTTAATAGGGACGTGTCACGTCAGCTCTGTCAACAGACGTTAGCAGGAGGGACTAAAAGTGTGCATGAAAAATTTTAGAGGGACTATTCTTTTAAGGAAATTTTAGTAGGGACTAAAAACGAAATCTGGAATATTTAGAAGGACCAAAAAGTTCATTAACCCTAAATAAATAACTACTAAAAATTGGGATGTTACAGCCGCTGCTACAGGCGACCGTAGAAACTCCTTGCATTTTGTATTGCAAAATCGATTTAAGCGTAATTTGAGTTATGATACTCTGTTTGAGACGCGGTTTGAAGCGTTAGGTAACTTGTGCAAAATAATATCTTATTATAATTATTTTGAGGTTTTATAAGTACATGACAATATGAGTACTATGTTTACTAGTAATGTGTTTTAAAGGATAATTGTTGAACAATGATATGATTATGACTTGATGGTTGCTAGTTGTATAAGTTATATGTTTTGGTGAATAATTATGTGACGTGTAATTGTGATTGTTATGATGTGGTGGTAGTTCATAAGGGGGACTATATTAATGCTATTTTGCATGATGATTATGGTTATAAAGGGAATCGTAAATGTCTTGTTGTTGTTGCATTGATAATATGACGTGCACCATATTATGTTGTGTTATAAAAAAGGCAAGTCACAAGCTTAGAAGGGGAACGAGTGACTTTTTTGGAGCTCAGAATAAGGGCTCGTGGTTCAAAAGGTGGGGTCTGGTTTGTATGAAAAACAATTGTTGAGTTGGTACCACATGCATAGGGTCGAGTCGTGAGTCACATTGCATACATATAAGCTTTGTGATGTTGGTGTGAATTATTCATGGTGCTGAGTGAGAATAATTGATTGTGAATTGTTATGTAAATGAATGTTATTCTTGTTGTGTGCTTTATATCTACCCTCGCATTCTTTACACCATTAATATATCGAAGTTTATTCTCACCCCTTTTTCTTTGTCGTTTGTGCTTGTTTGGTGTTGAAAGAGTATTGTGGTATACTTTTCGTTTATATCGTATCCACAGGGATTATTGCGATATCACCGCCGTTCTATAGCCTATTTTGTCTTGAGTTAATGTTACTTTAGTTTTGGGTTTGCAAAAGATCATTCAACAATTTTAGTAGCAAAGAGTAAATTAATGAAAGTTCTAAGTTAAAGAAAATGTATCAAGATTCGATTTCATCGACCTAAATTTGTATGTCTCCTTATAAATATATGTATATGAACTTCTTAACGATCAATATAATTACGTATCGACGTCTATATCGTCCGTGTCCGCAACGATATAGCTAGATTTACCGTATTGTTTAACCGACGATTTCTCCACCGTTTAAACAATACAAATAACGTTTTAAAACCGATACTAAGTAAACATCAAACTCTAAATCCATGTCTGCAACTTATAGTTTGATAGATGATAAAGTTAGGTCTAGATACAAACATTGATGTCTCAAACACTTATACCAAAGAAAAGCTTTAATAAACAAACTAAACCATCTATATTGATCATCACTTGTTCATACATAATATATTCACAAGAAATACATACAAAAGGCTAGGAAGATTACATCTTATCTTGATACAAAAGAGATTTAGCTATCCATGAGAATGGTAGCTTGCTCAAGAAGGAAAGGATGAAGAGCAACAAGCATCTACGGCGATTAATCGACGATCAAAGCTTCGATTCTTCAATTCTCAGTTTGCTACAGTAGATTTGGTTTCTTGAGCTCTAAAGATGATCAAGGAGAGAGGAAAATATCTGAATATCTCTTTATATAGGATTCTGAAATCTGTCCAAGGCGCGTCGCGCCCTCCAGCGCGCAACGCGCCAATACACTTAAAAGATAAACCGCCCAGACGCGCGACGCGCGCAACTCTCTGCCTCAAGCTTCACAAAATATCTTGGCCAGGGCGCGACGCGCCCATATCACCGCGCAACGCACGCATACTTCTGCCCAGCAGTCTTCAATCAGGGCCAAAACAAGCTCCAAACTTCCCAAAATTGGCTAAAACCTACAAAATCATAACTAAAACACATATTAACATAAAATGAAAGCTAAAAATTATAAACTATAAATATTTATCTAAAACTTCAGAGAATTAAAAGCATACTCGATAAAATCGGTCGAAAGGTGCCAATAATTAAACTAAATATTAACACAATTTGGCACCTAACAACTCTCCCCAACTTAAACTCTTGTTTGTCCTCAAATAAAACAATGATAAATTACCGGGAACACAAAATATCACAAATGAAACAACCAGGCAGAAACAAGAACAATTGAGTGGTTCAAATTCCAAAAGTACACAAAGATCAATCCTTACCAATTTCCATCAAAGTACCATGATAACAATGCTAATCCTACATACAAATTCTATGTCAGAAATTCCATAAGCAAAAGAAGTTCAAGAATGAATCACACCTACGCACTTCTCTACTGAGAGAACAAAAATGGAGGATCCTAACACTCACCAGACAATGACGCAAACATACAGAATTAATTATGAACTCATCTAAACACAAGATATATAAAAAGTGTATAAGCATGAATCACTAAGGACTTTCGGGTTGTAGCTTGGCTTGGTTAACAAGGAAGTTTCATATCTCACGGCCATTGAAACGAAAGTGTTAAAACCTAAGAGAGCATTCAAATTCAATTCAATTATCACAACCCAAACAACCAAGTTCACCACAATGTTCTTTACTTGCTCAAGGGTCACAAAATTTTTCTTTCTTTCTTTTTTTTTCTTTTTCTTTTTTTTTCTATTCTTTTTCTCTTTTCTTTACTATATACATAAATATATATATATATATATATATATATATATATATATATATATATATATATATATATATATATACCCCTTGAGCAATATCTTTTGATTTATCCCTCCAATGTACTCATTTATGTCATTCTCCCCAACTTGTATATTACCAAGACATCAATAAGAATGCTCCCTATTCTAAGGCAAAAAGGAATCAATCCTTACCATATCTAATGGCAACAGTTCAAGGTCAAAAGAAAGTCATCAAGATTCCATCAAAAATCGGTATAGAGATCTATATACAACATAAGCTTAACCGATAAGAATTTTGGCAAACGGCTCAAAGTGGTTAGCAAATACTCACACACTCACCGGGTAGGTTACATTTGGATAGGAAGTTTTTCTCATAGTGCGGAACAAAACGCCTTGATCACTTTCATGCTTAACACAATTTAATAACAATGCAAGATTAATCATAAGAAAAACGAGTTAAAACGCACATTGCTGGTATCCAGCACAATTATTATATATCTACACAGTGGAAAGTCTCCTCACAACTACAGCTAGGTTAAAGTGATTCACAATTGAACTAATTTTATCAACAGAAATTAATGACAACTAATTTATACAATTAAAAGCATCAGAATCAAAAGTACTTGATAAAAAAAACAATAAAGGATGTACCTTGCGCGTACAGTTTTCAACTTATATCATCACCACTCAAATTGTGTTGCATCACCCAAATTCATCGTGAAAACAAAAATTCGTGTTCCAGCTAATTAATCATCAGGACAACTCATCAAAAACCATTATTTCTAAAATATAAACACTAAACTAAAATAAAACTACTTAAAAATAAATAAATGCAGAAATAAAATAAACTGAACTTATATAAAATAAAAACCACACCAAACGGTGTTAACTATCCAAAGGCGTAAACTTAGCCTTTCAAAGTACCTCATCCAAAAGGATGGAACAAAATTAAAACATTAAAAACAAAGTAACTAAAAATTGTTCTAACATAAAACTAAAAACAATAAAACATAAAGCAATAAAAAATAAAGTCTACTCCTCATCGGAAGTCTCCGGATCATCCTGCTCCATCCCCTCCTCAGGATCTGGCATGCCCTCAGGCCATGAAGCATAGGCAGATAAATCATCCCTGGAACCAACAGGCTGTTGCAGAGACAACTGCCGGATAGAATCCTGCAAAAACATAAATGCTCTCTGATGCGCCATGTGCATCTGATAGTTCCAATCACCTGTATCACCATACTGAGGACCAGCAGGTGGTGCAGCAGCAACCGGAACAGCTCGAGCGGCATCAGGATGGTCAGGTGCATTAACAGCAGCACCAAATGGACGGCCTCCAGGCAAATAGTACCTGTTAGCAAAAACATCATCAATAACACCATCCATGGGAATCATACCCCCAGATGGAAACCAGACACCATCTTTCCTACATAAACCCATTATTAGATCAGGAAAAATCAACCTACACTTTACCCCATCGCCATGAGGAGTCCCATTCAGGGCGACTCTCTTCAGCTCATTCTCCACAATCCGAGATACATCCACATCATTACCATTTAAAATACACTGGACCAGGCCTGCAGTATCAATGGTGATGGAGGAAGTGTGGCTTCGTGGTCTTATGTTGTAAAGGACCACCGAAGTCACCAGCTGAGCATCCTCCGTCAACTGACTACGAAGGAAGGTCTTTGGAAGCCCGGACCTAGTCAAAGTGTACGAGAAACCAGCACGACAAATCTTCTCCCTAATATTATCCGCATCCCAATTTCCTCTATTCAACCTGGGATGGTACTCACATTCTTCCACCAAAGCAAGAGGATTGTCAAGAAAATCAAAAATTGCATCTTTGCTAAAGTCAATGGCCTTACCTCTCACCCATGTTTTAAACGGGTAAGCTTCAGTACCCGTCCAATTGCTAGGAGGCAAGGCATTCGCATAGAATTCTCTGACAATCTCCACCTGATAGAATTGTCCTGGAGTGAACAACTTGTCCCAACAAGTATCATTCAAAGCATTCCATGCCCTTTGGAAGTTACCGTGGTCAATAGGAACCACCGTGCGTTCGCTCCACACAACTCGGCTTTCGAGCTCATGGTACCTAACCTCTTGCTCCGGTCCTTGAAATTTTGACCGATCAAACCTAGCAGCCTGTGAGGAAGAACCCTCACCAGAACCAGCCTTCTTCCTTTTCAAAAACGATGCCATTCCTGCACAATTTAAATCAAACCAAACACACACAAATTGAAACAAAGTTAGCACATCCTCTCAACTAAAAGCCCACATCATTCCACATTCATCATCAATCACATAATCAAGCCTAAACAACTACTCAGAATGCCCTAAAAAAATTCAAAGTTGAACCCAGGGCGCAACACGCACTGAACAGGGCGCGGCGCGCGCTCTGCGAAACCCAAAAAATTTCTTCAGAAATCTGCAAAACAGAAGAGGAGAACAAGTTTCTCCTCCCTTCTAAAGGTTCCAGCACGCAATATATACATCAATAACATGTTTTCTACCCTAGTTTTTCAAAATTTATCAAAAAATCCTAAATCTAAAAACCTAAACTTCTAAAACTAAATTAATGGAAAGAGAAGAGAAGAAAGACAAACCTTTGATGATTGATGACAATGGAGTGACGAAAATAATGAGGCAAATGCAAGAATCTAAGAGGTTAGGGTGTGTTTGTTTGTTTATTATTCTTGGAACAAAGAGGAAAAGGGAAGAATGGAGGAAAATACCTCCAAAAACCCTAAATCTCTTTTCTGAAAACGAAACCGGGTCGGGCCCAGCATGGGTGGGCCGAAACAAAAATATTTTTTTTTCAAAAAAACGCACAGCGCGCGACGCGCGCAGAACCGGCGCGACGCGCCCTCATCTCTGCCAGGAAGGGGTATTTGAAGTCACCTAGCGCGTGACGCGCGCATATGGGTGCGGCGCGCGCTACACCAGAAACAGCAGAAAAACTGCATTTGTTCAACACATCCAAAAATACCGGTAGATCATTTCTGGCTCGACGATAACTCAAAAATCCCACCTGCAAAAAGAACACAAATACAAGTGAATATATACAACTTGGGGTGCCTCCCAAGAGCGCTTTGTTTAACGTCGGTCAGCTCGACGGTCAAAGGCAATCAAGGATCACCAAACGATAAAACACTTGTTTCACGATTAAAATTGCTTCCTCGATATACCTTCAACCTCTGACCGTTAACAATCCACTCTTTCTTAGATTTTTGGTCCTCTATCACAATAGCCCCATGGCTTCTAACTTCTTTGACCAAAAACGGTCCTGACCATTTCGACTTCAACTTTCCCGGAAAAAGTCTTAATCGGGAATTGAAGAGTAACACCAATTGTCCTACCTTAAAATCTTTCATTCTAATCTTACTATCATGATAGAATTTGGTCTTTTCTTTGTAGATAGAATTAGACTTGTAGGCATGCAATCTCATTTCTTCTAACTCATGAAGTTGGATTTTTCTTTGGTCACCACACAACTTGTGGTCAAAATTCAAGAGTTTCAAGGCCCAATATGCCTTATGTTCTAATTCTATGGGAAGGTGGCAACTTTTACCATACACCATTTGGAATGGCGTAAGACCGATCAGTGCTTTGAAAGCAGTCTGATACGCCCACAAGGTTTCATCTAATTTCATCGACCAATCCTTCCTAGAGCTAGACACAGTTTTTTCAAGAATTCTCTTTATCTCTCTATTGGTCCTCTCAACTTGCCCATTAGTTTGTGGATGATATGGAGTAGCTACCTTGTGCTTTACTCCATATTGCTCCAACAGTTTCTCAAGCGGGGCATTGCAGAAATGAGATCCGCCATCACTAATCAACACTCTTGGTGTGCCAAACCGAGATAATATATTTCTCTTCAAAAATTTGATCACGGTCTTACCATCCGCTTTTGGTGAAGCAATTGCTTCAACCCACTTAGACACGTAATCTACAGCTACCAGAATGTATTCATTGGACATAGAGGAAGGGAACGGTCCAACAAAGTCAATGCCCCAACAATCAAATACTTCTACTTCTAAAATACTTTGGAGGGCATTTCCTTTCTTTTCCCTATTCCACCAGTTTTTTGATAACTGTCGCATGAGGCAACATGGTGGTAAGCTTCTTTGAACAAAATAGGCCACCAAAATCCCGATTGAAGGACTTTTGTGGCCGTACGCAAACCATTAAAATGACCACCATACGGCGAATTATGGCAATGCCACAAAATGCTTTTTGTTTCCTCATCCACGACACATCTTCGCAAAAGATTGTCACTACTCAACTTAAACAAGTGAGGCTCATCCCAGACATAAAAATTAGCATCGTTCAAAAACTTTTTTCTTTGATTCCAAGTTAGATCCTCCGGTATCCAGCCGGATGCTTTGTGGTTAGCCATATCCGCGAACCAGGGTCTAACTTCTTGTACCATGTACAGTTTCTCATCCGGGAATTCTTCCCTCACTTCTTTTTCATGTTTAGTCACTTCGGTATTAACTAACCGAGACAAATGATCCGCAATCAAATTTTCTGTACCTTTCTTATCTCTCACTTCAAGATCAAATTCTTGAAGTAGAAGAATCCACCGAATAAGCCTCTGTTTTGAATCAGGCTTGGTGAGAAGATATTTGATTGCGGCATGATCAGTATAACACACCACTTTAGAACCAATAAGGTAAAAACGAAACTTTTCCAATGCAAATACAATTGCGAGCAACTCTTTTTCAGTAGTGGCATAGTTAACATGTGCCTCATTTAAAACTTTGCTCGCATAATGTATAGCATGGAAATTTTTGTTCTTCCTTTGGCCTAAGACCGCACCAACCGCATAGTCACTAGCATCGCACATGAGTTCAAACTCAAGCGACCAATTAGGAGCGACAATTATGGGTGTGGTGGTCAATTTTTCTTTGAGTTCTAGGAAAGCTGTTAAACATGATTCATCAAAAATAAATTCTATACCTTTGTTGAGCAAATTACTCAAAGGCTTTGCTACTTTGGAGAAATCCTTGATGAATCTTCTATAGAACCCAGCATGTCCCAAGAAGCTCCTTATGCCTTTCACATTCACCGGAGGGGGAAGCTTTTCAATAACTTCGATTTTTGCCGGATCGACCTCAAGCCCTTTTGAAGAAACCTTGTGGCCAAGAACTATCCCATCCGTTACCATGAAAGTGCACTTCTCCCAGTTGAGAACCAAATTTGTTTCAATACACCGCTCCATCACCTCATCAAGGTTTTTCAAGCACAAGTCAAAAGACGACCCGTACACAGAAAAGTCATCCATGAATACCTCGATGCTTTTCTCGATCAAATCTGAGAAGATAGCTTGCATGCACCTTTGAAATGTTGCAGGAGCATTACATAGCCCAAATGGCATTCTTCGGTAAGCAAAAACGCCAAAGGGACATGTAAAAGCTGTTTTTTCGTGGTCCACTGGATTCACTGATATTTGATTGTATCCTGAATAACCATCCAAGAAACAATAAAAATTTCTTCCGGCTAACCTCTCTAACATTTGGTCCATAAAAGGTAATGGAAAGTGGTCTTTTCTTGTTGCTTGGTTCAACCTCCGATAATCAATACACATACGCCACCCGGTCACCGTTCTCGAAGGAATCAACTCGTTCTTTTCATTTCTCACAACCGTCAATCCACCCTTCTTAGGAACTACATGCACCGGACTCACCTATTCGCTATCGGAGATGGGATAAATCATCCCCGCCTCTAATAACTTCACAACCTCTTTTCTAACAACTTCTTTCATGGTTGGATTCAATCGCCTTTGAGGTTGTGCCACAGGCCGAAAATCCTCTTCTAACATAATCTTATGCATACAATAGGCCGGACTAATACCCTTCAAGTCGGATAAAACCCATCCTATTGCTTCTTGATTCTTTATCAATACTTCCTTCAATCGATGCTCTTCATTGCTAGACAAACCACTATTAATGATAACCGGCCTAGTAGAATTGTCACCGAGAAACACGTATTTCAAGTGAGACGGTAACACATTCAACTCCACCTTTTGCTCTTCAACTTTAGGCTCATCTATCAATTCTTCAATTTGAGTTTCAAATGGATTCATCTCATCACAATCCTCTAGATTTCTCAAGCAATCTTCAATTTCTTTCTCTTGATCTTTGGTGAGCACTTCAAGAGCTTCCATTAAAGTTTTCTCAAGAGGATTCGACAAGTGCATTTGATTCACCACTTTCATTATAGCTTTTTCTGTAGCATCGATTCTAAAGCAATCGTCTTCATTACTCGGATGCTTGATGGCTTCAAAGAGGTCAAGACATAATTCTTCATCTTGGTACCTTAATTTCATTAAGCCATCATCAATATCTATCATCATTCGGGTCGTCTTCATAAAAGGCCTTCCTAAGATCAAAGGTATATCAGGATCTTCTTCCATGTTTATGACGACAAAATCAACAGGAAACCAAAATTTGTCAACCTTAACAATCAAGTCTTCCGCAACTCCATGAGGATGAGTTGTGGACTTATCTGCTAATGATAGTGTCATTCTAGTCAGCTTCAAGTCATTAATTCCTAACCTTCTCACCATAGACAATGGGATCAAATTAATGCTAGAACCGGTATCCACCAAACCTTTGCCTATGTGAACATTTCCAATAGACACCGGCAAGGTTACCCGTCCAGGATCATTTGATTTAATCGGTGTAGTGCGTTGAATTAACGCATTACAACAAGAGCTCACCGTTACTACCTCCGGATCCAAGAATCTTCTCTTCTTAGTGATGATGTCTTTGATCAATTTAGAGTACATCGACATTTGCTCTAATGCCTCGGAAAAAGGAACATTGATTTGCAACTTGCTAAAGATGTCCAAGAACCGAGCATAGTGCTTCGCATCTTCTTTCTTTGACGGACCGGGAGGGTAAGGTAATTTCTTCACATGAATTGAGTTTTCTTTCATCTTCCCCTTTTCACTCACACTCAATTTTTTTCTCTCTTTTTCTACTACTTTCTCCAGAGTTTCTTTTTCCACTAATTCTTTCTCTTTCTCATTTTCAACTAAATCACCCTCAACATTTTTTTCTACTTCAATTTCCCTATCTTTTTCAACTTCTACAATTTCTTCCTCTACTATTTCTCCTACACCCATATCAATATTTCTACCGCTACGAGTTAGAATTGACTTACAATGCTCACGAGGATTTTCTTGTGTAGTAGCCGGAAAAGGACCTTTGTTTTGATCGGCAAGTTGCTTTGACAATTGCCTGACTTGAGTTTCAAGGTTCTTTATGGCGGCATCCGTACTCTTTTGGCTTGCAATTTTCAATTGCATGAATTGCTAAGAGTGTCCTCTATTGAAAGCTTAGTTTGTTGAGGTTGTTGAAGTTGTTGGTTGTAACCACCTTGATAAGGACTTGGACGATTTGATGGACCCGCATCCGGCCTCCATCCTTGTTGATAACCTTGATTACCTCTTTGCTGGTAACCTTGGTTATTGTTGTAAGGTTGTTGTTGTCTCCCACCATAACCTTGATTAGGATTTGACACATAATTCACCTCTTCACCCGGTGGAGGACAAAAACCAGTTTGATGGTCACCCCTACACAATTCACAACACATCACCTGTTGATTTTTAGAAGGGATCCCATTTATCTCTTTGATTTGTTGAGGGAGTTTTGACATTTGTTGAGTGAGCAATTCTACTTGTTGTGTCAATAACTTGTTTTGAGCAAGTATTGCATCACTAGTATTCAATTCAAGAACTCCCGGCTTTCTTTGCAATGCACTACGGTTGTGTTGCCCTTGATGGTCATTCAAAGCCATTCTATCAATGATAGCAATCGCTTCTGCAGCAGTTTTTGACATCAACGAACCACCCGCGGTAGCATCTAAAAGAGTTTTTGGTTGAGGTTGGAGTCTATTTCTAAAGATATGGATTTGAGACAATTCATCAAACCCATGACCTTTCCATTCCCTTGCTTCAACTCAAGAAATTCCACCTCTTTCTTTCCACGGCAATATTCCGGAAAATAGTTCTCCAAGAATGCATTGCGAAAAGATCCCTAGTAATCTGAATATCCTCTTCTTCAAACCTCTGAGCAGTATTACACCACCAATCCTCAGCTTCCTTCTCGAGCATGTGAGTACCAAACTGCACTATCTATGCATCACTACAATTCATTACCCGAAATATCTTCTCAATTGCCTTCAACCAAGCTTGTGCCTTATCAGGTTCATGCTCTCCCTCAAAGATAGGCAGATTGTTCCTTTGGAACTTCCCCAAAGCACGAAACTCATCATCACCATTCCGATTATCAGCATTCACTTGAGGAATCTTACTAAGAGATCCAGCCAACATCCTCAATGCATTAGCAATGGCATCATCGTTCCTTCCAGCAACCATCGTCCTAGGAAAACCAAGAACCAAAACAGACAAAACAGTATTGATCGTGTCAAATACACAAATCTAATACAACGGGAATAAAAGACATTAATGACCTTGACCAACTGGTCGACCATGCTCTGATACCACTAATGTAACACCCCTTTTCTAAAACCCGAATATAAAGAATGTTCACAGAGTATTAACATGCACATACTAAAAAGGGTGTCACATGTTGCTTTCATCATAATGAAAACCCAAAAACGAAATACAGCATGCAAACATGCATCTGATCATCTCATAACACAATTGAAAACTTCATGTTTCACTAATATGCATATCGCACGCGGAAGAACAATTATGATCAACAATTTCAATGAATACATCATATACTATATTGATCTACCAATTCAAAATAACATAATCCACCATGCTATACGAAATTCAATAATTAGGCGACATAGCCTTCAACAAACATATTCAAATTATCATGTTGAAACACAAAAATATAATAATATCGAAATAATAAAAACATGAGTTCAAATAAAATTACCCCAAGTGTTACATGATCAGAGTATATGACTCGCTGCCTAATCAAAACAACAAACTCAAAAGCTCCTCGGCTAAATCCTCAGACAAGCTCACTACTCGTCAGAACCTGCACGATGTCATAATGAACATCATTCAAACATAAGGGTGAGAATACGCATCATAATGAATATATATATATATATATATATATATATATATATATATATAATATGTACAATGAGCATAGCATACAATAGCATTATCATTCATGACACTTCATAATTGAATAAGTTTCACAATTATCGCACATTCAACACAATTCTCAATATTCACACAAAGCAATCACATCAATTCAAAAACAATCACATAGCACACAATGTGACTTGAATGTAATAAATTTGACTCAATGCATGTGGAATCATTGTGAGTATCAAGCTCACCGCTCCCGATCGAAACTAGAGTCACGCTTCCGATCCGGACAAGATCAAAGCCCTCAAATTATGAACACATAGTTCACCGCTTCCGAATCCACAAAAGGGAACAAAGTCACTCATGTTTCCACACAAGGATCAAATCCAATCGGAGTTCCAACTCCCCATAAATGCATGTACAATTATCACGACACATATGCAATTAAGATTATCATATAATCTTAATATACTGCATACCACAATAATTCACACAATGAATTATCCACCAATTGTACACAACATATATATCAAATAACAATCACAACAATGCACAACAACTAGCATATATTCAATCACACTCATCTTGAATATCATACCACATATCATGCCAACAATTGTCATTCATTGTTTACAAACTCATAGCACACATAAATATAATTACATGGTTTTCACATAACAACATCATAATTAATTCATCAAGTGATAACCAATCCTATCATAACATACAGAATATCAAATTAGCTTCCTAATGCTTCGAACGGCACATAAAACGGAGTTACGAATCGAAAGCTATGCACATTATCATTTTTGAAAAAACAGGGCATATTCAAGTAAATAAAAGAATTCTCAAAACATTTGTTAACAGAGCTGGTGTGGCACTGCCACGTGACACTGCAAGCGTGGCAAAGATGTTGACGTGGATGCCACGTGGCATTTGGTTCCCATTTTATATTTTTTATATAAATTTTATTTATAGCGACAGAAAATCCGTCACAAAATCTGTCGCAAACATGAACATCATATAATAGCCCAGAATTTGTAGCTAATCCGTAGCTAATTTGAAACTAATTCCTAGCTAATTCAAAGACATCATTTTTATGACCTAGAATTTGTTTTTTTTTCATGATTTTTTACAAGAAATTTTATCACATTATAAGGATATCTCTCACAAAAACTTAATAGGGACGTGTCACGTCAGCTCTGTCAACAGACGTTAGCAGGAGGGACTAAAAGTGTGCATGAAAAATTTTAGAGGGACTATTCTTTGAAGGAAATTTTAGTAGGGACTAAAAACGAAATCTGGAATATTTAGAAGGACCAAAAATTTCATTAACCCTAAATAAATAACTACTAAAAATTTGGATGTTACAGCCGCTGCTACAGGCGACCGTAGAAACTCCTTGCATTTTGTATTGCAAAATCGATTTGAGCGTAATTTGAGTTATGATACTCTGTTTGAGATGCGGTTTGAAGCGTTAGGTAACTTGTGCAAAATAATATCTTATTATAATTATTTTGAGGTTTTATAAGTACATGACAATATGAGTACTATGTTTACTAGTAATGTGTTTTAAAGGATAATTGTTGAACAATGATATGATTATGACTTGATGGTTGCTAGTGGTATAAGTTATATGTTTTGGTGAATAATTATGTGACGTGTAATTGTGATTGTTATGATGTGGTGGTAGTTCATAAGGGGGACTATATTAATGCTATTTTGCATGATGATTATGGTTATAAAGGGAATCGTAAATGTCTTGTTGTTGTTGCATTGATAATATGACGTGCACCATATTATGTTGTGTTATAAAAAAGGCAAGTCACAAGCTTAGAAGGGGAACGAGTGACTTTTTTGGAGCTCAGAATAAGGGCTCGTGGTTCAAAAGGTGGGGTCTGGTTTGTATGAAAAACAATTGTTGAGTTGGTACCACATGCATAGGGTCGAGTCGTGAGTCACATTGCATACATATAAGCTTTGTGATGTTGGTGTGAATTATTCATGGTGCTGAGTGAGAATAATTGATTGTGAATTGTTATGTAAATGAATGTTATTCTTGTTGTGTGCTTTATATCTACCCTCGCATTCTTTACACCATTAATATATCGAAGTTTATTCTCACCCCTTTTTCTTTGTCGTTTGTGCTTGTTTGGTGTTGAAAGAGTATTGTGGTGTACTTTTCGTTTATATCGTATCCACAGGGATTATTGCGATATCACCGCCGTTCTATAGCCTATTTTTTCTTGAGTTAATGTTACTTTAGTTTTGGGTTTGCAAAAGATCATTCAACAATTTTAGTAGCAAAGAGTAAATTAATGAAAGTTCTAAGTTAAAGAAAATGTATCAAGATTCGATTTCATCGACCTAAATTTGTATGTCTCCTTATAAATATATGTATATGAACTTGTTAACGATCAATATAATTACGTATCGACGTCTATATCGTCCGTGTCCGCAACGATATAGCTAGATTTACCGTATTGTTTAACCGACGATTTCTCCACCGTTTAAACAATACAAATAACGTTTTAAAACCGATACTAAGTAAACATCAAACTCTAAATCCATGTCTGCAACTTATAGTTTGATAGATGATAAAGTTAGGTCTAGATACAAACATTGATGTCTCAAACACTTATACCAAAGAAAAGCTTTAATAAACAAACTAAACCATCTATATTGATCATCACTTGTTCATACATAATATATTCACAAGAAATACATACAAAAGGCTAGGAAGATTACATCTTATCTTGATACAAAAGAGATTTAGTTATCCATGAGAATGGTAGCTTGCTCAAGAAGGAAAGGATGAAGAGCAACAAGCATCTACGGCGATTAATCGACGATCAAAGCTTCGATTCTTCAATTCTCAGTTTGCTACAGTAGATTTGGTTTCTTGAGCTCTAAAGATGATCAAGGAGAGAGGAAAATATCTGAATATCTCTTTATATAGGATTCTGAAATCTGTCCAGGGCGCGTCGCGCCCTCCAGCGCGCTACGCGCCAATACACTTAAAAGATAAACCGCCCAGACGCGCGACGCGCGCAACTCTCTGCCTCAAGCTTCACAAAATATCTTGTCCAGGGCGCGACGCGCCCATATCACCGTGCAACGCGCGCATACTTCTGCCCAGCAGTCTTCAGTCAGGGCCAAAACAAGCTCCATACTTCCCAAAATTGGCTAAAACCTACAAAATCATAACTAAAACACATATTAACATAAAATGAAAGCTAAAAATTATAAACTATAAATATTTATCTAAAACTTCAGAGAATTAAAAGCATACTCGATAAAATCGGTCGAAAGGTGCCACTAATTAAACTAAATATTAACACAATTTGGCACCTAACATTTGGCACGTAATTGCATAGATACTCAAGAAGAGTGATCTAGCTGTTGTGAGTTTGGAAGAGGGTCTTGGAGCTTATCTTTGTTTATTTTTTGTTATATTTATTTTAGTTGGTTTGAGATGCTCTGATATGTAACATCGGAAACAGGATGTTTGAGTTATTTTTGAATTAACTTGTTGACTCATTCTTCTTTTGAAGTAACTGATTAAAATAAGATATTGTTATTAAATTCCGCTGCGAGATGTTGATTATTGAATGATGAACGTATGCATGCTTTGTCAACTGACATCTTAAATTGTCGTTTAATTCTTTTGTATAAGTATCGGGGTTTAGGGTGTTACAATCTCTATCAACTTCTACATATGAAAGTAGGCACTTGTGTTGCATAAGAAGGAGTCGAAGAAATATCAAAACTTAAATCATGATTTTCATCACTATGCATAATGTGGTTTCCTTGGAAAATAATTTACCATCTTTTGTTTGAAGGGTCGGTGACAAAAAACACTTATTTTTCTTGGGTAGCTGTGATAAAAGATTTGGTCATATAATCTTGGCAAGGTCAACCCGTGTGAATCCTAACTCAATATTTTGTACACTCATATTATTGTCAACCCACTTACATTTAAATAAAGACACTTTAAATAAAACATAATAAATATCCCAAATCTTTGGAATGACTCCAAATTATGCTTTATATGCTAATATAGGATTTTTATCTTTCAAAATAGAGAAATACTTGGATTCGACATCGACCATAACCCCATTATTTACTACAATCATCTTTTGATTTTTTATAAAAAATTACTAATGTCGTATGCAGTCTATTACTACATTAAATCTTGGCAAGTATGACAACCATTTAATTGTCTCGGATGCACTATCATCATTAGCAATTCTTTCACTAAACCAACTTAGGAAATTACTAGTATGCTCTTTTAACAATCACTTGTCACTCATTCGGGAATATTTTTCCTTGATAACCCTTTTGTGAGTAGATAAGTAAGGTTCAACTTTGTTAACATTATTCAATATATACAAACGGGCTTGAAGAAATATATCTCGAGGCATTGAAATAATTTTTAAACCTTGAGTACCTCTACCTCCATATCTATCAACATGACGAGACTTTGGAATTTCTATAGACTCTACTTCCGACAAATAGTTTGAACAGAACTCAACAGATTCATCTGTGATGTACCTTTCAACAATTGAAGCTTCCAGTTGATGATAATTCTTTGTATATCATTTAAATATCATCATGTATCGCTCCATTGGATACATCCACCTTAAATAAACTAGACAACAACATCTGATTTCTCTAATTAGATGAACAATTAAGTGAACCATAATGTCAAAAAATGATAGAGGAAAATACATCTCTAATTCACACAAGATTACTACAGACTCATCTTCTAAATCATCTAATTTTTTGAAATCAATAACTTTATTACACATAGCATTGAAGAATAAGCACAATCTAGTTATAGTTACTCTACATTTTTTGGTAGGATGTCACATATAGTCACAGGTAAAAGTTGTTACATGAAGACATGACAACCATGAGATTTTAAGCCAATTAACTTGAGATCTTTCATTGATACAAGTTTCTTAATGTTTGATGAGTAGCCTTGAGGAACTTTGATGCCATGCTAACACTCCCATAAACCTTTTTTTTCTTTTTAGATAGAGTATGACATGCCTGAGGCAAATAAGTTCTTTTTCCTCTATTTTCTAGAGCCAACTCTTGTCATATACTCATCTCTAGTATATCTAACTGAGAATTTTTATTGTCTTTAGTTTTGTTTGAAATGTTTAAAAGTGTTTTTATCAAATTATCACACACATTTTTTTCTATATACATCACATCAACACAATGTCTTACATCAAAGATAGACCAATATAAAAATTAAAGAACATTAATCTCTTTTTTTCAAATATTTTTTTAACAAGATATTTTTAATCAATGAAAAATTAAAAATATCCTATGAATCAATGAACTATATGTCCATATCCAAACTTTAAAAAAACATATAATAATAATTTTTGCATTTTGCATACCTAAAGTTATTTCTCTTCGTTTTGATATTTCTTAAAATGAAATTTTAAAAATTGTTAACTTGTGAGTCTGATCCTCAAATAATTTAAAGTTAATTCGTTAGGATACTTATGTTACTCATCCGTATGCACGTATGTACTTCTGATGAATTATATTTGAATATTTGATCTTTTATTTACAACAAGTGACTTACCTCTTGTTCACACCTTCCAAAAAAGAGAATCCTAGTGTTAACTTTTTTTTTTATAAAAATTATTGATTTATAAGAATTTATTTACATTAATGTATAAACATAAATATATTTATATTATTATTTTTTTATTGTAAATTATGATTCAATATAAAATATTTTACATAGTTAATGCATCAAAATCCTTAAAAAGAAATATTTTATATGTGATTTAAACAAAAAGTTAAATTTCTACAAAAATTAAGAGTTATGATTTCACCGACAATATAAAATTAATTTACATTGTTGATGTATTTCTATTAAATCCTTAAACATTATATTGGGATCTTGTTGAATATACATATTGTATTCATATATTTGTTAGTGATTTTACTTTTAGTTTTTGCTCATTAGTTGTATTTAATAATATAAAAAATCCATGATTTGAAGAAAAAAAGGTAAATATTTAAATTTGTTAAAAAATTTATATTTTATTTTATAAATTTCAACTTTATACAGAATCCAACTAAACCAGCCTATTTTATTGATTTGATTTCTGTAAGCAAATTAAATTAATCTTAATACTTTTTACTGGTCTATATTTTGACTTTCTTTAAAAATTAATTCAAACCAGCATGTTACATTTCTAGTGATATGACTCAAACAATTTTCAATTATATATATATATATATATATATATATATATATATATATATATATATATATATATATATATATATATATATATATATATATATATATATATATATATATATATATATATATATATATATATATATATATATATATATATATATATATATATATATATATATATATATATATATATATATATGGGTTTTTCTAACCTATGCAATATTGCATAAGATAAGGGACAATTAATACATTGTTTTCTTCCATATAAATTATCATATTTATTATTTTTCTTTTGAAAAGTAATCTTTTATATTTTCTCTCTCCCACCCAATTAATGAATCAACATAAATAATAATTAATATGGTAATTTATATTTAAAAAGTTGTGTATTAATTGTCCCTTATCCTATGCAATGTTGCATAGGTTAGAAAAACCCTATTAATTGTCCCTTACCTCATATTTTAAAATACTTAATTAATGTTTAAGTAAACAAGATATTTATGTAATATGTATTTAAAATATGAGATAAATCTGAGCCATTAATTCAAATCAAATGGTTATTATTAAAAGTTCTAGTTCTGATTATAGTCAAAGTTCTCATTTGATATGTCCCATATATATATATATATATATATATATATATATATATATATATATATATATATATATATATATATATATATATATATATATATATATATATATATATATATCAACATGATTTTTTTATTATAGGATGTTATTCATAGTTTGATCCACCCACCTAAAATTGTCCTTCTTCTTTTAAATGTTATACTGAGATTAAATTTCTCTTTCTCTCTCTCTCTCTATCTCTCTCTCTCTCTCTTCCAAAATCAATGTCTAATCTGGAAAAATATTTGTCGCTTTACATTATCAATGCAATTTTATATTTAATCTTTCAATTGTACCCTCTAATAAATACCCTTAATTTATTGTTTTCTCACTTAATATTAATGTTATTTTGAATACACCAATAATTAATCAGGATAATTTGGTAAAGTCGTCATTCTCTCTCTTTCATTTATTACTATTTCTTAATCTGTGTGAATTGGGTCATTATGACAAATAATTTAGGACGGAAGAATTAATATTAAAATAATCGATAAAATTTGATTTATCATAAATGACATCTTATATTATAAAGAAGTGAATGAAGTATACATTCACGAGTGAAGTAATACTAATATGGTGGAAAAATAATAAATGGCTATTGCAACTTTTTCCTCATTATATATCTAATTTAACCTAATCATCAGTAATACTGAATCATACATGCACACAACATGTAGTGTTACATAATTTGAGTTTCTAAACAAACAAGTCTCAAGATAACTCCTCAAAAATAACGACTTCAACTATAAGCATATCTATCTCAATTAGAAGGCAAAGAAGCCAACAACAGCGACCGTGGCAGCAACAAGTGAGAATTGAATAGTCGAGGCACCACCAGTAGCCTCGTCGGCAGCTGGGGAGGCCCCGGGAGCAAAGCTGTCACTAACAGGGGCGGCTCCAGAAGCGTATTGCTCAATGGGGCCACTAGCTTGTGCTGGAGAAGCTGAAATATCTTCTTCATTAGAAGTTGAAGGTGTTATAGATGAAGCTAAAGGGGAAATTGTTGGAGAAGATGTTGGTGCTATTGATGATGATGTTGCTGCTTTTGGTGCTGATTCTAGTAACGGTGACGATATAGGTGATGTAGATGGGGCTACTTGAGCGATAACCATGCCGATCATGGCTACAAAAATGAGGGCTACAACAAATAGTTGACGAGCCATTTATTTTAAGTTTTTATTTTGTTAATTCTTAAGATAAAGACAGTTTTTCTCTGTTGAGGAAAAACTGTTGTTATTATAAGAATGAACAGTGAGTTATTATAAGAATGAAGAATGAACTTTATTGAGAAGAATATTTATAATTAAAAAAATTCATGTTTTTGAGAGAATTTAGGAAAATGAGAGGAGGATATTGTAGTTAGAAATGAATGATTACATAATTGGCCAAAGTTTAATATATGGAAGGTGTTGATTGATTGTCCACAAATAAATAGAAAATCTAAATGGCTTTGGCTTGAATTGGGTGCGAGTCAATCGGGATGAAGTTGTGATGTACATAGCTTAGGGAGTTAATATTGTAAATTTTATAATTGTTATTCAAAAGCTCTATAAATAGATCATCATGTATTAAATTTGAGATTTAAAAGATAAAAAATGCCATAGAAGTTATTAAGGATGGAGTTAATATACTGACAGACCCTACAGAGATGGCCTTATTGGCTATTGATCATTTGACTAAGCTTTTTTTTGCAGGAAACAACCAAGACACAAGTATAGTTGATGAGGAAATACCTCATATGGTATACTATATCATAATCAAGCTCCTAAACAACCTCCCCTAAAAGAAAGAGATCTAATATGTTATACTAAGCCTCAAGAAATGCAGTTCCTCGGGTCCTAATAGACTTGGTGGTATATTCTATCATACCTACAGGAACATCATTAAGTAAGATGTTTGTGCAGCAGTTACCCAATTTTTCAAGACTTCATGGATTCTTCAGAACTTCCATGTAAGTAATATAATCCTTATCCCAAAAACTTTAGATGCTGAAACCATGGATATGTTCGGACCAGTAGCTCTTTCAAATTTTAAATTTAAGATCATCACCAAAATAATGTTTGTTAGACTTGCCTCTATCATGCCCATCCTAGTTTCCAAGAGCGAAGAGGATTTAATTAGAACTCATAAAGTCTTCTAAAAACAACTATGTTCCTTTTCATGTTTTCTAATGAGTAAAGAGGATTTATACACGATAGGAATATAAGAGATTCTACATGTTTACCTTCAGACACTATAAATGTGTTTGATAAAGAGGACAAAAATGGTAACTTGGCTCTTAAAGTAGACGTTATCAAAGCATTTAATACTATAAGTTAGGATTTCCTTTTGAAGGTGCTTCACAAGTTTGGGTTTAGTCCTCAATTTTGTAATTGGATGAAATCTATTCTTTCTTCAAGCTATTTTTCTATCAATATAAATTAAGAGCAACATGGGTACTTCAACTCTTCTAGAGGGGTGAGACAAAGGGACCCCTTGTCCCCATTATTTTTTGTTTAGCAGAAGATGTTCCTAGCATATGATATCCAAATTGGTTAATGATGGAGGGTTGGAGCTCATAAAGTCTTCTAAATACAACTATGTTCCTTCTCATATTTTGTATGCAGGTGATATTTTTATTTTTTTTGTACTGGTAAGATGCCCAATATTGATGCTCTGAAGAATATTTTCTCTAATTACTATAAAGCTTCCACTCAGACTATAAACCTTGCCAAATATCTTATTTATTCTTGAGCTATCACAAGAAGACGTCTAAATAGAATCATTTCTCATACTGGATTTCAAAAGGAAACTTCCCATTCAACTACTCTGGCGTACCTATATTTAAAGGAAGAGTTAAACCCTTTCACTTAAATCATGTCAATTATAGAATTTTAGCAAAGCTTTCAGCCTGGAAAGGATCTCTTCTAGCTAGAGAGTGATTTTGGTGAAGTCCATAATTCAAAGCATGATATCATACACCATCAATATTTACTCTTTGCATGTGTCTTTTCTCAAGCGTATTGATCATACTTGTAGGAATTTTATTTGGTGAGGAAGCATTCAAAACATAAGGTGTTCTATTTAGCAGAAGATGTTCTTAGCATAATGATATCCAAGCTGGTTAATGATGGTGGTTTAGAGCCTATGATGCATAGGTACGGGATTGGTACCGGTACAAGATACGGCATTTAAAAAAATCAAAGTACGGCTACGTTAATAAAAAATAAGAGTTTTCTATAAAATATATGAATAGATGACAAAATTGTTAGGAGTCATGACAAAATATTACTATACAAGCTATAAAAAATAAAAAATAATGTTAAGATATAATAAAAAAGAAATTAAAATACATCAACACAACACTAAGATAAACACCAAAATGTTTAAAAAGAGAAGTTCTGCCCTCTATCTAAACTTAGGGTTTCAGGAGCGCCGTTTTCCCTTCGTCATCAGAGATTCTCTCCTCCAACATGGAGGCTCCATCCTCCCCAGTGGATTTTTAGCTCCCTTTGTGGGTCTTCCTTCTCTCATTTCCATCCCTCTGAACCATCCATTCCTATTGGGTTCTTGCCATATCCTACCTTCAACCTCTATCGTATTTTCTCAAGTCTCCGCCAACAACCGTAGAGCGCTCGTAGTCGCAAATCCGAATCCATCCTCACCAGTCAATGGGATAACATTTTGGGACAACCAACAAGGGAAAAGACCGCCACCAGAACCTCCACCACTAGAAGTTTCAAGACTGTTGAGAATTTAAGTTTGGGTAGTTTTTACTGCTTTTCTGTTTATTATTTTTCTGGTTTTATGTTTGGGTTAGATGTGTGTGTTTTTCTTTTGTTTAGCTTATTGTAAGTGTGTCTTCAAGTTGTTTGATGAAAGACTTCAATGAAACTTGGATGAAGGTAATGTGTTCTTGAGTAAAAATCTTAGTGGGGGTTTTGAAATTAGATTCTCTCTTTCTTTCAACAAATACTCCTTCTAGATATGGTGAGTTTTTTAATCTTGTGAACCCGTATAATCGAATTGTGCATGATAAAGCCAAAAAAATTATCTGTAACTAGATAGATTTAAAGATTATGGTTCCGAAACTCATTTATCAATTATGGAAGAGTTTTGTTTGGTTGATTTGATTAAGGAATTGGATTGGTAATACTTCATGCGATTATTTTTTTCTCAAAGCTTATTGTTGTCCAAATCTTTGTAGGCTTAGCTATTAGTCTTGATTTTAGTTTGTGGATGGAAAATGCCCTTACACACTATTTGTCACTTGGTTTGTACTCCTTCTGTTTAATCTATTGAAGTTTTTTGTTTACTGTCAAAAAAAACATCAATATAGTATATTGATATTTGAGAAAACTACAAATTTCACTCAAAATTGAATAATGAGAAAAAATAAAGTATCACGAGTATGGTACGTGTACCCGATATAGGTGCATAACCGGTACCGGTACTTCACCAATTTAGAAGTACCCATGCTTCAGAGGAAGAAAATATGTCACCTTAAGCTAATGAGGGTTTGGTTTGAGATCTCTAAACTATTTGAATAAGGCTACCAATCTTATGTTACTTTGGGATGTGATAAAAATAGAATTTTCAAAGCTAATGGACTTATCAGTCTAAAGTCTTGGTCACCAGGGACAGAACACTACATCTTTGTGTGGAGATCGACTTATCAATAATAAAACTTTGGACTTTCTCCATCTTAATGGCATCAATTCTAATGTGATGATATATGATTTAATCTGTCAGGGTCAATGGGTCATTTGTTCTTCCTTGTTTGAGCGGTTCTCGTTCCTTTATGCTATGATCCTTCATACTCCTACATCTAATGATCCCAACAAAGACTTCCTAATCCATAACAAAAATGAGTCTTGGGTGCTCTCTATAAAGGATGCTTATAACTTCTTAACAATTTCTTCCCTGAAGCTGCCTGGGCTGAATCTATTTGGAGTAACAACATCCCTGCAAGCAAGTCAACCTTAGTGTAGACGCTCCTCCATGGTCAATAGCTTCCAGATGCTTACTTTGTAACTCTGAAGTAGAAAGTACAAATCATTTGTTTTTTCAATACAAATTTTCTAAGAAGCTTTGGTTGTGACTTATGAGAAAGGTGGGGATAGATAATAATCTTGATTCCTTAGATGATTGATTATACTTTTCAAATTTTTCAGACTAACCTGTTACATTCCAAGAGATATGACTCAAAAAACTTTCAATTACTCATTATATATATATATATATATATATATATATATATATATATATATATATATATATATATATATATATATATATATATATAATTTAAGCAGCATAATTTTTGTCCATTACAGTATCTTATTTATAGTTTGACCCACCCACCTAAAATTGTCCTTCTTCCTTTAAATGTTAAACTGAGATTAGATTATAATATTATAATAATCAATAAATTTTGGTCAATCATAAATCACATCTTATAAAGATGTGAATGAAGTATATTGAAGTTAATTCATGAATGAAGTAATACCAATACAGTGAAAAATAATTAAATGGCTATTGCAATTTGCAACCTTTTCCTCATTATATATCTGATTTAACCTAATCATCATAATATTGAATCATACATGCACACAACACGTAGTGTTACATAATAGTGAGTTGCTACACAAACAACTCTCAAGATACTTCCTCAAAAATAGCAACTTCAACTATAATCATATCTATCTCAATTAGAAGGCAAAGCCAACAACAACGACGATGACGGCAGCAACAGAAAATTGAATAGTTGAGGCACCACTGGTAGCCTCATCGGCTGCTGGGGAGGCCCCGGGAGCAAAGCCATCACTAACAGGGGCGGGTCCAGGAGCGAAAAGCTCAATGGGGTCACTGGCTTGTGCGGGAGGGGCTGAAATATCTTCTTCTTCATTAGAAGTTGAAGGTGCTAGTGATGGAGCTAAAGGAGAAGCTGTCGGAGAAGATGTTGGTGTTGTTGATGATGATATTGCTGCTTTTGGGGCTTTTGATGATGATGTTGCTGCTTTTGGTGCTGATTCTAATAACGGTGATGATATAGGTGATGTAGATGGAGCTACTTGAGCCATAACCATGCCGGTCATGGCTACAAAAATGAGGACTATAACAAATAGTTGACGTGCCATTTATTTTAAAGTTTTTATTTTGTTAATTCTTAAAATAAAGACAGTTTTTCTGTATCAAAGAAAAACTGTTGTTATTCTAAGAATGAACGATGATTTATTATAAGAATGAAGAATAAATTTGATTGAGATGAGTATTTATAATAAAAAAATATTTCACGTGTTTGAGAGAATTTAGGAAAATGAGAGGAGGATATTGTATTTAGAAATGAATGATTACATAAGTGGCCAAAGTTTAATATATGAAAGGTGTTGATTGATTGTCTACAAATAAATGGAAAATTGTAATGGCTTTGGCTTGAATTGAGTGCGAGTCTACCGGAATGAAATGGTGATATACATAGCTTAGGGAGTTAAGTTAATTTTGTCAGCATAAAAAAATTCAAATATGTACTATATAATTTTTTAGATCAAAATCCATCTAAGTATATGTTTAATTTGGAATAGGCAACTTCATATGGAAATTTGACAATTATTCTTCATAAACTCTATAAATAGATCATCATGTATTAAATTTCATAATTTGTTTTAATCAAATCCAAAAGTTAATCAACAATGTCTTAATACATTCACTATTTTATATTTGATTTTATCTTACTACTAGTGTCTTACCCGTGCGTTCGCACGGGTACCCGTCGTTTTTGCGCATTGTGATTGAGAAAAATAAAAGATATTAGTAAAAGATTAAGTTTTTGGTAAAATTGAAAAAGTTACAAAAATAGTAATATTTTATTTGACAAATTATAATGAAGGAAAAGTTTTAAAATAATACCCGTAGTTTTCGCGCATTTGGATTGAGGAAAATAAAAGGTATTAGTAAAAGATTAAATTTGGGTTAAAATTGGAAAAGTTATAAAAATACTAATATTAAAAAATTGAACATTAAAACTAAAAAGTAATTAAGAAAACGATGGGTATTGGACAATAGACATTGGACAATGTTGTCTATTGTCCACAAAGTCTATTGTCCAATGCAATAAACTTAGTTACATTTACTTTCAACATACTAACATCGTTTCCCGTTAATATTGAATATTTTAATTAATAACTCCATGTTCCCGTTAATATTCAATTGTTTGATCAGTAACTTCATGTTTTCGTTAATATTCAATATTTTGATTTGTAACTTCATGTTCCCGTTGTTATTCAATGTTTTGATCAGTAATTTCATGTTCCCGTTAATACTAATATTTTGACCAGTAACTTCATGTTTCCGCTAATATTCAATTTTTTGATCACTAATTTCAAATTCCCGTTTAATATTAATTGATTAAAATCAATCTTCAAATTAAATATATTATTTCATATATATAAATATTTGAATCAATCGTATAATTATTCCTATATATAAATAATTTTATTTTGGAATTATCTATAAAAACTGTTAAATCAATAGTAAATTTATTGTTGTTATTATTCAATATTTAATTAAATGACGCGTACCATATAAGCACCCGTGTGTATCCGTACTATATTATTTTGTATTTGAACGAAATTGACCCATTAAAATTTTAATTTTAATATTTCAATTATCTTATATATATATATATATATATATATATATATATATATATATAAAGAGAGAGATAAATATATATTGATCATTGATGAATTTGTCCGATTAAAAGTTTAAATTTTATAAATAAGAAACAAATTATTATGCAATGACAAATATGAAAAAAAAATAGATACAAAATAAGAACTCATTTTAAAAAAACAAACAATTTCATTATTTTTAAAATTTATGAAAAGACTCGATTTCTTAAACTAAATATACTCCTACAGTTTTTTACCTTTTAATGTTTGCAACAATTTATAAAGTAAAAAATAGGAGTAACTCTCATTGGAAGAAGTAAAAACTATAATTGTCAGATGCTGATGTGGAATATAGTGGGGAGACCTGCTGATGTGGCAGCATGTGGGTTAGGAAAAAACATTTCCTTTCTTATATGTTACATATTTTGAAATAAATAGTTAAATTATTTTTTGATTTTATAGTATTAGAACTCAATAATTAAATACATGACTTCTTGAAAATTTAATATATAACATTTTTATATTCTATTTATTTTAAAATCCAAAATATGTATTCCTATTAAAAAATTAATAAAGAATTTAAATTTAATTGTCACTAAAAGTGTAACTAATACACTACAAGTCTACAATTTTGATAATATAAAGAAATAAAAAAAATAAAAAATGACTTTTATTTATAAAAAAATAACTTAACTATTGCACTACAATTTTTATAAATTATAAAAATAAAAATAATTTACTTAATTAATGTTTTACAACACCTCTTTCCTTTGTTCCCCAAATATTCATTCTCCATTTAATTCTTCTGGTCGGTTTCACCCTTTTATTTCCACAATATCAGTTACGATTTCAATCTCGATATCAGTTACGGTTTCACTTCCTCCATATTCCAAATTGCAAATTGTTTCTGTAACCATTTATCTTTCAACCATTCAATTCACGTGCCCTAATATATATAATCCGTTTAACAAAATACTCAAATATGGTCAAATATGGTTAGACATGTGGAGCAAATTAGGTACAATTTTTGTAATAAAGTGCACTTTTCGTAATCACATAAAAGGAGAATAGATACATTATTGTACACTGATAATTGTGATGAATAATATTAATGTTAATGATAAATGAAGATAATAAATCATTTCAAATTTAACGTGAGATATTTGATTTGGACAATCAAAGGAATAAATGATTTTAATTTCTTTTAATATTAATTTATTTTCATTCAAAGTAAATCAAACTTAATATATGTATATATTTGGAATGTTTTGATGCCAATTAAGGTTCTAATTGTAACGAAAATTTGGATAAACGTTTTAATATTTTGAGGTCAATTATGTTTTAACGTTCTAACGTAATATAGGCCAATCATTTTCTAACGTTCTAACATTCTAACAATTTTAATTATAAACACTATATTAAAATAAATAATAATATAATAATAATATTATTATTAAACCATCATTATTAATAATTAATAATAATATAATATCTAGCTAATAATAATAATAAGGGTCATGCTAACGAGTGCCCCAGGGGCACTGGTTAAGGATTCCAAATATAGAAAATATTCATTAAATTAATCAATAATTTAAACTTCCAATACATTGAATACAAGTATTTTCAAGAAAAACATACCTTTTATTTCTTAGAAAAGTCAATTATTTTAATTTTCAGTACATTTAATACAAGTATTTAATAAATAAAATATACCATTTTGAACTCTTAACCAGTGCCCCTGGGGCACTCGTTAGCATTGCCCTAATAATAATAATAGTTTTATGATAATAATAATAATAATATTGATTATTTTTATAAATGAGCGATTTTTTAATGTTGATTATTAATTGGGATATCTCTACATTAAAAAATATCTTATTTCTAAATATATTTAGTCAATTAATGATCAATTATAAATATATTTATATAACAACATTAACCCCAATAAAATTAAAAATAATTTAATTCTTGCAATTTTGAAAATTTAAAATTAATAATAATTTGAAAAATTAAGAATTCAATTCTCCAACAAATAATAGAAAAATCTCAAAAAATAAGTATTTAAATTTTCTATATAGTTTTAGAATATATTTTCAAAATAAGTATTTATAATTTAAGGTTTAAGAATACTCCTATGAATAATAGAAAAAATAAACTCACAATAAAAAATTAAAAACTTAAATGTCAATAATTTAATTGTGTACAAATATAATCATGTGTTATTAGATTGACTTTTGAGTTTTTTCGTCTTATTTTTTTTTTTGAAAATATTTTCATATTATTTTACTTCTCTCAATCGCACATGTTATTATATTAACATTATTATAAATAAAATTATACTAATTCTACAATATGTGGCAGTATAAGACTAATTTTAATATTAATAAAATATTCAACTAAATTTTTTTGTTATTATATTAATAAAATTAAGAATATTTTAATTTTTTTGATAAATAAAATATAAACTTATATATAACAGAATAATATTAGTAGAAAATATATTAATATGATAATATAATTGTTATAAGTAACATTAATAAAATAATTTAATATATTATAATAATAAAATAAATATTAATATTATAAAATTCAATTTTGAAATACCCGTGTATCGCACGGGCCAATGATTTAGTAATTTTCAATCATCATATTATGTAACTATATGATAACCTAATGAAAAGCTAAAGCCGAAGAACCTCACAAACTTCATTGACATAGGTATTTCAAGTTAAATAAAAGCTAATATATTATTCTATCGTCACAAATTTGAAATATTTTGGTATGTATTATCTTGAAGACAATAAATGATTTTTATTTGTTTTTAATATTAATTTATTTTCATTCAACTTTAATATACAAACACAATATATACATATATTTGGAATGATTTGAGGCCAATTAATTTTTTTATATCTGTAACAGAAACAGTCCTATTTTATTAATATTGCTTTAAATGCCAACAATAATTAATATATGATTTGTTTTAAGGTGTTGCTTTTAAAAAAATAAATAAAAGAGAGGTCTTAAAATAGAGTATTGCAAGAGAAAGGCAAAAGAAAAGATACAAGAAAAATAAAAATCAAATATTAATTAGCATATTATTTAAAAATATATATTAATTTTATATTTAATAATAAAATAAATTGATAAACTAAAGTTTTTAGATGAAATATAAATATTTAAAGAAATAAAATATTTTCTAACTTTATAGGAAATAATTTAAAATCGTCAATTATGTGAACAAATGTGAGTTATAATTGTATACATTAATTACAATTAATTAAATTTAACGATTAAAATAGAAAATTAAAAAAAAATTATGTATCGTCGATATTTTTTATCTTTTTATTTATTTATCACATTATTAATATTTATTATTATAATATAGTATTATTTTTAATTGGTTGATAAAAAATATATGAACCAATTTATTTCAAGTTTTTTTTGGCACATAAGGTCTACGCCTTCTTTGCCCACACATTTCATGCCGCTAATAGCTAAAGCATAGAATGTAAGAAAATTAGGAACTAAGAAGATGCTTTTTCCAATCAATTATTTAGTATAACTATACAAAACATTGCCAAATCATAATATCCTAAAATTGAGACAAAATTGAATATAGAAAATGGAACCATCTTTTCAGCATGTGGTATCAGCACTTCTCCTTAGAGTTAACATTGTTCCCTGTTGTCTCGAGATTCGGCTTCCTACAAAATATAATTGTCTTTCGCAACTGTAATCCAAGTCGATTTTGGTTAATGACTGCTTTAGTGTCCTTCAAAGTACATGTCATAAAGTCACAGCAGCCTCGAGGCCAGCATTACCTGTAAAAGAGAGAAGCCTAAGTTCAATATTTTAGAGTTAACACAACTATCAATACCCATCATTGAAATACCTTGTAATTTAGAGTTAGCACAACAATTCAAGTCACAGCAGCCTCGAGGCCAGCATTGAAATACCTTGTAATTTGTAAACTAATAACTGATTAATACATGTATCCCATGTTTTGGATCCTGTAGAGCTCAACAGAGCAAGTAGGGAACTCCAAACCTTGCCTCTTTTAGTTTTTGGATCGGTGAGCCCAGCTTCGCGTCTTCCTTTTCATGCACAGTGCAGATGTGTACCAAATTATATCTTTGAAAAATTAACGTTGTCGTTCTTCTGTCTCGTGAAAACGATGAGCAATGTTTTTGTTGCTTCAGCGTGTAGAAACTGAACATGAGTACCCTGATGTTGAAAGTGATGAGTTGAGTGTGAGATTGAGAGAACCAACTGAGAGTTGAGAACCACTCGGCACCAGCATCACCGACGGTTTCCCGAACAGATTCAGAAACAACCTCACAATCTCATCTGCAGAAACGATACAATCAAAAAATGAAACTGAATATTAACCACTATCGTCGTTGTCGCGGTGGTTTCCGTGGTCGTGGACCTTTCTTAAAACCTCATAATCGCAAAAAGTAACACCTTTACATATGTTAAAATTGAAAGTCCCACAAATTGAAATTCATTAACTGCATCAAACCATATCAGAAGAAAATACTCTAACCAAAGCAACAATAAATCATTAAAATCGGATTGGCAAGTACCTGAAACGGATTTGGTGTAGCTTTGACTTCTGCATCTTGGAACAGTGGCTTCAAGGTCAACAACTCAACAAAAATGCATCCCACAACCCACATATCTAAATGTCTGTTTAAGGAAAAATAAATGAACCACTATTAGAATGCTTTCAAACAGAATTCTGACACATTTATTTATTACACACAATTGATAAGTCTACCATTCAATTATGTGTATCAAAGTCAAAAAACAAAAGAGAAAAAAAAGTAACCTAAGTAAGGAATTGGAACTTGTTATGCTTTGTTTGTGTCAAATTGGGAAACATCGGTTGATTCAATAACGATGGAATTAGGAAACAGACAGATTATACTGGAGCCTCATGCCCTTCGAATTTAAATAACCTTCATCCCGTTAAATCCCACACCTGATAAGAGTTTCTTTGCTTCCTGTTATTGTTCCTTTCCAACACAGTATATTATCCTCCTCAGGGAATGCAGATATACCAGAATCTCCACTCATCTGAAAATCCCACATAAAACACACAAATAAATCAATCAGTCCGATAAGAAAAATATTGATTCTACTAATTGAACCATTCAGTCCGATAAGAAAAAGTAAGTTTATAGATAAACCGGCAGTGTAATAAAAATGGGCAACATGAAATGTAAGCATTATTAACGATACCTGTTACTGCCTCTGTATCAACAGCAGTGCCCGCTCCACAACAACTTGTCTTATACCGGGTGAAATAAAATTTCAGCACCACACTTTTCTGCAGTTGATGCTTCCATAGCTTCCATTTGAAATAAAAAGAGTTGACAAATTACAAAGGAAAATCTAAGAAAAATCGAAATAAAAAAACAAAAACAAACAAACGGAGAGATTGAATTGTCATACCATCTTTGCAACAAATTGAAAAACATCGAAATTTCAGAAAGAATCGTAATGAGGTTTGCAGAAAATTGAAAAGTCACACATCAACCATATCGAACCCGACACCACCAAACTCGCCACCGAAAACGCACCACAATTGATCTACCACCGTAAAATCGCACACCTCTGTAAAACCGATGAAAACGTCAGATCCGCTGTAACGCCGGAAACCCCATATTCGTTGTCGTATCAGATATTTTGGTTGGTACCCTGTTTCTCCTTTTTGATATCGCAGATTCTCCTTTTGAAACGATTCTGAAACTGTTACTTCAATTGCATGAATATAGGGAAGATTGGAAGTGGAAAAGGGAAAACAATAAATCACAATGATTTGGGTGGAAGCGGTTTGGAACGTGGATTGACAGAGAGAGTAAAGAATGTGTAAGTGCAAGATCATGAGAGGTTTAAAGATCCACCCTTACAACTGCCGCAACACACAATGAGGAGGGAAATGATGTGGATTATTGTGGGAAGAGATGCTGATGTGGCATAGCTTAGAGATGGGATAGTGGTAGACTCTTTTTATATGATAGATTTATTTGATTAAAAATAATAACAAAATTATTATTATTTTATGTTTACACAATCTCAATGAAAAACGTGGAAACATAAGGGGATGTGATTGTGAAAAAATACATGAGGTAGAAAAGAGAGTTGGTTTAAAGAATATTTTGGGTGATGAGAATGGAAAACAGTAGAGTAGATGACATTAACAATCTCTAATACGTCAATTTTTCACGTATACTTTTTTTTTTTGGTTAATATCATATTTTTCAGGGTCATATAGGAGCATTTTAGTTTATCTCTAATAAAAAAAATAGATTTTAATATTGCAATATCAATATTCTGTCATTTTAATTTTGAACCTTCATGTGTATCTAACTCACCCATTTCGCTTAGGTGGCATGTTTATTGTTTTTTTTCCTTCTTTTTTAAAACTATGTGAATTTTTTTTTGACATGTCATTTGATAATGTTATTAAGAAATAATTTGTTAAATACAAAATTTTACAAATTTCGTCCTTCTTATTTTTCCAAGGTTTTTAATTTAGCCACCTCCCTATGGGGGTCACCCCCAGCGAAAAACCCAAAATACCCCTGCTTCGGAAATGAACTTCCGAAGCATTGATTTTTTTTAAAAAATTTCACAATTCGGAAGTGCATCTCCGAAAACACCTCATGGGGGGTGTCTTTGGAGATGAACTTCCGAAAACACCTCATGGGGGGTGTGTTCGGAGATGTACTTCCGAAAACACATTTATTCAGATTTTGGAGGGTTTCGGAAATGAACTTCCGAATTATGCAAAAACTGTGTTTTTTTTTATGTTTTTTCTTAACAGTCTCGCATTTTTAATTAAACGCAAACGCCAAATAAAATAAGCAACATATAAACTGAAAATACTAATATGATAAATCAAATCCAAATAATATATACAAGCCGAAAATAATAATAATACTGTGCGAAAGATACAATCCGAAAACAAAAAATAAATAAACCCAACCACTACTGGGTGTGCCTAACCCTCTCTCCCTGGGACCTCCTCTGCCGCCTGTATGTCGCCGCACGGCCCGCATCAGTGACGATCATCTCCATCACGGCGACTGCCTCTGGACCGCCCTGCTGAACGACACCTCGATCCAACGCGTCCCGCCCAAGCATCTCTATCCGCTGGCAGATCGGCATGAGATCAATGGCGTGGTCATCCTCGGCCTGCTGGTTCTCCAGGATCTCCTCGTGTGCTGGCCTAGGAGAGCAGGGAACGTCGGGTCTCAGCAGAGGATGTGACACCCGATAGAACCATGTGACGTATCCCTCCTCACTGTGCCAGTCCTGTGTGACCCGAGTGAGACGGTACTCCTGCGGTACCACATGATGCTGCCAGTCCTCCCATATGGCAGTGAGCTGCACTCGGGTCACTGTGTCGGGAGCAGCCTCAAAGGGTGACCTGGGTATCCGCTGCACGAATCCGAACTGACGCATGTACCGCTCAGGGAGATACCGGACCATGATGTCGGTCCCGCATGCCAGCCAGCGTGAATATAGAGCAATGTCGTCAAAGGGGGCAATCTGAGCGTAGTCGCTGAACGGCCTCCAGGTGACATCGTCGTGCATCGTGCGGTCCAGGTATCCACGATATGGTCCCATCGCATCGTTCCCCCTCTAGAGAACGTATTTGGCGGCCCTGGGCATGGCGTCCACGTACGCAGGATCGATGTGAAAGCCGTGGATGCGGGAGAAGTAAGAGATGATCCAGCTCTGAAACAGAAACACGATAATGTATTAAAAATAAATACGAAACATAAATAAATAAATAAATACGATAATGTATTAAAATAAAACGTACCGTAAGTAGTGTGCAGGATCCGACCAACTGCCTCGTCCTCCAGTTGGAGGCCTCATTCAGCTTCTGGTAGAGGTATGCCAGAGTAGCTGCCCCCCAGTTCCACTGGTGAACGGTATCCAGGTCCATGAAGTAGCGGAGGTAGGTCACGTCGACGTACCTTGCACTCTTGTCCACAAAGCATGCAGCGCCTACCACATGCATGTACCAACACCGGAGAGCGCAGCCGCGGTGATAGTGTGTGAATAGCTCGTCACCCGCCTCCTCAGCCTCGGCCGCCGCGTCCAGGTGGTGCTCAAAATAGCAGCTCAGTGTGGTGAACTGGACATGAGGCCCAAATGTCGTGACGCACTCAAAGTGAGCAACCTCGTGCTCCATGCCCAAATAGAGCGTCATCCACTCAATGGCCTCGACCCTCTGGATCCGGGAGTGGTGCAACAGCGGCCCCCTAATTGGCAGGTGGAGAAGACACTGCACGTCATGCAAGGTGATCGTCATCTCCCCAACCGGCAAGTGGAAAGAGGACGTCTCCTTGTGCCAGCGCTCCACAAATGTCCCCTGCATGTCGGTGCTGATGGTGGTGTACCCCGTCATGCAGAGCCCGCTAAGCCCTGAACCTCCCACATGGTCGTTAAACCACTCAGATGCTGGTTTAAACAGACTGAAAATCTTCCGGGCGTGGTTCACCATTTTCAACGGCTCTCTCTCCTGTTACAAAAAAAAACAAATAAGCGACATATATTAAATAAGCGACAAATAAACGGTTAAATTATAAAAAATGGTGACAAATAAATGGTTAAATTATAAAAAATACCTCTCCCTCCCAGATACGCCGAGCGACGTGATCGTGGTAGTTAATCAGCACGGAAGTGTCAAAGGGCCCTCCCGGATAGCTGTCCTCCTGCTCATCCTCCTCCCCGGCTGGAGGGTCAACATCCGGTACCCCCTCCGGCTCGTGGTAGGGCACTGCCGCCACCTCCTCCTCATCCCCCTCCTCCTCCTCCTCCTCTCGCTGGCGGGAAGAAGATACCCGAGCCAACCGACTCCTAGATCCTGAAGCAGATGTACCCTCTCCCTCGCCCACAGGAACTCGCACACGTCGTCCCCGGCTCTGCCCCCGTCCCTGTGTCGACGCCAGTTGCGCCGCCGCCCGCTCGCGTCTAGCCGACGCAGTCTGGGTCTCCCTACCCTGTCTGATGCGTGATGGTTGGTTGCCTGACATGTTCCTGTAAACAATTGAAATCAATTAATATGCCACACAAAAGAAAAAACTAAAAAAATTGAACTTCTGATACAATTCGGAAGTTCATTTCCGAAACTGGGATGGAGGTGTTTTCGGAAATGAACTTCCGAAACACCCCTGCGATGAAGTTTTCTACAACTTCCATGGCAGACCCCAAAACCAGACTTAAAAACAACTCAAAATGCTTCTAAACAACCTAAATACTACTAACAACCTACCCATATATCATTTATGCAATTGAAAACCTAAATAACATGCATTTGAATAATGGATCTAACAAATTCAAAACTTACAAATTGAGTGATTTGAGGGCTTTTGAATGTAGTATAGCAATGTGATTGGAGCTTTGATGCAGCCTTGGAAGTGTGTTTGCACAAAATTTCTCCTCTGGTTGTGTTTGATGTTGAATTAGGGTAAATGAATGGGGGAGGGGGAGTGTTTTGCTTAATCTGCAAAACGCGCATTATTTCGGAAGTTCATTTCCGAAATGCTGTTTTCGGAAATGAACTTCCGAAATAAGACAATTATTTCAAAAAAAAAAGGCGCTTTCGGAGATGCATCTCCGAAAACACCTTTTTCTTGCATTTTGGAAATGCATTTCCGAAGTCAGGGGTAGTCTGGGTTTTTCACCAGAGGTGGACTAGAAGGTTGGGAGGTGGCCAAAGAAATTTTCTTTTCCAAACATAGAAACACCATTGAAGACAATAATATAGAATATGAAGGAGAGGCACAAGTGGCTAAGGGGTTGATGGAAGCTTGAAATTTGCTCGATTTCTTCAAGAAACATGATTGATTTGTGGATTTCGACTGTAATATTTCTTATTTTTGTTTATTGTGTTATTTTTGTTTAGTTAAAAGTGAATGTGTTAAATATATTTTTGAAACAGAATGAGTCTCTTCAATATCATTTTTCATTATGGGGGAGAGTTTGTTAAAGACAATACCATGTTTTATACTGGTGAAGTTTAAATCATTGTGTACAAACAAAATTCTGACAATTGTATGTCTCTAAGGTAGTTAATTTGGTGTTTGGCTGAAGTTTTGATAAAAAATGATTTTAGAGTTTAGAGTAAATTTTGAGGATAAGATGAATATTTTATGAAAGTTAATATGAATTATCGTGTTGCTGATGTTGCGACATATGTTGTGGGCAACAAAATTGACGCTGATGTTGCGACATATGTTGTGGGCAACAAAATTGACGAGGTGTTGGTTTCAAACCATAAACACTGTATACCAATTTGCAAACATAGTCTTCTTTGTCTTTTTCTAGAAATCCATCTGGTTGCTCCATGTAAATTTCTTCATGTAGATCACCGTGAAGGAAAGTCATCTTCACGTCCATTTACTCTATTTCCAAATCAAGACTAGCAGTTAGCCTAAGAACCATTCGAATAGATTGCATCTTCACAACCAGAGTAAAAATCTCACCAAAATCAACACCTTCCTGTTGTTTAAAACTTTTTACCACCAAACGAGCCTTGAATCTTCTTTAAGAAGTACACTCATCTTGCTTAATTTGATAACCCCATCTATTCGTCAATGCTTTCTTTGACTTCTCATCTAATTTCTATCTCTCATCCTTTAGAATATGCACATAAGCCACACACCCAAACACCCGAAGATGGTCGTAGGTGATAAGTGTCAAAATGTCGTTATTTTGAGTATATATTTGTGGCACTTATCGATTCTATTCTTTTGGTTTTTCTAATAAAATCCGAACTTTTTTTAATATATTAGTATATTTGCGTTTTGATTCATTTTATGTACCATTTGACCATTTTTCATTTGTTTTATAGGTATTTATGCATATCGGAGCCTCGAGGAATAAAGTGTCGAAGGCACGACTTTGATTTCGTAGTTTTTGAGCAATAAAATGGAAATTATGCAGAAGCTCGCTAAGCCAAGCTCAAGCGTGCTTGCATAAACGTGAAACAGAGAAAAATATTTTCTAAGCTCGTTGAGCCAGCTTAGCTCGCTTAGCCATAATTTCGCTGAGCCAGCTGAGACCGCTTAGCCAAGTCCACTGTAGCAGATATTTATTAACAACTCGCTGAGCCAGATAAGCTCGCTTAGCCAGCCTACGGAAATTTTTCTTTATATTATTTCATTTGTAACATAGTTAGGTTATTGGGTTTTGGGGATTTTTGCTCACAAACTTCATCACTCTCATTTTTTAGGTTAGATTAGGTTAGAAAACAAATATGGAGCTTGCATTGGATTGATCATCGAACGGAGCTGACAAACCGGGAGATCTTCAGTTCATTTCTCTTCCTCTTTGTGTTTTCTCTTATAGTTGAGTTTTGTGTATGTATTTACTTTGAACTCGTGTATATTTGTCTCCCATGGCATTATATAAAAATTGCTTTACAAATATGTGTTGATTGTTGTCTTAGAATTTTGCTCTGTGCTCGGGATTTGGTTTGCTTTAGAGATAAAATTCTTGAATCTTTATCTAGAATGATTATCTGTTAGTTTCTGAATTCTAGAGATAAATTTAGAGTTGACAATCACTTGTGTATCTGTCTTTAATGCTTTCGTGTTTGAGTGGCGCGCGAGAGATCTTCGATGCGAGAATACAGATGTTCTCGCGACTTTGCGTTAGAGATAACCTTGATTGTGAGTTGATCTCATAGGTGCTCCAGAGATTGACACAGATGTGAGAGATACGTGATGATATTGATGAGTATCGTAGGTTGAGTATATCTGGTCAATAAGTTTAAGTTTGTGAGAAGTAGATTGTATGCAATGCTTGATAAATCTTATCCTTCTGAAGAATGAATTCTTTTGTGTTGATATCTACTTTCTCGTTTTTTATACTTTTGCTCAGTCAAACCCGAGTTCGAAACCATATAAACCGTTGAATGACACTCTACACCATTCTCTGTGGACACGATAATTCTAGGATAAATATTTCCAATTATTTTGTTGCTTTCCGCTATGCCTGCTTCGACAGTAGGCAACATCTTTATCACTTCAAACATGATTTGGAACATCAAACTTCAACGAAACACATAGAGTGTGGTTTAAAATATGTACAATCGTGCTTAATGCCTCTCCCCAAAAGTATTTCAGCAACTTTGATTGAGAAAGTAAACATCTCACCCTTTCCACCAAAGTTCTATTCATTCCTTCGGCTAACCCATTCAATTGAGGCGTCTTTGGAGGAGATTTTTGATGACGTATTCCTTGATCTTGACAATACTTGTCAAAAGATCCTATATACTCTCCCCCGTTATCGGTTCAGATACACTTGAGCTTGTTCCCCGTTTCTCTTTCAACCGATGCTTGAAACGACTTGAAGGCATCCAACACTTGATCTTTCATCTTCAAGGTATAAGCTCGTGTTTTTAGAACAATCATTGATGAAAGTCACAAATTAATATGCACCACTAAGTGACCGTGTCTTCATTGGGCCACACACATCGGAATGTACTAAATCCAACATTTCTGATTTCCTCTTTGGTTCGGATGACATAAATGAAACTCTCCCTTGCTTACCCGCCAAGAAATGTGAACACTTTCTCAACTTTGCATTGGAAACACCATACAACACATTCTTTGTATCCAATATATTCAAACCTTTTTCACTCATATGACCCAGACGCTTGTGCCATAATTCGAATGAACTATCATTGTCACAAGTGTTGATATAGCACTTCGAAACCCCAAGTTGGACGGCATACAAGTTTGAATACCTTTTTCCTTTAGCACCCATCATTGAGTCTTTCTTTAACTTCCATTCATTGCCCGAAAAAGAATTATTATATCCTTCATTATCCAACTTTCCAATGGAAAAAATATTGAATCAAAGTTCCGGAATGTGTTTTACACCTTTGAGAACTAGTGTATTCCTATTGCTAGTTTCAACATAAATATCTCTCATTACGATGGCATTAGCTTGCCCATTATTTCCCATATGAACAACCCCAAAGTCACTGATCTCGTAAGTTGAAAAAAGATCACATCTTGAGGTTGCATGAGTAGAAGCATCACTATCAACCACTCAATCCATCTCATTACATGATAGATTGACATTCTCTACATAACTATCACAAACAATAAAGAAATCATCAACAATAGCAACATATTCATTTTTGTTGTTGTAGTTCTTCGTCTTGTTTTCCCTTTTTAACTTACGAAAATACCTCTTTATGTGTCCCTTTTCCCCACAATGACGACACTCAATATGAGAGAATCTATTATAGCCTCCTTGTGATTTACCACGTGAAGTTACACGATTACTTGAACCTCTACTTTGATGTCTCCCCTTGATTCGGTAAATAACACCTTGAAATATGAAGTAAAACCTTGTGACTTCATCCTCAACTCCTCATTCAACATACTAGTTTTAGCCAAGTCCATCGAGATGATACCATTTGGAGTGGAGTTAGACAAGGATGTCTTAAAAGTCTCCCAAGAATTAGGCAAAGTATCAATAAGCCACAAACCTTAAATTTCATCATCAAAAGTAAGATTCATCGCCGATAATTGATTTAGAATCTCTTGAAAAGTGTTTAAGTAATCAGTTATTGGTGAACTATCACTATACCTAAATGACATCAATTTCTTGAACAAGAACAACTTATTATTCCTCGTCTTTCTTGCATACAACTTCTCAAGTTTGGTCCAAAGAGAGCGAGCATGAGTCACCGAGCTCGCATGATTGAAAACATTATCATCCACCCATTGGCGAATATAACCACAAACTTCTCTATGCAACAAAGTCCATTCTTCATCACTTTTTCCATCATATTTTTCATTAGAGAAAACCTTTCAGTAAAAACCTTTCACATAAAGCAAATCTTCTATTTTTCCTTTTCAAACATTATAGTTGGAACCATTCAAACTCACCATCCTAGATGTGTTCGTCTCCATTGTTACACAAATCAAACCACGACTCTAAATACCACTTGTTGGGAGGAAATCACAAAAACAACGAAAAAACTCAACAATACAAACTCTCTCAAATATCACATGCAACTTAGAGACAATCAACAAAAATACGCCAAACAACACAACACAATTTTAGCATGGAAAAACCTTCGTTAAATAGGAGTAAAAAACCCACGGGACCCGTAGGCCACTTAAAATCTCCATAATAATCAACAATGAGTACAAGCAAAGCTCTCTCTAACACTATTTAGAGGCTTACATAAACATCATCAAGATCTACAATCAATCTTGGAAAACAACAAGAACAAATAGAGACAAAACAACGACCCAAAAACATCAAGAAATTTTGACCTCAAAGATCGACTCGACAAACTAACTTACAAAGCTTAGAATTCAATCTCCACCATTTAGAATTTGCTCCTATGAGTTATGAATGTTGTGCCGAAATTTCAGGATGATCCGAGCGTTGGATTTTGCACAAGTTCCGATTTTATGGAACTGATTTGTATAGAAAAGGGGTTGCGGAAATAGTGTTTTCTCTCTAGTTTTTCTTGTTGTTTCTCTCACGCAATTAATGAATGATCTAATTCTCTTTGTTGGATGACAACAAAGGCTTACACACACATTAGTCATTAACCACATTCAATTAGGTCTCTCCAAATAGGAGGGAAAGTCCAACAATAATATCCTACCCAAAAATCCTACACATTACCATTTCTAATCATCAACTGCATACTTCAATAATACATTTATTATAAAATACATTTTTCAATTGGCGGACTAATCTAAAGAACTCCTCATCTAAGTAGTTATGATTTGTACCCTATAAGAAAAAAGTTTTCTTTAAAATGTTACTACACAACCAAAATCCAATTCTCTTAATTTTCTTGGCTTATCACCACCGGTATAGTCTGGTTGAAGGATGAAGTAAGTGGGTCAAGTCTCCTTCCAATTGTAATTGCGGGGAATTAAACTGTGGTCCTTCCTACCAAATTCAGCGTCAATCAGATCCAATTCTCTTATTTTGATTTAAAGAAATATATAATGAATAAATTATCTTTATAAGTAAATAATTTTATTTAAAAAGTAAGATTACCTAAAAGAGAAGTGAAACAAAATTTGAGAAAACTCATAATTTAATTACACAAAGTGGGCCCTACATAAGCTACATACAATGTTATTGTCCATGTCTTGTTTCTCACCCTCCCAACATAGAGTGAATCGCCAGATTTAACTTCAAAAGTTCAAACATTAAAGATAAAACTTAGTTTCTCACGATTTTTGTGTGGCATCTCCGCCTCATTGACCCTTTTCTTTCTTTTATATTCATTCTCTTCTTCTTCTCCTTAGCTTCTACTATTCTTCTTTGTTCTCACTCTTCCACTCATTGCAATTTTCACTTCTTTCTCTGTTGTTCTTTCATGGCTCCAGCATTGGAAGTTCAAGGAGGAGAAACTGTGTCCCTAAACAATGTTAATGATGCTACGATTAGATCTAGAGTTACTGTTATTGGTAGTGGTAATTGGGGGAGTGTTGCATCTAAGCTTATTGCTTCCAATACCATTAAAATGAGCAATTTCCATGGTACTTTTCTTTCTTCTGTTTGTGTTTGTAATTATCTTTATTTTTAGTTCATTAGATTTGATGTGTTTCTTTGGATTTTAAGATCAAGTGCTTCTTTTGGACCAATCAAATTTGTTTAACATGTTCAGTGCACCGACACATGTGATTGATATTATGTCCGATATCCAACACGTGTCATATTTTTGACAATGACACTACACTAATCTATATTCTCTCTATTTTTATTTATAAACAAATTTTAATTTTTTACAGAATAAATATTGTATTTAGTTAAATTATATAAAGATTAGATACAGAAAATTTTGTACTGTGTGATCTAGCAGTGAAACGTTTGGGTTCTGAGGATGTCCTCCTCTCAAGGGCTCAGATTTAAAACCCGCTAGATACAAATTGCTTATTTAAAAAAAAAATACATTTTTTATTCGATAAATATAAAAAATTAAAATTTAATTATAAATAGGAATGGAGGAAGTATATTGGTTCACTCTAATCATTATAATTTTTTTTTAGTTTTTAAATTTATTGAATACCTATTATATTTGGATAATATATATAAAATATATACATTGACTGTTTAATATATTTAAATAAAATCTATTAAAAGTAGATTTAGATTAAATATTTTGAAATTATTCTTGAAATGATTGTACACATAGATTGAAAATCACATTGCAATTGCATTGCAGTGTGATGCAGTTGGGGATTACAATTTAAAATGTAATGGTAAAAATGCTTATGAGATTTAGGAATATGTAAATTTTAACTTTGTGTCAAACATAACTTTTCCACAAACCAATAGACTTTCATACATAATAATCATAAGTTTTTCTTTTTGATGAATAATTTGATAAATTCAGATGAAGTTAGGATGTGGGTCTATGAGGAGACATTACCAAATGGTGAGAAGCTCACAGATGTCATCAATCAAACCAATGTAAGGACTATATATCTACAGTAGCACCGATACATGCTAGTGTCCGATACCAACACACCACCAATACATGTGATTACGTTGAAATTATTTATTTTTCAAACTATTATCGATGTCAACATGTCAGTATGATAGTATCAATGTTGTGTTCGGTGTCAGGGTCAATATCGTGTCCAATATGAATTAGTATATTAATATTGCTTTTGGCAGGAAAATGTAAAATACCTCCCTGGAATCAAGCTTGGAAAAAATGTTGTTGCAGATCCGGACCTCGAAAATGCAGGTATTAAATTAATACTTTTATTTCAATATATTTTACTATGAATTAGAGAATTAAATTTTCAAATAGGAAAAAAGAGATAGTAAACTTCATAAGCATTAAAAAAATTGTTTTTACATTTTTTAGGGTAAGGCGTTGGTGTCAAGTTGTGTATGGTGTTCTGATTGAGTAAATTATGCAGTGAAGGATGCAAATATGTTAGTGTTTGTGACACCACACCAATTTATGGAAGGAATATGCAAAAGAATAGCTGGAAAAATAAGGGCAGATGCTGAGGCTATTTCCCTTGTTAAAGGTATGGAGGTTAAAATGGAAGGCCCTTGCATGATCTCAACTCTCATTTCTGATGAACTTGGAATCAATTGTTCAGTTTTGATGGGAGCAAACATTGCAAATGAGGTAGTTAGATTTATTCCCAGCTAGTTGCATTTCTGGAATATGGATACTCAGGGTTGTCTTGAGTTTTTGGAGACTCTGTGTAGGTTATGGTTTAAGCGTGGAAAATCAAATAGAGATCCTGTTTTGTCATGGTTTAACTATGACAAATATTTATGAGACTCTTTTTAGCCACACTTTAAACGTGTCAAATTTTAGGCCATGTGTCCGCTTTCCACGACCTCAAAGATAGCCCTTATGATACTTTACAACTATATTATGGTGCTTCAATTTCAATTGTAGGACAGTTAAATTTCGTGGGAGAAACTTTGTTTTCTCTCTCTCTCTCTCAAAATGTAATAGTTCTTACAGTTGGAGTATCATACTATAGCTATAGCCGTAGAGGGTCCAATTTTGTGTTTTTGGATATTTTGATTAATTGAATTTTGTACAGATAGCTGTAGAGAAGTTTAGTGAAGCAACTGTTGGATATAGGCAGAACAAAGAAGCTGCAGAGAGATGGGTTCATTTGTTTTACACTCCCTATTTCATTGTGACAGCAGTAAGTGCAGCAATTTTGTAAAAAATTAATCACAATTTATTTTGAATTAAATTGAGAAATTTGATCGCCGAGATCATCTGCACAATTATAGTGGATGCAGAACGGTTGGATCTAAGTGTAGTTAGTCAAATTGGATCCTTTATATTGCAATGTAGAGGATCCAGGCTCGTAGTTGGATCTTTTACCTAGATCCAACGGCTTGGTAGTTGTGTAAAACTCACTTTAGATGGATCGCGTATCAGATGTGAGACACGACAATGATACTGTGATTACATTCAATTATTATATTTTTATTCAAATTATTACTTGTGCCAAAAGTCAGTCTTGAGTCTGATGTCTGTGTTTGTGCTTCATAGTTTTGTGGCCGTTGCTGAGGCTTTAAATTCAGAAACATGGTCATGTAACATGATAGAATCAAGTGATCATGAGTAGTTTCAAATTTGTGAAACACTATCATACTACTTGTGCTTATGATTTTTTTTTTGTTCTATATTAAATTTTTTATTAGGTTCAAGATGTTGAAGGAGTTGAATTATGTGGAACTCTAAAAAATGTTGTGGCCATAGCTGCAGGTTTTGTTGATGGCTTGGAGATGGGAAATAATACAAAAGTAAGCTTAAATGTATTTTAGGATATGAAAAATTTCATGGATTATTGTTATGTCTAAGATTCTTGTAATATGTGTAGGCTGCAATCATGAGACTTGGTCTTAGAGAAATGAAGGCATTTTCAAAGTTGTTGTTTCCTTCTGTTAAGGATAGTACCTTTTTTGAGAGCTGTGGTGTAGCTGACCTTATCACAACATGCTGTAAGTAAAAGAGCTAATTGTTTTCACCCTCTATTAATCGGATTTGAATTCTCTGCGGTCGAAAAACCTCGATTGTTAGATGAAGATCAGAGAATTTAGAGTTTGACTTCACAAATCATATTTAAAGTATATGAAACATTGGCATGATGTCACTGTTGTCAAATATCGGCTATGACAGCGTCAGCCAGACGGATATCAACGGCGGTTTTTAGCCTCTGAGTCATGGCCAAATTTATGATGGATGGTGGCACCATAGGGCCATATGCAAATATGACAATGCGATATGTTCGGCTTTGTGTCGAATTTTAGGCTCTCAACCATCGATAATTGAAGTGACGGAATATAATCATGTGCCGGTGCTATTTACCGACACATGTCAAATATCAAACACGCCTTTAATTTTAGTCTTATATATTTTAACATCGGAATTCATTTTGATTCATTAACTTAAAAAATATTCATATTAGCCCGTTAATTCTTCAAAACGTATCATTTTAGTCTTTTTCGACAAATTAACAACGAAAAAACTCTGAAATCGATCACTAAATTTGTCGTTAATTATACGAAAATGACTAACATATTACGTTTTGAAGAGCTAAAGAACAAATATAGATATTAAATCTTTAAAATATTAATTTTGAATATAGACAGTTCATTTTCGTCCAACAATTGAAGTCTATGGATAGTATTATGTAGAGACTAATTGAATATTTTACTTGATCAAGTCCATTGCTTGTTCAGTTTCATAAAAAAAAAAAAAAAAAACATATCATCTGTTGCTGCAGTGGGTGGAAGAAACAGGAAAGTTGCTGAGGCTTATGCAAAGAATGGAGGGAAGAGGTTTGTATCTGTTTTGTTTTTTTCTTTCTCTTTGGTATATAACTCCAAGGTGAGAAAAGGAAATAGTTGATTAGTTATATATGATTTTCAATTTTCTCTATAGATCTTTTGATGAACTTGAAGCTGAGATGCTGCAAGGCCAAAAGTTACAGGTATAATCATGAATTTTACTCTGTCAAGCCAAAAACTATAATGTTTACTTTTGAATGTAATAGTTAGATACTCTTAAATATCAATCACATATTCATTCTAGTGTTAACTTTGATCCACAAACACCTCTGAAATTAGACATGCATCAGTATCTCAGTGTCTGACCTCTAAAATTAGACGCGTCTCTAAAATTAGGCACATTTTAATGTCTGATATGCACAAGTGTCTCAGTGTATGAGCTCTAAAATTAGACACGCCTCAGTGACTGTTACGCTCACGCCTCTGAAATTAGGCATGTCTCAGTGTCTAATACGCATCAGTGTCTTAGAGTATTGTAATTAGGCACATCTAAGTGTCTGATACGTACATGTATGTATGAAACTAGTATGTTTTATGACTTAATTTTAAATTTTGGTGCATCAATTAGGGTGTCTCAACTGCAAGGGAAGTATATGAGGTACTAAGCCATCGTGGGTGGTTAGAGTTGTTCCCTCTCTTCTCAACGGTACATGAAATTAGCAGTGGCCAACTTCCACCATCAGCCATAGTTGAATACAGTGAGAAGCTACCAAGATCCTTCTAATTCAAGGTGCTAGCTTGAAGATAGTGCTGTTGTTTTTATCAAGTCAATCAGTTATAATGACTCTAATTAAAATTGTCTTTAAAGTCATCATATACGATTAATTTTAATTGTTTCACAGTGTATTAAAATTATAGTCATAAATTATTATAGTGAATAATTGTGACTATAATCACAATTATGATAGATCATTTATGTTGATTTTCGCTTATACTTATATAATTTACAAAGTCAGTGTTAAATGAATGATTCCAACATATTTAACAAAAAAATATTAATATTAATGAAAGAATTACATATAACCGACTCTTTCCGCATAATGAGATGTAAGATGTAGTGGATTCAAATTCGGATAAATTTTTTGAGAGAGAGTTTTATCAAAGAAGCCTTCAAAGCATTCATAATCGTTCCTCGCCGCCGCAATGGCCGGACCATTTCCCAACAACTCTCTCCACCGCCGTCCTCTTTCGACATAAACTTCGGAAGCGGCACCGGCTCCATACGCTCTTGCCTCATCTTAATATCACTCAGTTCCATTTGTAACGGAAACTTCACCACCCCAAACATACCAGTATAAATCTTCCTCTTGCTACCGCTCCTCCGGTACCGGCTTTCCTTGCCAGACGGTGATCGGATTCCGGGAACAACCGCGTTCTCTCTTCTTGTTTGCGGTTCGGTTTTGCGTGTTATAACTTTTCCGAAGATAACGACGTCGTTTGGTAGTTCAGTTAAATTACCGTGGGGAAATTCAAAGTCGGTTTGGGTCGTTGTAGAAACGGATTCGGGTTCAAGTAGTTTGTTATGACCTTTCATGATTTTGATGGAAAAAAAAGAGTGAAGAGTTGTGAATGATGTTTGAAATGAAAATGAAGGAAAGATATTTATATAGTTTTTTTTCTTCTTAACAAATATATTATAGTTGGAATGAAAATGAAGGAAAAGATATGGGTCATGCATGCTAGGCGTCATATCTTATGCGTGGTACCCACACGTTAACGACCTATTGTGAGTTTTATTTTCTAGAATGCTTTTTTTTCTTTTGGTGATTTTTTTCTTTGTTTTATTGGAAGTGGATCTATTGCGCTTAAGTAGGGGGTGGACAAGATATTTCGAACCGGTACAAACTGTCTGATCCAATAAACTCGTAGGTAAGTTAGTTGACTCATGCGGTTTATTCGGTTTATTCGGGTTGACAAAGATGGGTATTAATGGATAACCTCGGTCGGTTCCGGATGGCCAAAAATTATCCATTGTAATCCAAATTTAACAATGTCATACCCCAAAATTTGCCCACCATATTTTCATGCAAGACTCATCCAAGTACCAAAAGCTCAATACTTAACTGAATGCACACCCTCCTAATCAAAGGCTCCTAAACTAGGTTTTTGAATTTCTTCGTGAAAAAGGGTAAATCAAGGTCTCCAATGGACTTCATATAACTCATAAGCTTCAAAGGATCCTCATGCCAATCTTCAAGCTCTGATTCACCAGATTGCTCACTCAACTGCTCAGATGGTCATCAGTCGACTAGTTTGACCTAAAAGTCAACATACAGTTAAAACTCCTGATTTTTGGTCAACATCAATGTTTTGAAGTTACATTCATCATTTGATCAAGGATTGGTCATGATTCATCAAGGAAAACTCAGAAATCATAAAAACTTGAAGTTGCTAAATTAGGGTTTCTAGGAGAAAGTCAACCCAACTTTGACTGATCATATCTCTCTCATACTTTATCACAAATTCTCCAACCAAATATCATTATCAAGGAAATTCAATTCTCTACAACTTTGATGTTGGGTCCAAGATCCAGAAATGTTTCAGCATAAGAGATATGAGCCAAAATATTACAGGTCCTTCTAGAAGCTCGCAAAAAGTTGTTTTTTGTCAAAGCAAATATCATCAAGATAAAATATCCAAATGCAACAAAGGTTCCAAAGTAGCTTGTAGAGGGCATTTTGAGCTTTCCAAAAAGTCCTAGAACACTTTCATACCTTAAAAATTGAGGGATATATGCTTTTTCAAAGTTGGCCAATTTTTGTTAAAATCCATGAAGCAAATAAAGGTCAAAATAGATTTTCTTCCAAATGGGCCTGACTTTTTATGACCCAAACTTTTTCCTAAAGCCATTAAGGAGCTCCAAGTTCAATGTCACGCCCATGTGATTTTTATTTTTATTTTTAGTGGATTTTATTCATTTAAAGATTCAATTTAAATCAAATAGATGGAAAATTGATAAAAGATTGACTTTAGTCTTATTTCCCAAGCAAATCAAATCATCCAAATGACCTATAATTGATTCAAAATCGTGATCCACATGATTCAAAGAAGAAGATTGAAATTAGGCCAATTTTAGGAAGTTTGGAAATTGATTTTTAATCAAAATTAATCTCTTGATTCAAAGAGATTTGATTCAATTATGGTGACCTAAATCCATCTATTATAAATACCTAACTCATTTGGATGCAAAAGAAGAAAAGAGAGAGAGGCAGAGCAATATTACATGGTGTCATACCCCAAAATTTTCCTTCCATATTCCATTTAAAATGATTCAAAGTTCAAGATTCAATCCCAAAGCTTTGCTCAAACAATCCCAAGATCCACAGTCAACTGATCCAATCCTAAAGGGCAACTACAATCCAAGCATGATTCAAACCTATGATCATTGGTCAAACATCAAGTATAGAGGTGCATAACCATCATTTGATCAAAGAATGATCATGATTCCATTAATAGAAACTCAGAGATGAACAAATACAAAAAGGTTCAAATTAGGGTTTCTTAGGAGAAAGTCAACCCAACTTTGACTGGGCATAACTTTCACATGGAACATCAAAAATTCCCCACTCAAAGCCTATTTTGAACCATCATAAATGTCAATGTTATAATTCCCGAAGTCTTTTGGAATTTAAACGTATAGCTAACTGAGCGTAGGACTGGAGAACATCACGAAGATTGGGATGGGTACAAATAAACTTTGAGCCTCTATCCTTTGTTTCTTTAAACTGTGAACCAGGCCACGTTACAACCCTTAAAAGTCCTAACTGAAGCATGGTTAGTTCGAAAGCATATCGTTACTAAAGGTATCCCGACTCCTTAAGGTCTACTATAACTCTTGAGTTGATATCACTTTCTTACAAAAAAAAAACTTCGTTTTATTCAAAAAAATGTTTTTAAACTTTCAAGACAAACATATGCATTCGCATCTTATGAATTTCATTACAAAGTACACTTGTCTATGTGGATTCAGATGTTTAAACATCAGGGAGAAGTTGCATGGAGCATGGCTAATGGCCAAAAATCCTACTGACTGACGAAGTAGCTTTAAAAACTCGTCAAAAGAAGAAACATCCCTTACGCATGACTGGGATGGCTAATGTGTACACAGGGCATAACCCGTCATTATCCCATTTACATGGGGCAGTCTAATCAAGATCCATGGAATCTCTCAAAGACGCTGAATAGCCCATGGGGCAAGCCCATTGTCTGGGGCACGTTGCAAAGGTCACTCAGTATCAGATGATGTTAATGCCGCTCTCACATCCTTTCCAGGAACCTTTATAGGATATTTCTCAATCTGTCCATATAGTCTTCTCTAAGACATGTTCAAATACTTTTTACCCTTTCCAGGAGCCTTTTTCAGACAGTCGTTTAAAGACCCACCTTCTTATCCTTTCTATTTTCAAACCCTTGCAGACAGTCTTCTCTAAGACATATTCATTTCCAAGAACCTTTTCTAGGTAGTCTTCTGTAAGACATCTCTTAACCTTTTTTCAGTTAGTCTTTTAAGACATATTCAAACTTCTCTTATGCTTTCAAGAACCTTGTCAAACTTTATTTAAAGTACAGAGTCTTCTCTAAGACAGTTCACCATCCTTTCTAGGGTGATCTTCTTCAAGATGTCTTTTCCTAAGTTTTGTTTAAAACCCCACATTCCTTAAAACGGTCTTTATCCTCTATAGGAATATTTTTGACCATCTGCACAAACATATCTCTTTGAGCTTTGTTTAAAGCACAATCTTATTTAAGACAATTTCTCATTTTTTCCAAGGACCTCTTCAGGTAATCTTGTAAAAGACATCATCTCATTCTGAGTACTCAGCAAATCACTGTCCGTCACAACTCATTCTGAAAAGCGTCTGCTTCACATTCAAATCAACGCTTAGCATCAAGGAGACCTCGAAATTGGTCTAATCAAAATGATCATTCCTGACAAAAACCCTTGAATGGAGAAACCACGTTCAGAGGGTTTTCCTGAAAACAGGGGCATACAATCAAGAATCCTATTGACTAGGGGCATATCTTTTAAGAATTCAAACACTAGGGCAATGCATATCAGGCAAGACATGGTGAAACTCGGGTTCTCTCTAAAGGTCCTTCCTTCAGATTAAGGGGCACGTCTCTCAAAATTTCTGATAATCGAGGAGTCACACTAGTATCATACAAGGAGCATTGTTGCATAATTGATCTTCCCATGCCTGTACTATTTACGCTATGCAGTGTGGGATCGGCATATATGCATAATTCTCATTTATTTTGAGAATCTCATTACATGACACATGCATCATAACATTGCATAAAACTAACACTGCCTTTTCAGGTCACTTCGTAGTCAAGAGGATGTTATCATCACATTACAGCGCAAATACGAACGTATCAACGATTCAATCTTAACAGATACAATTCCAATACCTCATTCCAAGTCTTTCTTCAAAGAAAATTCAGAAGCAATCTAAGAATTTCTTACCTCTCCAGGTAGTCTTGTCCAAAACAATTATCCTAACCTTTCCAAGCAGTCTTGTGTAAGACATATCCTAACCTTTCTAGGTAGTTTTGTTTAAAATATTTCACAGCCTTTATAGGAACCTTTCTAGGTAGTTTTGTTTAAAACATTCCACGACCTTTACAGGAACCTTTCTAGGTAGTTTTGTTTAAAATATTTCAGAGCCTTTATAGGAACCTTTCTAGGTAGTTTTGTTTAAAACATGTCGTGTCCTTTATAGGAACCTTTCTAGGTAGTTTTGTTTAAAACATCTTTTGTCCTTTATAGGAACCTTTCTAGGTAGTTTTGTTTAAAGCATATCGTGTCCTTTATAGGAACCTTTCTAGGTAGTTTTGTTTAAAACATATCGTGTCCTTTATAGGAACCTTTCTAGGTAGTTTTGTTTAAAACATCTTTTGTCCTTTATAGGAACCTTTCTAGGTAGTTTTGTTTAAAGCGTATCATGCCCTTTGTAGGAACCTTTCTAGGTAGTTTTGTTTAAAACGTTTCATGTCCTTTATAGGAACCTGTCGAGGTAATTTTGTTTAAAACGTTGCATGTCCTTTATAGGAACCTTTATAGGTAGTTTTGTTTAAAACATGCCATATCCTTTATAGGAACCTTTATAGGTAGTTTTGTTTAAAAACGTATCGTTCCCTTTATAGGAATCTTTCTAGATAGTTTTGTTTAAAACGTATCGTTCCCTTTATAGGAATCTTTCTAGATAGTTTTGTTTAAAACGTATCGTCCCCTTTATAGGAATCTTTCTAGATAATTTTGTTTAAAACGTATCGTTCCCCTTATAGGAACCTCTCTAGGTAAGTCTTGTTTAAGATATCCCGTATCCTATCTAAGAGCCTTTCCAGGTGAGTCCTGTTTAAGACGTACCATAACCTGTCTAGGTAGTCCTGTTTAAGACGTTTCATATCTCTTTAGGAGCCTTTCTAGGTGAGTCTTATTTAAGACATATCATGCCTTTATAGGTAGCCTTCTTAAAATGCTTATCCAATCTTTTCTAAGACACACTTAGTTCTTTTAAAGAACTCCTCAATTAGTCTTCTCCAAGACATTCTTCCTAAGCATTGTTCAAAGCCTAAGCTTCTTCGCATTAACCTCTGATATACCCTATTCAGGAGCCTCTTCAGGTAGTCTTCTATAAGACATTACTTTATATCTCTTCAGATACAATCAATATGACCCTGGTACGAAGAGCATGTGCTCTGGACAAGCATCTTGTCAAACAAATAAGTGGCATCTGTAAGCCCATCTCCCACAGAATTCCTTCCCTACGCAAGCAAATTTCAGGGCATTTCAGTGTCCAATCATCTTCTACCTCTTCAGGTTCAAGAAGATTGAACAGGGCAGCTGTCATACCCCAAAATTTGCCTTCCATATTCCATTTAAAATGATTCAAAGTTCAAGATTCAATCCCAAAGCTTTGCTCAAACAATCCCAAGATCCACAGTCAACTGATCCAATCCTAAAGGGCAACTACAATCCAAGCATGATTCAAACCTATGATCATTGGTCAAACATCAAGTATAGAGGTGCATAACCATCATTTGATCAAATAATGATCATGATTCCATTAATAGAAACTCAGAGATGAACAAATACAAAAAGGTTCAAATTAGGGTTTCTTAGGAGAAAGTCAACCCAACTTTGACTGGGCATAACTTTCACATGGAACATCAAAAATTCCCCACTCAAAGCCTATTTGGAAGGAAATTGGATTCTCTACAACTTTGCCTCTCACAAGCCAAGGCTAGAAATGATTCATTTGAGAGATACAGTGCAAAAGATTACAGGTCATTTTCAGGCATCCTCCAAAAGCAGTTTTTTGTCAAAAAGGATATGATCAAGATAAAAGCTCCAAATGAAAAATATATTCCAACGTGGCTTATAAAGGACCTCTTGAGGTTTCCAAAAAGTCTTAGAACTCCCTCATAGCTTAAAAATTGAGTGAGATATGATTGATCAAAGTTGAGTGATTTTTGGAGGCAAAATGTGAAAAAAGAAGGTTCAAATTGAGAAACTTTGCAAATAGGCCTATGGTTTTTTGATGCAATCTTGGTCCACAAGTCATTAGCATGCCCAAAATCATTTGCCACGAAATTTAGCATTATATTTGATTTAATATGATTTTTTATTTCATTTTAATGATTTAATTAAGATAAAAATCAAATATTTTGGTAAGGGAGGTATATTGATTGTTTCCAATCAATTCTAATGACAAAATATATTGCAATTTTCGTGACAATTGGATTGGGAAAGAATAAATCAATTTTAGCCAAGAATAGAAATTTTTGAATCAAGAACAAAATCATATTTCCTCAAACTTGCAAGATTTGATTCAATGATCTTTGGGCCTTTATTTCTAACCTAATTCCTTCATCTATAAGTAGAGAAGAGAGGGCAATAGACTAGGGGTCGGAAAATTCTGGAAAGAAGGAGTGCAGCCAAGAACAAAAAAAATCCATCCAAAACTCAAATTCGGTTTGGAGGAATTAGGTTGTTGCAAAGAGATTTAAAGCTGGCAAAAGATTCCTTGGATCATTCTGAACCTGTGTGGATCATCACTCGACCCCAACAACCCCAGAATAATCTCCTATAAGCCAAGGTAGGTCTTTCTGAAACTTTGCTCGATTTGCATGATTGAAGCATTCATATGTTAATTTGTTTGTGTATTATGATTGGTGTGATGATTGTGAACGTTCCTGAATAATTAATTGGGTTTCTGGGCGTGTTTGGCATGATTCACCATTATCGGCCGAATTAGGGTTCATAAATTGGATTTGGGGCTTTCTGGTTAGGGATAAAATTAGGGGCAATTGAGAACACCGTTGAATTCGTATTATCTGGACGAAGAGTTTGAGAGTGTCGCGAAACGTTTCTGTTGCGTATGCATGGTTTTGGTATTGCAGGGTTAAAAGGCTACGAATGTGTTCGTAGCAAAATCGTAGCAGAATATATGTGTGATTTGCAGGTCTGGTTGGGGAAGATGACTAGGTGTCCTCACGGTATTGGCGAATTTGAATTTCGCGCGCGTTACCATGTGTCTGTTTGTCTTTTTTATTTATTTCATTCAAGATGTTTTGTTAACACATCAACGACACAGCTGAGTTGGTAAGCGCGTTTGGGGGTTATACCAAGGGTCCAGGGTTCAATCCCTGGCCCTTGCTATTATTTTTTCTGAAATTTCTAATTCCTGATCCTGCGCATGCATCATCATGGGGTTCATCGTAGACTCTTAAAATCTGAACCATTCAACCTCCATCCATCTAGATCACACGCTCCAGATTTATTCCCCATACCATGTACCACACTAACAACCACATCAAATCCCAATCCTAATAAACTATAATAATTTTAATTAATTATTTATTTTAATTAATCTCTTTTAATATATTTATTTATGTAATAATATTTATCTTTATAAATAAATTAGTACACGATAATAATATTAAAAATGTCAATTTGTTGTTCGTTCCGATTAAATCGATTAATCGCTATGGTCAACAATAATTTTAATTAAAATGTATTTAATTAAAATACAATTAATTTCTATTTGATTAAATGGTTTCGACTATCTTATTAGTCGCGATGATTAATCTTTCTATTTTCCTTATTCTAATTCGCTATTCTTTTTAATCGAATCAATCGATTACGAGGGGTAACGATACAAACTAATTATTCATAAAATTATTAAAAAATACCTTAATTCATTATTAGTGATAATCGAATCAATCGATTAAAATTGGTAGTGATGCAATTTCAATCTTTTAACTATGGCGATCGAATCTATTGATCGTTGCGGTTAATAGTGCTAAATCAAATCAGGGTTGTACGCCCAAATCCTAAAACACTTCCCAAATCTAAAACATTCCAAACACTTCAAATCAAACTACGGATTTTTATCCTTATTCAAAACTACTATGGGCCTTCAAAAAGCCTTCAAACCATCAAATCAAATCCCAATTTTAGGGCGTACAACCCTTCCCCGAACTACGTTGACTCTGATTCTCCATAAGGAGATACGTAGGCACTTGGATAACCAAGGGGAGTCCCCTTCCCTCTAAATCTCATTTTTCCCGATTCGTTCCTCTTAATTATTTAACCCTCGAAAGCATAAACCTTTATCTTTAAATGTCAGCCTTTAGGAAAGGGTTGAGGGTGCCTAACACCTTCCCTCGACCTGAATATAGTATCTTACCCTGATCTCTTAACTACGTAGGGTTTCCTATTCGCCCTTCAGAATAGGTGGCGACTCTAATCTTTAATTTTTAGGGCAGGTTGCTACACACGGTTCAAAAAAATGTGAAACAAGGTGGAGGCAGTCAACTAACTCCCAAGCTGAATCAAGAAGTTTTGAGGATCAAACAACCTTCCTGGGACGTTTTAGAAACTCTCCCCATCAGTCCCAGGTGCTACAGCATATTTGAGTTGCTCACATCACCTCACGGTTTGCATCAATTTTTTTCCAAATCGATTTCAATCATTCGCTCATTGTAAATCTGCTTTGACTCCATATTTGCGTTAGTAATGATGTTTGCGAAGTGTTTGGATCGTTCAATTTAAGTTTTGACGCAGGAATACCATGATGCCATTCTTAGGGTTTCAAAACCTCTAATTGGGATCCCTCGTTCTAAGCAAAATTGGGCCAAATCGATGGCACCATTGAAACCGGAGCATCAATTCCAATCGAACCATGGTTTTCCCTTGAACTTATATTGTGTATTGCTAATTTGTGAAAGTTGCAGGTGTTAGCCACGAATGAAACCGTAGCAAAACTAAGGCCAATTCGTAGCTAATAGAAACTGGGCTCAATGAAGATGATGAAGCCAGGGCGCGTGCGTTTCCAATTTAAAATTTTAAATATCTTGTTTTCATTAATACTATCAGTGCATTTGGTTTTGTTTGCAGCGGATGTAACATGGCCCAATGGCAAGGAGAAGCGCGTAAGGCCTTTATGTATGAGGGAAGGGGTTCGATCCCCACTCTCAACATTATTTTGACAATTTTTCTTAGGTTGCTTCTGGCTATAGATCTGACGCGTCCAGCAAACAAAGGACCATCGTGCGCCCTCATCGTACAACCGTTTAATAATCTCAGATGTAGATTTAGTGCCCATGAACCGTTTGAGCTTACTAATTCACACAATGCTAATTTACTCTTGGCCTTCTTCGGTCTTAAAGAACATTCATAAATGGGCGAGAAATTTTATTTGGAGTGGGGAAAGTGACACTCGCAAGCTTGTTACGGTGGCCTGGGATAAATGTTGTCGACCTTATGAGGAAGGAGGCATGGGGATTAGATCACTGGTTACTTTAAATGAGACTGCAAATTTGAAACAGTGTTGGGATTTAGTAAGCTCTCATGATCAGTGGGCTTGCTTACTTCGTGCTAGAGTTTTGCGGGATAATCAACCGATTTCGTACCATATTTTTTCTTCTCTGTGGAGCAAGTATGAGAGCTTCTTGGGAAGATGTTAGAAGTAATTCTGGCTGGCTCATTGGCAATGGGAAAAATATTAATTTCTGGTCCGACAGTTGGAACGGTTCCAATGTGCTTGACACTCTTAACGCAACCGAAGGTTCCCATCCTTTCGCAAAAGACAAAGCTGCAACATACATTCAGAATCGCCAGTGGCAGCTCCCTAATGCAATCCAAATAATGTTTCCAACCCTTGCTAACTTACTGTCTAATGTTCATCTATCCATGTTAGAAAAAGACGACCTCTTTATTTGGACTCCAGCAGCTGACGGCATTCTAACCTTGAAAGCAGCTTATGACTTTAAGTCTTGCAATTACAACGATTTCGATTGGGGGAAGCTTATCTGGAATGCCCACATTCCAGCCTCGCAATCTTTGGTTTTCTGGAGGTTGCTTCATAATAAAGTTCCGACGGACGATAATTTGATTATTCGAGGAATTCAGATACCTTCAATTTGTAATCTCTATTGTGGAACACTTGTTCTTCTCTTGTCCTTTTGCAGCCAGGATCTGGAAATTTTTATCTTCGATAATGTCGCATAATTTTTCCTCTGTTACGGATGTTTGGACTGCTTACAAAAAGCTTAATTCTGATCAGAGTAAGTTGGTTCTTCTGGATGCAAGTATTAGCATAGTTAATACGATTTGGAAAGCTCGTAATCTGAGCCGGTTTGAAGATAAAAACATCACTTGGACATCCGTTTTGAACTTGGTCAAGGTTGAGGTTGCGTTCACGGGCAATACTACTCCGAAAATCGGTTCAAACTCAGTCTTGGATTTTCAGCTGCTTAAGAGTTTTAACATTAAGCTTAATCCTCCCAAAGCTTTTATAGTTAAGGAATTCTTGTGGCATCCTCCTGTTCTTCACTAGATAAAATGCAATACAGATGGCACATCGTCGGGGTGCCTCAGAATGCGGCTTGCGGTGGTATCTTCAAAGATCACACGGGTAAGCATCTTGGTAGCTTCTCCAAATGCATTGGGCCTGGGAATGTGTTGATGGCTGGGCTTGTTGGAGCCATCTTGGCTATTGAGATCGCGAAGCAGAAAAACTGGACCAATTTATGGCTTGAAACTGATTCTAAGTTGGTGGTGTTAGCTTTCTCCAAACCTATTGTTGTCCCTTGGGCTCTTCGGAACAGATGGGAAAATGTCCTTCATCATACTAGAAATACTAATTGTTTGGTAACTCATATTTTTAGGAAAGGAAATCACTGTGCGGATAGACTCGCTAACTTAGGATTACATGTTCAGGATTTTATTTGGTGGGAAGTTGTTCATTGAGACATACTAATGGAAGTTGCTAAAAACTCTTTTGGTTTTCCTTTTTATAGAGTTACTCACTAAGGGGTTTTGGTTTGGTCCCCTTTTTTTCCTCTTTATCTGTAACCTTATTTTTTTCTTTAATATATTTTATGGTGGCCAGTCCACCATAATATTAAAAAAAAAATTCAAGTATGATAAGTGGTTAAAAAAAGAAGACACATTAGAATTTGAAGATCTTTGCAAATATCTTCCCATGATGGTAATCAATCCATTTAGATAAAGGGTAATGCTAACATGCGTCCTAAAAGCACATGTTAAGAGTTAAATGTGAAAAAAACTTAAAAATTGTGCATCATTTTTATTAAAAGTTATAATTAATATATTTATTACGTTTTTCAATATAAATCTTCTATATTTAAATTCAAAGTGTGAAATGGGGGAATCGAAAGATTTTTTTCATAAATTAAGAATCAAAGAACAACTTTAATAAAGAACAGACTAGGTTTCAGTGACTGACTTTACTGAACCATAACTTTGGTGACTTTAGTCACTTGTATGGATCAATAAATAATTAATAGAATTACATTAATATTTGAAAGTAATTTGATAAACAAAGTTATGAAAGTCACGATATAGAAACGTCACTCAAACACATCCCTAAAACCTGTTTGTGTGGTGTGGTCTATGAAGCGCGGACACCTCTAGGAGTAGGCGTGTCGCGGTGTCCGACACGCGTCGGTGTCCGACACTTCTATGACACCCGTACGAAACGTGTCGGAAAAGTCAAACAAGTGTCGGAAAAGTCAAACAAGTGTCCCCTAAAAAAATGTTTTTTTCTTTGCTTCGACACTCTTTTAATCAGTGTCCGACACTCGTATGACACTCATATCACATATTTCCGACAACTCAGATAATTATTTCAAATAAAAATTTGTTTTATTTCTTTGCTTCAATACACATTTATATATTTTTTGGACAAATCTCACACACATCTAAAAGAGTTAAACATGTATTGACACAATGTTATCAATATAGAATTTCAGACATTAATTTTGATCAATATACGGATAAATGAAACTCAAATATTAGCTTATATGTAGCGGTGTCGGTGTCCTATGTTTTTAACATTATCGGTGTCGGAGTGTCCGTGTCGTGTCGTGTCCCGGTGTCCGTGTCGGAGTCTGTGCTTCATAGGGTGTGGTTGCCTGAGTTTTTGTGGTTTCTGCAGTGTTTGGTTGAATGGAGCGCCGTATGCAGTCTGTGCTAAAGGGAGTATCTCAATTTAGTTTCCTTTTGCTGGGGTCTGTTGCTGGTAGCTTCCCCTTTTTTGGCTATCTGGCTGCTGTGTTTGCATCATCAGAGCTTCGTTTTGGTGTCTCATGAGCTTAAGGTTCTGTGTTTGTGATGTCTGTTTTAATAGGTGGAGGTATCCTAGGTGGAGGTATCCGGTCCTGCATTGTGCAGTTTCATGTTTTCCTTTTATCTTGAATTACTGTGTATTCTGCTTATGTGTTTCTTTGTAGTTTTTGGCTCTGGTTTTAGTTTGGGCAGTTTTGATGTGCAGGGGTTTTGTTATGTGGATTAAGCTGGTTTGTAGCACTTCTTGTGCGCTATCCCTTTATTAATTGATATACTTTTTTGCTGCTTCAATAAAAAAAACACATCCCGTAAAGAACAATGCCTTGCGTATGTACTTCTTAAATAGTCTTTATCGACTTAATTACTTAAATATGAAGCATACCAAAACCATTATATAAAAATGCAATTATATTAAATTCAAAATGATATCCTGCGACTCAACTTACTCCGTAGTGTTATCTTATAGTTATCTGATTTACAAAACCAATGGTTATAGGAATGATTCCCAACATATTAAAAAAATGAATCATTAATCTTAAACAAAGAATCACAAAAGTTTGAGAAAAAGAAAACCCCTAAACAATGTGTATGCAGCCAAACGAAGCCTTCAAAGCACTCATAATCGTTCCTCGCCGCCGTAACGGCCGAACCAATTCCCAACAGCTCTCTCCACCGCCGTCCTCTTTCGACATAAACTTCGGAAGCGGCGCCGGCTCTTTACGCTCTTGCCTCATCTTAATATCACTCAGTTCCATTTGTAACGGAAACTTCACCATCCCAAATATACCAGTATAACTCTTCCTCTTGCTACCGCTCCTCCGGTACTGGCTTTCCTTGCCAGACGGTGATCGCATTCCGGGAACAACCGCGTTCTCTCTTCTTGTTTGCGATTCGGTTTTGCGTGTTATAACTTTTCCGAAGATAACGACGTCGTTTGGTAGTTCAGTTAAAACACCGGGAGAAAATTCAAAGTCGGTTCGGGTTGTACCCGTTTTAGAAACGGATCTGGGTTCAAGGAGTTTGTTATTATGTTTCATAGTTTTGATTGAAAAAAAGAGTGAAGGGGATGTGAATGATGTTTGAAAGGTTAGATACTTATTTTCTTTTAATGCGTATGCTTATTTATATAGTTTTCTTTCTTCTTCTCAAGAAATATAATTTTATATTATTATAATTATTTAGTTGGAAGAAAAATGAAAGAAGAGATATGGTTCAGGCATATTCGGCGTCATATCATAAGTGTGGGAAACACGTTAACGAGACCTATAGTATCATGATATGACTTGTGAGTTTTATTTTCTAGAATGCTTGTTTTTGTCGAATTTTTTTTCATCTAGAATACTAAGAGATACTATTCAGATGTTGAGAGATAAATTGTTTAAAATGTTATTCATATATATAGTACTTCCACCTTCTCAAAATAAATATTATATTTGCAATAAAATATTTGTCACAAATGCATTGCTTTAATTTTTTATCCAATTTTAGTTTTTATTTGTAAGAGTATTATTTATTTAGTACTTTTAATTTATTATTATAATTAGAATACACCAATAGATAATAAGAATAATTTGATAAAATTGTTTTTTTTTATTTATTATATTTTTTAAAATTTATCTGAATGTGTCAGGTGTGACACTTATTTTGAAACGAACATAGTATCTATGATTGCAACCATTCATATATGTTGAAAAGGCTCTTCGACTCAAAGATAAATTGGTGTAACTTGAGTTATTTTCTTCTCCCCCTTCTTTCTAAGTCAACAAACCCTTTATTCTCTTTCCCTCAATCTAAACAGTTGGTTCGACAATATAAATACTCTGATTTTGGTTGTGTGATGCCTCTTCTCGGGCTAAACCACCCTTAACCTCTGTTGAGATTTTCAAGCTGCTGTCGTGTCTATGGTTTCCTTACTTTCATATCTATTCTTTTTGAAGCTCTTGTGCAAAGATTTGTGTGTAAAGTTCATCGGCAACGAGCGTTGTTCTGTTTAGGATTTGTCGGTTGACAAAGTGTTCGTTTTTTGGGTGGGTTCTCGGCAATGGTGAATTCCGTTGTCTTTTCCGATGGTCATATCTTGTTCGCCACCATTTGGTTCTTATGAATATTTTGTTGGCTGGTTCGGTGTCGCTGTATTATTTTGATGCAATGGTTGGGTTTTTTTTCACTAGTTTCGCAACGAATGTGAGTGTTGTTGTTCTCATGCTACATTTTGAAGTTGCATTGTCTGCCTCCTTTAAGGTTTACGATTTGATTGTTTATCTTTACCTTTTGATTTTGTTTATATCGTTATTGAGTCTACTATCAATTGTGCACCTTAGAGTTAAATTTTAAATTTATTTTTACGCTTGCATAAATCAAATTGTTTGGTTATAGTGTAAGCAATACGCTTCAAGTCAATTTGTTGAGTTTTTGGATCAAGAACTATATCTGAAAATGGTTCAAGTCATGGCAATGTTAGAATCTCAAAAACACTTTTAATTTTGCAAAAATTGAGATTTTGGAAGTGTGACTCGAATCACACACTTCTATGATTCAAATAAGAGGAGCAGGGAATTTAGGAAATATTTTCATATAGTCATGATTTGAATCACATATAGCTTGATTTGAATCATTATGAGACAACTTTTCCTTGGATTTGATTTTGTTAGCTTGATTTCAATCACAAATTTACATGACTCAAATCACAAAGTTGGTTATTTCAGTTTTCAGTCTTTGATTCCAATCACTTGATCCTTTGACTCGAATCATACATCTTGCTTACGACTCAAATCAAACACTATTTTCACTCTTTTTTGTGCTAGATCTCCAACACATATAAAAGCATTTTCACTCAAAAATCTTTCACAATGTTGGAAAACATACACCTCCACTATTGATTTGAAATTTCACAACACAATTGTTCTCTCATTTTCAAAATGACTTTGAATTTGTTATGAGTGTTTAGCAAACGAATTCTTTCATCTTTTACCTCATTATTTTTCCATTTTAACATGGATATAAATCTCGTATTTTGATATGTGTGATTTTGAGGATATTTTGTTATTATGGTTAACGTTTCTTTAAAGATTTCTTAAGATTTTAGACGTTTGCAAAATGTGTTTGGTTGTGGCTAGTTTTGACAAGTCCATTGGAAAAGATGGAGGTTTTTCTCTCTATAATTACTTTGGCAGTTCTATGTTGAAGCCTACAGAAAAAGTGAGAGTTCTTCTCAATCTTCGAATAGGCCAAGGATCAAGATACCGTTAACATCGAGAGAAAAATTGTTGCAAAACTGAGACTTTGGAGCATCATTCTTGGCATTGGAAGATTCAAGATGATTTCGAGTAAAAACTTTGACAGGATTCAATTTGGATACTCTGTACAATTCAACGAGGATTCAGGTAGAAGATTTTTATATTTTTAGCATTATTCAAATCGTGATTGTACTTAACATCTTGTAATTTGTCACAAAATTTAATAGAAGACCAAAAACTTTCAATGAAAACCCATGGGAGAGTGAAGTAGGCTTAGCAAGAACGATAGTCGAACCACTCTATATTTGGTGTACTCTCTCTCTCTATTATCTCTCTTTTCTCTCTCTCTCTCTCTCTCTCTCTCTCTCTCTCTCTCTCTCTCTCTCTCTCTCTCTCTCTCTATATATATATATATATATATATATATATATATTAATTTCTCAAAATTGCATGTTAAGTCGTCTTTATCGCTTTTATAGAATCATATACTATTAGCTTATTACCTTGGTAGGAATTTATCTTTTAAGTAGGTTTTATTATATTGAGACTATATTGAAGGTCAAAGAGGAGAAACGGGAAATCCCCTTGAAAGCTTCATCATCAAAGACTAAGAAAATAGAGGATAATAGTGATAGTTCTAATGACGACTCTTCTAAAGAAGAAGAGATGAGGTTATTCACCAAGCGCTACAATCAATATATAAAGCAGCACAAGCTCTAACATTCTGACAAAAATTTGATCAACTTCAATAAGACATATATGCATAGAAGGAAAATAATAAAAAGGAAGAAGATGTCACATGTTACAAATGAGGAAAGTCAGGTTTTTACCTTACAACATATCCAAGTTTGAACAAGCACAATAAAAAGAAGGATAAATAATCCTACAAAACGAAGGGCAACTGTGCCAAAATTCGTAGGGCCTATATCGCTTGGGCCTATAAATAATCCTCTTCCATTTCTAGTTCAGATGATGAATATGTAAATCGTTGCTTGATGGCGCACAAGAAAAGGAAAGACTCGGTGGTATATAATTTTGATTCTAGTTTTAAACCATCTTACGAATAGTTGTTGAAAGTGTTTAGAGAAATTCATTTGAATGCTTTAACTTGATTACATTGAAATTGCTCGTAAAAATTATACAATGATATAATGTCATCATAGCCTTACCTGTGTATCTCAAACACAAGTACCACAACCTTCAGAGAAAGTTGGTCACTATTAACATCGATCTCGAAGGAGAAAAAAGAATCTTAAGCACTACTGCAAGACCAAGGAAAAGGTGTGGCTATGGAGATCAACATAGCTTCCTTCATTAGCCAGCTCAACATGATAAGCATTTGTCAACATGATAAGCTCCTACACATTTATTTGGCCTTATTTATTTATTTATTTTTCAAAAACTGCAACAATAGATGTATTGTATGGTGTATTGTGGGGTTTAGTGGGACCTATTTTAAAATATTTAATGGGTTGTATGAATATTTAGAAATGTAGATGAGTTGTTCAAATAATTAAAAAACTTAAAATAATATTAAAAAATTGAGTGGATCCCATTTAAAGAACTCAAATGAGTATGATGGATGTGGATCTTCTAAATTTAGAAGTATTATTATATGTTTACAAAATGTGCTAGTAAGTTTAACCCATAGAATAAATAGAAGTATTTTTATATTTTTATAATATACAAATAATCCAAAAAGTGAATTAAAAAACTTACAATAAATAAATCAACCAAATCAATGGTTAAAGTGTAAATCAATAAATAAATCTCAAAGAAAAGGAAGCATTCAAAAAAACAAGTAAATAAAATACTAAGCAGTAGAAATGCAACTAAAAGACGACTTCAACGTCCTCATAAGCGATCTCCGACGCCGTAACGGCCGGACAAGTTCCCAATAACTCTCTCCGCCGTCATCCTTCGTCGTAAACTTCGGAAGCGGCATCGGCTCCCTCCGTTCCTGCCTCATCTTTATATCACTCAATTCCATTTGTACCGGAAACTTCACAGCCCCAAATATTCCAGTGTAACTCTTTCTATCACTGTTACTTCTCCGCCACAGGTTATCTCTACCGGAAGGCGACCGGAGTCCGGCAACAAAGACGTTAATCCGATCGGATGTGCTTTCTCCTTCCGTTTGTGTTCTCTGCGATGCTGATCCGGGTTCTGTTTTCCGACTAATTACTTTTCCGAATAAAACGACGTCGCTTGGTGGTGAACTAATTAAACCAACGTTAAATTCAAAATCGGATCGGGTTGAATCCGATTGAGAAACGGATCTGGATTGAAGTAATTTATAACCGTGTTTCATTGTTTATGAACAGAAGTGAAAGAGTTGCTAATGTTATTTGAAGTGAAACATTACACAACACTTGAGTTGGGTACATATTTATAAAAATATATAGTTTTCTCTTTATGAATATTTTTCATTTTCTTTATGAATAATATATAGGAGTAGTTAGTTAGTTGAAAAGAAAATAAAGGATTATTGCTGGCACTATAGATCTCATGTAATTAACGCTATTGATACGAGTTTTTTAATTTCTAGAACTTGGAGAAAAAGAAGATTATTGACTTGGTCATTGGTATTTTATTTTGTTTCTAGACTGTTTCTTGTGAAGCATCAGCACATGAGTATGAAGCATTCTAGATTTCTAGCTAGTAGTTCTAAATAGTAAAGAGTTGAAATCTAAGCCAATTCTAGATGATGCTTTCCCCATATTAAGTGTAGGGACCAACTCCCTCAAGACTTTTGGAATTTCTCATTGATTTCTTTTAAATTTGAACTGAAAGATTTTATCATGAAAAATATACTATGTCAATTTAGTATGTTTAATCTACCTAACAAAATAGTATTTCTAAATTATTTTAACCAACATGATAATAAATTTAGGTATCTTTGGAAGGAAGGAATATAATTTTGTCGAGTAGAATAAAATATAAAGAAATAGAATTAACTGAAGACAATTGAAATTTATATCCGCTTTATTATTTCGGTATTTTGTTTTATTTTAGTGCATACATCTCATATTGGATAGAACGAGATTAAATGGATTCTATTATATTTTATTTTATTTTATCAATTATTTACCTATTCAAACAACGGATTCAGATTATTTACTATTTCACTACATTCTATTTTATCACATGCCATCAATCCAAACATACTCTTAGTGAAAGGTGTCACACCCCATCAATGTGATGATCAAAGAAGCATAATAAAAAAATAGAAACAAGTTGTACCCCATTTTTTTAGAAAGAAAATACGATTAAAGAAGTACAAATCAAACATATGGAGGAAAAACCAGATTCGAGATACGAAAAATGTGAAATTTAAAAATAGTAAAAAATGAAAGATGAAAAGTGTTTTGGGTAAGCCAAATGTCCAATAAAGAGAGCCCCATGTGCTACTCCAAAGGAAGCCCAATGAACCACTTGATCCAGAGGTATATATATCCACATGTGCAATTCTTGAGATACACATATACTTTCCATACATCACTTTACCCTTTCATGAGGTATATATATCCACATGTGCAAGACTTGACATACACATATACTTTTCATACCTCCCTACACTTTTTTGGACTCATTATCTAATTTAGGCGTTGGAGCTAACCTTGCAGGTACACCCTCGTGTTCCGCCACAGAAGAGACTTATAGCACCATATTATGAGTCCAACCCATTATCCAATCATAATTTTGTTTTTGATTCACAATAACGTCATTGTTTGTGGCAATCAACTTAAGATTCTCGCAAATTTCCACGATCAAAACTTGTCTGATGCAAAAGCTAGTTCACCGTAACATAACACCAAGAAAACAGAGGATGCCCAGTGTTTAGAGTTCCTTCATATCTTATGAACCTACGTCTCTCCTATTTTTGTCGTTGAATAATCCAAGAGAAAATTTCCATGCAAAATAAAGTTTTGAATTCCCTTCAAATCTACGTAAATAGAATATGAAATAGAATCGAGAACCCCGATACCATAAAAATATCGACAAGATCATTGTTACAACATCGTTAAAGTGATGAAAAATGAACTCGTATTGATAGATTTCATTCAACTTCCCACTAACTCCAAAAAACACTTTCGACGATATAAAAGTAGACTCCAAAAGACTCTAAATTCGCGCAATCACATTGCACCTAACCCTAATCACACTACTATTAAGTCACTTTGTTCATTTGAATTTTGATAGCTAATTTGGACAGTGTCACTCATATTGGGTCGCGATATTATCAGATAATTCTTTTTATTCTTGCTTCAACAAGGAGTTCAAATCATATTGATGGGCTTGATTAGCATCTTTATAATCTTCTATAAAGGTGTACGTGGACCGATTTGGATTGGGTTTGACCAAATTCATTGTCCAATCTATATACATTCCGGTTTGGACGAGGTAAAATAACCACTTGTTACATTAATGGGTTGATTTGGGAAAATCCACTAATTTTCGTGTTGGACTGGGCAGTGAATTGTCTATAATTTTTTTTATTAATATTAAATAATAAATGATGAGTCATCATATTTTTTTATAAAAAAATTATTCAACATTTATATCTTCTTAAAAATAACTAGATAACTTATTGTTACTATCTTTTAGCATCATATAATAATAAATTATACCATCAACTTATAAAACTATCACAAAATACTAGTAACAAATTAATGTTGCATGACATAAAATTGTATCAGCATCAAAATAATTAAAGAGTGAAACATTTAAAATTAGTTAAAGTCATGGTTCACTAAAATAGTAATGTTAAGAGACTAAATTGCAACAACTAAACTAATATTCACCAAAATCATTAAAATTGTAATAATAAATATTTGATTAGTGGGTTAGTGGATTTTTTGGATTTAACTTCATGTCCACCTCATTTTTAATGGGTTTTTTAGTTTTTAAATCTATATCCACCCAATTACTCGATCCAACCTATTTTTTAATTTTTTTAGTGGGTTTGACCGGATTTTAGGGGTTGATCCAACCCATGTACATCTCTAGTTTTCTAGGTCTTGATAGTATCCATTAGCGGATTTTGTGAGCTAATATCTCATGCTTTTTGTAAATTTCTCTATTTCTTTGTGTTTCATTCCTCTTCTTAACTTTTATATGAAATTCTAAGAAAGTTTTTGATTAGAATAATTTCATCATATTTTTCACGAATCTTTGAAATCTTCATTATATGGAATAGAAAAGTAAACATTCTTAAAAATATCAATTTTAAGTCCTAAAAATATAACATGATGGACTGTCATCACATCTACAAACTTTGAATTTTAATATTCTAAGTAAACTTTAAAGTTTTAAAAAAAAATTCTCAAGGAAAATGCTTCTTTTATTTTTTATGTATCTGTCAGAGATAAAATGATTTGCTTAATAATCATTTCAGTTTTCACACACTTACTAACAAACAATAAACTAACTATTAACTTTACAATTGTAATACACTCCGCTATCTGTACCAAAATTATATCTCTATCTCTCCCTTGATCTTCTATCTTCACACCATACGGTAGGGATAATCTACACTCATTTTTTGGTATAGAAGAACCATTTTATTTGTATTAGTGTCCCACTAAAAAATGGTTATGCTACATTAATTAGTGTATTATTATCTAAAAAGTTTTTTTTGGTATGATGTTATTAGTAGTATGGGAATTAGTTTACTGTGAAAAACACTGAATTATGACTAAGTATGAGAAGTATACATGTGATACAATTGAGAAACATTGAAGCATGACAAAAGTATGTTTTGATAAGATGTGGAACATTGAATCATGCATACAAGCATTACACATCATTCGTTAGCTTAATCTCTAACACTATGAATTTTATTTAAAAAACAATTTAGAAATATCAATCACTCCTATAACCCCTCAAACAATTTGATGGATCTAGCGGAGTTCCGACGACTATGAGCGAAAAGGGGAAGGGAAAGTCGGAAGGCGTCGCTTTCACCGATTGACCATTGAAGTAATTCTGCAGGAGTAGAGAAGGGTACGAATACCAACAACAAAGGCAAAGAGAATGCTCCAGCTCGTAATCAAGTGATAAACCCTAATGGAGAAGGTGTGCCGAAAGTAGCGAAGGTTGAAGAGAAAAATGAAGAGCCTAAGAAGTTATGGGTGGATGTGATTAGTGAAAAAAGGAACTCGACTAATGGACTGCAAATGGTGTTTGCAGCTCCTAAGGTGGTTAATGGCGAAGTCGAAATTGAAATTAAAGAGGAAGATATTATGTCGAAAGTGAAATATTAGGAAACGCCGCTTATCATGTATGCTATAGGACCAGCTCAGCATGAATATGGTCAAACAATTTATGATAAAGAACTGGATGTTTGTTCAACTCCCAGATCTATATTATAATGATGATAGGTACTTCATCTTGAGATTCAAATATTACCAAGATAAGGATGCAGTGTTAATGAAAGGACCTTACTCTATCCATAACAGACTTAGGCTATTGAGAGATTGGAAGCCAGACTTCAACATGAAAATCGATATGCTACAACCCAGCTGCCACTTTACTTATGGGGACAAAAGAGTTTGAGCAAGATTGGGAGCGCGCTAGGGATGCCACTTGTGACAGACGAGTGCACTATGAATAAACTAGGGATCTCATATGCCCAGATACTAGTAGAGATAGATATCACTCAGTAACCAACAAATGAAATCACAATCAAAGACATGGAGGGTAACAAGATGAAGCAGACGGTTGAATATGAGTGGAAGCCTAAGTTTTGTGGGAGATGTTAACGAGTTGGGCATAACTCTGATGAAGTAGTCCCAAAGAAAACCCAAAATTATGGAAACCAAAAAACGTGCCTCGGGAGATTAAAACTATAGAGCAAACTGATAAGGAAAAGGTGGAGGATCAACAAAGTTGGACAACAGTGGAAAGAAATAAAAGAGAGAAGGGAATTGTCATAGAAGGGTCAACAAGTGAGATCATCAGTGAGAATGCATTTGATGCACTAAACCTTATGAATAAGGTTTCAGTAATTAAGGAGAAAACACGATGGTCTCTTGGAATGTGAGGGGACTAAATAAGCCAGGTAGGATTCTCGAGATAAGCTCCCATTTTTTAATCTTAATCTTGAAATTGCTATTTTACTTGAAACTAGAGTAAAAAGCGATAAAGCTTTAGCTAATAGAAATAGACTGAATGCTTCATACTAGGATAACTATGAGTCTCGTGAGAATGGGCGAATTTGGATAGTGTGGGATGAAAGGAAAATTGATATCAAGCATGTCAAGAGCACTAGCCAAATGATACATTGTAGTGTTTTTTATAACAATGGTAATTTCATATATTGGATAACTGCAATATATGCTAAGAACCAGTCGGTATGGAGAGACATAAAGAGGATTCGCATGAGTCAACAAGGGGCTTGGATGTTAATATGAGACTACAATAATGTCTTGAAAGCTCGAGACAGAATTGGAGGTAAACTTGTCACAGAGGCAGAATTATCAGACTTGGAAGATATGATGAACAGGGTTGGGCTGGCTGAAATGGATAGTGTTGGAGACTATTATACATGGTCCAACAAACAAGTTGACAAGATCATTTATTCAAGAATATATAGGGTTTTAGCTAACATGGAATGGCTGCATGATAATCTGGATTCTACTCTTACTGTAATTGCTCCTAATGTGTCAGATCATGCACTCTAACACATTAAGGGGAAGGAGAAGTTTAGCAAATTCAAGAACCACTTTAAGTTTAAGAATTGCATTGTGAAAGTGAATGGATTCCAAGAAGCCGTGGCAAACAACTAGAGGCAGGCATAGTTTGGAAATCCTATGTATGTACTCTGGTAGAAATTAAAGAGATTAAAGTCCATCATTCAGGAGTTGAGCAAGCCTCTGAAGAATTTGAAAAGTAAAGTGGAACAGGCTAGACTTGAGTTACTAAATGCCCAACTACAACTCACTAATGACAGGTTGAATGCAGATATCCTTAACAACATTAAGCACTAGAATGAAGAGGTGATTAAATGGTCTGAAGTGGAGGAAATGGAATTAAAACAGAAGGCAAAAATTGAATGGATTAGACTAGGTGATGGGAATAATTCATTTTTTCGTGCATCTATAAAGATAAAGCAGAAACAAAATGTTATCAAGAGACAAATTAAGGAGGATGGCACTAAAATTGTGGAACCTGAGGAGGTGGAGGATGAAATTTTGAGGTTATATGGCACTCTGATGGGAATAGTAGAGGAAAATCTTAAGGAAGTGAACTATACTATCATGAGGGAAGGTACTCAATTGAGCCAAGAGCAGAGGGAATCTCTTATTAGTCCTGTGACTGAGAAGGAAATCAGAGATGCCCTAAGTGGTATAGGTGATAATAAAACCCTTGGTATAGATGGATATGGGGCTAGTTTATTCAAGAATGTATGGCATATAGTGGGAGTTGATGTTTGCAAAACTATCAAGGAGTTTTTTAGCCATGGGAGGTTGCATAGATGTTTCAATTGTACAGTTGTAGCATTGATTCCTAAGAATGCAGAGGCAAAAATTATTAAAGAGTATAGGCCTATATTTTGTTGCACTACTATCTACAATATAATATCAAAGATACTTACTTGCAGGCTTGGAAAGGTGATTAGTCATTTAGTAGCAAAAAATCAAACTGTCTTTGTAAAAGGTCAACATCTGCATGACCATGTGCTACTGGCTTTTGAACTTCTGAAAAGATATGATAGAAACCAGTCTACTCCCAAGTGCATGATGTAAATTGATTTGCAAAAAGCCTACGACATGGTTGATTGGAGAGCTTTAGAGAAAGTTCTGTATGAGTTTGGGTTTCCCAATCAATTTGTTGTGTGGATCATGAAAGCATTGAGGACAATTTCTTATAGATTCAATGTGAATGGTAAATACACCAACAGTATGGACGCTAAGAGAGAGATCAGGAAGGTGACCTAATGTCACCAATTCATACCAGATTTCAACTATCCCACTAAATGTAAAAACCTGCAGCTCACTAGTCTGTCACTTGCAGATGACTTGTTGTTGTTCTCTCGAGGAGATCTGATTTCTGTTGAGATTATGATATAATAATTCTACAAATTTACAAAGTCCACATACTTAAAAATGAATGCAAGTAAGTGTTATATCTACTTTGGTGGTGTTGATGGGATCACAAACAACATATTAAAGATCATATCCGATTCAAGGAAGGCAATCCTTCATTCAGGTACTTGAGAATTCCAATGACTAATAGGAAGTTGGCTATCAAGCACTACTTGGTGCTAACTAATAAAATCATGCACAGGATAATCCACTAAAGTTCAAAGTTATTGACTTAAGCAGGACGTATCCAGTTGATCCAGAGTGTGGCATTTGCTATCTCCAATCTATGGATGCAATTTCTTCCTCTTCCCAAAACTGTCATTCACACGATCAATGCTATTTGTAGGAGTTTTCTTTGGGGGTGTTTGTTTGATGGATTCAAATAGGGTTCCTAGAAATGAGAGGTTGGGAATCTCATATTCCCATGTTTGTTTGAAGTTTGAAGAAATTATTCCTAGGTACTTTTATTCCTTGGAATAAAATTTATTCATGAAATTTTATAAATTTATTCCCATGTTAATGGGTGGGAATCTTACATTTCCATAGGAATAAAAAATAACCACCTATAACTACTCATTTATATAATATTTTAATATTTTTGTATGTATTTTTAAATTTTTAAAATTATAAATGAAATAAAATTTTAAATTATTTCCAAGAACTTAAATAACTTGCCAAACAAATTGATGGGAACTATTTTTCCAGCAATAACATTCCTAGGAATAACATTTCCAGAATTATAAATATAATCCATGAAACAAACACACCCTTTAGACTAGAAGGAAGGAGCAAACCAGAAAATCGCTTGTTGCTTGGGAAAGAGTTTGTAGTCCTCGAGCTAATGGAGGAATGAATATGATTAACATTAAGAATTAGAATCAGGCCACCCTGCTAAAGATGTGATACTTATGTAACAAATCAGACAATCTATGGATCAAATGGATCCATACTTATTATGTCAAAAATGGTAATATTCTGCAGATTCAATGAAAGATAGTCGGTCTTGGATCATGAAACATGTGTTGAAATTGAGGGAAACGTACTAGAGTCTGCAACTGAGACATATAATTGGAGATTGTTTCAACATGAAGTTGTGTATCTATGTAGGTTGAGATACCCAGAGTAAGTTGGAGGAGTAATGATATGATGACACTGGATTTTTACATCTGTATTCTACACCGTATATTCATGTGAGTGGTATTATTAAATTGTGTACAAACCCAAATTTTGAGAAATAATTAAAATATTAAAAAATTATAAAGTAGTAGTTTTATACGGTGTAGTGTCATTATATGGTATACAAATAGCAATGCTGAAGTTGGAGAAAGTTGTTCTGCAGTAACTTGGCTAAACCCCAAACACAATTTATAACAAAGGCTTGTAACGAAGGCTAGCAACCAAAGAGTGTATGCATAGATATGGTATGGTGCAGGATAATAAATGCATCTTTTGTCAAGCATTTATTTTTCGCGCTTATGCGGTATGAAAATAAAGAAAGGGTATGAAAGTAAAGAAACGTATGGTTTTTGGGAGGAGATTATAGAACATATAAAGGGCGGATACACAGGAAAGTTTAGGAAAAACATTGCCACTCTTATGAAGGTGGTATAGAAAGGTTTGCATTATTTTTCTTTTAGATGTAGGTTGTAGATAGGTTTGCACTATTATTTTCTTGTTTGGATTTTCAGGATAGATCGTAATTATTATTTTCTTGTTTGGATTTCAGGATAGATCGAAAGCGCCTTGAACATAATTGGTTCAAAATAAAAACTTGATGGTCAAAAAATAACTATAGAAATTATCATAGTGTTGAAAATGCAGCTCTCCATCCTTTTTACTCCACAAAGAGAACATATGTTCTAAATACTTTCATGAATCATTCTAGCTTGAAAATAAGTCTACTTTGAAAAATCAATTTGATGTATCTAAGTAATCTATACTGAACTAACATCATCACTGTGTCCATTCAAAATTGCAGGGCCTATCAAACTAGCAGGCATTCTCAATCACCCCACAACAACTACAAACATTACCACAAACATCAAATACAAACATTTTGAACATAATTAAGGGTAGACATAACAAAACTCTTTCATAAATTTAATGAAACTTTAACCCTCAGCAGCAAATTGAAGGTAAAAACCTTTTAGCTGCTTAAAAAGTGAAGTTCTCAAGACTAAAATAATTAACACGAAAAACAGTACCACCGCCGATCAAGTACCCAGTTCTGTAAGTTAATACTGGAAAAACGAAACCGGAAAAGCAAAGAACTAAGACTCTGAAAATATGATAAACTACTATAAAGAAACAACAACATAGGCAGTAGTAACCATGGAGTCAAATCACTTCTTCTTGGCTGCAGCTTTGGTGACCTTGGCTCCAGTTGGGTCCTTCTTCTCCACACTCTTGATGACTCCGACAGCAACAGTTTGTCTCATGTCCCTCACGGCAAAACGACCAAGAGGAGGATACTCAGCAAAAGTCTCCACCACCATGGGCTTGGTTGGAATCATCTTAACCATACCTGCATCACCATTCTTCAAAAACTTGGGCTCCTTCTCAATCTCTTTACCAGATCGCCTGTCAATCTTGGTGATAAGTTCAGCAAACTTCACAGCAATGTGAGAGGTGTGGCAATCGAGCACTGGGGCATAACCGTTTCCAATCTGTCCAGGATGGTTCATGATGATGACTTGGGATGTGAAGTTGGCAGCTTCCTTGGCAGGGTCATCCTTGGAGTTGGATGCAACGAAACCACGCTTGAGATCCTTGACAGCAACATTCTTAACATTAAATCCGACATTGTCTCCTGGTAGAGCCTCAGTGAGAGCCTCGTGGTGCATCTCAACGGACTTAACCTCAGTTGTCAAACCGGTAGGAGCAAAAGTCACAACCATACCAGGCTTCACAACACCAGTTTCAACTCGTCCCACTGGCACAGTTCCAATACCACCAATCTTGTAAACATCTTGCAATGGAAGCCTGAGGGGCTTGTCTGAGGGTCTCTTTGGCTCGTTGATGTTGTCAAGAGCATCAAGGAGAGTTGGTCCCTTGTACCAGTCAAGGTTGGTGGACCTCTCAATCATGTTGTCACCCTCAAAACCAGAGATTGGGACAAAAGGAATTTTGTCTGGGTTGTAACCAACCTTCTTCAAGTAGGAAGAAACTTCCTTCACGATTTCCTCATACCTTCCCTTGGAGTACTTAGGGGTGGTAGCATCCATCTGAAACAAAAAATTGATATCATCAGAATATGCAAACACAAATCAACAAACTGTGCTAATATAAATGCATAACCAACAATCCCTAGAAATTTACCTTGTTACAACAACAGATCATCTGCTTCACTCCAAGAGTAAAAGCAAGAAGAGCATGTTCACGGGTCTGTCCATCCTTAGAGATACCAGCCTCAAAACCACCAGTGGTGGAATCAATGATAAGGACAGCACAATCAGCCTGGGAGGTTCCAGTAATCATGTTCTTGATAAAGTCACGATGTCCAGGGGCGTCAATGACTGTGCAGTAGTACTTAGTGGTCTCAAATTTCCACAAAGCAATATCAATGGTAATACCTCTTTCACGCTCAGCCTTAAGTTTGTCAAGAACCCACGCATATTTGAATGAACGTTTGTTCATTTCAGCAGCCTCCTTCTCAAATCTCTCGATCACACGCTTGTCAATACCTCCTAGCTTATAGATCAAGTGACCAGTGGTGGTTGATTTCCCAGAGTCGACATGTCCAATGACGACAATGTTGATATGAACCTTTTCCTTTCCCATGATGTCCTAACTGCAATTCACAAAAAAAACAGAAGTAATAAGCAAACAGAACTTCAATTCTCATAAAATTGTGCTATTCAACAATAACTCATGTGATTGGGCACAAAATAGTAAGAATTACTAGCAACAAATTCAAATACCAAATAAACAAACAAGATCTAATAAAACAGATGAATCAAACTCATCATATCATGAACAACAAAACCAAAGCCAATCTAATTATACAAGCCATACTTAAACTAATCAAAATTTCAGAAATTAACTCAATCAACAAATTTTAAAAGCTTCTGAAAGACGTCAAAATTTAAATAATTTCAAAATTTTTTGCAGGTAAAACATGTCACTGTTTAAAGTATCAGAAAGAGACCCGATTAAATCATCATAGAAAGTATCATTTTCATGCATTAAACAAACAACAATCATTATCACAAGCTAATCTAACAGATCCATAATTAAACAACAACATAAAAAGCTCATAACTTTCAAAACAGAATTACATGATTTGAACCAAAATTCGACAGATCTATACATACAGAACGAAAATCGATCCAATCAGCTAAAACAAATCAAAGATTACAAACACAGATCGATTCATTGCAAATACAAACATCTCAAACTTTGAACAAAATTAAACAAAATCAAACTAACCTAACAAAATCATAATCGTATAATACAACAGCAATTAAACACCATAGATCGAATTAAATAAAGATGAATCGAAGGTTACCTTAGCAGAAATGAAATCGAAGATTGCTCGTTCAGAATCCTCAGCCGCAGAGTGACTGAGCTATTTAAGAACAAGTAGAGAGTGGTAATGAAAAAACTAGGGTTCGAGTTTTTTTATAGTGAAAACAATATTTTTGTATTCCGAAAGTATCCTTGATTTACTTGTGGATTTCCTGAAATACCCTGGGTTTGTTTATTTGAACGTTGTATGTGTTTCACCCTTATAAGGAAAGCCGTCTGTACACTGTATTACTCTCGTGGATTTTCTTCTAGGTCCTTCTTATCTAAACTTTAATATGTCGACTCTTTATTAATTAACTTAATTATTAAGACAATTAAATATAATATAATAAATATTTATCTTCTATTTAAGATATTTATTTTCTATTTAAAATATTTTTTCAAAACTAAAATATGTCAAAATTTTATAATGGTAAAGTATAGCATAATATTATTGGATAAGAACAATCAATTAGAAAGAATATTGATATCTATATTTATCATTATTTTTATTTATATTTATAACTTTTTTCACCAAATCAATTTTTAAATAAGATGGTATTCTTAACTCTTCTTCAAATCCGATTATTTGTCATAGCTTCTAGTAATGGTATTTTTTATATAAATTATATTTTTTTAATATTTTGTAATCTTTTTCTATAAATAATGAATTTATAAATTCTTCATCTAGAACTAATTTATACACGACATTCTTTCTGCAGAATATTCTTCTAAAATTCTAATATACAGATTTTTTAAAACTTAAATTATTAATTAAAACAATAAAATAAATTATAATAAATATTCATTTACTGTTTAATTAATGATTTTTAAAACAAAAACATGTCGTAATTTTAAATAATAAAATAATACTCAATAAAGAAAATAATAAAATATGTATATTAATATTTATGGTGATCTTTATCTCTATCTATCATTGTTATTTATTTTAGGTAATATTAAGGAGTGTTTCTGGAGCACTAGTTAAGATATTAAAAAGGTAAGTTGAATATTATTTAATAAACTAAAAGATAAGTTTTTAATTCAAAATATGTGTATTCAATGCGTGAAGACTTAAATAGTTTACTTTTCTAAATAATATTGTGTGTATTCAATGCATTGAATCTAGAATATCTTCTTTACGTGAAATGTTTAACTAGTACACGGGGACACTCGTTAGCATGACCCGTTAGTTTTGTTACCTAACCAAATTATTGATAATATGATTTTCTTAACAGTCTTCAATTCATCTTATTGTAATCTCTGGAGTTTGTTAAGCTGTCTCAACTCTCAAGTTTAAATTTTGTCAACTTTTAATCAATAATTTTTTTTTTGAATCAATTGAAGATTGAATTGATTCAAAAGCAATGGAATACAAGGCGATCGCACGGATTCAGCCATCAAGGAAGACAAAAAGAAAAGAAAGTAAAAACTAAAAAGCCATCAGCTTTGTTATATGTAGCCTAAGTTTCCTACTATACCAACCCCTATAAACAACCATATCTATAATATTATCCACGATTTTAGCTTTATCAACAGCATTACCAAAACAAATATCATTACGATATTTCCACACACCATAAACAGTCTCCGCGTCAGCTAGCTTCAGGATGGATGATATCCACCATTTACCATTAGTATTCTTGCTCAACCACAAAATTTATGCATCCCAAGATTGTGGAATACGACTAACCTGTATCCAAGCAAAGATTTTGGCCCAAATACAAACTATTTCAGAACAAACAAAAAATATATGATTAATAAATTCCTCCTCACTATTACAAAGACAACATTTGTTATCATAAACCATCCCAAACCGAAAGAGACGTTGTCTCGTAGCCAATCTGCCATGACAAACAAGTCATATAGTCATCAGGACCTTCGGTCTAACAACATTATGACGGAATATTTTCCTTCAACTAACATGAGGCGTATCGTTACACAACACCCTGTAAACATTTGTCATCTTAAATTTACTATTGATTAGCATAGTATCCCACACTTGTTGGATATCACCCAATTTGGCTCTTTGTTTGAGGATACTCTTCATAATCCAAGAGTTATGGCTTTTGATGCTAAAATTCATCAAATCCCCATGTTTTAGGTAATATGTATGAATCCATTTAACCCACAAATTATCAGATTTACCACTAAGATTTCAGTACGGACGTCGATGGGGAGGGGCGGGGGATACATTCCCATCACAATTCTCGCCCTCGAATTTATTCCTCATCCCCGCTTCGGATCCCCGCTACAGAGGAATTTTGTCCCCCGTCCCCGCGGGTCCCCACGGATCCCCAAGGTTCTTGCGGAAATCCATAAACATGATTTTTTTATTTATTATTTTAAACCAAATTAATAGTAAAAGCTTCAAAAACTAACCACAAGAAATTTAGAAATTAATCATTTATGATAAATATATTGTTTTAACAAAATTTAAAACTAAAAAAATATTGAAATAATCATGTAGATCTCACTCTTTTACTATATATATATATATATATATATATATATATATATATATATATATATATATATATATATATATATATATATATATATAGAGAGAGAGAGAGAGAGAGAGAGAGAGAGAGAGAGAGAGAGGACATATCATATGAGAATGACTTTTTTTATATGAGAATGTGAGAATGAATCTCAACCATTGAATTTTAAAATAAATGGTGGAGATTATGGATGAATCTTTTTTTTCTCTCTCCTATATTTTGAAATAAATGATGTAGGAGAGAGAAAAAAAGATTCACCCATAATCTCCACCATTTATTTTAAAATTCAATGGTTGAGATTCATTCTCATATTCTCATATAAAAAAGTCATTCTCATATGATATATATATATATATATATATATATATATATATATATATATATATATATATATATATATATATAAAAATTTGTGTATAAGATTAATTATATGAAATGACAAATAAACTTACATAATAATTTAAAATTTTATATAAATTAAAGACATTATGCTATTTTAGTAAGGACATTATTCTATTTCAGGCGGGGCGGGAGATATTTACGCCACCCCCGTGCCCGAAGTGCCTTCGGAGAGACTTTGTTTCTCATCCCCGTCCCCGTGGGAGAAAATTCTCTATCTTTGGGGCCCCAAACGGGAAATCCCCACGGAGATCCCCGCTAACGGAAGCAAGTTGACATCCCTAGGTTCCAGAGCAATTTCAACATTGTAATTTTGTTCTAAAGTTTAAGGTTATTATACCCAACCCTCCATGGTCCTGAGGTTTACAGAATCTATAAAAAATTTGTCTTGTATTCAATTGAATTTAACTATAAAACGCTATTAACGGTTAATCGAATATACATCTTTAATAAAGTGTGGGAAGTCATATAGTCATACAAGCATGTATAAAATTAAAGGCTTAACATGAAGTTTGTTAACTTAATTTTATATTTCACTCTAGTCCTTTAGTTAATAAGCGTTGCGTATTGGTCCCTTAACTACAATTATGTTAGCCAAATTGATCATTTATGTTAAATGTGGGTAAAAAAGTTAAGTCCGACATATGTGGCATGACAGTGAACAGTTTTTAAAAATTTGAGTCAACACATGTATGACAAACTAACTACGAGAAACATGCATAAATAGCAGGGTTTTTTTAATCTAATTTGAAGGGGTTTTGACCTCCACAATAGCATAAATATATTCTTACAAAGCATCATCTTTCAATAGCATCATCATGTGATTGAGAGCAACTCCTAAAATCTGAATGCCTATTTTTTCTCTATAACAAAATATTAATTAAAATAAAAATCTACCTAATTAAGCAAAAAAAATCTAAACTCGAAAACCAACCTCCAATGCAGATTCTTCATCAGTTCCACCAGATTCTTCATTGACATAGAAAAAGGATTGCAGGTATTAGCAAAAGCTCTGGTTTATACACGTTACGTTGTGAAATCGATGTCAAGAACAAAGTATAATAGATTTATTTTCTTGGTAAGAAACTCATAAGGGTATGAAAGAAGGAAGCAAAAAGAACACAGTGAAATTGGTTATAGTCTGTTATTCTTTACTTTCTCTTTGAAACAAGATCACAAGTGTTACAAAATAACAAATAACCTTTCTCGCCATAATTAGGATTTGTAGTGTGCGATGGTGAGAGAATAGTATGTTATTTTTAATAAAACTAACACATTAAACGGGTGGGATTTTACATACAAACCCATTACACAAGCTAACTTAGGGAGCAAGCTAAGCTAAATAATTGGGCTTAACAAACATGCCCAATTTGACATGCTAACAATCCTAGCATTTTAACTACTACATACTTTAGTAAACTTCGACTATAGTATGTGAACAGACTTTGACGGCATGTTGTGATCCTGTCAAATTGTCGAACCAAGAAGCTACCCTTCGCCCATACTAGAGTTCGATCCAATATTTAACAAGTCTCCATCTTGTAACAAACTCTATAATATCAAGGGAACAAAATAGCTTTCTTCCTGCAATTTTATCAACTGCATACAATGAAAAAACTTCCAACATGGCAAGGTCTTAGTGATCATCTCTTTAGCAAAACCTTCAAGCCATAATGCTTCTTTTACAGCTTTAGTGAGGGCAATATATTCCACTTCAGTGGTTAATAAGGCAAAAATCTTTTAAAGTGTTGATTTCCAACTTATTGATGTGTCAAACATTGTGAACAGACATCGAGAAATAGATTTCCTGGAATCCATACAATCTGCATAATCATAGTCGACACACCCTTTTGATTACTGCTTTACTATCTTCACCACAAGTTCCACCATAAATTAGAATTGTTCAAAGACCCGTTTATGTACCTTAGAATCAACTTCAATGCTTGCCAGTGAGTCTTTCCAGAATTTGCCATGTACTTGCTTACAAGACTTATTGCATATGCAATATCGGGTATAGTACAAACCATAACATATATCAAAGAACTTACTATGTTAGCATATGGGATGCTATTCATATAAGCTCTTTCGACCTTAGTACTAGGACACTGATTTATACTTAGATTGAAATGAGGATTTGTTGGCTTTGAATCCAACATACCAAATTTATCTAGAATCCTCTTCAGGCATGTCTCTTGAGATAAACATAATCTTAATTGCTTTCTATCTCTTCGGATGTCAATTCCAAAAATCCTAGATGGAGCTCCCAGGTCCTTCATGTTGAACTCCTTATTGAGTTAAGCTTTCACCTTCATTACATCCTCAATATTGTTACTTGCTATGAGAATGTCATCCGCGTAAAGCAACAAAATAATAAATGAATTTCCATGTCGAAATCTAAAGTAAACACAGTGATTGAACTGACTTCAAATGAAACCAATGTGTGTTATGAACTTGTCGAATCTCCTATCCTACTTTTGAGGAGATTGTTTCAGTCCATATAAAGATCTATTCAACTTGCACACATAATCTTTCTTTCCCTTTTCTGCATACCCTTCAGGTTGCATCACTAGGATTGTTTCATTTAGATCGCCATACAAGAAAGCTATCTTCACATCCATCTGTTCAAGTTCTAGGTCGAACTTTGGCACATACATATGAATGTATTGCTTCTAGTATGCAGGAGGATCTCATTGGCACAGTCAAAACGAAATAATTTATAGATTGCTTCCCTACTAAGCAACCTTCACAAAGTTTGTCGGGCATCATAAGACTTGGTATACCAATTACCATATCTTGATTAATCAGTTGATTGAGTGACCTAAAGTTTATATGACTAAACCTCAAATGCCACAACCAACTATGCTTGTGGCCGACAACTATTTTTAAGCAATGTTACTTAGTTGAATTGATCATGGTCTTAAATGTCATATTCTTTTATATATGAGATTTTAAATCCAGATTATTCTGAGTGTCGTACAATTCTAAGGCTCAATCTTTCATAACCCCTTAGAAAACTTTTTTGACCAGTTGTAAAACACTTGGAAGATTTCACTTTATTCCAAGTACATATAATACATCTTTGATCATATATTTTGCTTTGTTGGTCCTTTAAATAACTATGTTGCCAGTACATTATGCTTACAATGAGCTATTATCTGAAAGTTTGACCTTGATATTTTTTTACTCGTTGAAATTTGTTAATCGCACCTCTCTACCAATCATGTGATTCAATAAGTCAGTGTCAAGCAACCAGATATCAGAGTTGACGTGTGTCGCTACCGCGAAAATTAACAGAGTCGCCACTAACATATTTATCCTGAAAAGGAAAGGGAATGCCAGTAAACCACAAAACAAAACAACGGTCTCACGACCAGAGAAAAAGGGTAAGGGAGTCGGTTACGCGAGGGGAAGGTATTAGCACCCCACGCGCCCATCGTACTCGATGGTATCCATGCCTGCGTCTAAAACTATGGGTGCGTAACAAGTCTACGCCTAAAATGAACTAGTATGCATGCAAAATGTAGGGAAAAAGAAAGAGTTATACTCGCACGGGCCCTACCCCGTTACCTACGTATCCTTTTTGAGGAATCAGAGGTACCGTAGCTCGGCTAACTAATTTCTGTTTGTTTTGTGTTTTTTAGGTGAACGAGTTACATTCGCACTCCGCTGCTCGACCTTTGGAGACTTATGCTTGGGAATGGAGCGGAAATAACAAACTCTTAAGAAAAAAAAATCAAAGAGTGTGGTTTGTGTTTTAAAAGATGCATGAGTAAAACCTAAACTAAGGGGGAAAGTTTGCTATCTATGTTATCATACAAAGGGTACAAGTCTAAACTAGCCTAGCAACCTATGGGGGAAAACAAAAACAACACACAAGAATATCACACAAACGAGCTCCGATCGTAAAGCAAACAAAACCACCGGCGCAGGCCGAGTAGTAGAAAAGTGGTCTTGCCATAGCCAAGGGGAGCGGATCACCCGAGTCAACCAAGCATTAGACCTCGCGCAAAGCGATCGGGCCATAGACAAGAGGAACGAGTCCCTCTCAACAACCAAGCTGTCACAGATCTGAAAGGAAAATGGTGTGTGCGTACACCGAGCATCAACTTCGGTCAACGTGAGCTATAGGAAATGCGGGGGTCCGATTGCATGGACCCTTTACCTGACATACTCGATAACAAAATCTTGTGCTAGTTCAGAAGCAAGCAACGCGTAGCGTGCGCTTACTGAACGGACTCGATGAGACTGGGCAGGGGTTGATTGCTAACCCTTTCCGCATGCCTTCCACGAGGACTTAACGGAGTGTCTTTAAAGGTCTTATTACACCGTGACTCCCTGCCGCAAAGCACAATTATAAACACACCAACAAAAACAGAGCCTTTTTCGAGGGCTTGGCCAGATGAATGCCTAATTCCTACTTCTCATGTTAAAGGATGATGCAAAAAGGCGGTAAAGTTCGAGAAAGATAAAATGAAACGGGATCAATACCAAACGGATTATGATCTGTAAACTGCAGCGAAGAGAGAAAGAAAACTAGGGATCCCGCGAGCGAGCTAGCAAAGGCATTAGCAAATAGTCAGCACACCGATTAGCCATGTAAGCAAACAAAGGTCGACATGCGCGTCGAGCATAATCACAATACTCCTGCAAGAGGAACAAACAATCCAAACATACAAATATAAAGGAAAAGAAACGTGTCTCCAAGGTGAGAACACGACACGAGCGAATGAGATTGTGTCCCGCAAATAAAGCGGAACACCCAAGTAATAAGCGTCGATCGGTGAATATCCAAATGCCTTGCACACTAGCACACAAGTTAGAGATAACAAACATCACAATCGGAATTGCGTTATTGCATTATAAGCTAAGAGAAAATGAACAATTAACGCACACATGAAATGGACAACAAATGTCAAGGGAAAGACAAACATGAATAACCTACAATCAATCAATATCAATAATCTCATAAGATAGCACATTTCACAAGCCTTCCAACGATATAAAGAACGTGCAAATCGGAGTTACGAGTAAAAAGATACGAAAGACTGAAGTTAGAAAAGAAAAGAAGAAAAAAAACACACAGGGGAACCGGTTCCCCTATATGGGAACCCGGGTTCCAGACCCTTCTGCCACTCGTTTTGGCCTCTGATGGATGGGAACCGGTTCCCCAAAGCTAGGAACCGGGTTCCACTGTTTGAAAATCACTTTTTTGCTATTTTTTTATGTTTGGGAACCAATTCCATCCAATCAAAACCAAAGCCAACTTGCACACGTAATATAAACCAATAAAGAACTCTCACAATCTACGAAAACGTACATGGAATTACGACATAAACTCAAGACATAGAATATCACATGTTAGCACATATGATATGCAAATTGGAAATCAACATAAACACGTTTTCTAGCAACACAAGCAACAAGTGGCACACTTCCTCACATACCACATAAGCAAACCAAATGTATATCATGTTATAACAGTTAAGCACGACTCGAAAAACGCTATAGCAACAAGTGAAAAATATGATTCACATATATCACACATCATCAATCACATGATTCAAGCAAATGAGCCTCAAGTTGGCCACTAATTCCACATTTAGTCATCACCAACAATGATCATACCAACACAACAATTGATACAAAGATTAGCATATGCAAATATGATCATACCAACGCAAATATGCTCAAGCCACGAATAAATCATCAAATGCGACAACTATCGAGCAAAAGTTTAACACATGCATTTGTACAAACACTTTGAATGCACCACAAGTCACATCAATGAATTTCAACAATTAAACACACAAAATCGATAACAATTCATAGATCCAAAGCACGGAAGTTATAATCCATTACTAACGATCATCAATTATATATAACAATCATTAGATCTAGTCAAAACTCACATGATCACCACCAATTCGATTAACAACATGCAAATTCACCGGTCAATCATCATCAATCAACATTAATCAATAACAAAACATGAATCTAGATTCAAATTCACATAATGATCAACAATTAAGCACTTAATTCAAGATCTGAAAGCTTACCGGATGAAGATCTAATCTGACGCGCGAACACGAACACGACACGAATGCGAACACGAACACGAAGCGAAGTCGAAGTTGAGAATCTGGAGAGATTGAGAGGGGAGGCGCGCAAGATGTAGAGAGAGCGGAAAATTCGAACTCGAGATCTTGATCTTCAATCCATGTTGTTCTTGAATTTGATGAAGATCAATGAATGTTCATGAAGATTGATGAAAGTTTTATGATACTTGTGGTTTTGATCCAAGGGAATTGAGAGAGAATTAAGAGAAAATGTTTTTGATTATTTTGGGTGAAGTGAAGTTATGAGAGAAAATAGAGGGAAAATGTTTATATAGTGTGAGTGGTGAAATGTCAAAAACGCCCTTAATTGTCTCATTTTTTGCTCATTTTTGAGGAAATGTCATTCGGTACGAAATTCGAAAACGGGACCAACGTCAACTCAAAGATGACTAAATTTGTGACTCGTAGCCGCGAGAATCGTCTCAATCCGATAAGCGATGAAGAAATTACGCGCGTTTGAATGACGAGAAACACCGATTCATCTGGCGCGACTGTGTATAATTTAGTGTGTATCGCTCAAAGAACTCGATAAAACTCATCCTTTGGCTCGAAATCTGAACAAGCATGTGTGTCGAAGAATCGAAGCTAACAAAATTTCCGAGAGAATGCCGCCGGAATGGACTTTGTATAATAAAAATCGAAGAAGTTATGAATTTTCAAACTTGTCGCGACATATCCGAAAATACACTTTTCACCGAAAGATTACGACGTTCTTCAACATGCTGAGAATTTTCAGTGCATAATTGGTCGAAGCCCCGAACATATGAAATCTCGATAATAATGGTACAGAGCTCCAGTTAAAAATTCGAGCGAATCCGACAAGCGGATTATGAGATATGAACTTTCTAAGGTCTGAAAACCTACATTCAGCACCATTTTTCACCGTGAAAGCTCAAGTAATTTACAAATTCAACCACCTTCCTCATAATATTGGTTTCTGAGTCAAACACAAAAATTGTAAAGAACGTCGAAATCGTCCCGACTATGCGGGACCAAGCTCATATCACCTTCCAAATAAGACTTGTGAATTTTCTCGTATCTCCACTGTATAAACCACATTTCACACCATATCTCCTTAAAACCATGAAAATTCTTTATTATTTTTTTCCCTTTTCGAACGACGAAATAAACGTCTTTGATAACTTATAGCTCAAATAAAGAGGGCAAATTTTGGGGTGCAACAACTTCCCCTATTCTAACTTCTTGAACCTGGCGAGCGAGAAACGAAAGTTTCGAACCGTTAAGGTGGAAGGAGATTGAATACTAGAATGAACTCGAAAATTTACGCTCTTGATAATTAACTGATCCTACTTGTAACAAGAAAGATCAGGCAACCCCATTGCTGAGGAAAAAACTTTAATTGATATGGGCATCAAGAATAAGTAAGCCTTCATCTGATCTGACGGTGTCCGGATAAGGAGACCAACTTCTTCTGATTCGAACATCAGGATAAGTGCTTGTAATGATTAGGCGAGCTGCTCTCTGGGAGGCATTTGAATATCTTGATGACTTTCCTGTAGAAAGAAACATATATGATATGATTTATGCATGATGCATGTATGAATGTTGTTTTATGGAGTAGTATTTCGATGATGGAACAACTACATGCTTAACGAATGCAATGCGAATGATGCATGATTCAGACGCTGCATAGGGAAACAGCGGATGAGCACTGAATTGCTGAAGCAGTCCTGGAGAGAGCATAGAACTTTGCGGGGAGGACAATGTGAGTGACCACAACACAGTCAATTTATCTTCTAATAATAATTCCACAACTATTTCTAATGTTTGTTCAAATAAAATTTCTCTTTGGCATAGTAGATTAGGACATACTAATGCTGTTAGTTTGAAATCTGTGTTGAAACTTTGTAATATTGCTTTACCTAATAAAGAGTGCCTTGAATTCTGTAGCTCTTGTAGTGTTGGTAAATCCCATAAATTACATGCCCTTTTGTTTCAAATTGTTTACACCACACCTTTTGAGCTAGTACATGTAGATTTATGGGGGCCCTCTCCTAATCCTTCTAGTCAGGGTTACTCTTACTATCTAGCAATTGTTGACACATTTACAAAGTACACTTGGATATACTTTTTTAAATAGAAATTTGATGCATTGTTAATTTTCAAAAAATATTGTGCCTATGTTCAAACTCAATTCCATACCTCTATCAAGGATGTTCAATCTGACTTTGGAGGTGAGTTTAGGCCATTCACCAAGTACTTAAATGACTTGGGCATAATTCACAAGTTAACTTGCCCTCATACTTCCCATCAAAATGGGACTGTTGAATGGAAACACAAAAGCATTATGGAAATGGGTCTGACTCTCTTGGCTCATGTTAGCCTTCCCATAGAGTTTTGGGATCACAATTTTACAACATCTATTTATCTACTGAACATACTGCCTACCTCTACCTATCCTACATATTCTTCCCCTATCATGCTCTATTCAACAAGCTCCCTAAATATCAAAACCTAAGGGTCTTTGGCTGTGCATGCTACCCTCATCTTAGGCCCTTTAACAAAAACAAACTTCAAGTCGGAAGCTTTGAGTGCACTTACCTAGGGATATTACCTCTTCACAAAGGTTATAAATGTTTGAGAAAAGAAGGGAGGATTTACACATCTGAAGATGTAATTTTTTAGGAACATAGATTTCCTTATTCCACTACAGTCAACACCTCAGTTTCCACTGGTCAAAGTCATACATCTAAATCGTTACATGGGCCTCGCTTGGTATGTCCCACATACACTCCACAAGACTGTGATAGTACTAGAAACAACCTGTCATTACACACTAGACCTACACAGTCTGTACAAATGCACAATGAGTGTGATTCCAATATTAGACAAGTCCGCATCAGGTCAGGCCCATCACCAGTTATTACCCATCAGGAATTACCTGAAATTGTGCCACAAACTGTGGAAATTCCTAATAAACAGTCTGACTTATCTCTACAACATGAGCAGTCTCCTCAAATTGAGCAACCTATTATCTCTCCTCAACATGACTCAGTAACCACAGGTTTCAATCTTGATTATAATTTTGCTCCTTTATCTCATAACAACTCTCCTATTGTCAATTCTCTTTATATTACTTTATCTGCATCTACTCATGACACTACTCCACAACCCTATTTAGTTGTCAACAAGCATCCTATGGTCACTAGAGGTAAAACAAGCAATCTTAAACCTAAAGCATATTTAGCTTTGATTGAACCTACTACAGTCAAACAAGCCATAGCTCAACCTCATTGGTTAAAAGCTATGGAGCAAGAATATAATGCTCTTCTTGCCAAAAACACTCGGACGCTCAATTCTCTTCCCTCTCGCAGAAAAGCCATAGGATGCAAATGGGTATTTAGGGTCAAGGAGAACTCAAATGTCTCTCTTAATAAGTACAAAGCTAGACTTTTTGTCAAGGGCTTCAATCAACAATATGGATTTGACTACCATGAGACTTTTTCCCTGTGGTTAAACCAGCCACCATCAAAGTACTTCTCACACTTGCCTTGACATACAAATGGGATGTTCAACAAATTGACATCAATAATGCTTTCTTGAATGGAGCCCTTGAAGAAGTCTATATGGTGCAACCACCAGGCTTTGAGAATGCCAACAAATCCATAGTATGCAAACTTAACAGGGCACTATATGGACTCAAACACGCACCTAGGTCCTGGTATGAGAAGCTTCACAAAACCTTGTTTCAGTTTGGATTTGTTACAAGCAGATGTGATCACTCTTTGTTCATCTATGATCAGCAAGGTATTACAATCAACGTACTTGTTTATGTTGATGATATTCTGATCACAGGCACTTTCTCTACTTTAATTCACAAGCCGATATCTAATCTTCATGACAAATTTGCCCTCAAGAAACTTGGGAAGCCAACATACTTTCTTGGTCTGGAAGTAAAATACCAAGCAAATGGCTCATTAATCCTCACACAAACAAAGTATATCAGGGATCTACTCAACAAAGTTCACATGGAGGAAGCCAATGGAATTGCAGCTCCTATGTATAGTCACTATAAACCTAGTAAATTTGGCACTGACACTATGCAGGATCCTCTCTTGTATCGCTCGATTGTGGGAGCTCTGCAGTATGTTACACTTATCAGACCTGATATTTCCTTTTGTGTCAACAAGGTCTGTCAATTTATGGCCAATCCTCTTGACAACCATTGGAGCATGGTTAAAAGAATCCTCAAATATATCAGTGGAACTACCACCCATGGAATGTTGATGTCACCAGCTGTTCCTAATCAAGATCTCTCCATCAGGGCCTTTAGTGACTCAGATTAGGCTAATGATCCAGATGATGGAAGATCTACATCTGATACTTGCATCTTTATTGGCCCAAATCTCATCTCATGGAGTTCCAAAAAGCAGACTCTTGTGGCCAGATCAAGTGTAGAAGCTAAGTACAGGGCACTGACACACACAACAACTGAGTTACTTTGGCTTCAATCCTTTCTTGCTGAACTGAAAGTTAAGTACCTCCCTCCCACTCTACTGTGTGACAACTTGAGTCCAGTGCTCTTATCACATAATCCTATCCTCCATGCTAGGACAAAACATATTGAGCTTGACATCCACTTTGTAAGGGAAAGAGTCATGGCTAAGAAGCTTAAAATTCAACATGTACATGCTTCAGCACAATTGGCATATATCATGACTAAACCTCTTCCAAGTGCTGCCTTCCAAGAACTAAGGAACAAGGTCAAAGTCGTGCCCCTACCACCACCTTGAACTTGAGGGGGAGTATTAGAGTAAAACAGAATGGTGACTTAGTCAACATTCAGGTGTTGGGCTTACTTGTATCATTGGGCTTGTGCCTTGTATTGTGCTCTATGTAAATTGATAGGAGTAGTATATTAGAATACTCTTAGTATGATAGTTGTTGAAGAAAAACAGTCATGCAATGTAACAGTATTGTAACAGAAAACTCTTTGAGATTGAATCAATGAATGTGCAGAACACATTTCAATCTAATAACCACTTATAGGGTTTCTTGAAAACCGAACAAGGATTTCATTATTACTGTTCATCTTTACAGCAAGTGCAATTCATAATCCCTAAAAACACGGTCACTGACATGTAGTTCTTGAAAACACGATAAAGAAAAACGAACCAGAAGCTCTAAATATTAATTTTTTAGTGTGTGATGCACTTGTGTGAGAAAAGAATGAGAGATAGAGAGAGAATGAAAAGTAATTGTATTGAATTGTGGCTGTTTTTAAAACTGAATTACACTATGTATATATACAAGTAGGTTACTTGTAGCCCAACCAACTAACTAACAATTTAACTAAGTAACTAACTAACTTGAATTATATCTCAACACAACACAATCATGTTTCAAACTCAACTATTTTAATACATGTAGGATCACACCAAATCCCAATTAGACCATCATTTAGAGATAACTTGTGAATATACTTATTTGATAATTATTTTTACCAATATAGCATGTTATTTTTCTTTGTAAGCTTCTTTGACATCATCATCTCATATGCAAAAATTTGAGTCCTTTGTTGAATCTTGATATTAATAATATCTCTTTTGTCATGATAACATCCTTATTGCTGTTGTTGATCTTGTTTCTTGATGTTTTCATTAACCATCATATTTGTTAGTATTTTCAGGTTGGGAGGAAATGATTCACAAGGTAGATCTACACAAAGCTTAGTTTTTTTTTTCCTTTATCGATCATTCTCTTATTCTTTATGAGAGTTGAATAAAGTAGAAAGACCAGATAGCTAGGAGGAAAGAAGAACAAACAACCTAGATACAATTTTTTTTATCCAAGGAGAGCATAAAATAAGCCACACAGAGACCCAACTAAAACAAAAAAAATAACAATTCTGATTGAAGACAGAATGAAATACAACGACCCACATAAAATTGTAAATTTTTTAGTAACATTGCATAAAATTGAAGTGAAGAGAAAATAAAAGATACATTAACCATGTAATTTTATTAAACGACAACGAAAAACTATTTTATATTGTAGGTGGATGTCTATTAAACTTGAAATTAATTAAATTATAAAAACAAAAATAAAATAAAATAAACATAAAAACAAATAAATTAGTAGTATGATATCGCAGATGTTGCTTTCTCATGCACCTATCATACGTCACATTCTTTTTTTCGATTGGGATTCAAAATCCACAACCATCGTCAATATCATCACTCAAACCATCCATAAAACGCTAACTTGTTCTTCTTCACCTTCTTCTAAATCCCTCTAAACGACGCCGTTTTACACATAACCATGTCGTACGACTATCTCTTCAAGTATATCATCATCGGCGACACAGGTTCGTTAATTAACCTCTACCCTTTTCTTTTCTCTGAATTGGGTCTCTGATTCTGATTCCAAGTTTGGGTTTTTATTCTGTGCGGTGTAGGTGTAGGGAAATCTTGCCTGCTCCTTCAGTTCACCGACAAGAGGTTTCAACCTGTTCATGATCTCACTATTGGTGTTGAGTTTGGTGCTCGTATGCTCACCATTGATTCACGGCCGATTAAGCTTCAGATATGGGATACTGTCAGTTTCTCTCTTTCTTTCTCTAGAATTTTATTATTCTGTTTTTGAATTATATTGTTATTTCGGTTGGATATGATATTAATTTATTTAAAGGCATGAATTAGAACTTGAACACTAAAGTGAACTATACGTGATTATTGGATTTGAATGTTCCATAAGTTTGCAATATATGTTTTGTTGTTTGGTGAGGATTGATTGACAGTGTAAAAAGTGTTTTCGTGTTACCACTTTTCGAATTTGATGGTGATGTAGTGAAGAGCCATCAAATTGCCAACTAATTATGTGTTTGGTATTGAATCAAATTCAATCAAATCACATAAAAAACCTACCAAAAGCTACGACTTGGAGCTTCTTGATATCACATCTAAAAATAGGAAGTATGGGGTTTGAATGACAGGGATTAGAAATATGACCTCTTAATGTTTTTTTTCAACATGAGAGGATCTACTCCCATGTGTAAATGTAGAAATAGATATATATGTGTGTGTTTGGATTGGCAGCGGACATATAATCGATTTTGATAGAATTGAGTTTGGTAGAATTGATTTTAAATTAAATGAGTTTAGCATAATTAATGTATGTTTACATACATTTGTGTAAACATGAGTTGAATAACAAATTTCAATGTAAAAATCACGTTTAAACTCAGTAGCTACAAATTCTAGCTTCTAGTAGAATCAATTCTAGAGGCAGAATCAATTCTACTTTAGAAGAACCAAACATCTAAAATCACTCTAGAATCAATTCTACACCTCTAGAATTGCGTTTGGCTCTCTTCCAAAAGCCAAATCTAACATGCTAATATTGGAACAAGGTTCCAAATTTGTCCCTAAGTAATAAAAAGTGAGTCATAACGTATCAAAAGTAGATCAGTGTTGTTGAATAGCAGCTGTAGAGGCTTTATTGCATAACAGAATTTGATCAAATCACTATTGTCCGCTTCATACTAAATATTGTGAAATAGTAGCTAAGGTGGCCACTATAGTAGTGTTGCGTAGCCAAATTCAAACAAACCTCTATTTTCCACTATCTGCAATTGACAATAATGAGATGTAATTTATCCATAGACCTAATATACTACAAGATTTTATGATGTCTACTATTTCATGTACCCAATTCTACTTGGTAGAAGAGATTTACTCTTGAAATCTAAAGGGTTTTGGGATCACATATTGCTTGAATTTGTTCAAGCAGATAACACACAACCTACTATTTACTCCATAGGTTACTTAAAACTTCTTTATTTGCCGTACTGCTTAATTTTCTTTCTATTTATGCAACATTTCAGCAAGATTGTCCTAAAATTTGTAATTATTCCTATCAAAGAAATTACATTTGGCACTCATTTAGTTTGATATTGGTCCAAATGGAAGTGTATTTGTAGAATATGGTTGTAGTTTTCAGTACGACTCAACTACTGATGCAGAGTACGTTGTTCAATTGTAGGCTGGGCAAGAATCTTTTAGATCCATCACTAGATCTTACTACAGAGGAGCAGCAGGGGCACTTCTAGTTTATGACATTACAAGGTGGGTGGTGCAATTGTTCCTTTGACACAATTATGATCTGCATGTTTATAATAATAGCTAACTTTATATCCTCGCTTTTCCTCTGATGAATGCTAAATGTTTGAATATGTTGATATTCACAATGTATACAAAAGATTTGACTCCCATTGATTGAAAAATATATGCGCGTGCTGTTAAAATCTCAACTGTTGTTTTTCCAATCAATAATCATAGTTATGAAGTGAAATGCTGCATATCTCTTCCTTATCTTTTGTTATTGTCGGTTTTCCTATTTGAAAGTTTCAATTCTTCTGACTTTCAAGTCTAGATCATTCATGGTATAGTTTCTTATCAAAATAAAATTCAAACCGTCTTATATGATTTTCTAATCCCTCATCTGAGGTGTTCTAGTACTGCTGGTTGCAAGCAGGATGTTTTCATGGTATTTCTCTCTCTCAAGTTTATGAATAAATATGGTATGCGTTGAGAGTCGCACATTGGAGGATATATAACTTGAAAAATGTGTTTATAAGTGGGAGACATCCTTCACTTTACAAGCCATCTTTGTAAGAGTTAGATCCAACCAAAATTAAGATAGTATAAGATCCCGTCCAAGATTTTTGGGTCACCCACGATCATATCAAACTTCACATATCCAGTCCTAGGCATGAGTGGGTGTGTATTGAAAGTCCTATATTGAATGAGCAAAAGCCTAAAAAATGTGTTTATTAATGGGAGAATCATCATCTTATAAGTCAGTTTTGTAGGGTTCAATTAAATCCAATCCAAATTTTAGGAGTACGGATCCCTTTTTCCTTTGTTGTGGGCCCCAAAATAATGTACACTTCTGTTCCATATAAACAAATCAATTTATGTCCAGTCCCGTTCTTTTATGATTGTACGAGGTTTGCTTATTTTTCAAATCACGCCTTCAACTGAAAACTAGAATTTTTTTTTTTTGATCAGGAGAGAAACCTTTAATCATTTAGCAAGTTGGCTAGAAGATGCGCGGCAGCATGCCAATCCTAACATGACAATCACACTCATAGGCAACAAGGGCGATCTGTCTCACCGTAGGGCAGTCAGCATAGAAGAGGGAGAGCAATTTGCAAAGGAAAATGGACTTCTATTCATGGAGGCTTCTGCCAAGACAGCGCAAAATGTGGAAGAGGTGATTAATCTCAAACGATAGCAAGAAAGGTGCAGCATAAATATATGGTAGCCTCAAGAATATTATGATTTTGGTTACCATCAAAAGTAACCTTGTGCTTATTCTGCAGGCTTTCATAAAGACTGCTGCGAAGATTCTTCAGAACATCCAGGATGGTGTTTTTGATGTCTCCAATGAGGTAACCTGTCTACTGTCAGCTCCATGTGAAAAATATATGTGAAATTAGTTTTGATGATCACCTTGGTCCCATGCCACGCCCTATATAGCAAATGGTTTATAAATCAAAGTCCATGCGGTGGGCCGCATGTTTAAGATGAAGAATCAGTGATTTTCAGATACATTAATTTAAAGATTAGTTTTTAGAAATTTTATGTGAAGTAGAGTCTAATTTGTGTTCGCTTAAAAGAATAAAAATTATGTTTCGTTATGGCTAACTTTTTCAATGAATCTTCAATTGCAGACATGTGGTATAAAAATTGGCTATGGACGTCCACAAGGCCAAACAGGAGGCAGAGATGGAGCTGCTGCTGCAGGAGGTGGATGTTGCAGCTGATTTTGAGGAAAAAAAACTCTGAATCCAATCCTTTTGTGCATCTATCTCTGGAAAACTGAGTGTACTCTTTTAGACTTGACATGGAGCTTTCTTATAGCACTTCAATTTCATGTATAGTTTTAATCTTAAAGGCCTTCTTGTGACAAATTTGACTGAATAGTAGATAAGTTTTAGTGAATGTTTCAATCGTTGGCTGTTATGTTAAATTCCATTTTCAATTCGTTCTATGCCGTGGTTTTATTTGCTCGTATCGTTCCATTGTTTTCCTTTCAACGACACAGTAATTTTCTGAAAAGTTCACCGGAGAAACATGTCATTGCCAAGGTCATAATCATGATTAACTTCTTTTGAAATTGGTTTGAGTTTGACGAGGAAAGAGAAAGAGGAAGTTTTTGATGCGGTAAAGATTGAATCATCTCTGATGTGTTGAGAATTACGGCTGTATCAAGATAAGATGTTATGCCTACTGTTTTTTATCAGAAACTCGAGGACATGCTAAATTTGGTTCTATATATTTTCAGATTTGGAGTTGATCTAGAGAGCATCAAACTGTACTTTTATATGGCTTGCAATCATGATACTTTTTGTTTTACTGAATGTTATGGAACTTGGTGTGCTACTAGGAACAAGAAGTGCTAAGAAAATAAGTAGATTTTTCGAGAGTCGAGAACTAGAAAGTCATGGAATTGTTTAAGAATATAAGAGCATAGACTAATGGAATATTGGTGTGATCATTAGAGATGATTGTAGACATAGACTGATTAGAGCCAGAAATGTGGCTCACAGTGAATTACTTTGCAAACACCTTCTCTCTGATAAAGAAGGGTCATTTTCCATATGATTAGTCCTATGAAAAATATAATTGTGAGAAAGAAAGACAATCGGATGATTGTCACAACACATCACTAGTGAAGAGAAAGCAACATATAGCTCTTATAATAGAGTTTGAACCTATAAGATATCAGTTGTGGCTTGAGCAACACTCGCGTGCTCAGCCTCAGTGCCCGATGTAGCAACAGTTAGTAGCTTTCATGACCACCAAGAAATTAGATTTGGTCCAAAGATGAGAACACAAGTTGTCGAACTATATTACGAATTGTGGATTAGGGAGCAAGGTAGAATTTGAGGTCAAAGTTAATAATATCATGCGACTATATTAAGATTCTTTTAACAACAATTAATTGATACACCTTGTTGAAAGCATAGGATGCATGTGATAGTTGCATATTGCAGAGTTTCTACTATTGGTTGCTTAACACTCACTCTAGGTCATTTCTTTTTAAAGCCTTAAGGTTGTTGCATATACACTTCTTCCTCAAGGAGTCCATTGATAAAGGAATTGTATGTAGGAGAGAGCAACGGTCAAGATTATGATGACTAGACGAGTTTTGTACTTGTTGATAGTTAGTTATATATGAATTTTCATTGATCTTATATTTTCTATTTGAAGGCAAGGGAACAAAATACCAAGTTTGATTATTTTGAAGGGCATCACATTCTTCCTTCATTGCAACATGCCACTTAGGATCAAGCAAGGCTTGCTTGACTTTCTTGGGTTCAGTATGTGTGAGAAGTCTAGGATGGATACAAGAACTATGCCATATTTGACACGAGTTTTCATGGGATGAGTGGTAACATAGTAAAGTGGTGTTACGTTGCTTTTAGTGGATATAGGAGAAATGGTATCAGGGTGAGAAATGTAGAAATAGATACTAATGAAGCCAGAATTTAAACTTTATAAAAATTATATGTTAGGAGGAAAGGAAACAGGCACAACATAACACTTTGAAAGACTTGATTCCTTTTCATATACATTGTTTTTGAATGAACTGGAATTACTAGAAACAAGACACAACCATACGTAAAAAAATTCTTTAAAATTTCTTTATTTAGTTAAAGTTTTGATTAAAATGATTGAGATGAAAGTCTTGTTTAGTGATTAGCATTTTGCATGAAGTTGCTTTTGTAACTCTTTTCGTATATTACTTGAATTGATGTGAGGCATTGGTTTAATTATACTACATTGAAAACTAATAGGGAAAAACAAACTATAAGTTGACCATAATTTTGTTGTCCTGTTTTGTTTGGTGGGGTCTTATATTTTATTAATGAAAGGCACTTCCTTGTAAATCTAGAATCATATTAGTAAATTAAATATCTTAAGCTTTCAAAAAAATAAAATAATAATAAGTGTCCCTGTCATGATTAACCTTAATACAACTATGAGAATTGAATGACATCTTGTGATGGAAGTCCCTAACTCAAGTAATTATTTATGGCATAAAACATGTTGACAAACATTAAATTGTAGTGAATTTAGTAACGGTGGTGAAGTTGCCATTTTGGCTTCACTGATGTAGTTATTTTAATTGACCAATCAAAATACACCACTATAAATCCCAATTGCCACATCATTAATTTATATCAACCATATCTGCCACATCATTATTATATATAAAACTTTCATTTATTGCATATCAGTCCTTTATAAAATTAATATTAAATTGAAAAACAAATTATTTTGACAAAATCAATTCTGAGATGAAATCCCAAAATCAGAAATTCACAGTCCGAAACCCACCTCCTTGGCCTCCTTCTTCATCTTCTTCCCCTTCTACTTCTTTATGGTTCATCCTTCTTCTTTGTTATCACACTACAAGAAAATTGGCAGATTGCGACAGCTATTTTGATGGATTACGACGGTTAAAACTGCCACATTTCCAAATTTACGACGGTTGCAACACCGTCGCAGAATTATGTGTCCCCAACCTGTTTCGCGACGGTTGACAAAACCGCCACACATAACTGTCGCGCTATTTCACGACTGTTTGGTACTGTCGTAAATTAGAAATGGCGACGGTTAAAAACTGTCGTGATTATGCCTTTGATTTTTGTTTTTGTTGTCATTCGCGACGGTTAAAAACTGTCGTCAATGTGATATCCTGACGGTTAGAACCGTCGTCAACATTATTTAATTTTTAGCAATAGTTTAAACCTTTACTAATTTTTATCTATTATATTTTTTTATTTAAACTATAATTTACTAAAATACTTTTAAATAAAATATTATTCTTTTTAATATTATTTTTTCTTTGAATTATTTCTACTATATTAATTTTATTTTTTAGTATTAATTTTTTATTTTCTATCACTTTTTAACATAGTAAAATTAATTCCAATAAAAACATATAAATTCAAATACGCATCATAATATCAAGAAAATGCGAGTTTCATAATCAAGTAAAATGCGAGTTCCATAATCATGTCATGTAGTACAAAACACCGAAAACATATCAAATCCTAATCTTATAATAATAAACACATTATGCCAAAAATACATAAGAAAGTTCATAATCTAATTAAGTTATAACAAAGTCTAATTTGTTCTTCTTGATGATCCATTATCTGCAATTCGGTAGCTAGACTCAGATGAACGTCTACCGTCAGCGGGTGATTCCAATCCCTGAAAAAATGTATTAAAATAATACTATGTAAAAAAATACTCACAAGCTTTAACTTTAAATTAATGTATCCAAAATAATATACCTGTCTTCCACTCGAATTTTGCATTTGCATTAAGAGTTCAATTTCCTTTGTCCTAGCATCATCCCTTTTCTTTAAGAATGTGATTGCATCCATCAATTCATCAATTTTTGAATTCTTTTCTTTAAGTGCATTAATTTCTTCTTGCATTTCCTTTATTTTTTCATTTTCTGCAAAAGAAGATGCCGATCTCGTAGATCTATTAATCTGAGATGGTGTAACTCCAAGTCCCATACTACGAACATATCCATGTTGTTCTTTTCCAAATACTTTCTGAAATGCCTCATTTTCAGACACAGAATCCTTAATTGCAGCTTGTAATTTTTCCTGCACATGAAAAAGAAAAAATTGAGCAAACAACATTACTCAAATATGGTCTTACACAACCTTATTAACATAAGAAAGAACAATATGTGTTTATAAATTAAAAATTCAAACTATTACACAACCTTACACATCCTTATTAACATATATGGTCTACTTTATTGTTTCCATATATGATACCAACTTTTCCTCTGAACTGTTATACATCCTTATTAACATATATAGTCTAAGAGATTATAAATAACTTATGTTATTTCATGATCAAATTACATTACAGGAAGAATATCACATTACATGCATGTACTTAGAAGAACATAAAACCTATACATACATATATATACACTTTTCATTTCATTCCAGAATAGTATTACGCTCACATGCAGAGACATAATGCACAAAGAACCATGAACTAATACTTGTTTAATATATATGTGTTGCCAAAAGAGTGTACTTACCACATATAATAATTAAGATTTGTCTGCAGCATGCATTTGTCCTAATTAACTACGGTTCTCTTCTACTTTGTGAACGGTGATAACAATGGCGGTGACTACAAGCCATGTACACATGTATCTCTTTTCGCCCATACATATTGTGTAATTTATTTCTATAATGTACACGTCATGCATATAGTTTCTACTCTAGTCATGCATGACGAATATTGAATGTAATAAAAGGGCTTTGGGTCATGTTAGGTTTGTGGCTCAAGTGCCAATTTATTCGAGACATTTCTAAGACATTTTTTCTTTTCAGAAAGGTTCTCCCCACCTCTAAGAGATGCCAAAAGGTTTGATTTTTTTTCAAACCTTAAGGAGACTAACAAATATTTCAAAAGAATTAACGTTTACTTACATTATTGTTGAATGCATCTTCATTGACAAAAGACCCGTCAGACTTTGTATGAGAAATTGCATACATTTCTCCTCTGCTGTATGTTCGTCCATCTCTTGATTCCTACAAATAAGAACAAATATTAATTAATTGTACTATCAAACATACAATCATTAATATATAGATTTGGACATACCAACTCATGTTTCTTCCTTGCAAGCGACTTAGATCCGAGTGTGTGCGGAGCCTTCAATTTTGCTCTATTTTGAGCATTTTTTTGGGCTATTTTCTACATTGGTAACAAATAAAAACACCCGTTATAGATAAGGATAACATACAAATCAGAGAAATCTAACAAATAAAAACACTAATATTACTTGTGTTTTTTCTTTCCGTCTATATTGAACAAAAACAGCCCAATCGTGTTCCGGAATGCCTCTGACGGTTGGAAACTTTTGAAGATTTTCCTCCAAAGTGAGATCCCATTTATAAAATTTGCGAAACAAATAATGTCGGCCATCCTTCCATTTCTTTGCAGCAGAAGCAAGTACGAATTCTTTATCACGCCCGTCATCAACAAGAAAATGGAGCTAAACATTAAAATAAAAATTAGTTCAGAAAGCAAGTAATAATCACCATGAAATTAATTTAAAGAACATGCAATTACTTATTAATGATATATACCTTTATCTTTGAATCATAAAACTTTGTTTTTGTTTCCTCTGGAATATCCTTCCAACTCTCAAACATTATGGGAATGTCTTTATACATTCTAATAATCATGCCTAAATACCCTGCTAACAAACCTGAAGCTTGTCCTATTGCACAATGATCATTATTGAATTCAAGTATTATCCATGTTCCATTGGGCTCTGAATTCGCAACCAAGTCTTTCGCACATAAACGTGTGCTTGAAACATGACCCTCTTCATCTATCATAGAAGAAAGTAAACAGATTAATATCATAATTAAACTATGTAAATAATTTAATTATTTATAGATACTTTAACCTTAAAATACTTACTAATGATATTTACATCCCAATACACAGATTTAGCCTTTTTATCAACATCTTTAGTCTCATCTTCTACAACAACATCTTCATCCCCATCTCCTACCACAACATCTTCAGCCCGATCTCCTACCACAATATCTTCAGCCTCGTTTCCTACCACATCATCTTCAACCTCATCTCCTACCAAATCATCTTCAGTCTCCTCTCCTACCACAACATCTTTTGTAGTTTGGATTAGTGGAGGGGTTATTGTAGGTTGTATTGGAGAAGAAGTTATTGTAGTTTCGATTGGGTGAGGAGTTATGGATGATTTGCGCATTGTAGTTGAACGTAGGCGCTTCTTGTTTACTTCAAGCTCTCCAGGTTGTACAAACCTCGGACGAACCTTCACAGACTAAATAATATGCATAAGTGAATGTCAGTCAACAATCAATATAATTAATTTATATGTAGTAGTATTGAGAATTTATTACTAACCGGCAATGGTTTGGAAGAAGGCTCACATGATTTGTGAAGGGACTGAGAGAGTGTATGAAGATTGAGAGCCTCTACCTTTTTCTTATTCTCTGCAATTCTTTGGAGGCGCAATTTCTCATATGGTGTAGTCATTGTCTAACAACAAGCTTCAACTACAAGTATAAGTATTAAAAGACAAATTAAAAGACAAATTAAAAGACAAATTATACAATAACACATATAGTAACAATATCATCTCATACATTAATTGATAAGCAACAAAAAACATATAGTAACAATGTCATCTAATACATTAATTAGGGATGAGTAACAATGTCATCTCATACATAAATTAGGGATAAACAACAAAAAAAACATAAGTCTCACACGAGTTAAAAACAAACTAAACTTTTGATTAATAAAAAATAAATCTTAATTGTTGTCATCATTTGTCGCTGGAGTTACAAGATCATCATTAAGAAAAATTTGTTCCAAATTTTGTGATGGATACGGCTCAATAGGTGTCATAATTTCATCATTTCCACCCATGTCATACAAGTCTCTTGGCTTCAAATGAATAGGTATGCTCCATCCTTGTTCACTCTCATCATCCACATAAAAAACCATTTGAGCTTCTGAAGCTTGAATGTATGGCTCGTTATCTTCATGTTCCCCAGAATGTAGTAGTCGTGCAAAGTTTATAGAAGTAAAACCCAACTTATCTATCTTAATGCCTCGTGGGTTTGTGGTATTAGCCCATTCACACTTAAACATGGGCACTGTGAAGCCATCATAGGAAAGCACAATAATGTCTATCAATCTTCCATAGTAAGGAACCCCTCCAAATCTCATTTGGGTATCACTATTGCTTGAATAGCTTCGTGTACCAAACATGCCAAAAACTCCACTATTTTGAGTTTTTAAAAGATTATCTCGCTCCAACGTTCGAAACTTGAATCCATTGACATTGAACGCGGTAAACCTTTTAACTTTATCAAAAGGACCATGAGCAAGACTAATGAGAACATCTTTATCTGGTCCACCAATGCTGTCTAGATTGTTGCAAATCTATACACGATACAACATCAAATTAGTCTTATTATTAAAACCAATTTAACAAAAAAATTATATTTTTGTACGAAAAACTTACACGATTGCGGAACCAGTGAGTAAACTCTCTATGAACCTTCTTGTCTATCTCAGCAGCACTTCTTTGACTGCGCCTCATTTGGCTCTGAGTAATACTTCGGAACTGCCTATTTGGTTATTTGATATTAGATGTAAAAAAACGTCTTAATAGTGTAGATGAAACTACATAATGAAATAAAACTACTTACTTTAGATAGTCGTCAACTATTGGACAATTTGTTAAAACATGTCTATGAGCCTGCAACTTTTCAATTGGTGTTAGGGTGTAAAATGAAGATCCACTCGCAGGTTTTCCAACTCTAGGAAATAATTCTGCTACACGTGAACCTGTTTGGATATCACCAATAGGTTCATCATCTACACGCCCGGGTTGATTCCATCTAGTCTCAATGTTTTCTAGATATCTGGAACAAAATGTAAAAATCTCTTCGAAACGATATCCTTCCGCAATAGACCCTTCTGGCTTTGCCTTATTACGTACATGCGATTTAAGCTTCCCCAAATACCTATTATTGAACCATAATAGTTTCAGTTAAAAAAATTTCTACATTCTAAGTTAGTAACATTAGAACAAAATCACATACTTTACCTTTCAACAGGATACATCCATCGATAATGAACAGGACCTCCAAGCTTAACTTCTTCAACAAGGTGAACAACCAAGTGAACCATAACCGTGAAGAACGAGGGAGGAAATAACATTTCCATGTGGCATAAAGTGAGGACAATTTGGTTTTGCAATTTTTCCAAATCTTCAATTTTCAACACCTTACCACATAATTGTCTAAAGAATGAGCACAACTCAATCAATACTGCTGAAATCTCATGAGGTAATGTTGTGCGAATGGCTAATGGTAGAAGTTGTTCCATTAATATATGACAATCATGACTCTTCATCATTCCATTCACCTTGAGATTTACCAAGTCAATGCATCTAGAAATGTTGCTTGAATAACCATCAGGCACCCGAATATTCCTTAGAGTTGTTAAAAAATTCCTTTTATCTTTACCCGTTAGACTAAAGGGCGCCGGAGAAATTCTACCATTTTCATCTGGCCAAAGATCAGGTCTTATGCCCATATTTTGAAGGTCTTTTCGAGCCTTAACATGGTCTTTACTCTTTTGCCTATCATTTAGTAAAGTAAATATGACATTATCGCACACATTTTTCTCAATATGCATCGGATCAAGATTATGGCGCAGAAGATTATCCTTCCAGTACGGAAGTTCAAAAAATATGCTTTTCTTTTTCCATTGTTGAGGATGACCTTTTGTAGGATCACACCGTGTACTATCACCTTCTATAGGTTGTCCCTCACGTGTTCTTTTTACCGATTTTTCTTTCACTGGCTTTTTACCAAAGACGATATCAACATCTTTAACCTGCTCAAAAACTTGATGTCCAGATAATGTTCTCGGCGGACTCCGCATTTCTTGTTCACCATTAAAGCGGATCCTGTTCAATCTAAACCTGTGTCTCCGATCAAGGAAACGCCGATGACCCATAAAACACCATTTACGACTACCTTTAAGACGGAGAGATGTAGTTTGAAAGTTACATGATGGGCAAGCAAGTCCTGTGTATGTGTTCCACCCAGAAAGTGCACCCAGAAATTATCCCTGGCCTCGTTCTTCATCTTCTTCTCATTCTCCTCAACCAAGGGTATCGAAAAATTTCTCTCTTCGTTGTGCTATTGTCCCCCCAATTTTCACAGTGGGACGACGCCATATTTTTTCACAGGTAATCGTGTCCATCTCAGTCTTTATATTTTTCCAAAATCAACTTGATTTGAGTTAATTTGCATAAATTATGGAATTGGATATTAATTTTGTATGTTCAGTTGAAGTTGATTTGGTAATGAGGGTTTGTTTTATAATTTGAAGCTAGTATGTGATTTGGGGATTGTGGTTTGTATTTTAAGTTGAAGCTGATTCAATTCAATTTTTATGCAGGAATTAGAGAATTGGGGATTAGGGTTTATATTTTATGAAATTCATAAATTCATAAAAAAATGCATTTGAGTTGAATCGGTATATAGTGAAATAATCTTAATTTAATTGAATCTTCAGGGTTTCAATTAAATTGTTTATTTTCCAGAGGAATTTATATTGTGATATTATTCAAATTTAAGTTGTGGTTGTGTATTATTGTGAATTATTTTGATGATTTGTTCTTCAAATAACATGCAGTTAAGTAATGGATGCAAACAGTATGCTCAGAGTGTTTGAACTCGAAAACACATCTTGAACAAAGTTACTTCATGAAGGTTATCCCACTTAAGGTCTTGCATCAGCTGATATTGTTCAACTCTACCAAAATATCTGGTGTTCAGAATGAGATGCAAGGAGATAGCATGATTAACATGTAAATTTGAGATAAGGTCTTGTACATTAACTATTAGAACTATTTTGTATTGCCAAGCTGTGTATTTGAGTTAAATAATATCAACTTTTTGGACTCAACTGAAGCTTGTTCTTTCTGATTTTAAATTATCCAATATAATGATAAACATGTAAATGTTAGTAATCGTGCAAGTACTGAAACTGTTGTAATATGAAGTGTGTAAACTGAGTATAATAAATTGAAATATTTTGTCTCAAAGCAAAATGTTTGTTTATTTGTTAAAGCGGTGAATTTAGATTTGGAGTTCAATATCAACTTCCAAAAAAATGCTAATTTATCATACTGAGCCTATTATTTGAATTTGATAATTACTTAAGTTTTGTTGCATTTTTGAAACAGCATAGGTCACGATGCAACATGTTGATTAGAGATGAAGTCAACTTGTGAAGGAGAATGTGAATATAAGAGAGCTCAAGTCACGTGTTAGCTTAATTCAGTTGTACATATCCAGATCACAGAGGTATGTTAAATCCAGACGTAACATGAGTTATTTTTGTGTTATTTGGAAGACCTATGCTAGGCTTACATCTGCAATTTACACCGTATGCAATTGACACCGTATGTATGCAATTGGTTTAGTGTGGAGAAAAACTATTTAAAAAATGATTAGTATATATGTATGGGATTTTATCATTGTAAGTGTGAAATTAATGGAAAAAAACTGTTATGTGTATTTGGTCTGTAGCTATCTTATAGTAATTGGTAGTTAATTTTATCAAAGAGTTCAAAACACATACGATTATACAAAATATAATCAAATTATCCATAAATTATATCAAAACATAGACACCCATGATAAAAACAAATCATACTTGTGGCCAAAAAAACCTAACACATCACCACAACTATTCAACACCTACTGCCATACACTTATAAATGATACGATTATTACAATTTCACTCATAACAAAATCCCTGTAAAGGTCAATAACACATAATAAATGATACAATTATACAAAATATAACTCAATTATCCATAAAAAAACATGAAAGGAAAACCAACAAGTTTGATAATCATAAGATAACACAATACAATCACACTTGATGTTTCATGGAGACCAAACTGTGTACGCGTGCACACAACCAAATTACACATAAGTTCCATTAGGAGAGACCGCCATGACCTTGAAAGGGGCAATGTCAGAGGCTCTCCGGACTCTTGGTAGCTCTAGTTCATGACCCCAGACCATAGAATCCACCTCAGCCTTAGTTTTCACAACTCCTTGTTGCATGAATAGTTTAGAGAGGACTCTTCCATAAGGAATGAAGAATGTCTTTCCTTCTTGGAAGGATAGAAGAGTCTTCTTCAGATACTCAAAGAAAACATATGGGAGATTGACCTTTGGACCTTTGTTGACAAGTAGAAGAAGAAAGTCCCTTTCACAGCTATCTAAGATATCTATATCCTTGTTCTTTGGCAAAAAGTTTGTGGCCAGAATTTGATACCAAAATAATGCCTCGGGTGAAAGATTGGAGGATTTTGAAATGTCAGATAAATCCTTGAAGATGGTGCAGAAGGGATGATATTGTTCCCAGGACATCAAATCTGGAGGAATTCCATCGTCCTCACATCCTATTGCCTATGCAATAGTCGTTCGGAAGACAAAGATAGGAATACCAGATACTTTAGAACAAATGACTTTGTCCCGATTCAGCACTTGGATTGATGCATTCACCCAGAATTCAGCAACCAAATTTGGGTAAGTGGGACCATAAAGCATATCAAAGTACTCATCCCATCCAAATTTGGAAACCATATACTTGGTAGTAAAGGCTAGATTCTCCAACCTATCTTCAAAGTTAACACGGCCTTCAACGATAACAACCAACTAGCTCTCCATAGTCCAAACCCAATTTAGTTTGTAAGGTTGTCTTAGGTGGTGAGCATATAAAAAGAGTTTTTAGAAAACAGAGAGAAGAGAGAACAACTGGTGTTTTAAACAAGAGAAAAGAATGAGTTCTTTAAAGACCTAGCCAAGAGTATATATAATCATAATGTAGTAAAATACGACTTTACAAGTCCAAGAGAGAAGTTTTGAAAATATAAATGCAATGATGTGACATTTGATGGGTCTATACATTATAAATGTCTTCAAAACTATGATAATGGAGAAAAGTCAAGGACAGTCATAAACGACAGTCACTAAATAAACGGACAGTCACTAAATAAACGGACAGTCATAAAAAGTCATAAAAATCATACAAAATATAACCCAATTATCCATAAATTACATTAAAACATAGACACCCGTGATAAAAACAAATCATAATTGTGACTGTCCCAAATTGTTTCAAATTAATGGACAATCAAAAAAAAAGTCCAACTTCAATCTTCCAACTTCAAACTTCAACCTAGTTTGACCAACTTCTTCCTTTGATCTTCCTGCTTTTTCCAATATGCTGCCGACTTTGCCAACATTTCGCATAACAAAATATTATTACCGGAGTGTAACAAAAAAAGGGTGAGTTTCATTCTGGTTGAGGTCATAACCTGTAGGGAATATAATTATCAACATTTAGGACAAAATGCAAATATATTGTCTATGGGAAATGATTAAGTTAATGATATTCGCATGAATTCAACGTACATGGATTTCTTCAAACAACGTTTGGAAGGGACACTCAATCATCCACTTACATACCCAAACTCCACAATCATTTCTGTGGTCAGTGAATAAATGCATTAGTAACAAGTAATAGGTCATATTGTCAATCAATTAAAATAGAGTAAGGTTAAGGTATGAGAGTACTCACGATCCGGCAAGTTGTTGCTTAAGGGATGTTGGGTCCTCTATGGGGTAGGATGATATCGAATGTGTTGGATAATTTGGAATCATGTCAACAAAAGAATTGTGACACAGAATCTCCTCAAGAAATATGGCCTGCCACATGGGTCAAACCAAATTTTAAAAAAATACAAGCAAGTGAATGGAAAGTAAATAACAAAATCTGCACAGACTTTAATACCGTTTTCAATATTGCACGGCGTCTGGATGTGTGTCTTTCAGGGCAATAGAGAGAGTCCAACCAATACATCTTCTTGTCGGCAATATCAACAACCATGAGATACCAGTGGTTTCCAAGGTCGATCATCGGAATAAAAATCTGAAAAAATGTTATTTAATGTTTGAGATGTCATGAAACTGTTTTATCAACGTGGCAACTGTTTTAACACACACATAACTCACCCTTAACACTCTAGATTTGGATGTCATGAAACGAGTCTGGTAAATATCCCTCACATAATCAGGACCGTGACGTCCTTCCAGGGTATATTGCTGCAATTAAAATAAAATATTAAATGTATTATAGTTCAATTAGATTAAGACAAACAGAATGTACAAGTGACCGTAGTATAGTAGAATAGTAATCACCGCGAACTCGGTAGGAAAATACCAAACTGACTTGGTCTTTCCCGCAGTTTCAATGAACCAGTTCTGTCTTGCCACAACCAGATTAATAATCTGCATTTGCATATGAAAATGGCCTTAACAGATTTATACATAAATGGGATCAATTCAACGCGGTATCATATTAACAATAACCTCCTGGTCTAGAGGGCTTCTTGGCATCAGGGTCTTGAATGTTTTTCGATCTCCGTAAACATTTGAAGTTGTTTTTACCAATACCTCACGACTGCTCAGAAAATTGCAATTATAATCAAATTAAATGTGATAAATAAACTTACTATTAGGTATTAGGTACGTTCATTAAAAATAAATACCCGTAAAGATCTTCTTCGTCACCCATAAAAATGTATGCGGCAGTGCAAGCACATATGTCATTTAGGGACATTGCCGGAGATGGTCGAAATGACATTGGCATCCACTGTCATCAAACACAACCCAATCAAATATTGTTGTAAGCAATAATGATATGTCATGTAATATTAGGTTCTATTGAAAATAAATATTGAATACTTACTTTAGGGATTTCAACCGGATCGTGATCACCTTCATATCCAACACTATTTTCAACTGGATGGTAGTTGAGGTAAAAATCGTGATCTATTCGGTCCTCAGGTCGACAGAATAGGGTCTTCCTGACTTTTGGGATATGGCCTTCATCTACAATTCCTTTTCCCCATTTTGGCGGTTCCGAGGTTGTTCCCAAAGTCAGAACCCGCCTTTTAGTTATTGCTCTCCTTTCTGTTGCCCTCTCCCTTTTTAAGACTTTTTTGGCTTGCACAACGGGTGTCGATGCCGTCGAATCATAGTCTTTTGGTTCAAATTTGTCACCGTCAGACGTAGTCGTTTGATGAGTACTTAAATCATACAAAAAAACCAGTTTAGTAATGGTACAAGAACACAAAATATAATTATGAAACAATAAGTATATATGATTATGAAAGGTTGATTCTTATTTTGGAAAAAATATCAATCAAACACATTGTACACGCTAACACGTAAACCAAAATAAGAAATATAACCTCGATGAAATCACTATGATCTCTGATCTGAATTTCTTTTTGTGAGTCTCACTGTAATGCTCACTAATCCGTATAGAATGAGTTGAAACTTCTGGGTTCTTATCTGATGCATTATTGTGGTGCTTTATGCGTTTGATTTTTGTGTTTCCCTTGGATGCAGAATTCTTCTTCATTGTGTAATGTAAGTTTGAGTTTTTTTTTGTGTGCAGGAAGTTGAAATTGGAAAAATGAATGGAGTATGGCAAGGGAGCTTCAGTACGAGTGAGCTTATGTAGAGTACATCATATTGTGTTAAGCTTTTCCATGATCCTAATGTCAACTCGATGTGGAAATGAAGAAAACTTGAAAACGGCTACTTGCCTCCCAAGTCAGAATTGGCACGGTTTTGGATTAGAAAGGTGGGAAAACTACTGTACCTATCAGTACTTGTGATCATGATGAAAACACGGGATCCTAGACACTGGTTCCAATTGGTTGCTAGTAGTTCATAGCTCATGGACAATTAGTTCAAAGTTTCATAGTTCACAAAACTTTAGAGATTCATCAAAATACCGTAAATTTTGAAATTTCCGGTATTTTGTCCAATACCAGAAATTTTGAAATATTTGAAATTTCCGGTATTTTTTAATTTTCTTTTAAAATTCTATTTTTCTTATTATATTTTTAACATCAACACCAAACAGAAGTTTCATATTCAAACAAAATAAGACCCAAAAAAAGCCTAGCCAACATCAACAGTAAAACATTACTTCTGTGACGATATCCAAGATAACTGAACTCTTGTATGACAAAATAGATCCAGTGCAGATCAGATACAAAGTTTTACTAAAACTAGTAAAACTTTGTATCTGATCTGCAGTGAATCTATTTTCGTCATACAAGAGTTCAGTTATCTTGGATATCGTAAGTAATGTTATACTGTTAAGCTGGGCTTTTTTGGAGACCTTATTTTGTTTGAATATGGATTAGAACTACTAGTCTAGTCGATCTCATTTTGAGACACTTTTGATGTCTGTGTTTTTATTAGGTTGATGTAATTTTATTTTTATTATGTTTGACACTATTTATAAGATGTTTTCTTTTCGTGTAATATATATACGATTACATTTACATTACACTACTGTTTTTACTATTTTTTTTTTTTTAAAATTCTCATAAAATCATTAAATATGTTAAGATATGTTAGAGCTTTTGTGTCTGACAAATATCTTAGAGTTAAGAATTTGAACCATAAATTATATCCAATCCAAAAATCAAAAGAAAAAAAATTTAATAATTTAAAATAGAACCGAAAAAAATTGAAATTTTAAGTAAGTTGTTCAAATTTTTATTAGGATCCATTTTTATTATTATCCCGGGCCACCACCTTTAAAGTAACGATTTTTATCCATATTTTTATTGTTACATTATATCCATATTTATAGTTAACGATTTTTTTATAATTGTTGATTTAAAATAAAAGAAATTGAGGTTGATTTAGTAACAACTACATAGATACAGCACACTTGTTCTCCTCTTCCCTCTTAAAGCGCTACCTGACCCTTAGGTCTGGGGTTTCTGGGGTTTGAATCCCCCTTTCCCCGTTAAAAAAATCATTTGTATATTAACATGTGTAGTTTTATTTGAATATTAGTAATTTTATAATAAATTTAATATATTTATTTAGTTTACTAATTTTTTAAAAAAATATATTTATATATTAGTTATCGTAATTTTAATTTGCAAAATTTTAATACTAATTTAAATAATGACAAATATTAATCCATATTTATAGATAACCATTTTTTATCAACTCAGAATCTTCAAAGACTAACAATCAGACATACAATCGTAAGGAAACGCTGAAAGAACCAACCTGATTTCCATGTCGTCGTCGTCCGATATCCACCCGTGGCACGGTTTTCTTCCTTCGGTCATCTTCTTCTGCATGCAGCAAAGCCGAGGTGACGATACTGTTCAAATAACTCGTGCGTTTTGGTTTGACGATTCTGATTTCTTCTTTTCAATATAACATAACTTCATATACGGTCCCTTTACTTCCCCATGATGATGGGAAGTTACACCTACTAATTAGCAATGGGCCAAGACAATTGTTGGGTTCCATTGGGCTTGGATAATAATTCATTAACAGGGCTGTTCCAAATCTAACCCCTGCTGACCCAAAATATGTTGATTTTAAATTAATAAATTCAACTAAATAATTTCTATAATGTTATCCCCACAAAATTTTGTTATATTTCTTATCTTAATATTGCCCCTATATATACACATATATAAAAAATAATGTTATAATATCAATTATATATATAAAAAAAATTCTACAAATTTATTTAATAAAATTGAATTTATATTGATAATATAAAAAAAAAATTGCTTCGGCGAAGGCACGGGTCTCTTACATGTATAACGAACACCTGACAGTTTACGTAAAAATCACGAATGTTGGATCATTGATTACCACCGAATTTCATCATATGTTGCATCAGACCGAAACACGATGTAGTATCCAAAACAGGCATTCCATACATTGGGTACATGGGTTGTCCCATGGGCATTTGATGAATTACAGATTGTCCCACCGGCATCAAGGGTTGAAGTCCAATCATTGGACCCACATTTCTGCTTCTAACATCCATATGTGGTGTAGTTGCAATGTTAGCACCTCGACTTTGTGGTGTAGTTGCAACGCTAGCACCTTGACTTTGTGGTGTAGTTGTAACATTAGCACGTTGACTTTGTCGTGTTCGTGAAAATTGTTTTCCCCTGCTAATGCTAATATTACAGCTGGATTTCCTTTTCCCTTTATTTGTCTATATATATATATATATATAAATTCAATTAATATTTCAAAACAGATGTAAATATAATATGAGTAATTACCAAAACTAGACATACCTTGAGTATTTGGCTTGAAGAATCATTTAACGACATTGACTCGAACACATCATTCTGTTCAGATGTTCTGTCTTGTTTGTCCTGGAATATATACCAAATAGGTAGAATATAATGTTCAAAGCGATATACATAATAATAAGAATAAGACTCAGATTACAAAGAAGGTATGTATTACCGAACAATTCCTCGCATCATGACCTGTGCTGTTGCATTTTTTGCAGTGTCTGATTGTTTTGAATTCATTCTTTTTACGCTTTGGAGCACATTTTCTCTTCACTGCCATTGGATCACCTACAAATGCATTTTGCGTCCCAATTGGTTCGTCTGAACTACAATACTTTATCTGCAGCTTCAGGATGTCATCCATTACATCCCCATAGACACCATTTTGTTTTGAAACTTCTTTGCAAAAAGCTGTAAAAACAGAACAATAAGCACTAAATCGAGATTGCTCAATCATATTTGATTATACTCCCCCATCAGAACCCATATTCAGAAACCCAATTTTGGCATCCTTCGTCCAACGCGGCAATACCACAGTACGCGGAATATGATCCATATGCTCTTCTTTGATGACGTAAAACATGTGTGAGCATGGAATTCCGCGAGAATCAAACAATTTACACGAACACCGCAATGTTTCACCTGAAGGATCATACACAACCTCTCTTTCATATCCATCCTCACAATATTTTGTCAATGTATAAACTCTCAGTTCCCCTTTTATTAATCTCCCCTTTACAATTAATGCACCAGCCTTCATTATTTCTTCTTTTATTTCTTTGAAAATCTCTGCTGTATAAGTTTTGGCAGCGTCACTTTCGATCAGACGAAGATGAGTTGTCAACACTGGATCTGAAAACTTCGATTTAAAATCAGCAACAAGTTCATTATTTCTGTAATCCCTCAAAGCTTGTTCAAAGTTATGCATAAATTCAAAAATGCACCCTTTCTTCCTTACATAAGACTTGATTATAGCATTGACAGCTTCGCACTGTGACGTAGTTCTTATACGACCAAAAAACTTATCGCGTAGATATGCAGTAGCCCAAAGTGACTTGGTCTCATATGTTTTGGCAACCCAAGCATTTCCTTCAAGTTCATTCTCTTTAACCATCTCCCACCAAAATTCTTCAAATTGTTCTGTTGTAAAATTTGAGTACATTGCCTTTTTAAAACCATCCAAAAATTGCGACTTCTTTACATTTTCACCTGCATTCTTGTTCAAATTCCAAGCACACAACTGATGGGTCGCATCAGGATAAATTTGTTTTATAGCCTCCCTCATAGCACCATCTCCATCTGTTACAACTGCTTCTGGATATTTGTTTTCCATGCAGTCTAAGAAACACTTCAACAACCACTTATACGTCTCTATCGTTTCGTCCGACACCAATGCCGCACCGAATATAACAGTCTGTGAGTGGTGGTTGTAACAAGAAAATATAACCAAAGGATAATTGTATTTGTTCTTCCTGTAAGTTGTGTCAAATGCAAGAACATCCCCAAAACATGTATAGTCCGATCTACTAGGGCCGTCTGCCCAAAAAAGTGACTTCAATCTTCCGTCACTACTGACACAATATTCTGCATAAAGTATAAGATCCGTAGATGATTTCACTTTGAGATAATTTAGGGCAGCAACAACATCACCATTCTTAACAACATCACGCATTTTTTTGTCGGAATAATTGTACAAGTCTTTCTTTGTAAAACAAACATCATTATATCCACCCTTTTGGGCAACCATGTACCCCATTATATGACACGTTCGGATACCATGTGATCGAAGACTGTCAATTTGAGCTCTATCTGCCTCAGATATATGTCGATATCCGGGGTGTAAATGCACAAACTTTGTCGGGGTTAACTCATGGTTATGAGCCTCTTCAAAAAATGACACAACATATTTCCCATTTTTCTTATTGTAGTGCACATGGAGCCTAGCTTTGCAACTAGTGCGGGTTGTACATCGGTGTTTTCTTTTCCTATCTGACCTAGCCAAGTGCTTCTTGTCTCTTAATCCATTTTTGTTACATACAAACTGCCTCATCACTACTATTTTGTTACCTTCGGGCCCTCCTCGTTTAACATCGCTTTTCCTAATGGCAAAACCTTTACATCGTCCATACTTATAATAAAATTCACAAGCTTCTTCCACAGTTCCAAATTCCATAGCACGAATTTCATCCGAAGTAATGGAATTTAAACTCACCAAACTATCACCTACAAATGCTTGGCTATTTGACAACTCTGTTCCAACCGATTCCTCACAACTATATTCATCAGAATCAGAACTATATTCTGTGAATACAAGATCACACTCAAAGATGTTTTTGATTCATGGCAAACTCAACAAGCATACAAGCAACAAGGTACAAGTAGAAGAACTCAAAGAAAAGCAAGCATTGGTCACTCATAACAGAGCAGGTCGACCTACTATGCATACAGGTCGACTCAACACAAGCAAAATAAGAGGAACTCAGAAAAACAGCAGTCAGGTTTACCTACTCCCAACACAGGTCGACCTAAAATGAAGAAATTTACATATCATTCTGCTAGGTCGACCTACACAACAACTAGGTCGACCTAATATGAGGAAATGTCCCCAAAACGCATCTGAAGTGGATTCTGGTCGACCTACTTCTTTAACAGGTCGACCTAACTGGGAACAAATGACATTCAAAGGATATGCAGCTCTGTTAGGTCGACCTAAGCACCACAAGAGGTCGACCTATCTGATCAAAAAGGATATGCAGCTCTGTTAGGTCGACCTAAGCACCACAAGAGGTCGACCTATCTGATCAAAAATGCCAAAATTTCTGGTTTTCTCTGCTCCAACTGATAAGCTCTCATATATATTGTCCAAGGTTCAATTATTGTAATCAACACCAACGACTGAAAGATACACAAAGTCTTCTCATCTTCGTTCTTCGTCATCTCCAACACAATTACACATAATCATTTTTGCGTTGAGGGTTAGTGATCGAGTTCGATAACATCCATGGAACGGAATTGAAGATTCCTAGTGGGTGAAGATTTGTGGGGTTTTTGGTGAATAAAATCCGAGGGTTTTGTCCTCCAAGATAGGTGTTTCTTGGGGGTTTTTATCAAGAGGTTTCATCGAGGATCCATCTGAGTGTGAAGATTGAAGAACAAGGGTTCAAGGCAATTCAAGACACTGCAGAAAAGGGACCAAGTGAAGCTATTGGATCACCTTGATCTGACTCAAGATTAAGGGGGAAGAAGATTCAAAGGATCGACAAATTCGGTTTATTGTTTATCGCTTTGTTTTCTTCTTTGTATAAACTGCTTTCAACATTAATGGAAGATTTCCCAATTTCAATTTGGAATTGGGGGCAGACGTAGTCGTAGCGAGGACGATCGACGAACTGCCTGAACAAATATCGTGTTCTTGTCGCTTTTATCTTTTCATTTACGTTCTGTTCATATTTGGTCATAATTGCAAAATTGATTAACGATTCAAGAGTTAAAATTGTGAATTAAGGTTCTGCATAAACATCACAATTCACCACATCTTGAATCATCATCAATTTGAACATTATCACCAAGTGTTTGTCTTTTTGCTTATTCCATTATTACTGCATTGCAAACCAAAGTTTGTCAATTTAGAAGTTAATTGTTTTTCAGCTGTGAAACGTATTGATTCGATAACATATCACTTCATCGTTAATCTCAATTATCTTGTGGTTTTGTCACATATACAACCCTTGCAATAACGGTCCGGAATAGACGCAAGTCGATTCAGAACCGCTTTCGCTTTAGTTCGAAATAATTTCGAAAAACTCTGGAAGATCTATTCACCCCCCCTCTAGATCCTCAGGCCAGCGTCTAACAAGTGGTATCAGAGCTCTGGTTTATTCCGTGCTACGTGAAACACTTATTGGAAAGTTGGCTTCCGGACCTAAAGGGGCTCACAATAGAGCTCCAGTTTTCAACGGTGAAAACTATGGCTATTGGAAGGATTGTATGTGTGTCCACATCAATGCAATTGATAGGAACATCTGGACAGCTATTGTCAATGGCCCCTTTCAGATCACCATGACAAATGCAGCTGGTGCAGTTGTTCCAAAACCAGAAAATACTTGGGATGCAGAAGATGAAAAGAGATATGGATACGATTGGAAAGAGAGAAACATTCTAATCTCAGCTCTAGGAGTTGATGAATACTATCGTGTTTCCCATTGTAGATCCGCTAAAGCTATGTGGGACACATTGCAAGTTGCCCACGAGGGAACGGATGATGTCAAACTAGCTAGAATCAATACGTTAACTCAAGAATTCGAACTCTTCCACATGGAAGATGGTGAATCCATCGAAAACATGCAGAAGAGATTCGTTCACTTGAAAAATCGTTTAAATTCTCTTGATAGACCTGTTTCCAATGCAGTTGCTACTAACAAAATCTTAAGATGTTTGAACAGGTAATGTCATTACAGCAATAAAGGAAGCAAATGATCTAAACACCTTAGACATTACCACTCTCTTTGGTAAACTAGAGGAACATGAACAACACCTTAAATGCCTTGACATGCACGAGAAAAGGGCAAAGAAAGAGAAGAACATGGAGAAAGAGGTAGAGAAGAAGTCAATAGCTCTAAAAGCTTCAAGCTCCAAGACCTCAAGACAAGAGCTAGAGGATAGTGATACTAGTGATGAGGAAGACTCCGATGATGAGGAAATGAGACTGTTTGTGCGAAGATACAACAAGTACATAAAGAAAAATAGAGCAAAACTCTCCGGAAAAAGCTTGATTAATCATAGGAAGCAATTAGACAAGTCCAAAAAAGATGATAACAATAAAAGAAAATCCAAAGGCCCTTGTTTCAATTGCGGCAAAGATGGTCATTACAAACCGGATTGTCTATATCTCAAGAAGGAGAAAGACAAGAATCAAAGCAAAAGTCACAACAAGTCTAGAAGAGCCTACATAGCATGGGAAAGTGATTCCTCAAGTGAAGACTCATCAAGCGATGAAGAAGAATCGGCAAACCTATGTCTTACGGCTCATCAACACAAGAAAAAGAAACGTGTAAGTCATCTTAAACCTGAACTTGTAGATAAGGTATCTCATTCTCAATTAAAATTAGCCTTTGAAGAACTACATAGAGATGCAATTGAAGCTTTCAAACTTTTGGCCTCAAATAAGAAATTTTTTTCGTATCTTGAATCAAAAGTTGAGAAGACCGAAAAGGACATGGAAGCTTTGAAACAATCTATGCTAGATATTCAAAAGGATAAAATTGAGGAAGATCCTACATCATGGTTTGGTTGTGAGACATGTCATATTTGGCAAAAAGAAGTAAGAGATCTAAAGGCCAAATTAGATAAGGCTCTACAACCAAAAGTGACTTTTGCGGTTGATCCAAATAAGTTCAAAAGATCGTATACTCCTTTATATAGTAAATACACTTTTGTACCAAAAGTATCAACTAGCAAAATAGCATACTCTCATCATATTACTTGTCACTATTGTTGCAAAAAGGGACATACCATTGAAAAATGCAAATTTAGGAGGATTTTAGTTCCTAAAGGAGTATTTCAATGGTTGCCTAAGTGCAACAATTTCTGTACTCACCACCTAGGACCCAATGAAGATTGGGGACCTTCCACTCTAAATTAATTTTGTAGGAAAAGTGTCTTGACATTGCCGAAAGGTTGTGGTTCCTTGATAGCGGATGTTCAAGACACATGACGGGAGACATATCACTCTTTGTTGAGTTCCACGCAAAGAAAAAGGGGTATGTCACCTATGGAGACAACAATCGGGGAGCTATACTTGGTAAAGGAAGTGTAGTTCATGTGTCCTTTTGATGAATCTTATGCAAAATGTGTCGAGAAAGGTATATCTTTTAATAGTGCAGGCCCATCTACTGAAGACATTTCTCAAAGATAAGGAAGACGAAAGTGAAAGTGTTGCAAAGGAAGATGCTAAGAAAGAGAAAGATGAGTCTCATGATAGTGTTGAAAAAGAAAGCATCTCAAACAATGAAGAACTTCCTAAGGCCTGGACAAATGTAAAAGATCATCCAATCGACAACATAATAGGGGACATCTCAAAGGGCATGACAACACGCTCCAAGATAAATTTTTCTAAGCTTATGCAGAGTGAATTTGAGATGAGTCTCATGGGTGAGCTAAATTTCTTCCTTGGCCTACAAATCAAGCAACTCAGTCATGGAACGTTTGTGAGTCAAACTAAATACTGTACGGAGCTGCTCAAAAGATTTGGAATGAGTGAAGCGAAGGAAATTGACACACCTATGGCAACAAATACTAACCTAGACAAAGATGAGAAACGTAAAGAGGTTGACGTGAAATTGTACCGAGGAATGATAGGTTCACTATTGTATCTTACTGCCTCAAGACCAGACATTATGTTTAGTGTGTGTATGTGTGCAAGATATCAATCTTGTCCAAAAGAATCTCACTTAAAAGCTGTCAAAAGAATTCTGCGATACTTACGTGGAACCACTACATATGGCCTATGGTATCCAAAGGGAAATGAGTGCTATTTGGTAGGATTCTCCGATTCAGATTTTGCTGGCTGCAAATCCGATAGAAAAAGTACCAGTGGAACGTGTCATCTATTCTCAAATTCATTGATAAGTTGGCATAGCAAGAAACAAGTATCGGTTGCATTATCTACTGCTGAGGCAGAATATGTAGCTGCTGGAAGCTGCTGTGCACAAATATTATGGCTCAAGCAACAACTTCTTGACTTTGGTATTAAGCTTGATCGTATACCTATCATGTGCGACAACACAAGTGCCATAAACTTGAGTAAAAATCCTGTCTTACACTCACGAACCAAGCATATTGAAATAAGACATCACTTTCTACGAGATCATGTAGAGAAAGGAGACGTTACATTTGAACATGTAGAAAGCAAGAAGCAACTAGCTGACATCTTCACCAAACCTCTAGCAACGGAGCAATACTTCAACATTCGTAGGGAATTAGGGATACTCGATATCTCTAATTTGGGCTAATTACGTTTGTTCTCTCTTAATGTTATTCCTTTACTTTATATCTATATTTTTCTGCTAACATTTGTCTTAGCGTAAAGGTAGTTCATTATCAAGCCAGGCGTCATTCCACATTGACTAAAGGCTGCCACTAAAGTTGACACCTACATATTGAGAAAGCGGTAACGTAACTGTTGTTCACTTCCAAAAATATTATTGATACTATAATATGCTATCAATTAACATGCTTATAGTGACTTCATAAATATATCTCTCTTGCTCATGTATGTGTTTCATCTTTAATGTACCTTTAAACATATTTGGCTCTCATGCTATCACTATCTACCTTTTATCTACTATACTATGAATGCTAGCGTTTTATCTATGTTTCTCTCGTTACCCTCCTCTTCTGTTTTTCTTGTATCTCTTTTGATGTTGTCAAAGGGGGAGATAGATGCTGAGTGTACGGGGGAGCTCAGCTGAGTGAATAGATGCTGAGTGTACGGGGGAGCTTTTACCACTTATTGCCAAAGCTTCTACTACCGGTTTGCCATCATCAAAATGGAGGAGTATGTGAATACAAGATCAAACTTAAAGATGTTTTTGATTCATGGCAAACTCAACAAGCATACAAGCAACAAGGTACAAGCAGAAGAACTCAAAGAAAAGCAAGCATTGGTCACTCATAACAGAGCAGGTCGACCTACTATGCATACAGGTCGACTCAACACAAGCAAAATAAGAGGAACTCAGAAAACAGCAGTCAGGTCGACCTACTCCCAACACAGGTCGACCTAAAATGAAGAAATTTACATATCATTCTGCTAGGTCGACCTACACAACAACTAGGTCGACCTAATATGAGGAAATGTCCCCAAAACGCATCTGAAGTGGATTCTGGTCGACCTACTTCTTTAACAGGTCGACCTAACTAGGAACAAATGACATTCAAAGGATATGCAGCTCTGTTAGGTCGACCTAAGCACCACAAGAGGTCGACCTATCTGATCAAAAAGGATATGCAGCTCTGTTAGGTCGACCTAAGCACCACAAGAGGTCGACCTATCTGATCAAAAATGCCAAAATTTCTGGTTTTCTCTGCTCCAACTAATAAGCTCTCATATATATTGTCCAAGGTTCAATTATTGTAATCAACACCAACGACTGAAAGATACACAAAGTCTTCTCATCTTCGTTCTTCGTCATCTCCAACACAATTACACATAATCATTTTTGCGTTGAGGGTTAGTGATCGAGTTCGATAACGTCCATGGAACGGAATTGAAGATTCCTAGTGGGTGAAGATTTGTGGGGTTTTTGGTGAATAAAATCCGAGGGTTTTGTCCTCCAAGATAGGTGTTTCTTGGGGGTTTTTATCAAGAGGTTTCATCGAGGATCCATCTGAGTGTGAAGATTGAAGAACAAGGGTTCAAGGCAATTCAAGACACTGCAGAAAAGGGATCAAGTGAAGCTCTTGGATCACCTTGATCTGACTCAAGATTAAGGGGGAAGAAGATTCAAAGGATCGACAAATTCGGTTTATTGTTTATCGCTTTGTTTTCTTCTTTGTATAAACTGATTTCAACATTAATGGAAGATTTCCCAATTTCAATTTGGAATTGGGGGCAGACGTAGTCGTAGCGAGGACGATCGACGAACTGCCTGAACAAATATCGTGTTCTTGTCGCTTTTATCTTTTCATTTACGTTCTGTTCATATTTGGTCATAATTGCAAAATTGATTAACGATTCAAGAGTTAAAATTGTGAATTAAGGTTCTGCATAAACATCACAATTCACCACATCTTGAATCATCATCAATTTGAACATTATCACCAAATGTTTGTCTTTTTGCTTATTCCATTATTACTGCATTGCAAACCAAAGTTTGTCAATTTAGAAGTTAATTGTTTTTCAGCTGTGAAACGTATTGATTCGATAACATATCACTTCATCGTTAATCTCAATTATCTTGTGGTTTTGTCACATATACAACCCTTGCAATAACGGTCCGGAATAGACGCAAGTCGATTCAGAACCGCTTTCGCTTTAGTTCAAAATAATTCCGAAAAACTCTGGAAGATCTATTCACCCCCCCTCTAGATCCTCAGGCCAGCTTCTAACATATTCATCACAACTATGTTCATCACACCTATAATCATCATCAGATGAATCAGTGTGAAGATTGTTCAAATCAACCCCAACAGATTCCCCGTTGTTGTCCATCTGTAATCGCCCAATAAATAACATAACATAAGTCAACACGAACCATAAAACCATAATTCCAAACTTGAAATGAAATCATCATAATGAATTCAATCATAAAACCTAATTCCCAAATTACAGTTTACAACATTTGAAATAATTAAATATTAATCCTTAATTACCTTAGCCGGCTATCACTACGAACTGTGTGAGCAGAGCGATCGTATTTGATGATATTGAACTTTCGCTTCTTGAACAGGAAGATGAAGCGTGTGTTTGGTATACCGATAAAAAACGAAAACGCACGGTGCAGAGCTACGAAGGTGGTGATGAAATCCTTGGACCTTGTACGGTGGCGGTGGTGGTAAAAAGCTTTGCAAACGTACGGTGGTGGCGGTGAAAAGTTGTTGTTGGTTAGAGAATGAAGATGAATATGAACTCGTTGAAGAAGATGAAGTTTTGTGAAAAATACTAATTCATTAATTTTGAATTGTGAAATATTTCAAAAAAAAACAATTGAAATGTTATTAGGGGTTTAGTTTCAAATATATTAGGACTTAATTGCAATGTTCACAAGTATAACATTTCATTTAAGTTGATCCAATGTGGCATTTTAAGGTTTGACTTAAATTAGTAAGTTGAATCTATGTGGCTTAAAGGACACTTGTGATTGGCTAGAATTGTAACTTTTTCCTGTGAAGCTAAAATGGCAACTTCACCATAGAATTGCCCTTTAGTAACTGCTAGATTGTAAAATGATGAATATATGACGGGTTACTTAGGTTCAGAGAGAGAGATTCTTACTCGAGGAGTAAGTTTAAAACAATTACTCCAAATTTTAATTTTTGATTTTCATTAATCTAAAGGTTTTAATTAATTATAAATATTTTTAAAAATAATTAGATTAAATGATCAATTATATTTAGGGATGTGCAAAATATCCGATTTTGATGTCCAAATCCATAACCAAACCTAAACCACTTTTAAATATCCGGATATAATTGAATGGTTATTAACCGGTTTAGTTATTAATGGTTTAGTTATCCATTCATATAATCCGGATATAATTAAATGGTTATTAACCGATTAAATTATTTTGGATTCGGTTATAATCCGGTTATTATCCAAATCCAAATATTTTAATTCTCAAAATATTAATTTTTTTTGAAAAAAAATATTTTCGCAAAACTGGATTTTTTTAAAAAACCGGTTATATAATCATAACCAAATTTATAACCAGTTTTGATTAAAATGTGGTTATAGTTATAAATCCAAACCATTTAAATGATTTTAAAATGGTTATGATTTAATTTTTGAAAATAACCAACCATGCACACCCCTAATTATATTCATTGTAATTTATCATTTTTATTCATCATATTATATTCAATTGATGCTAGATTATCAATGAGGATACATATATGCAGTAGATATTCATGCACAAAATGATTTGCAAGAGAAGTGGATTGTAATTCTTTTAATAATAATAGGATAGAAGTTTACCCCTAGCTCATAAAAATGAGCACACCCAAGAACACAGACGATAATTTCGGTAGAGAGTATGGATTAAAACCACGAAAGAGGAGATAGTATGGATTGAAACCACGAAAAAAGCATTTGATTGCTTTAACGCCACTGAATGAACTTAAGGTTTAGTTTGACACATGTGTGATCTTCATAACTATTTTTCTTTTAGAATATTTTGTTTTTCACTAGTTATTTATATAATTACTCCTATAGGAAGCTAATCCTATGTTAGTGTGAATTGTTCCCTAACTAACTATAATTATGTGCGCAGGTTAGATCTAACTGAATCTAGAATTCTAGAATGTGCATATCATTCTCATAATTGATTCTAATAGTGTGCATAGATGCACAAGTTAGATCTAGCATTAATAATTTAATACAGCTGCAAGATTACACTTTTCAAAAATAAATTACATTGTTAGTGATATACTCTAATATATACTTTTGCAAATTTGAGCATACATAAGGTAGACTGAAACACTCTTTTATTTTTTTATAAAGTTATTAGCACACGACTTTAAAAGCAAAAAAATTCTATAATAACTCATATATTGGAATCAAAGTATTAAAACACATTTTAAGTAATAAAAATGTTAAAAACACGTATTCTAAGTAATAAAATTATTAAAAACACAGTTCAGACAAGACCTAGTTTATAAAAAAAAACAAGACTTTTTTAAGAGCGAAAAGGCAAAAACAAGAATGATATATTCAAAATCAAATAACATTATATTGGAATCGAAGTATTCATATTGTTCAACAACAAAAGATTTAAAGTTTACAGTTCAAAACTTGATATTTTGTAATAGGGGCATATCAATGCATGGAAAACCAAGTTTTGCCCAATTTAAAATTTTCAACTCAAGTTAATTGCCTATTATGTATACATAATACTTTGATTTCCAGTTTCAAAACCTGAATAAAAAAGTAAAAATATTTTCTAGATAAACTGCAAATGAATAAATACATGCATTACGAGCCACCAAATACCTGCAAGGGTCAAAGCCGAGAATCTTCAATTAAAATCTAATGAAAAATAAAAAATCACAGAACAACAAAACAAAATGAGACAATCAATAATGAAATTGATACTTACTGTATCTAGAAAATCATTCGACAGTTCAGTTTTACTTTGTTTAGCATCAGCAGCAATAGGTTTTGTTTGAGGGAAATGCCTAATCACTTTTTCCACTTGTACTGAGTCTTGTTGAACCTTCTGCTTCTGTACAAGCCAAATGAAGTGATTCATCAATATACATACTAGATAATACTTAATGAAATTTTAAAAGTACAGATAAAAAGATTATTAAATTTACTTCTAATCAAAATGTTTGTGAAGCATGTTATGTGAGCCAGCGTGATGAAAGCATAAGCAAAAAGAAGTAAATAATCACATGTGCTTGTGGATTTAAGGAAAAAATTAACAATATTTTTATATTCTAAAACAAGCGTTAGCAACAATGCACAACTAGAGATGGTCTTGCACCATGCAAGATCATCTTTGAATCTTTAGATGAAAGAGTTCCACCAAATTTATCCCCTCTTCTCCACCATTTTTTCCTCCTCAGGACCAAACACGCACAGCCTGAGTTAAATATTTGGGAACGGCTACCCTTCCCATCTACATAGGTTGGATGCTACGTAGATCTTGTAGGTGTCAACAGAGAACTTGTCAGATGTTGAACATCGCAACAAATGGATGAGAGGCAGAAACTCTCTTTGCGACAAGAGGTGTGGTGGCTGACGAGAAGTGAAACGGCGATGATGAGAGGACACGTGCTCAGTGGATGGCACGAAGGAAAGGGGACGCATGCCGACCATTATTCGGAGGTGGCGAGGGAGTCGTATCCCTTTCTATTTTCTTCTTCCTAATTTTATTTTTTGAGTTGAGGTGGCTGGTGGAGGTTTAAATGATGTTCCTCCCTCTAGTTTTTTCTCTGTTTTACTGTTTGTTTGGTGTTCGGGTTTCCAAAAATGGGTTTAGTTACTGGATGATTGAGTTTTGTGGACTGAGGTAAAAGAGAGGAAGAAATGTATTTTCTTTTTATACAACTGAAAAATATTATACATGTGCCGTGAACCATACAATAAAAAGGGATCAAAATTTTATGATACATTAGTGTTCTGTGGACTGTGAAGTCACAGATCTAGGAAATATAAAGGTTTTGCTTGTGGTGATTTATACAGAAAGAATGTGGTGAGTGGGCAAAAAAGAAAGTCAATGAAAGTCATCACTTGCTAATTTCAAGTTCCAATTACTGGATAACTTTTCCTATGGATAATTTCAAGTTAATAATTGATTTTAAAAAATACACATAAGTTATTTCTTTAATGAAAACCACTGTTACAATTCTATTTTTTTATATCACCGAACCAACGCCAAAGGTAGTAAAAAAAATGCTGTATTAACCAAGGAAATCAACAGATATGGAGTAGAGAGAGCTACCAATTTATTTTCTTAACGGGGACATATTGAAATTGAATTAAGTGATGGCATGATAACTTATTTAGTGTTATGTTTGGGACAAGCGCAGAGACAAACAGATATGTACCTTCTTTAACCTCTCCTCAATAGCATTCGAAGCACGTGACTGATCAACTTGGGACTTATAGAAATCCCTCTCTTTCTTGGCAGCAGAAAGTTCCAATGCCACTTTTTGCTCCCGAGTAGCTCTCTTGAAGGCTGTAACAAACATATTTACCTTTAGCTTGAGCTGCTTATTCCTCAATAAATTAAATCAATAACTGATCATAAAGTGATTACCTAGTTCTTCAGTTAGATCATCCCACTTGAACTTGCTTAAGTACTTAATATTCCAAAGGTCATAGTAGAAAGATGACCTCTTCCTTCCCCCTAGACAAACACAAGATAATTCAAAAACTAACAACGGCAAACAATTGCAAACATACATGAAAAAACATTCTAGAGCCAAACAAATACCTATCTGTTCACCATTTAAATTATTGGCAACCCTCTTGGCAACAAATTTATTGGCGAATTCAACCCATCTACACAATAACAAAGCAAAAATTCAATCATCAAAAGGCACCAACATAAAAACAAATCACCTTAAAAGCTTCAATCAGATGCTAATTCAGTCCAATTTCAAAATCAAATAAAATAAACAACCACCCTTCCGAATAAGCTTGGTTTTGAGATGCACGTGCCCGCTTAATTTGCACTCTAGCAGAAGACGCTGTTAAATTAAAAAAAAAAAACAAATAAAAATCAATTAGAAAACTAACCAAGCAGTAAAAGAAAACGTTTTTATGTGTGAAGAGTGAGTGACCTTGAGGGGCGAGAAAAATTCTTTGAATATCCCCAAATTGAGATAGAAGCTGTCGAAGCTTAACATGATCCATATGAGGAGGAATACGACTCAAATAGCAAACACCGCGCTTTTGAGCTTTCTCCGTTTCCTTCTCCAGCTTCTTCTTCATCTTCAATTTCTTCTTTAATTTCAGTTTTGATTCCAACTCCGTCTTCTCTTCATTCGATGGTACCGTTGTCGCATCAATCTCGTTATTTTCCTCTGGAGCCTCCATTCTTTTTTCTTCTGCTTCTTCTGTGTTTGATTGGTTGAAAAGGAGAATGAGGTGGAGGTGGATGTTGAAGGTGTGTGAGTTGTGATGGATTGCAGGTGGCGAAGCCGAAATGCTGCGACGGTGTTGTTGCCGGAGTTCTGGGTAGAGTCGAGGAACGAGAGAAGAAGATTTAACTTAGGGTTTATAAGACGGAGAAAATCTAAACAGTAATGAAACGACCTCGTTTTGCAGATTTTTTTATTTAACGTTTTTTTGACAAATTAATTTTTAGTATTAGTTGATTATAAAAAAAATACAAAAGTCTAAATTTAATAACCAAATCATTTAATTTTTTAATTCATAACACATGAAAATGCTTACCTTTTTTATCAATAAAAAAAATAAATCATCAAAAATTAAGTTTTTGGAATTGAATTCTTACTAAACAGATACTCCCTCCATTCTCTTTTATAAGGAAAAAAAACACATTTCACACATAACAATAAACCCAATTAAAAGTCAAATAATTGTGTAACTTCTAAAAAAAGAGTTAACTATTTACACCATTACCCTTTAGTATTTTTTTTTTTAAATATTTATAATGATGAGCCACCATTAGACTATTTACAATGGTTTTCAAATTCAACACCCTACTTTTTCACTTTTTATACTCCACATCATCTTCTCTCTCTTCCACCTAATAATTCAACACACATTCAACTTTTACTCACTACAATAGTTTTGTTTAATAAAATTCAACACCCTACTTTACCACCATTCACAACACACTAAAAATTCAAATAATCACAACAACCAATAGGATTTTGCAAAATATTGTATGTGGCCCCCACTCTCATTCATTCAACATGTTGAATTCTTTCAACACAAAGTAATCCACGTCATATTAAACAAGCTATTAAACATATCATTGCATGAATTCAACCGTTGAAAAAAAATTTCAACACCCCATTGTACATAGTCTTAGAGCTCGTTTGGCCCGACTTTTTTAAGTCTTAAAAATTACTTTAAAGTTAAAGTTAAAAATAAGAACTTTTAAAATTAAGTTAAAGTCGTTTGGTTATGATTATTTTTTAAACTTTAGAGTTATTTTTAATTTTATTTTTTTCACTAAAGTTATATATATATATATATATATATATATATATATATATATATATATATATATATATATATATATAAAATGCGTATTGATTAATTGTTGTATTAACATCTATAATATAGTGTATAGTTTAATAATATTATTATTGAAAATCATTATACAATAAAATAAGATATAATATACAAAACGAATAAAAAGTTGGACAAAACTAGTATCTACAAAAATGATGATGTAAACCGAAGAAGAAAAAAATAAAATAAAACATAACTCTAGATGTTATGAACTGTAGAAAAAATTGAAAAATTGCCGTTTACTGCACTAGCGCAATTTTTTTAAAGAAAATGCTTTCGTTGGGATTCGAACCGCGGCCACATGTTTTAAGCTCTGAAAAAGTTGGTTTCAACGCCTTTTTTACAAGCTCCTTTTATTTAATTTTTTGCCTTGAAAAAAAAGTTACTTTTTTTCATAAGAGCTTTATAAAAAATGTGTTTGGCCCTCCATCTCCTTATAAGGAGAAGAAAAGTAGATTAAAAGTTAGGCCAAACGAGCTCTTATAATAATTAGGGCATTAATTGGTGTTCTTTACACTGTTCCACATTTCATTTTCTATTCAGGTGGCCAGAAACTTTTCTTTTCCTTCTTCTTTCAAAAAAGTTTGCCAAATTTTCATTCAAAATTTTCGTTTTGCCGCTTTCTTTATTCTTTAAATTGAAAACTGGAATGAATTAACTATCATCTCTCTTATTTGTTCATGACTATAGTATCTCATCCATTATAAACATGCCTCTAAACTTTGACTTAAACAAACCTCCTACAGAACTTTTAGATGATGAAAGTAGTACAACTTCCATATATCCTTCTTCAAGTTTGATTATGAGTAACAACCAAACAAATCAAAATTCTTTTGAAGATGAAAACAGAACAACCTCCATGAATCATTCTCCAAACTTGGTGATGGATTACAACACATCACCTTTAGAATTTTTTGATAATGAAAATATTACAGCTTTCATGAATCCTTCTTCAAGCTCTAATTACAACCAGTCCTCTTTAGATTTTTTTGCAGATGAAAACGTAGCAGCTTCCATGAACTGTTCTTCAAACTTGGAGATGGATTACAACACGACAAATGGAGAATTGTTTGATGATTATAACACTGACCCTTCAAATATGAATGATTTATTTTACGATGAAGGTATTAGCGAAGAAGATGAAGAAAACGCTCAAATAATATCCCAAGAAGGTACATTAATTTTTTAGATTTTTTACATTAATTTTTTTTTGAAGATTATTGATTTGTTTTTTTACATTAAGTTTATTGATTTTTTACATCATAATTTCCTTATATAAAATTCATGTTTTTTGTTGCAATTATAATTTTTGTTTCCTTATATAAAATCTTTTAATTAAATTGATTATGTTTGTTTTTTACATCAAGTTTATTGATTTTTTACATTTTAATTTTCTTATATAAAATTCACGTTTTTTGTTGCAATTCTAATTTTTCGTTTTCTTATATAAAATCTTTTAATTAAATTGATTATATTTTCTTTTTTTTAGAAGACTGCATCGATGATGAAACAGATTCATCCGGAGGAAAACGACACTTCCTGAACAATGTTGATGCGGTAAAGCGGCAAGCAAAAAGTAATAGGTATTATTTATTACCGGGTGATATAGGTTATATCGTATCGTAGTCCACAGAGATTGGTTGAGAAAAACTGTCGTTCGACTATCTCGCGTTCTAAGTTTCATGATTTGGGTGCGGAAAGTAAATGCGGGAAAAGTAAATAAAAGCAGATAAACAATCTCAATAGTCTAAGAGAAATAGTTATGGAATTGCATTTCGTTCTACCCATCGAATACTTAAATCTAAAGATCTATCGCTCGACACTCACAATACGCATCAACATCACCGGGCATCACTCGAGATGCCACATCGGTGTCCATGTCTGCAACACCGACGAAAGCTCAACCGTACTATTCACATCAGCGATTTCTCCACCGACACAAACAACACGGAGGCATTAGACTCGATACCCACTACGATTGTTAGTCCTAAATCCATGTCTGCAACCCAGAAACTAACAGTTATCATTCCTAATCAAGATCTATGGTGTCCATGTCTGCAACAACACAAATCCAGAGCATTTAAGCAAAAAGATCAAGAACAACAACAATGATGATTTGTAAAGCGAATATATAAACGATCCCAAGATCCACAAATATACATACAATAAGAGTAGAAACATACATACAACACTAACCATTGGAATGAAACAAAGGGAAGAGAGAAGATGAACCGGAAAGATCTCACCGGTACAATGAAATTGAGACAGATCCATGATCAATCCACATGACGTCGCACCCAATGGTGTTTCCTAAGCCTCTAAACTATCAAAATTGGACCAGAGCCACTCCATGGGGGAAATGGATGATCCGGGGTTGAATCCTTCATCAATCGGAGCCGACAAACCGGGAGATTTTTTGGGTTTTTCTTCTTTTCTTCTCTTTGTGGTTTCATTTGTGGGTTTTGTGTAGATCTACTATGATCTCATGTATATTTGTTGACTATTATGTTATATAAATCTTGCTTTCATATTTTTATAGATTATTGTCTTAGATTATTGCTTTGTGGCTATGTGTTTGAGTTGCTATAGAGATGTAGGGCTCTAATGCTTATCTAGGATGATTTTCTATTAACTTAATTGCAGAGATGGATTAGGTTGATAATCACTTAGTGTCAGTGCTTAATGCGTCTGAGTGGTCGTGTTTGTCTGAGAGATCGACATTTACGGGAAGCTCGGATTTCTCATGTGTTGTTTAGGTGTCTGAGAGATCGTCACTTAGATAATGTTGTGGGTTGTGTTGTTGACATGTGGTAATATTGATAGGTTACAAGTTGAGTATATTCGGTCAATAAGTTTAAGTTTGTGAAGAGTAGATTATATGCAATACTTGATAGTTTCTTCTCTCTAAAGAATGAATTCTTTTTGTGTTAATATTTACTTTTCCATTTTTATCTTTAACAAATTCAATCCAAACTCATAACTATGGAAACTGTTGAACGGCAGTTCAATGCACTAGTCCCTGTGGAGACGATAAATTTCCTGGAGTAATACTTCCAAAACTTTTGTTGCTTGCCGCTTTACCGCTCCAACAAAATGGCGCCGTTGCCGGGGATTGGTGTTTTATTGAACTTGCATCGCAATAGTTTCTTTTGTTTTGAGTTTTGTATATATCACACATATTGTATAGTCTTACTTGTTTATATTTATACTTATAGTTGTGAATTTGTTATATCATTGTTTGTTCTTTTCACGTTTGCTTGTGTGTTGTTAGGAATAGCCAGACGGAAGTAACTTGAAGGAACTTTCTTTAATAACAGGCGTCGAGCTTACGACGTAAAACACGCATGTTTATTCTTTTTAGTTTGTGTTTAGTTTAGGTAGTGTGATGCAATTGTCTAAAAAAATTTAGATCGGACCAGTTCTTAAATTTCATATCTTCACTTTTAAATTTGTTTAGACAATTTCATCCGGTCTTTTAGTTTGTGTATATTAATAGTTGTGTGTTTGTCTTTGAGCTTGTTTTGAGTAGCTTGAGGAATTTGAGGTGATTTTCCAAGTTTGATCGTTTCGACTTGCGAGTGTATGGTAATGATTTTGTTAAAGTTTTGTTCACGTTCAAGGTATGTGTTTATCGCTTTCTAGACTTTAGCATATTCATGATACTTAGGCTTTTTACAATTTTTATGTCATTCATTCTTTTGTATACTTGTTCATTTGTGAATCACTTTAGTTTCTATCCTTTTTGTGAGGTAGCTGTCCATTGTTCACATATGCTGGAGACCACAACTCTTGTTTTAACTGGATTTTATTATGTTAAATCTTTTGTTCGTGTTGATTGTATAAATGTAAGAAAGTGATCAAGGCATTTTTGTTTCATTTTGAGCACAACTACCTTGGCCAAATTATCAATTCACCTTGTGAGTGTGTGATCATTAGTAACCCCTTTAAGCTTTTTGTCAATGTCCATGTTGTTTTTGCTAAATGCTTGTCTATGAGTGTTTGGTTCTTAGTTTTGTATGGATGTTGATTTCTTTGTTTTCTTGAACCCTCACCCATGGTTTTTGGTTTGAATTTTTGCCTTGCCTTAGAAAGTAGGGAGTATTCACACTTTGATATTATGGTTGAATTCAAGTTGGGGAGAGAATGATTGTGTACTTATTGGTTGATTGCTATGAGGTTGAAAGAAAAGAAAAAAAATATGTGAAAAAAAAAAGGAAAAGAAAAAGAAAGAAAAAAGAGAAAAGTTTTGAAAAAGAAAAAAAAGAGTTTGTATAATTGTGCAAATAAGTATGGTGCTTTGGTGTGAAATAGGGGTTGATGAGGAAGTTTGATTGGAATTTTGTATTTGAACTTTTGTGAGTTGATCACTCCCTTAGGTTTGGGCAAATTTTTGTTTCGATTAGCCTTAGGAATTATCCCTTGTTTGTTAACCAAGCCACATTACAACCTTGAAAAGTCCTTGTGATTCTTGCATTTGTGTTTTCAACATAATTTTTGGATGACTGCATAATTTAGTCTTTTGTTTGCAAGATTGTGGATGAGTGAAATTACCTTATTTTGTGTGTTTGTCATCTACCGATGATTTCATTTTACTAGGTGTGATTCATTTTTGAACTAGTATTGTTTTAGAATGTTTGGTATATTATTTGTACTTTGCGTTTGTTTCATGTTTATGTTATCGTCGTAGTTTAGTGGTAAGTATTTACTTTGTGTGTATCGTTTTGCATTTGAGTCATACATTTGTCCGTGTTTCAAAACTTGTTGTTGCGTAATTGCTTGAATATCGCTTTTGTTTCCTTGAGTTAGTTGATTCTTGTTTAGGGACAAACAAGTTCAAGTTGGGGAGAGTTTGATAAGTGCAAATTGTAGCTATTTTTGCATATACTTTTTAGTGCACTTATCGACTTTTTGTTGTTAATTTCAGTTGAATAAACCCAACTTTTATGTAAATACGTTTAGTTTGTGTATACTTGTGTTTTTGATTCATTTATGTATCATTTGATAGTTTTCTATTCATTTTGTAGGTATTGAGGCGTATTTGGAGCATGAGCAATAAAGTGTCGAAGACATGGCTTCAAACGCGCGATTTTGAGCAACGGAAGCAACTAATCATCGAATAAATCTCAAAATCAAATAAAAATAAATCATCAATTTAATTGTTATTCATTCATTATTGGATAGAGCATGGAATAAGCTTTCCAATGCTTCGAACCGGGCGCAAATCGGAGTTACGATTCTCAAGTTATGGCCGAAACAGTGCAGAATTTTTCTGCTACTGGTGTCACTCGCCGGGCGAAGGATTAGGCTCGCCGGGCGAGCCCGACTGACCCAAAAATGTGATTTGCTACTGCCTGGAGTCGCCGGGCGAACCATTTTAGTCGCCGGGCGAAGCAGTGTCGGCAGAAAACGCAATAAAGCTGTTGGAAATCATTTTTTCAAGGATGGTTGGATATTTTAGAGCTCCAATCCATCCAATAGCATTTTTTGAGTGGAAAGATGCTAGAAAACACATTGGAGCTGTCAAATGGATGATCCGGGGTTGAATCCTTCATCAATCGGAGCCGACAAACCGGGAGATTTTTTGGGTTTTTCTTCTTTTCTTCTCTTTGTGGTTTCATTTGTGGGTTTTGTGTAGATCTACTATGATCTCATGTATATTTGTTGACTATTATGTTATATAAATCTTGCTTTCATATTTTTATAGATTATTGTCTTAGATTATTGCTTTGTGGCTATGTGTTTGAGTTGCTATAGAGATGTAGGGCTCTAATGCTTATCTAGGATGATTTTCTATTAACTTAATTGCAGAGATGGATTAGGTTGATAATCACTTAGTGTCAGTGCTTAATGCGTCTGAGTGGTCGTGTTTGTCTGAGAGATCGACATTTACGGGAAGCTCGGATTTCTCATGTGTTGTTTAGTTGTCTGAGAGATCGTCACTTAGATAATGTTGTGGGTTGTGTTGTTGACATGTGGTAATATTGATAGGTTACAAGTTGAGTATATTTGGTCAATAAGTTTAAGTTTGTGAAGAGTAGATTATATGCAATACTTGATAGTTTCTTCTATTTGAAGAATGAATTTATTTTATGTTCATATGTTATATTTTCCTTGTTTACTTTCAACCCATTCAATCCAAACTCATAACTATGGAAACTGTTGAACGGCAGTTCAATGCACTGATCCCTGTGGAGACGATAATTTTTCCCGGAGTAATACTTCCTAATTTTTGTTGCTTGCCGCTTTACCGCTTCAACAAACAACAATCAAAGAAAAACCATTTCTGCATTATTGTTACATTCAAGTTACAATGGAAAACTTGAAAAAGGGATTGTTAACAGGGTAGCTTCTTCATTTTCGGTATCTAACGCTGTTATTTATCGAATTTGGAGACAACTGCGTGAAACTGGAGATGCTTGTCATAAGAAAACAAAAAACTGTGGTCGAAAAAGAGTTGAGATTGATTATGAGAAAATGCGTGATATTTCATTATCTAAGCGTAGAAATCTTCTATCTTTATCTCGTGCGTTGGGCATTTGCAAGACATCGTTGTTTAGATATGTAAAAGAAGGAGTTTTGCGTCGACATTCAAGCGCATTAAAACCACACTTGAAAGACGATAATATGAAAGATCGACTCAAATTTTGTTTCTCTATGCTTGAGGAAAGTAGCATTCCTCATGATCCGAAGTTTAAATCCATGCACAATATTGTCCATATTGACGAAAAATGGTTTTACATATCTAAGAAATCTACGAACTACTACCTTCTTGCAAATGAGGATGACCCATATCGCACGTGCAAGAACAAAAATTACATCGGTAAAGTCATGTTTTTAGCTGCAGTTGCTAGGCCTAGATTTGACAATGAAGGTAACGAGATATTTTCAGGAAAAATTGGTGTGTTTCCTCTTGTTAATAGCGTACCGGCAAGAAGGTCAAGTGTTAATAGAGCCGCGGGAACACTTGAAACAAAACCGATAACTTCTATCAATAAAGAGATTAGTAGAATGTTTTTAATTAATAAAGTTCTACCAGCCATCAAAGAAAAATGGCCGCGAGACCACGCATTTGAAACAATTTACATACAATAAGATAATGCACCTTCCCATGTCTCTATAGATGATGAAGAATTTCGCCGAGTGGCTTCGGAAGGTGGATTTGACATCCGCTTGACTTGTCAACCTCCAAACTCTCCTGACTTGAATGTTTTGGATTTGGGTTTTTTTAATGCCATTCAATCATTGCAACAAATGGAAGTAACTAATTCTGTTGACGAGCTTAAATCATGTCTATGGAGTATTAAACAAGGAGAATGATAAATAGAAAATACTCAGTTTTTGAATAAGTGAATTTAAGAAGTTAATCAACACTAGTATTTCCTTCATGTTAGGTGTGAAGAAGGATAAGCTACCGTCCTTTATGAATAAGAGATTGAATAAATTCACCAAAGGGGCACGAGGATGGGTAGAAGACACACTCTTTTGAATAAACTTAAGAGTCATTTGAGAATCAGACTCGCAAATCACATTTATGAAACCATGATTCCAAGCAATATCAAAACCATGAAAAATGACTTGAAGTTCGACATTAATATTAGAGTTGAAACCACAACTTAAATCAAACTTGTGATTTAACCTCCAAAAACGTTTCTCAAAAGACCACCAAAGTCGAATGACCATGGACTACCAATGAAGTTACCATCTACATTGACCTTTATCACATTCTCTTGGGGAGGGTGCCAAGAAACAAATCTAGGGGCTAATACCTTATTAGAACCACCTGTAGCAACTAGTTTAAAATTGAAAGTCGCCACCATTTTCTTTATCCTAAGGGTAGTTATTTGGCTAACAAAATTCTAGAGAGAGCAAGTTCCATTTAAAAGATTCTTCGTTACAAGATTTTCAAATCATCCAACAACAATTGAGAAACAAAGAGTTGTGATTAACAACCGCGTTAATTTTCAACCAATTATACATATCATTCTCATAAAAATGAATATGAGATGGAAAATTGAAATTGTTCCAAACTTACATGACCTTAGGACAATTTCTAAGAGTGTGTAAGATAGTTTCAATAGTTGCACCACATCTATAACAAGAGACACTTGTTGAAATGTGATGAGTGGCCCGTGCATGATGATCCAAACAAAATGACGAATATTTTGAGGTAACTTAAGGTTCTAAATTCAATACCAATTCATTGTCTGAATTTGAGGTGGATTGGACACCAAAGTTAACAAAGAATAAGTTGATTTGGTAGAGAAACTTCCAATAAAATGCTTACATGTGATAAATATGTTACTGTGACTTATAAATTAATTAAATCAATTGTTATGTGAGAATTTATACAAACACTCACTTATATCATATTTTTGTGTGTGTATATGTGCGCACACGTGCGTGCGGATATATAAGGGAAACCCTATATACAAAGACTTGTGGAAAAAATTAATGATCTCACAATGACTAGATTCGATATATCTATTTCAGTAACTGTAGTAATTGAGTTCCTCAATTCTCCCTGTGACAACCATCGAGAAGATGTTATTTGAATCCTTAAGCACATGAAATGATCACCTAAAAATGAGCTTGTTATTGATAGAGGCAACACTGATATCATTGGATATTTAAATGCTATTTGGAATAGAGATGCAAGTAATAGACGATCTACACTATGTTATTTTATTTTCCTTTGTGGAAATTTGATTTCATAGAAGAGAAAAAAAGAAAAATGTTGTTGCTCAATTAAGTACAAACACTAAGTATCGAGCCATGACCATGCCGCGTGTGAGCTCGTATTGTTGAAACATTTATGGTTGGAACTTCATTTTTTGTGAAATCGGTCACTTGAAACTTGTGTATGATAATCAATCATTTTTGTACCTCTCCTTCAATCCAATTTTTGTAAGAGGACAAAATATATATCCAGTTCCATAATTCTATTCAAATCGCTAATCTCGAAAATTCATTTATTTTAAAACAATAAATCATTGGTTGATAAAAATCAAACCAAGTGCACCAATTTCAATGAGATTACACCTTAGACAGGATTGATGAAGACTGCGTGAATTAATGAATTCTTAAGATCAACTCATACATGAATCAAGTTTAAAAAATTCTTCGTAACTCATGGATTTTCTTTTCAAAACAGAAAAACCTATCAACAGCTAACAGAATTCACAACAAAAAAAAGAAAGAACATAAATCTCTATACATTCCCACTTCCCCTAAATCTCGAGCGAAGGTTGTCATACATTTGAGTAACCAATACGAGTCTTGGATCATCTTGAGGAATCTGTCGATCCTGCAATTCAACACACATAGCATTGGCATCAAGGGTATAATCCAATTGTTAGATAGCTAGAATAGATGATGTGACAGTAGATGTCCACTATATTAATCAATCTATTGCTGAGGTGAATAACTCACCTTCAAACCCTGGTAGTATGCTTCCACCGCAGGCAACGTAGGGTAGACATTACGGGATCGCATCAAGTCCCATATGTAGTTAGCATTTGTATATCCTCCAGTCTATGAATTTAAAAACAACAAAATACACACATTTAACTCGTGAGCAAAATGTGTTAATCATCTCATATTAAGCACATAGCAAGATGGTATAATTGGAAGAGAATGTTTACCTTTTCACCAGCTGCCCTGAGCAGGAGCTCACTTCCCATTCTGGCATTCATGAAAAAGTTTCTTTCATTCATCCTTACCTACAATTACAGATTTAAATTTAAATCTTTAAACATATCAAATTAATTTCAACTTAACAAAGTTATTCAGTGTCTAAGTTAACTTACCAGTATATCTTGAGAAATTTGCATTCCTTTCTCAGTGTAACCAACCATTGCCCCTTCGGCAAGTGTCTGCAATCATGTTGGTTGGTATAACATTAATTAATAAGCATTTTATACAGTTTGCTAACAAGATAAAAAAACCTTGAAGTGAACAATTGTGCGCATTTTTTGAAAACAATGAAAATGACATGAAGAATCATTTTCATGAATTTCATCTTCTCTCCGTCATAATGATTTTTCTAGTCTCGGATCTTATAAACAAGTTAAAATGAACACATTTTTAAAAATGAAAATATAAATATTTGCACAAAGAAAACGGACCCTTAAATTTATGACTTTGTTTTTATTTTATTTTCAGTTTTCAAATATTTGTACGCAAGGCCGGCAGTATAAACAATGTGGCAATTTTGTAACTAAAAGTGAAAACAAAAGAGTACTTTCACAAATTAAACATGCCCAACAGAGAGGAATCGGCATTTTAAAATTCACACACACATATGGGCTACACCACTTCCAAAAAGACATACTTGGGCTCTGAGGAAAAACATCTTAATTAAGTGCTTACAAGCAAGCGTGTATCATATAAATCCTGATGTATAAGATACTTGTATACAAAATATAAAATAAAGTCAATTTATTTTCATATAAGCTATAAGTTATTTCCTTAAGCTCTCTTAAACAGTCTTACAAATGTATGTCAGTAAAAGTCAATCTAACCAGGCCCTCAGTCACATTACTGGTATATGAAGAAATACAAGCATTCAACTACGAAGTTGGTATTTATTGAACTAGAAACTTGGAGAAAACTCACCACAAAAAGTTCGGCAGCATTACCCCTTCCTAAATTTATAAATTCCTCAAAATATTGAAGACCGCGTTCAATTTCTCCAGCATGACAATAGCACCTGTATAAGAATGGTAATTGGTAATAGAGATTTAAAACTGAAATTTGTATATAATGGACAACAAAAACAGTTGAAACAGCAGCAAGAAATGAGGATTTTGTCTAGACCTAAAAAGTTCAAACTGCAAACATATTTCCTTACTTCACAACACAACCAAGTTGACCCAGTTTGATGGTTACAAGTATTCCTTTTACAAGCGGCTCATAGTTTATTGTTAGCAACAACCCCGAAAATTCAAACTGGTTTACATTCTATGGTTCCATCCCTGAATCTACCCATATCCAAGAGTCCAGTCCGGCTTTACATGAGGTAACTTCCTAGACCCTTCAAGTTCTAGAAAATCAATTTCAAAATTCTCTCATTCACATGAACCAGAATTAAACCCAGTCTTACATAGGGAACTAGAACTCAGCTCAATACGACTGCTACACTATGAAGACTTACATCTTTCAGTTGCCCTCAGGAAAGATACTAGAGCCTTTATCAAAAAGACTTTACCCTCTATCCAACTACCTATGCTTTGAACAGTTCTTACCTGATAAAAAAGTCTTCCTCGCAAGCCTAAATAAACACTTTAACAATATCTACCTATCTATTTGAGGAGTTGTCTGGCGGGAAATGAAAACAAGCTATGGACTTTGAGGTGGAGGCATTGGATAAAAAACAACTCTTGGAAATTGATTTCTCTACCAAATGGAAAAAACAAGTAGGGTGCAAGTGGATATACAATGCAAAATACAAGGTTGATGAATCTATTGAGAGGTACAAAGCAAGATTGGTACCCAAAGTACTCGCTCAAATTTATGGAGTATATTATTCAAAGACACATTTGCTCTAGATGCAAAAATAGTTATTGCCAGGGTGATATTTATTATCTTTAGCAGCTAATTACAATCGAAACATAAACAAATTTGATGTGAAAAATGTCTTCCTTCATGGAGAACTTTAAGAGATCTACATGAATGTACCCCCTAGCTACTGTGAACATACTACCGCCAACACCGTGTTAAAAAAGGCTTTATATGGGCTAAAGCAATCACCCAAGCATGGTTTGCAAGATTCACTAAACTTGGGGGGGAGTAACAATGTTACTGGTGTATGTGGATGACATTATAGTGACAGATGATATAAGGAGAAACATCAGTTGTTAGGCAAACACTGCCAAGGAATTTGAGATTAAGATCTTGGGAAAATTGAAGTATTTTCTAAGAATTGAAGAGGCAAACTCTAAGAAAGGAAACTCTATATATCAATATAAATACATAAGTAATCTTCTGCAAGAGACTGATAAGACAACTTAGAAGTGCACCAATTGATCCAAGTGTAAAGTAGAGGAACGCTGAAGAAGATAATGTGGTAGATAAGGAAATGTATCCCAGGTTAGTCAAAAAACTTAGATATTCACCGCATACAAGACATGATGTTGCTTTTGTTGTAAGCTTAGTGAGCCACTTCATACGCCAACCAAAGGAGATTCATTTACAAGTTGCACTCTTAATCATGCAATATTTGAAAGGAACTCCATGTAGAGAAATTTTGTTCGAACGGAATAGAAGTGTAAGTCTTAAAGCATATATTGGTACTAACTATGCAAGGTTAGTTGTGGATAGAAGAACAACTACATGGTATTGCACTTTCTTGGGTGGGAAACTTGAGACTTGAAAGAGTAATTATCCGGATCTAGTGTTGAAGAAGGGTTCAAGACAATGGCACAAAGGATATGTGAACTACTATGGCTGAAAATAATCTTGTAAGACTTGAAGACAAAGGATATTGAAGTTGACAGACACCTCATCAAAGAAAAAGTAGATAGTGGTCTTATCAGCATTTCATATGTCTCTTCCCAAGACATCCTTGCAGATTTTCTAACTAAAATGCTGAATAGCAATAACTTTAAAATAATTGTTTCTAAGCTAGAAATGATAGATATTCATTCACCAACCTAACGGGGAGAGTGTTGTAAATAATGTATTTTTTACTATTATTATTATTAGTAATTTGTATTTGGTCCACTAATCAATTAGTCAAATAGAGCTGTCAAAATGGGCTAGCCCATATGGACTTGCCCGCCAGGCCCGTAAAATCATAGGGCTTGAACCTTAAAATTAGAGCCCATATTTTTTAGGACTTTTTCAACACAACCCTAAAAAACCAGCTACCCATTAGGGCTAGCCCGTATGGACCGTGGGTAGCCTGTTAGGCCTGCATAGCTATAAATTTTAAAAAATTATATTAATACTTATATTATCTTACTCCAAAATAACACATTGATTTTTCCCTCCTCACTAAATTTTATCTCTATTCTATTCAATCTTTCTCTTTTAAATCTTATACATTAATATAATCAACACTCTTTCCTCGTATTCTATTAATTTATCTTATGTTAAATATTCGAGTGAATAGCCCGAAGCCCATCTAGGACCGGGCTCAAGTAGTAATTTTCAAGCCCATATTATAAATATTATTTATAAAAGATAATATAATACTTAAAAATGTATTATGGGGTTTTATTTTAATTTTTTATATAAAAAGCCCGTTTAGGGTCGGATAGCCCGAAGTCCATCTAGGACCGGGCTCAAGTAGTAATTTTCAAGCCCATATTACAACAGGGCTTTTTTGACCCAGCCCTAAAAAGTCCAAGGCCCATTAAAATATTTGGAACATCCATAAATTTTGTTAAACTCATGAATTGCAACCAATAGAGAGGATTGTTTTAAAAAGTGTGTTAGAAAATGTGTTGCTAACGTATTGTATGACAATTATTCTTGATATAGCTAAGTATTTTCATTTTCTTTTGGCAAGTATTTCCACTAAATTTTCCATTTCTTTTGTAACTACATGGTTGCCTTCTTTCAACTAGTTGCCACAATATCCACTATAAACTATAAAAGATTTTTGGCATGACACCATATACCATTTGTTAACATTAAGAGATGTTAAACCTAGATGATGACATGCAGAAAATAAAAGCAAAAGAGAAGCAATTAATCAATGCACTAGTTATTGATGTAATTAATGTCTAACTTAAAGAGAGCATAAATTCCCGATTCGTTAATCTACATTTACATCCTAACATAAAGCTATAGTATGATAGAATGCATGTTTACAGGCGACCTAAATAGTACAACAAGAGAAATTAATAATCACTAATTAATTACCTAATTACTTGCATGACAATATAGATATCAGGAATTTTCTTCTCCTTGCTCAGCATTTCAAGAAGTGTATCCGTCAACTGTCGAGATTAGACATCAACCATAGAAATTTTATAAGTCAATTTAAAACCAAAAAAGAATGAGAGGCACAATTTTTCAATCTGGACTCTACTTAAGTTTAACCACCATTTACATATGATGCATTTAATATATAAACCAATCTGCAAAAATGGGCTTAAGCCTTAAAACTTAAACCTGATCAAAATTAAATAAAGGGGCAACAGCTGCTCTTACAAAAAAACACAATTTGAACGGATGTAATTCAATAAAAAAGCTAAATTGGGCTTCATCCAAAGCTAAACTGGTTGGAAAAGAAAACAGAAACCAGAAAAATAAAAAATAAAAATAAATTTCTGTTTTTTATTTTTTCCCCCTACTACAAATACAAAAAAATAAAAAAGATGAAATTGAAATTGAGCTTTAAATCATTGGCCCTAAATAAAAGAGGAAGTCTAACTTCTAAAACTTCTGTTTTATCTTCAACAAACTAAAACAACCGTGCATGCTATAAAGGCTAAACATAGAAGAAATGTGTAGTTTGCTATCTGAGATCACTATTTCTATCGTTCATTTAGTCTCTTATCACTGGTCAGGAGTCAGGATAGAGGGTAATCATAATAGAAGAACACTTCTAGGTGTCCTCCTGCCGTGATTTAAAGAAGCTCCAAAAGGTAGCTTCTGGCTCAGACGTGCGTTTATTAGTTTTCCACTGCGGAAACAAATATAGCATTAGAAGATCTGCCATTAAAAGGAAGACGGACATGTAACATTCTGGTTTAATAGGCAATAAAATCTCACCAAAAGCCCTTGCAGTGAATAAGCCAAAATGAAGTAGGTAAAGAATATTTAAAAGAAATGTACAACATTAACCAGTAAAGTGGATATCTTGATTAGATTTAAACTCTAATAGACTTCCATATTCAAATATCACACATGACCCATTTTAACTAGTACATTGATTATTTGATCCAATATCTCAAAGGTGTGGTTGAACGATTTCATGCCACCAAAGAAGCAATGCAGAATAAGAACTTTGAAGCAAGCAAGAACTCAGTGTTGTCAACAGTGGAAGATAGTATTTTGTTCAAATTCCTCTATACTACAGTACTATAGCTCTACTATAACCGGTATTTGACATCACTTGATACTAAATTGTGTATCCCAAAACAATAGTGGTTCGTTAAAATTCAGCAATGTCACTACTAGATAACGACATCGCAAGAACCATTTATAAATAGCATGAAAGTTCATAGAGACGCGGCGCTTCATACCTTAACATTCTTGAAGTCTGCAGCAGCATTGAATGCAGTATGATATGCTGTAAATGGCCTGTTCACGAATCCTCCGCGCCTATTAATGTATTCTGCCGTTGGTAAGTTATATAACTCCTCATCAGTAACACCCACCATCACATTCTCAGCATTGGCACTGTCGGTTTCTACTGAAGACCATATCTTCGACCTCTCCACGAACTCGGTAACCTTTTTCCACAGAACAATAAGTTCAAAGATTTATGGAAAAATACACAATAATACATGTCAAATCAAGAAATAGATACGGAAACTACTTTTGCATCAAAATCATCAGTAAAAGGTGTTTTGTTCTTGTGTGCAACTATAAGCCCAGCATAGCAGAACTTGTTTAATCCCAGACCAGCTGCAGTCATATCACGGACAATTGCATACCTGGATCAAAAATTTGAATGAAATGTTTTTTTGAAAAAGATAAACACATAAAAGTAAATTTGATGATGCTGATACGCATTTGGCAATATATAAAAAAGATGGCACGAAAAAAGAAATAATCTTTGTGAAGGAGCAATTTTTGCCAAAAGAAATATAACATACACTCGGTCTACGCGCCCTTGTGCTGCACAAGCATGTAACAAGCAGATGTAGGTTTGTACATTTGGCTTTACTTCCATGGATTTCATCTCCTCCAAAATCTTCATTTTAAAGGACAACAAGTGAAAACAATATAAATCTAAAGACGAGGAAGCAATAAGCACTTCTAATGCAGTAGAATATAAAAAGCCTATCTACAAGTAGAAGGTGACCGGTACCTGAATAGCCTGATCAGAGTTCTTGCATTTCCCACATGTTGAAATGAGAAAGTTGTAAAAAGTAACCTACATCATCAATATGAGACTAGTCATTGATCTCCAAAAATAAAAATCTAAGGGGGGAGTTGATAGTATGTTGTCAACAAGTGCTATGGGACTATGCCATGTTACAAAAAAACAATTGAACAATGACTCCGCTGATCTTCTTTACTTCAAGTAGGATATAATTCATACGGGAATTAAAAACTAATAGCCATTGATGCAGCGATGCGCAGCAATCCCATTTTTATGCATATACTCGTACATACAACTAAGGCTGCTACGTTTAAACTACAAAGTTTGTGCAGCCTCTAGTTACAGCCAATTGAAGTCACATTTTTTGACCAAAACACAAAAGTAGATTGTCTAGAAAAAGAGAACCTTAACTACATAATTCATATTACTCAAGATTATCCATATTCAACAGCTGTTGCAACAAATAGACAAAGAAAAAAGGGCTTAACCGCCAAATACACCATCAAGAAATTGCATTGAACATAAAAACATTTAGAGTACAATCATTTTAACCATTTCTATTTAACAGTGAGAAGGAAAAAACAGCATAGCTAGTTAAAAAGATGTAAACTTCAACTCACATATCAGCAACCAACTGAAATTTAAATTTTCACGTAACAAGGTTAAAGTATCCACTTTTTCATCACAAAACTTCAAATATTACTCACGCAATAACCCATATCAACAGCATAACTTTAAACAAAAAGTTGAACAAGCAAAAACTTATGAAGAAAACAAAGAAACTGTACATACATCGGGAACCAAACCCGTGATTTTCATTTGGTCCTTGAAGAAGAAAGCATCATGCATTCTAGAGCCTCTCATGGTTCCAACCATAAGCGAATGAAAAGTGTCACGGGTTGGCTTCACTCCATCAAGCATCATATCATCATACACATCCCTCAGCAAAAAAACCCTATCAAATAATCCAACAAACCCAAAATTATATTTAAAAAATTTTATCAAAAAATGGGGTGTCTCAAATTAATCAGAAAAAAATAAATAAATAAGTAAACACTCAATTCGATCCCTGTAAAAAAACACAAATCTAATTGGTCATCAAATATGATTATACAAACCTATGTTCAAGAAAATGAGGCAATTCCCTCCATAAATGTTTATTTCTCGGTCCCTCTGTGGCCGGTCATCCTCTTAGACCAAAATATAATAACTAATAACAGATTTGAAATTGTAACATTGGTTCCATTCCCGATTCATAATGGTGGCAAATAGATAAAAGCATGATGTCTTCAAGAGAATCTCCTATCGAAGTTCACTATGAATCTTTGGGTATATGTTGTCGTTAGCAACTAGTTCACAGGTTTGAGGAATAGTCGAAGCCGACATACTAATTAACAAGTATGTCTATGTATTTTTTTCATGGACAACTATAATTTCAGGGAACATATTTTAGACTATTTTTCTGTCCTCAACTATGAAAATTCTCTGAATTCTTCCTTGAATATGATAATATAATATTTGTCCCTAAAATTATCCTAAAAATGACTAATTTAACTAACATTTTATACGTTTACAACAAAATTAACAAATTTTAATTCTTATAAACGTTTTTTTTTTGTTAAAGAAATGAAAAGGGAAAGAGGAACCTTCTTTGAGCATTGAGAGAACCCAAAACAGTGTTGTATTCAGCGACATTGTTAGCGTAGTTCCTCTTGGAATACTCTTCTGGGGAAGCATTGAAGAATCGGAACCCCGAAACCCGACACAGTAACCTATCACGCACTGCAAAACGGGTTTTACCTGAAAAAAAGTGATTATGAAAAAGTGAAGTTAAAATTCTGAAATAAGTGATTATGAATGAAATTGAAATTGAAGAAGAAGAAAAGTACCTAAGAGAGATTGAAGGAACTTCATAGCAGATTTAAGAAGAGAATATTTTAGTTCAGTTCAGTTCCGTTCCTCTCTCTCTCTCTTCTCTTTTCTGTTTCGTCGTTAAACCCTTGCGTTTTGTTTGATACTACTCTATTTGTTTTTTTGTTGGGCCTGTGGGTTGTTGTTATTGGGTTTGGGCCTTATATTGGGATTGTTGATTTGGGCACTTGTGAAATAAGAGGGGTGCTATCATCAATTGTTTAGAGAAATGTAAAATTATTAGTGTTTACTATAGAATTTAAAAGAGTTTCATTGTCAATGTAAACATGTGTACCATGAGCTCCACCTCATTTTCCTTGCCAATCTTCATTTCACATAGCAAAGATTGTACTCGGACACCCTGATATGTTGCATTTCCAGCTAAGATGTATTTAGTTTCACATGATGATAAGTTCATAACCATTTGGTTATTAGGAAACTGCGAAATTGGAGGTCTTAATACACAACTCGTTCAACTTTTCTTTTATAATTTTACCATACCAATTTGAATCACAATAAACAATTAGTTTACTTATTTTAATTTCAATTTTTTAGAACAAGACACAAAAATCAATTATGCTTTAGAAAGGTATTTCATTATTCTTTTTATTAATTGCATATGTGAAAATTTAGGGTTATGTGTACAGTTTCTTACCATCCATACACTCAATCATATATCAAGTCTCAAATTGCAAGCATGCCTTAATCATCCTACCATCTACTTATATATATATATATATATATATATATATATATATATATATATATATATATATATATATATATATATATATATATATATATATATATATATATATATATATATATAGTATTTTCCATTATTTTGTCATCTTCATAATTCCTTAGTTTATAATTGACTTATGTGGGCGTGAGAGTTGAATTGCGGTTCAATACGTAGAAGTTCTTTATGATATCAAGTATGTGTTTCCTTCGATGAATCATCATTCCTTTTTTGTTTCAGCAAACTCGAGGTCAAGAAAATACCTTAATCATTTGAGATCTATCATGTCAAACTCAGTGTTCATATGTAGTTTAGAGTTAAAAATCTAAACATGATTACTCCCATTTATGTGTAGATCATCCATAAGCTGGCACATCATATCGAATTTTCCTTGATTTAAGCCTTTGACATAAATTATATGTTCTATTGTGCATTTTGAATAGTCAATGTATTGCCATAAATAAGACATTGGCTATTTTTTTTCCTTTGACACTGATTCATGTGAGTTTCATTATCTGTGTTGCCCAATCCTCTTAGAACATATTTGCCTTTAAACTTATCAACAAAGTTCCCATACCTTTGATAATTGTAGCACTAACTTTTATTCTTGTTCGTTTGCCTCTCTCCCTTCATATTTTGGTGAACATCATTATTGCTTGATGGAGATTCATCTTGATTAGCCTTGCTCTTTGTTGACTTTGATCCCTCATTTTTTGAACTTGCTTTTTACTTTCCATTTATGTCCATCACCTTTCTTAGAAGAATGATGTTTCTTCTTCGATAAGTATTATATAAGAATGAATGAACACTTGATTCTTAAAGTAAAGAGGTGCACAATTTTCATATGATGCATGCTATGGTGTCGATATTGTTCCATTTGTAAATAAAAAAAATGTAGGAAAGTGAAATGTGGAAAATGAGGTGTGTTTCTTTGACGCAATCAGAAACACTAAGGATTAGTAAACGTTAAACATATAATGAGAACACGTGTTTGTAAGTGTAAAACCTGACAAATAAACTCAGGAATCCACTAGATAAAGAAAATACTAAATTTTATTATATCAAGAGATGATATTTGACTCACGCCAAAAGTGTTTAAATACAGAAGTAAAGATATCATAGTGGACTTTTAATCCAAAACAGAATTAAATAAAATAAAAGTAAAAGAAACCCTAATAGACTTTTAATCCAAAACTGAAATAAAATACAAAATGCAAAAAATATTAAAATGTTATTTTTGGGCCTGAAACAAACTTGAAAAAAGCCTTCTTACATCAATCTCAAAAGAACTCGACCCCGAGTTCTCTTCTTGAAAAAGAGCCTCATCTGCTTGATATTCACGAATGTCAGTAACATTAAAAGTATTGTATATACTCTTGAAATCCCAGAGAATTATCACATAAGCATTATTATTGATCTTTCGGATCACTATAAATGAGTCATACTTGCATGGCTTCAGTTTGCAATAAGTACCAACTCGAAACCTCTCCTTGCGCAGAAACACCATCACATCGTCTCCCATATTAAAAGATTTAACTTTCCAGCGTTTATATCGCATACGAGGCAAATCGTTTAGTAGCTCAACTGCGGTCAATTCCTAGAAATCATCTAGGATCCCTAATACTTCGTATGTAATTATTATTTCCTCCTTTACAACACTCATCAACCATTTACTCGCCACTTAACAAAAAAATCCAGGTTTTTTTAACAACCTCGTCAAGCTCATTTTCACTTCGTATCATCAATAAGAAACTATACTTTTTTCTCCTGGATTTTTATCAAAGTGAAAAACAGGAGCAATAATAATTTTATGTGCGCACCAAATAAACATCATCTCGTTATCTCGTCCTCAATAAGTGATATCATTATCAAACTGGCAAGGTCAACCAAGTAAAATATGACCAACATCCATATCAAAAACATCACAAAGTACTTCTTATCTGTAATAATTTTCAATGGAGATAGGAACTCTATAAGCTAGTATTACTCAAACTTGAGAGCCCTTGATTATCCAATCAATGTTGTATGTCTTCTTCTACCAATTTTCGTGACACCAAATTCTCCATGTTGCCAGTATCCACAATCAGATTACACACTTTGTACTTGATAGAACAATGTGTTTTAAAAAAATTATTGTGGTGTACTTCATCTTTGGATGCTAGTAAAATTCTATCGACACAATATTTACCTTCTCATCAGATTCTTCCTTTGTAAACTCAACCCTTCCATATTCATCGTTCTCAATGGCATGTCCTTCTCTTTCCTATTCATCTTCCCTTTCTTCCACAACAACACCGACTCTCCTTGTTGGACAACATTTCATCTGTGACCTCTTCCATTACAACGATAACATATGTCTCTAGTGGATTTAGCACATAGATTATTCTGCTTCTGAACCGATACTTTACCCTGATGCACACCACTAGGGTTGCTAGTCCCCTTATTCTAAGGGTTGAAATATTTGGTTGTTGCACTATTTTCCTTATCGCCTGCTGATTCAAAGGTATTTTTGGACAAATACCTAAAATATGAGAATTGTTTAGGGGATTTCTCCATTAATTATGCCTTCAAAGCTAGTATGGACGCCTCAGCTACAGTTTATATAGTCTGTAAACCCATCTTCTCCTACAATAATCCATTTAGGCCACTGATGTATGAATCTACCTCCTGGTTCTCTAATTCTCCCAGTTCATTACGCTCAGAGAAACGCATAACTCATTTGTGTATTCTGTTACAATTCTCTTTCACTGAACGCACTCAATATACATCTTATAAAGAATATGATCATTATCCTATAGTAAACACCGCTCCAGCATCAATCATTTCATTCTTCTCCAAGATCTGACTAGCCTTTTTCTTTGCCTCTACCTCTGGAAAAATAAGTTTATCCCATCAGACAATATCAGAACTCTTTAGCCTGATCGCCATCATCTTAACTTGCTTCTTCTCAGGGACACCCATGACATTGAAGAATCTATCAACATTGATCTTCCAATCCATAAACTCCTCCACTCCCATCGTTCCATAGAATAATGGAATATCAAGCTTCACTCGATTGTCATGGTTATTCTGTCGATTCCCATGATCAACCTCTTCCTCGTTGGGTTATTCTTCTTCAGAACTAGAATTTTCAACAATAACAACACTATTGTTTCCACCATATGTTCACTGATTCCCTTGTCTATTTGCTGATTCCCACTGTTGGCCTGATTTTCTAGAGTCGCCATATCTTCAATCAAAATAGTTAGACACACTGTAAATGTCATGGTAATTTCCTTAAGATGTACCTTGTTCATCGGTTAATCAGTTATGGTTGTTAAGCTATAGAAAAACATAGGAGAAAACCTGCTTTGATGCCACCCTAGCGCGGCCAGAAACAATAGAGATTATCAAGCGTTAAACCTATAATGAGAACACATATTTGCAAGCACGGAACCTGAAATCCACTAGATAAAAAAATACTAAATTTTATTATATCAAAAGATCATCTTTGACTCATGCCAAAAATGTTTAAATACAAAGGCAAAGAAACTCTAATGGGCGTTTAATCCAAAACATAAATAAAGTAGAAAAACTCTAATAGATTTTTACTCCAAAACATAAATTTAATAGAAAAATTGCAAAAAAATGTTAAATTGTTTTTTTGGGTCTGAAACAAACTCTGATGGCTTAAAAAGTCTTTCCACATCATGCTTTCCATTCCTTTCCTTCCATTTCTTCTATGCAGCCATCACAATCACGCCTCGTTCTACCCAGGTTACTACCCGAGGGTTTCTAAAAAAAAAAACATTTTTCTTCTTTTATGCAGTTAACCTCTAACTGAAGGGTCATAGGAATTCGTCATTAAAAGAGAGAATGGAAACATTGAAGATCGATTCTCGTAGTTGGTGTCAATTGGTCTATGAGGGACATAGTTTCTTCATAAGTGTGGTGATGAACCAAGATCTAATGGAAAACTCTGGTTGATTTGTGTCTTGATGCTCCATTCTGGCAGAGGGGGGATACCTGCAAATATTTCGATGCCCAAGTCAAAGACAATTAGAATTGAAATGTCTTTATTGTAAGAATAATATGTACTTTTATGTGACACCTAATTTAAGTTTTTATAGTATGATTCTAGGGTTTCATTGACTTAGAACCTTCTTTTAAGGGATATTTATCTCAAGAGAGAGATATTCTAAAATCTCCACTTGCCTTGATTTGATGAACACTGTCACTTTGTGGAGCATTTGGGCTCTTAATCATCTAGACCACTCTCCTTGATAGTCCTTCATGGAGTGGGCATCGACCCAAACTAGAATAATTGTATATGGATTTTGAAAAAATAAGCTAAAACTTAATGGAACTATTGAGAAATACAAGGCTCTCTTTGTAGCTAAAGATTTTAGACAAAGAGGAAATATACATTTTTTGACGTTTTTTCACTAGTTACATGGATAACATCCATAAGAGTACTCATTTAACTTATTATTCACAATTTAGATATTTGAAGGTTTTATGGTTCATTGACAAGATGTTGGAATATTTTATATTTAAATATCATTTAATTATTATATTCCAATTGTTATTATGTGGACAAGATGAATTATATTAGCTATTTATCAAATTAAGAGTCTTAATTGATTAAGTGGTCAAATAAAGTTTAAAAGGCCAATTAGATTTCTATTTAGTAATTAATTAATTGGATATGTGCTCAAATATGAGTGGATGTCAGGATGGCCCATTTTGAAACGATGGAACTCGAATTGACCATCATCCTATATATATAGACTATGATCTCCAATATACTGTACAACAAACAACTTACTTCTTCTCCCTATATGAAGAGTGTTCAAGGCCTTAGAAGTACTAGTTGCAGAAGATCCACAAGCCAACAAGTGTCAGTCACTCGTCTCTACACTTTTGCGTTTCATGATTACAGTTATCATTTCCAAACAACTGTTATCTTATGAATCCAAGTATTCCTGAAATCCCATCTCTCATATACTAACATGTCATAGATCCTATACAAGGCCGACCTAACATAATGTGAGGCATAAGGCGACTATTAAACAAAGTTTTTTTTGGTTCATCGTTATAATTAAATATTTGATTTTTAGAAGTTCTAAGATTTTTTACGACTAAATATTTTGGTATCTACTATGAAACTAATGTTAATTTTGGTAGTTAAATATTTACGTTTTTTTTTATCAAAGTTGAATTATCTTTCGAAATACAAAATTAATATGAAATTCTCTTTATACATTAAGTCATGTTATCCACTCTTACATATTATGTTGATTAAACAAAAATCTTAATAATTTATGTATTCAAATTACTCTAGAGAAATAATTTATGTATTCAAAAAGTGAAACAATGTTTAAAAAATAATTTAAATAACCATTAGTTCTAATAAAAAGGATAGTAAAATTTTCTGATTTGTGGCCCTACCAGATATGAACACAAGACCTTTCAAATAAAACATTATTTACTTACCCCCTCAACTAAGCAAGTATCTATATGTAACTTTTTTATTTTTGGAAAAATTACTGAATTTTTAAGGCCCTTGGAGAAGGCCTAGTCCGCCTTACCCTTGGGCCGGCCCTGATCCTACAGTTATATACATATATATGTACATGTATATGTGACTTATTGTTATTGAATTAATACCAACACAAGAAGGTAAGGCTAACTTAAATAAATCTTTATATGGTATTAAACTAACTCATAAGCAACGACATGAACAATTTAACAATCTGATTATCTCGAAAGCATTCACTACAAGTCCAAAAAGTTTAAAGCCAATTTTGGATCAATTTATGAATATTTTTTAAAAGAATTATACTTCTAATATTTCTTTCTTAAGAAACACCCATCATAATTCTTGTGTGATCATATATGAATCTCATAAACCACTTTGATTCAGTGACATTGTTAACTCACTTGAGAATGACCTCATACATCAATGTTGATTAAGGGAAAAAAATGATAGGATGATTTGTAAGATTGAACATGATAATGAGATTTGGTGTGGTTCATCGATTCACAAACTTCTTATTTAAACAAATATGAATTTTTATTAAATAAAGATATAAGTATCTTCTCGTACGTGAAGTTAAGGTGTCCTAAACATTAATAAAAATAAAATAATATATTTTGAAAAAATTATAAAAGCACTATTGATGGGTTCAACTTTATCATCTCTTTTTTCAAAATGGTCATCGTATTTTTTAGTATTGTCAATCTTCCTATTTGAACCCAAATCTTAAAATTCATGTGTGTGCGAAAAAATAATTTAGTAACATACTTTGAATCTTAACTTACTACTCCCTCCGTCCCAAAATAAGTGTCACATTTACTTTTTAGGTTCATTGAATATTTAATGTATCTAGTCTGTATAGAGACCAGATACATTAAATATTCAATGAATCTAAAAAGTAAATGTGACACTTATTTTGGGACAGAGGGAGTAATTGACAACAAGCTACAATAGGGACATGTAATATAAATTCAAGGGTAATCTCATAATGAAGGGACATATTCAAGGGTAATCTCGTAATGAAGTCATCATGACATGGATTATATAATTGATAAACACACTAATGTTCTTGTTCATATGATTTGAGGCTTCAAAATCAACAATCCAAAAAAATTTCTTTGGAGAATGAGATGGAGCAGAATAAGAATTTAGCCTTATGAGCAATAGTAGCGTTAAAAGAGTGTATTAATATTTTCAAAGAATTAGTTTGAGTAGTTTCAGAAGTGTATCCATATGCTCTTTGCTTAATAGACTAGATTAAGATGCTTTTGCAGAATTGTTTTCAGTTGAGGTTGTTGCATGAGCATGTCTATCCTTAAAGTGTGGCTTCCAAACTACTAGTTTTCCACATAGTACCCATCACATCTCTTTTGCATGTCTTGACCTATTGCATAATAGAGCTTTCAACATTGGTACTTAGATTATAGTCCTAACATAATTTTTCTGACCTGAATCCTCTCCAGCCAATTCTCTTCTGCTGTTTCTTTTGCTTTCATCACACCCTTTCATCTATAATTTTTCACTCTTTTCAAAACTGCACTTTTTGTTTATTACTAGTTTTTAATGAAATTTCAACCATTGGATGAGAACATGAGGAAAGGCTGGACCCAAAAAGCTGCAGATGATCTATTTTCTAATTTTTCTGCTTTTTCTCTCATTTACTTTAACAAGAGCTTCACGACTTTTTAGGAAGAAATTTAGTTGCAAGTATTCTTGCTTTTATTTTATTCCAATCAAATTCTTGATCAACACCAACAAGAACTGATAAATAATCTGATTTCTTGTTCAACCTCAACGAGAACTGATAAATAGAATTTTCTTAATGAATTGTTTGTACAACTTGCTATCTTCAAGATTCCTCCAAACTATGTCTCATAAATATCAAGTTGCTACGAATACCATGTGATAGAACGATAACACTCTATAACATTATTCTCTTTGTGGCAAGTCATATAAGAGACTTTTTTTTTTTTATCTCATCTCTGATTGATTGCTCATATTTGAGTAGATTTCTTATGCTGCATTCCAGATCTCGACAACAGTAGTATAATACATGAATTTTTCTCCTTCTCCTATTTCATTTGTCATGGAGTTTAGTGGTCAATACACGAACAGAAATGTGTAATGGGGTTTGGTCTTCTTTGTCCAATTATTTTGCATTTTTGTATCGTCAGTGATAGTCTTCCTTCCCTTCTCTTGGAAGAAAGATACAAACTAATTTAGCGCATTGTGAATACTTCTGTGAGAAATGTTTCGTTCAAATGAATGGTATTATTGCTAGCATCCCATTCGTGATGTTTTCGTTTGGATCCAAGGTGTAGTTGTAGTAGTTGACCAAGAGAATTTTCTTGGAAAAGAACATTGCTGCTAATACCATTTGAAATATTGTAACTTTTATTTCCCTTGTAAAATGTATTACATAGATCAATTGCTACCATTTATTCCTATATATACAAAAGGAAAGAATCATGAAGATTGAAGTAAATAAATAAGACATCTGCCCCAGAATCATTGGCAACTGGCTTTCATCATTTGTCATAAAAGATGTAGATCAGTAAATAATTTGAAATTAATTCCAAATCCATATTCAGCAAATTCATCCTTGATTTTTATTAAACACTACAATTTCAATCTGCTATTTTTTTTCAGCTATCAGCCAGCTTCTAAGTTCACCCGCTAAAACTTAAGTTGCCAAACCATCACTATGAGAAACAAAAATGATTGAAAAAAAAAAAAAAATAAGGAATGGTTACCTATAGGAAGTACCACTTTTCACAGGAGAAACAAAGATTTAATCTAATGTTTTATACACAACCACAAAAAAATTCAAAGAATACATATAAATACTCCCAACATAAGATGCTGGCTTAGTAGAGCTTTATTCTGGTGTTGATAGGGCTCCTACAGATGGGACACGTCTGCAGATCTGGTCCACATTCACAACATGTCTGTCATGTTACAAAGAAATCATAAGCATTAGATCCTTAAAAAAATCTCAAATGTTGATCAAATATAAAACATCCTAAGAAACTATTATAATATAAATTTGAGATTCTTATGAACCTAATTAGAGTTTTTTTATTGCTTATTATGAACCAAGAGTTCTCTGTTTTTTTTTTAAGCAGACCAACTTGCTAAAATATTGCTTTTACCTGATGCCCGCATCCGAAGGCCATGTCTTTTGGATTGCTCAAACATATAGGGCAAAGCTGCACAAAATCAATTTAATTTGTTAATTTTACAGTTTGGAAATATTTAATAATAAATTTATGCTAACATGAACCGTTTCAAATTCAATCCCTATATGAAACATATAAAATGCACAGCAAGCAACCAGGAAATAAAATTATACAAATAATACAACCTGGATGATGCATGACAGTTGACAACTTCACAAGTACCTTTCAGATTTAGTCATTAAAAACAAAATGGGTACTCCAATAACTCAACAGAACATGTAATTGATGTCATTCATCTCTTCTCACAAGACCAAGTACTAGTAGATGCTTTATCAGAAGAGTAATCAAATTACTCAACTGAGGCATGTAAAGATAATCCTAAGCTATATGGAGAAATAAACACGATATATTTGTATAATTTAAGCAATTTCCTGTAACATTCATGTTTGAACCCAAAAGACCAGATCAGACACATTTTTATTAGAAGCACTTTGTAGGTTGTACCTGATTTTCATATGTAGAACTTGGGGCAGAAGGAGATGTGCCAACTACTTTGCTGTCGTCAGGGTAAGAAGGTGCACTCTGCTCAAAACTAGCAGGGGCATGATAAGGTTTTGAAGCACCAAAAGATGCTGAACCATAAGGTTTTGAAGTGCTAAAAGATGGTGAGCCGTAAGAGGGTGTTGGGAGGGCAACTCTCTGAGGAGCACTGGCCTTCCGACCACTGTTTGAGATAAATAAGCACAAATATGGACAAACTTTTGTCAGAAATAAACTTTAAGATTTGTTTTTTTTTTATTTAAAAAGAAATAGAATAATACTGAAGGTATTGAATCAAAATTTTACCCCAGTAGATCAAGCTCTATTGCGGCTTTATACTGAGAAGGAATTTCCATCAATGCTGCGAGAGCAAATGCTGCCTCTTTTCGTGAAGGAGGAATGTTTTTTGACATGATTTCCGTGAAATTCACAAACTAAAGAAGCACAAAGAGAATTCCACAATAATTAAGGGGATGAAATCCAATTATTTAGAACATTTTAACTAGTATTAATTAATCAATATTCTGTATGCTTTTCATTATCTACCTGAAAATTATCAAAGACCCTGGCTGGCATATTGTCATCAAATTCCTTCATCATGTCCCAAGGTCCATCTCCAACACCGACCAATATGATTGAAAGAGGAAATTTACTGCAACAGAATAGAAACGTAAGAAAAGATATTTAAAAATAGAACATTATTAAGAATAACCTTGCAGCATAATCAATCACCTGGCTTCAACAATGGCATCCACAGTTTTCTGTTCCTGTGGACTAAGCCTCCCTTGATCAGTGTCAATACTTCTTGTAACCTGCACCAAACAAAGTTATGGGCATATATAGCATAAGATGTTTTGAAAACAAATCAAATCAAATCGGGAAAAGACTAGTCCCAACAAATAAGCAAACAAATGATCAGGTGGGGGAATAAACCAAAAGTATCTACACTTAGTTGTTAAAACTTTGATGGGTGAAAATGAACAATGAACATCCAGTTTGATTCTGTTCATATTTCAAATTCAACTACTTTTTCCTTTGAAATGATATAAGCACAAATGGAAAAAGTAAGAAGCAATCCAGTCTTTCTGATTTGTTCAAAGATAAACTCATACATAATGGATAGAGAATAGAATACCTGGCCATCTGCAATTATCACCAAAACATGGTATTGGCCTCCACTCTGCTCAACAATTGTCATGGCCATTTCAACAACCGGTGCAAAGGATGTAGGGCCTGATGTTAAAACATATCGATGATTAGTTTTCAGTATTACAATATCTATAATATGAATAAGTAGAATTCCCACAAGAACAACAAGATAAGTAGTAAATGTATAACCTGCAAGTCGAATATTAGGAACAATTTCCCTATACCGACTCAAAACTTCTTCAAACCCATTGCAAAATCTTTCGTCTGGATAGAAACTGAAGATATCTTGATCATGTGTTGAGGCTGCCATGATATCACAGTAATGCTCATTGGCACTAGCACATTTTAAATCACAAACAAAAAAACAATTCAATTTCTAAGTTGAGAGAGACATACCATCTCCAAATCCAAAACAAGGAATCAAGTTATCCTCATCAAATGCGGCCAAGGTTTTCCCAACAATGGATATTGCTTGTTCGTAGGGATTTGGACCATTCCCGATGTGATGCAAACTTTTTCTGTTAAATGAATGCTTTCCTGAAAGCAACATCAAGCTGAGCATATATTTCACGACAATATAATGCATAAATTAAAATCTTAGCTTAGAAAACTATACATTTATAAATTTGGCCTAACCTGTCCACTCATTGCTCTTGGTGAAATCAATTCCAAGAATAAGATTGGAAGACTCGAGGCCTGCACGTGCAAGAGCTTCAGTCACCTGTAATGAAATATAAGTATAAAAACTACTTGAGTACTAAGAATTGAAATAATGATAAAGAAAAATAGTTTTCCCTAAATAAAAAGATGAATAAGTAGCATTGTCAGTGAGATGGAAATTTAAAAATTGCAAGATAACATCATTTTCAGCTAAATCATGTCAAGTCACATAGATATCAACACAAAAATAGTAAAATCACGCATTGCTCTAAATTCATCAGGAAGAAAAAAACTTAACATGCAGGGCCATTCTCTTGCCATTCTCTTTCACCTCTGTGAATACAATTTAGTGAACTTAAATGGCTAAAAGGGGAAACATGATGAGGTGACAGCCATTCAAAGGTATTTTGTAGGGAAAGCACAGGATATTCTATTTTAAAATCTACCAAATGTCGAATTCTAAATGAATCTATCTCAGAGAATCATCACCATCTCCTAAATGCCAGAATATAATAAATAAAAGCTAGAAGAAGTAAAGCACTTCAATTCCCATGTGCATACAAAATATCTACATAGGTATAAGGATCTTTTAATCAACATGCAAACATCTTTTACCTCATCTATGGAGTTGTAATTATCAGCAATCCTTGAGTATTTCCTCTCTAACTTTCTCTTATCATCTTGACGGGGCACTCTACCACTAGTATGAGGCTCATGGTCATAGTTTTGTGGAGGAGGAGGAGGCCGGGTATCATAATACGGTTGATAAGAAGGCTGTTGTGAATCATAGCTATATGGATAACCACCCTGACCGTAACCCGAATGCGGATCAGGATATGAATTCCACGAAGAAGCAGAAGCAGATGAACTTGATCGCAAAGATGAATCCTGCCTCAAATTTTCCTCTTTAGAACTTTGTCCCCCCATCAACTTAATTCTCTGAAAAACACCAAAACAACAACAGTAACAACACCAATTCCAATTCCTAACCGCTTATCTCCTAACAAAATCCAGCAGAAAGAGAAAACCAATCCAAAACCAAAAACCCAACTAACAAATTGAATCAAAAGTCAAAACCAGACTTTACAAACCGACTTAAAACCAATCCAAAATTCAAATTCCTAACAACCCACTTATCTTTTTGCCAAAAATCAGTAGAAAACTAATTCAAAATTGAACTTAAAAGCCAATTGACTTAAAACCAATCCAAAATTCAAATTCCTAACAACCCACTAATCTTTTTAACAAAAATCAGTAGAAAACCAATTCAAAACCGAACTTAAAAGCCAATTCTAGACACTATAAATGGATAGATGAGTATCTTGTTGAAGGTTGAAGTTCACCACTTTCCAAGCAATTCAAACAAACTTCACCGACTCAAAGAAGCAAACTTTCATTAAGTAACCTTTTAGATATATTCAAAAAAGAAAGCCTCAATAAGTAACGTTTGAATGCAAAAACAAATATAGCCGCCTTAAAAAACTTCAAATACAATCAACACACGCAACCTCTATTTGGTAACCAAAAGCCATAAATGTACAAAAACTCGTTCAACGGAAAAAAAAAATCGATTAAATTAATTAACCCTAAATAACAATTCAATTTCCACACAACTATCTAATAGTAACAATTTATGTTTATCAATTAACACGTTTGGATTAATCGAAAATCAAGATTGCTAAAAATGTTAATCCTAATCATAATTGCTATTTATGAGATTAACGACATTGTGTTAGAGCGAAGAAACGAGAGATTCGAAAGGGATTGGAAGGTGGAGATACCTGAATCTGGAAAGTGAATGAACATGGTGGTTGGGATATTCTGGAATCGCGGTTTGAGATAAAAAGCGCGATGCAAGAAAGAGAACGCGATTATTGAAAACTCGAAAAGAAGAGAGTGAAAAAAAGCTGAAAGGGTGAAACGCACTTTTTTTTATTAGTTTTATTTTGTTACTTGATTATTTTTAAAATCAATTATTGTTGTTTGGTAGTAACGGAATTGATGGAGATGGAAGATGGGAACACATGGAGCTTGAAGTTTCTTTTTGTTTTTTTGTACAAGGAGCCTGTAGTTTCTAATTCTATTATCCATTTTAAAATAAAATTGAAATTAATTTTACTAAGTTAATTATGTAAAATTGCTTTTAATTAAAAGTAAATTGAAGGTAAATTAATTTATATTTAAATAATTTATGAACAAATAAGTTTAATTATAAATTTTAATGTAAAAATTATATTTAATTTCAAAAGCTATAAATTAATTTTAAGTAAAATCAATTATAAAATTATAGTCGACAACAATTAAAAATGTCAAAATTAACTCTACACATTTACAATTAATTTTAAATACTTTAAATATAAAATAAAAAATTTACTTTTAACGTCAAAAAGACGTGTCTATAGAGAAACTCCATTTTATATTTTTTCATGTTGGATTGGCCTCGTAACACAAAAATTGAATGTAATATGAATTTTCAAAGAGACACTAAAATGTACTGACTACTGAGAATAGCTTGCATATTAATGTTAATAAAGATATAATTGGAAAAATAATAATTAATTGTAAATTAAAAAGTGAAGATAAAAGTTATTTAAGAAATTGATAAATTATAATTATCTCTTCTGATCTCTGTCAAAGTGATGCAGATAAAAGTTTTAAAATATTCACTAACTTCCCATAAGATATATTAAAATGACACTGATGTTACTTCTAACTTCTGATGTTCCTTCTAACTTTTAGCAACTAACAAAAATCTTTTATATATATATATATATATATATATATATATATATATATATATATATATATATATATATATATATATATAAAAGATTTATCTACGGTTGTTATCTCACTGAATATTTTCGTTGGTATATATAAATTTAGGAGAGATTAATGCATATTTGGTGTTAGTATCATTTTAACATACCTCAAAAAAATTAATGTAATTTATTAACTAAAGTCTACAAAAAATCAAATAAAAAGTGGTTACTTAACTATACTTGATAAATATTGAGCTTGTTCTATTATTTGAGTAGTAAATTTTCTTAGTGAATGGTCTATGATACCTTCAAGTTTATACTCAAACAATTACACAAATTTGTAAAGCAGCCATTAGCTATTTTAATAGGTAATTGATCTAAAAGACATTAAAGTGTGAAAATATTAAAAGTTTTGTGAGATGGAATTTTTCTGAGTTGAGATGTAGTATCGATGTGGTACTTGCAGTACTTGTGTTCCCCTATGTGTTCCTCTATTGTAGTTCAGACATGAGGTGAAAGTCTAAGAGTTAGGTTGAATTGTCATGTCATCCTTCATGATAAAGTTGTGACATGTGTGTGTCGACCGACTTATTGGCGTAATGACGTGAGTGTTACTTTTTTTGCCGTGACAATAATTGTCGAATTTATTGATTTTGCATGTTGTCGTTTCGTGTAACGAGTGAATATGAATCGTTAAGAGTTAGGTTGAATTGTCATGTCATCCTTCATGATAAAGTTGTAGCATGCGTGTGTGTCGGTCGTCTTATTAGCGTAATGACACGACTGTTACTTTTTTTGGCGTGACAACAATTGTCGAATTTATTGATTTTGCATGTTGTCGTTTCATATAACAAGCGAACGAGTCGTTCGTAATTGTTGTAACTGTTGATGTGGGGTTGTCAAAAACAATTTTATATTTTTTTCTATTCCATTTCCCTATATTTTGGATATTGTATTTTCTTTCAAATCTTCAAGTCTTTCTTAGTTTATTCCTTCAATCCTGAACCTCGGATCTACCTCTTTTTTTTTCATGTTGCGTCTAATTTTCGTCTCTATATTCGTATATGTATTATTTAACAACCATGGTGCAGTTGAGCACGTTGGTTATAAGAGGACTATTTTGGTTTTTGATCCATCGATTGTGACCATGTTTTTCGAGGATTAAAAGAAGTTCACCTCGATTTCTTCCTTAAGTAGATATGATGTTCGATTAAGGTCACGTGTAGATTTTTATAAATCTGACAACATAATTGTGATAGAAATTTGTCGGAGTATGATTAGATAGAAAGAAGTAACACAAAGAGAAAATATGTGTGTTCGAATGAAGATTATGTTAGAATGTTTGTTTTGTCTCATTCTATCCTTAAACATGAAAACAAACATATCTAAAGTTTTTGATGAGTGACGAAAAAATTATATACAATAATTATTTGTATAAACGTATATTAAAATAATGAAATTATTATTATTAATGATAAAAAAGAGGTATATTACATAAAATATACTATTTTATTTTAAAAAATTGAAGACATTTTAATATCTATAAAATTTAAATCATCTTTACATATTTTTATTTTTTAAAGAGTTGCAGATTTTTTTCAACACTATAAAAAATATATCTTTTATAAATTCTTCTCAAAATCTTCAAAGAATTAATATGAAACACATTTCTTGACTTTGAGTTTTCATGTAACAGGAACACCATACTTTAAATGGGGATAACATTTAAAGATCTAAAATTAGCTACCAAAAAAATTTATCGTCTATATATTATAGGGGCAACTGCCCTTAACTACTCAAGTGTAGATCTGTCCCTAGACACGAATATTGATTTTTTTGACTTTCGCATAATTTCTTGTTAGGAAAGTGATGTGTTGGTTGACGTTTCTCCCTCGTAATAATTCGCCGTACACTAGATGTGTTGAGTTGGCGTGCAAACACTATAAAAACATTATTTGGCCAACGTATTTTAATACTTTTACACTTTTAATGTCAAGATTAAAATTAGTATGTGTTCTGTGAGTGGTCAGTTGTCTCAACGTTTCTTTTCTCTGTTTGATCTATCCCACGAATCCTTAAATAATGATTACTTTAAGGTGGTTTTTATCCTTGGATAACCATGCATCTTTCAAGATGAATTTAGTGATTCCAAATTTCCTTTTAATTGATTTCCTAATCTAGTAGGGGTTAAGTCTATGGATAAGGGTTTATTTTTTCTTATTACTCGATGCTTTGTTGAGGACATGTTGATCATACATGTTTAAAGTCATTATTTGTTGAACAATTATCATATGTCCACTTTTAATATGTATGGTTAATGATGAATTGTTTCTTAAAATCGGATTGTATACTCGTTAATATATGAAACCAATTCACACCAAAATAACTCGATAATTCTCCCTTATAATTATATAAAATAATACTACAACGATTACATAGATCAAATATATTTAAAAGAGATTCACCGATTGATCTAGTGAGAACATTGCTTATGGGAAGGATTCCTAGTACGATTGGTGTGATATATTGGTAAAATGGATTAGTAATTCATTGTTGGTCACCAACATAATAATTAACTGATCATGACATGACTTTCACCCGATTAGTGTCAGTACATCAAGTTTTGACATATATATTGTGGGACTAGCCGATATATGCGGGAGGTAATCGATGACTGCTAAATCGAGTAATCTACAAATGAACTCTGTGTTCATGCTACTAAACTAAAAAAAATTCATCCAACATAAAACATGTTGTTTGTTTAAAGAGCATTGTCCAAAGACAAAACTTGCCACATATCAATTTATCATATTGTCTTAGTCAGTTTTGTTGACATATGTAGCTATTTAAATTGAAGATTAATATGGTTGAACAAATAAAAAATTATTAAAAGTAAGCATATTTTTTGAAATATCTCTTATTAGAACTTGTTCTATAAATACTAGCGTCTAGACGGGCACTGCTTGTCTATCCACTTTTCTTAGTACGTAGGCAGATAAAAATATAAATGATATTTTGTGTGTGTTTATTTTTTATTTTAATTTAATTATTTATAAAATAATATAATGAAAGAGATGTGCAAATTGTCATCAATTAGCAAAAGAGATATTGAAGTTAAAACAAAAATTAATAAGAATATAATTGTAAGAAAAAAAATAGGCTTCACTAAAATTATGTTTCCCTTAATATATACCTTTATAAATAATATTTTTTGGTAATGAAAAAGAAATTTTAAATGAATTAAAGAATATTTTAAAAATGATTGAAAAGATTGGTAAGAAAGTGATAACATTGAGTACAATGGAGTCAGTTGAATTTTAATTTAGCACTAAACACAACATATATATTTTTGTTTAAATATAATAATAGAATTAGTGGAGTGTCACATAGTGGAAAGCATGATGATGATAATTTGTTAATTGTTGCTTCAAGTTCAACCATAGTGGATTCCACACCAAGAAAATAAGATAGAACGGCTAATGAACTTCTTTTTTACTTTTCATCTTGATACACGAGTCACATGGTTTTTATGACCTCGTTCATATTCATCTCGTGAATATTATAGCTTTGTTAGGACATTTCGTGAAGATGTGAACATATATTATGTCTACTTTTAGGGAAGGGAATTTGGCCCTTACGCTGTAGATACCCTTAAAAAAATATTTATAACGGATAGAGTAAACCCTTAAAAAAATATTTATAACGGATAGAGTAAAAATTTAGGAAATTTCTTTATTCCCTCCCTAATTTTTTTGTCACCCGCGGCGAATTTCATGTCTTTATATTTCGGAGATACATCTACGAAATTATTTTTTTTTCTAAAAAAAAGTTGATTTCGGAAGTGTACTTCCGAAAACACGAAAAATTCCAAAAACACCCCTTTTTGGGAGAGGGGTGTCTTCGGAGACGCATATCCTAAATATTCCAAGACCAAATTGGTCTTGGAATGTTTCGGATATATCCGAAAAAATTCAATAATTACTAAAAAATTAAAATCAAGGTGAATCAATACAATTAATATGTATAAAATCAAGGTGAATCAAAATTTCCTACACAATTTTAAAGTTAAAAATTATTTTGCTAACTTATATAAATTAAAAACATTTTAATTTCATAAGTAAATTTTGAATTATCTGGAATTAAATATAAAATTTATTCATTAAATAAAATTAAGACAAAATCTTTTTTTAATTTTTTTAAACTAAATGAAAAATTATAATTCATTTTTAATTATGAAAAATAATTTTTTTTATCATAATTCATTATGAAAAATAATTTTTTTATCATTACTATTATTATTATTATTATTATTATTATTATTATTATTATTATTATTATTATTATCAATAGTCTTACTTGATCTCTTTCAATATTATTATCAACTGTAGAAACATGAATTGAAATTATTCATAACTACATTTTAATAATTAGAATTATTTTAAATTTTTTGTAATTGAAATTATTTTAATTTTTTTTAATTAAAATTATTTTAAATTTTAAAATATGAATCACAATAGAAATATATAATAATTATTATTCATAACTCATAAACTATATCAAAATATATAATTATTATTATTCATTACTCATAAATTATATCAAATTTATGATATGTGAATTAATTAATATCCCAAAATTTTTAATTTTTGAGATTTTTAAACTTTTTTGGTTTTTTCGGAGATGCATCTCCAAATTAATAAAAATTCTAATTTTTTGGGATTTTTTCGGAGATACATCTTCGAAGTCTGGAAAATCTAAAAAAAATACTTCGGAGATACATCTCCGAAGCAGGAGCATCTTGGGATTTTCGCTGGGGTCACCCCATAGAGAGGTGGATAAAAAATTTCCAAAATTTATAAAATGAATATAGACACGAATACCGATAATTACACATTAAAATAAAAGGATATGAGTACAAATACGTATATCTTACTACTCATCTGACCTTATATCCACACTACATATTCATATAAAAATATTAAAATTCATATTTATCAATTTTTAAATAAATAAATAAATATAGCACTATTAAACTATTACATATCTAAATAAAAATGTTTATTTATTTCTTAACTCAACAACAACATCGATAATTTTTTTAATATTGCTAAAAAAATTATAAATATATGATATTTTGTGATTAATTAATTTAATTTAACTATAAATACAGGTAAACGAGTACGGATACAAGTATTGAGATACCCATAGGATACGAGTATGAACATTGGTGCCCACACAGGTATGGGCTCGGGTACGAAGATTTTTTTAAACCGCGGATATGAGAACGGGTAAGTCTATAAAATGGCGATTTGGGTTGACATTTTAGACTCGCCGTCCACAAAAGTCCGTCCCGCCGAAGCCTGCCTCACTTATTCATTCAATCTATTCCGCATTAAGTCCACACTTTTTTAGTTAATTCTAGTCATTCCAATTTTTGATGGCTTAATTTATACATTTATTTGTAAATATATGCAACTTTTTTTAAGTAAAATTTATTAAAGAGATGTTTTATAAAAAATTATTTTAAAAAATAAGTGAAAATTTGAATCACTATGATTTAAAGAGATGTAAATATATTCAACATCACTATGATTTAAGTCAAGAAGTGTTATGTTTTGAATCACATACTTCTCTAATTTGAATCAGACTCACAGGGACAATTTCTTTCACTTTCAAGCTATTGTTTGATTTGAATCACAACTTGTCTGATTCGAATCAAACCTTACAAAAATCTTGATTTAAGACTTCTAACTTGTGATTCAAATAACACTCAATATTTTGACTGATATCATATTGCAAAATAAATGAAGGCTAAAACATATTTTTATGGGTCCAATTCTAATTGAATAAATTTGGAGGTGTCTCAAAGGTACATATCTAACAAATGAAGTATAAGATTACAAATAAATTATACAGTGTGATAAATCAAATTACATACATATACATATCCATTAATTGATAGACCATCAAAGTAAACAATACAGACTGCAGTGCAATTTATGACTCATCTTTGTGTTTATTTTCTCTCACTTTTATGTGTAACCTCTAACACCTATATAATTTTTTTTTGTAATTTTTCTAAATTATTAATATAGAACTCTTGCAAAATTCATAAAAACACAGTTGAGTGAGCTTTTTATTTTTATGAAATAGTAAGATAAAAAATCCACTCTTTCACAAATCTTGATAAAAAAACCCATGTGTGATATTCCTTTCACAAACATGACCTCACCTTGTTTCAACCTTATGAAAAACTTTCTAGAATATTGTTCTTGTGAGATCAAGATTGTGTTGTGGAAGAGTTTTTAGATAACAATCATCATTTTGAACCTTGAACTAAAAACCCTGGTAGTGGTACTCAACTCTAAAGATTGAGTGTGAATGGTAGATCCAAAATACATTAGAAAAACTAATATTTTTGATGTGAATTTTTGTTGTGCGTATCATGATAAAGATCATTTTATCTATGGTATATAAAAATTGACTTCCAACTAAGAGAAAGAGTATTATCTACTCTATTGAAGACTTTGATAGATATGTGTAAATGTTGTTTTGGAACTAAGTTCGGAGTTTCAAACATTTTTTGGTAGAACAAAGGCTCAAACAAGGAACCATAAGGTTGAGTAAAACTTGATGTGGAACAAATGCTTAGAGTAGGATCTTTGTGTCTCATAAGATTTTTGGAAGATCTTGAAAGATTAACAGTTTTAGTATTCTGCTACAACATAAGACAAAATCAATATAAACATGTGTTTGGCTAAAGCAATTTCTTGACTTGTAGTGTTCAACATTGTTGATCATCTGTTATACCAAAAACACTCTTGTATTAAATTTTCTTAATAGTGGAAGACTCTGAATTTTCAATGGTAAAACCATTGAATAGTGGGTTAAGCTCTAGTGATGACGAATGACCCGTATCAGTATAACTTTTGTGTATATTCTCTCTAACCTTTATTGCTTTTGCATAGATATTGTATGCTTATTGTATGCTTAACCTTTATTGTGATCGTAGAATTTTTATCAATTAAATAAATTTGAAATAAATTTCTTGGGTATGTTCAAAGTTAGATTAATTGCTAGTTGATTGCTTATTAATTTCATCGTGATCATATTATACTAGAGAGATTTGATTTTCCCCCCTAATCCGTTGCAAAACCTGGGATTCAAACCCAGGTCACTAAGGCAACAAACCTGGGATTCAAACCCAGGTCACTAAGGCAACATTGCTGCAAGCTTACCACCAAACCATGCATGTTTAATTGTTTATAACTGCAAAGGAATTCTACATATTAATAAGTTTAGGGAATAATTTTTATAAAAAAGCTGCACATATAAAATAAATCATTTTAAAAAAGCTGTACATATTTAAATTATTCAACTTTAAATGTTTTTTTAAAAAAGTTGTACATATTTATTAAAAAAATTAAAAACGTTAATTATTAAACTTTATTCAACTTTAAAAAAATTATTCAACTTTATAAAATTAAAGACGTTAATTATTAAACTTTATTCAACTTTAAAAAAATTATTCAACTTTATAAAATTAAAAACGTTACTTATTCAACTTTAAAAAATTATAACAGTTTATAAAATTAAAAACGTTAATTATTCAACTTTATTCAACTTTAAAAAAATTATTACGCTTTATAAAATTAAAAACATTAATTATTCAACTTTATTCAAATTTTAAAAAATTATTCAACTTTAAAAAATTATTCAACTTTATTAAAAAAAATTTAAAAAGGTTTATTAAAATTATTATAATTTAACGTTTTTAAAATTATTTTAAATACTGTGAGTGATTATATATAAACATTTTTTAAATAATTTTATTTAAATGATTTATTTAATTAACGTTTTTGTAAGCAATAATTAATAATTAAAAAAACTGAAAAAAATGTTAATTAAAAATGTTAATTAAAATTATTAAAAAAATGTTTATATAATTATAAAAAAAAGTTAAAATATTTAAAATACATTTATATAATTATATAAAAAAATGTTAAAATATTTAAAATACATTTATATAATTATATAATTATAAAATATTTAAAAATACATATAAAATACATTTATATAATTATAAAAAAAATGTTAATTAAAATACATTTAAATATTTTATAAAAAAACGTTAATTAAAATACATTTAAATATTTTATAATTATATAATTATTAAATAATACATTTATATAATTATTTAAATATTTTATAATTATATAATTATTAAATAATACATTTATATAATTATTTAAATATTTTATATGTACAGCTTTTTTAAATATAATTATAAAAAAAAGTGATATTTAAAATAATTTTGGAATACAACTAAAATATTATTACTAGGGGTGTAAGCGGATAAAAAAATCCAATTAAACTGACAATTCAAACCAAACCAAACCGAAATTAAATCGATTATTATTGGTTTGGTTCAAAAACCGAACCAAACCAATAAAAACCGATGTAGTTTGGTTCGGTTCTCGGTTCTAGTTTTTAGGAACCGTCAATCCGATGAACCGAACCAATGACGCTCTAAATATTTTATTCTACCAATCATTAAACTCAAATTTTTTATCGGTCCAACCATTATCCATCTTTGTTTACACTTCCTTCCTCTAAGAAAAACATGCATCTAGAACCAAACTCTAAAGCATAGAAAGTAGAAACCATAAGTCACAAAAAATGCTTTCACGGAACTGCTGCTTTTGCTGCCCACAACTATTGTTCCTTTCACTACCGTCATTCTGATATGTTATGGTCGTCTTTTTCGTGTTCAAGTTCTCTTTGTTAATTTTCATATATCTTTGTACCTTTTTCTTTTTCTTTTTCTTTTTCTTCATCAAAATTCATTCAGATCTTGTTACAAAATAGTTTTGAAGCGTGTTTGAGGAGTGAAACATGTCAATGAATGTGCGTTTTGTTATATTCTATATGTTAAGCTTTGAAATCCCTTTCCAACTTTCTGATGCTAAGTGTTAACTTTTATATTTGATAGTGAACTTATTTCATGATGTAATGGAAATCATGTCACTATTTCGTATGGAATAAGAACAACTTGTAATTTGTTTATAATAGTATAAATATTTCAAAAACACGATAATGGAGAATATACGGATGAATATAATGTTTTAAAAAATAATAGTATAAAATACACCAAACAATACGATAATGGAGAATATACGGATGAATATAATGTTTTAAAAAAACATTATAAACCGATCAACCAAACCAAACCAAACCGAACCAAATCGGTTAGTTTGGTTTAGTTGCAGCAATGTTGATTTAGTGGGGTAGGGTGTTGAATTTTATTAAACAAAACTATAGAGTGAGTAAAAGTTGAATGTGTGTTGAATTATTAGGTGGAAGAGAGAAGATGATGTGGAGTATAAAAAGTGAAAAAGTAGGGTGTTGAATTTGGAAACCATTGTAAATAGTCTTAATTTGCAATTTTTCCAGCCTTTCCAAAGACAGCCACGTTAGCCGCCAAATATGAATTATGGTGCCCAGTCAGCAAGATTCTCCAAACCTAGTTAGTCAAACATGGAAACAAAATCTTTTTGTTAAGGGGCCATTCAAATCACATCTATTGTATTTTTTTCCGCTTCTAAACATTTTATTAAATTCTGATTTTGAAAATCAAACATTTTTGAAAATTATTTTTTTTTCGAAATAATCTATTCAACCTTCTTCTAAATCATTCAACTATCATATTCAACCCGCACTATATACTCAACATAACTCAAAAACAATTTAATTTAAAGTTTCCAGCATCGTAGCAAAGAACCAAAATTGAATTTAAAAATTGATTTCATCTCTCAAGAAAAAAGTGTTTAGCTCATGCTGAGTTTCAACCAAAATATGACAGCATATAAAAGTATGAAAATTACATATCCATATTACAACTCAAAGAAGGAAACATAAGCACATATGAAATAATAAAGATTAGAAACAAATTCACAATGTTGTAGACTCTATCACCGGGTGCCACAACAATGCTAATGCTTCTTCTCTAAAAGGAAAAAAATAAAGAGTGAGTAGGTGAATAGAACTGGCAGCTAAGGTTCTCAAAACTGAGCAAATTGTGTTTCACAATCATAAAGAGAACTATAAAAAGCAAAGTTACAATAACAAAAAAAAGCAATGAGCTAGAGATCATGTCATGTCATGAGCTAAATATATAATATCCAAAGCATATACTTGTGCTTGGTTTTATTAATTAGGTCATTACTCATATCTTCATATGGTTTCATCCAATGCCAAGATGGTGCTAAGATTCATTGGATTCATGTAAGCCTTAGAGCCAGCCATAATATCATTGACAATAAGCTTGTTGGCCTTTTCAGATGGATGAAATGCATCCCAAAATGCGTACTCATCTCTATTGGAACACAAGTTTGAAAGTGGTGTGCATAGACCTATTCCATTGTTTGGTCCTTGTCCACAACATGCTATTTTTGATGTTTTGAAACCATATTGTCCCGGGTTGTTTACGAAATTCAGATGAGTTTTTCCTGTGTTAGCTGCAATGAAAACATCTCTACCAAGTTTCTTGTTGAGTGCTAGTAACATGCTTTCAAGTTGAGGGTTAAACAATGATGAAGCTCTTTGAATCTCAGTTGAACATTCTCCATTTCTTCCCCGTTGAGCAATTTCTGAAGGTACACATCCCATAGGTCCTGTTCCTGTCACAAGAACTCTTCTTGCTCCCAAATCATACAGTTTCTGAAACAACAAACCATATTCAACTTACATGCATAACACATAAACACATACACACCAGACACGATATTGACAAGTTGACATCAGTACAAGTTTTAAGGGAGTGTTACCTGCAAAAGTTTTTTGTACTCAGAAATGAGAAACTTGACATATTGAGGTAATGGATACTGACGAGACCTTGCGGAATAAGGAACCAAGTAGTAATTATTTACAAAATCATTACCACCAACAGTGATTAGAACAAGTGCTTGATTCACACGAGCTTTTGCTTGTGATGCTCCAATAAGTGCACTTAATCTATTTTGATACTCTTGAAAATACTCATATTGTCTATACATTCTTATAATGTTCACCTGCAAAATTGCACATATATATTAATATCAATGCAGATACATAATGAAATTATCAAAAAATAAAGAAAAAAGATATTAATTACAAATTGAATTCCAGTGTCATTGAGTATTCCAATTCCAGCAGAAGCAAAATTAGCTCCAACAAGAAGCTTTGGTCCTCTTAATTCAGGACTTAAATATGGCAATGTTGCTTCTGCACCAAGTCTCTGACCTGAAACAATAATTCCATTATAGTTATATACAAAAACGAATGAAGATTAATTATACATATAAAAAAATGAATGAATATGTAAACTTAACTGATAAGATCAGGAATATTGTAACCATTGGAGAATCTACCAGTTGGTCTGTGGGATGGATAATCGATTCCATAGGGAGGAGCATCGGCACGAGCAGTTGTAGCCAAGTAATTGTTATTTCCATTATCAACAAGTGAATCTCCAAACACTAGAAATGTTCTTGGAATTGCTTCAACAAATAATATTCCTCCAAAAACTAAAACAACAACAGCAAAACTTACTGACAATGAAGAATATGCCATTTCAAAACTATATTTGTTGTTTGTTTAGATGTTTTTGGATGTGGAAAATTACGTGTGATTTATGTGTTTATATAATGATGAATTGTTTCACAGTTTGATTGTGATTCTACTAACATAGGAGGCTCTTTAATAATTGAAGGTTTATTTCTTTTATGTTTTGTTTCTGTAAATGGTGGCAATATGCAAGAAAGATTAAATGTGATTGGTTGGATTCAATAAATAAGTTTCAACTGCAATGGTAGATCATTATGTTTTTCATGCTACTTAATACATGCAGCTTATAATTGTCAACAAGTTATAGTCTTAGTTAGAGTTTTGGAGAGAAAATCATTATTGATAGAAAAAGTGTTGATCAAATAATTCAGACTGAAAATAAAGTGTTCAACCAAATCATAAATGATAGGCATGCAAAACCACTTTTTTCTTCTTTTCTGGTATTCCATTTTGACACTTGTTTTTCAAACTTGATGATGATTAAACTGTTATGGTTATATATGTGCATATAATTCAATTACACACTTATGAAATATCAACTATGATCCTAGATGAGTAAAACAAATGGTCCTGGTTCATCTTTCCAAATATAAAAAAAATCATATTAGCATTAAACCAAACGGACCAAAACTTTTTACATTTTGATTGAATTTTGAACTAAGTCTTCTAAATATTTTTTATTAGTATGATATATTATATTAATCTATTATTTATTAGTTTTTATTTTTTTGACAATATATATTTGATTTATTGTATTTTAATTCATCTAACTACTTCACTTATTATTTTTAATAAATAATTTTATTATTATTATAATCAAAACAACTAACCACTATTTTAAAAATATGCAAAATTTAAATACAACATTTAAAATGAGCAGAAGGAAATACTAATTTTTGTATTAGTTAAATGAGTTGAAATAAATAAATAGACATGTATTAATAAAAAATAAATATAATTTAAGATATATAAAAATGTTTATAAAAAAACATATAAAATAAAATGTAATGCACTTTCTGAAAGTAGAATGAAATTTCAATGGTAATTGTGACTTTTTGGGTGATATTTTTGGGCAGTGACTGCAAATGGTGTTAGGCAAATGTGAGAATAATAATGGTTTCTGCCATATGCTGATAAATAATGAAGAGTGTCAAAAAATGTGACACTCATAATTTCAAATACTATTAACTTTATTTTGAATAAAAGATATAAAAGGTGGTAATTTTAGGCTAACTGTTTAACGTGATCCATGGTTTGCTATTAAATTTTAAACTTGTAGGTGCTATTAAAGTCTCATTTCACTTTATCAATGCTCCTTTTCTTGGTAGAGATCAGATAAGGGTAGAGGGGAGGAGAAAATATACTCTAAGCCAATTTCAGATTCTCTCTAAAAATAAGTGTTTTTAGAGATTTAGATGAAAGTATTTATATAAATTTGGATTAAAATAAATATTTACTTAATTTTTTTTATCATAGCGACTATATTAATTATTGATATATTCCGTTCTAGAACCAAAATTACGAGTAATGCAGTGGTGGGTCTGCAAGATTAACACTCTAACGCACAAGTCAATTCGGAATTTAAGATGAATGTAGTGAAAGTGAAAATCAAAAAGTGTATCTTGCATTTTGCATGAGATGCCTTTTATATATATTGGGTCATATGGAGTGACATTGATTTGAGTCTTAACTCTTTGGATTTGGCCGGCTCAGAACCGTTGCTTCCCAGGCTTGTCGGACATTACTGAGTTGGGAAAATCTTTAGCAGTCGTGATCGGCCTCTTGGAGGGGTACCATCAGGCACCCCTCCAACAAAATTTTCAGTATGTAGCATCAGGCACGGTAAATTGGTAAATCCAACAATTTTTTTGATATTTATATGAAATCAGGCACGGTAAATTGGTAAATCCAACAAATTTTTTGATATTTAAATGAAATTTCTGATACGGTATTGAAAATTTCAAAAAATTCAATATTTTACAGAAATAATTTAGTAAAAACACCCTACTTAAAAGGAAGACATATATAAAATGGGGGTGGCAAATAAATTATCTCCCATGTTCTTTAAATACAACACCATTTAGAATTTTCAATTTTATTTCTTTTGGGTAAAATATAATCTTTGGCCCTCATCAAAAATAAGATATAGATGGCCTCAAACCAAGTATTTTTTTAAAAATAAACTCCTTCTCTTTTTCATTTTTTTCTTAACTTTAAAAGAAATAAATCTAAAATATTTTCCAATTGAATTAAAATAAATAAAAAAGTAACTTAATTAACTAAAAATAAAACACATATATTTTTTGAATATTTTTAAAAATGATAATAAAAATAAAAATATATTATTGTCTAGAAATGAAAGAAAATTAGGATAAAAGTTTAAACCGAAGAAAAATGTGAACATGCACAAAAAATGCAAAGATACAGATGATTGTTATATTTGTTGACTTTAGTAAAAGTCATTTTTTTTTCAAAAATTATGTAGAATGCGTTAAACTAAAACACGACATGCTCATATGAATGACATGATGAAATGCCAGATAAAGAATGAAATGTCCGAGGCAAAAATTGGGGTATGACAATAGTGATCTCTGGACGTATGATTCCAGTCTCATGGCACTAGGATCAAAGAGTGTGTAATCTTTTATGTTCATTGCCTTGTCATTGGCAATGCCAATAACGTCGATGTCTGCCATGACAACTTCTTCTTCTTTTTCTTCTTCTTCTTCTTCTTCTTCTTCTTCTCCTTGTATTATCCCTTCTAAATCTGCTAAGTCATCTACAATGAAGGGAGGAAGACTCTCTGGCAAATGTCCACTAAGTTGAAATAATCTCCTTAGTACTCTAAGAGTTCTTTGAGGTTTATGATCTCCTTTTTAAACTAGATGCAACAACTTGCGCATACAACAACTAAACACCTTTCGTGACATCAGAGTACATGAAATGTTAAAGGCTCAAATGCTTAACAAAAAAATAGTAATGAATACAACATAAAAAAGTAACTTGGCACTCCCCGACAACGACGGTAAAAATTTGTTGCTTGAAAATGTGTCACATACAAGTATACATGTATGTTTAAAAGTATCAAGTGATAAAAGTAAGGATATCGTACCCACAGGGAGTGATTGTTACTTAGATTGATTTGACAAGAAACTATCTCTTGAAATTAGGCATGATCAATGATAAAAAATAATATATAAGCATCATAAGTTCAATTTTCTTCTCAACTATATATAAATAGTGCAAGGTAAGAGTGAGTATATATCAAGAGAGAGTGTGTTGAGCTATAATCCATTATTAATAGTGAAGTAAATACATGTTCATGATGTGTAGTGTCGTGCCAGGAAAGGTCAAAGTGATCTAGACGTGTATCTCTACAACACAAAGCATGCATTAAAAGGCAAGGGAACAAATCTCTAAGTCACACTTATAACTCTATAATACGTTTGTTTATATTCTAAAATCCCTTATAGTTGTAATTCCTTATCTCTAAGTGAACTAATAAAGTGAATATCTCTATCCTACTCTTTTCAACTTTTTTTTATTATGAAATCCACTTGTTGTTGGATCTCTCACAACAACAATCTGTTATCTTTTTCTAAGTTGATCATTCACAGAAACATATTTGCAAGAAAGTTATCACATAATAAAACAATGCAGTAAACAACACATCACTTAACATAAATACCACTTAATATTAGCTTTTCATTGCCCAACAACAAAAGGTTTAGCTCATAATAAACTGAGTACAAACTGCTGGAGGTAGAGAAAATAACAAGAAAGATGGGGGGTTTGAATTGGGTTTTCAAAACTTTTCCCTTCTTAGAAAAATATTCATTTAGATAAACATTAACGCATGAAATAAATAAAAAGATGACATATTCAGTTATCTAGGTTCCCCTTAGAAAAGGTTAGTCCTGTCCACCCGCCAAGGTGATTTCGCCTTAGGAAATGAATCAATCCACTAATCATTGAAATGATTACAATTGCACGGGCCAACTGCCGGTAACTAACAACAAAACATTGATCAATCATGTTAGTGATCACTTAAGAATTCTGACTCAACTGGTCCCCTAAGAGATATAACGATCAATGACTTATTTAAGAATTGTGACCCAACTAGTCCCCTAAAGAAGATTTTCCCAAAGCATGTTGATCAGCCTGTTAGTGATCCCTTAAGAATTCTAACCCAAATGGTCCCTTAAAGAAGATTTCCCATGATGACAAATTGTCACCGTCTTCTTGAGCATACAGACTAAGACTAGTCACTAAAGGAACAATCAATAGAAATTGATTAACATTTTGTGTTTACAAGATTGCTTTTTAAAAGCATTTTACACAAAAGATTAAGTACATGCAACACAAAAGTGTTGAGAAAGATATGAGCAACAAATCCTTGCTTTTTACAAGATTCTACAAAGATGTTTATGATAAATTGTTGATTTGCATCTTGTAGTAATCTTCTCTTCTTTTTCTTGTCATCTTCGGCTTCAGCTTCATAATGTTGCAACAAATTTTTCTTTGCTTTGATTGAGCTTCATATTCTTCGCATTTGTTGTAGTAGCATTACAGCTTTAACATTTTTGATGGACAACATCTTTGGCTTTGGCATTTGCAACTAGTAGTATCTTTGGCTTTTGCTATTGCAGTGGCAACCATAAGATTTTCTCCTGAAGTCTTGATCTTCATATATACTCTTCAGGGAAAGAGACATTGAGAGGATAGAAAATTCTTTTCTTCAAATCCAACGGTTACTTTCCAAATGATATAAGTGTATATGTCGGATGTAGGAACACATTACTTCCTTAGCCTTGTAGCTTGCAGTTGTAATGTGATGGCCTAGAAGACAACTTTTGAATAGTACGAACGTCTTGATATTTTCGATTTGTTGAGCAGACCGTTGTATTGAATCTTCATGAGAAAGTTTCTTGATCTTATCTTCATTTGATGTACTTCTAATTCTGAAGTAGAGGCTTGAAAGAGATCACTTTCTTTTCTTTGTTCTTCTGATGATGTATCTGATGAGTAGTTCAGAAATTACTTTGTTGGGATAGCATAAGAACATCAAAATGAAACATGAGCAGAACTTTGTCTTTCAGAAATAATGACAGCAGCCTTTCTAAAGTACGACGAAAATATTCCTAGATCAAATCTGTATCTGAAGAGATAACTAATTTGATGGTGGGACAACAGGAGCAATACAAGCTATAGTGTTTAAGTCCTTTCAAAATAGAGCAGTATCTTATTATAATAGTGCAACATCATATATGAGGAACACGTCTAGATATCTGAACAAGAGTCATCAACTAAACTATATTTCAGATGAATTCTTATCAGCTGATCTTTGACTATGTCTTCAGAATAATGAGCAACAACTCTTCTGACAAACATATCTTTGACATCTGATCTTGACGTGACAACTTGTATATGATGTAGACTTTGATTATGATTTGGAGCAGCAACATCTTGGTAGAAACTGTTTCTTCTGAACACGCTTGAGACTTCTGAAGCAGCAACTTGTTGAGAAGTGTTGTGGAGATCTTCTTTATGATTCATTAAGCATTCCAAGCACCTACAAAAATGAAAGAGAGTAGTCTTTTGGATGATTCTTTAGATAATATTCCTAAATCATTTTGAGCTTTCTGATTTGCACACTGAAGAAAACATTAGAAACAAAATTGTTTACATATAAAATATATGTGTTGTTATCATCAAAACTTAGAGATTAGGTGTAGAAACAAATCTTGTTCTAACAACTGCAAGCATGGTTCTCAGAGGATGCATTCTTAAACCAATATTAGGAAAGAAATGTAAACCTAAAAGTAACTTGAAGACTTCTTGAGATGGATAATCAATAAGAGATGACTCAAGTCGCGCCAGGACTCAGAAGCTGGTACAGTAAATGGTGAGAAGAAGAAACTCTCTTTTATCTCCATTATCCTCACACTATTATCTTATGTATTTTCTCTTTGAAAATGTTGAACTTCTTTTCAATCTCCATCAATGTCTATATATAAGCCTCCAGTAGGTTCCTTTGGATGTCTTGGATTATGGGCCAAAAGTGAGGAAATCAAATCAAGCCCATTACATGAATAAACGCCTTTACATCATTTCTTCTACTTAGCATGCAAGGAATCATGTATAAGGGAACAATTATGGGGGACAAGGTGTCTTGTGACAGGATGCCACAGTAGGGTGCAGGCGGTGTTGTCCTTCTCTTGCAGAGCGCACAGATTAGTGGGTGAGCCATTATACCTTCTTTTGTCTTCTAGCGCCTCTTAGTCTTATCAATTGTAAAATCACAAGGTGGTTTTCCTTGTTGATTTAGTTAGAAGCTTGTGTATAGAAGTCTAGGCTTATGCTTGTACAAAGTTCTAACAATATTTAAATCTCTTACAGTGGTAATGAGACTAGATGTACCCTTGGTTGATAAAGGTAACTAGTATATATCATTGTGTTCATTTACTTTTCTGCTCTTTATTTTCGATTTATTATTCATTCATTTATTCATAATTATGGAAAAATTACAAGAAACAAGAAAAGTGCTTAAAATCTCTAAAAATTCCATTAAGCCTAATTCACCCCCCTCTTAGGTTATGCACTCAAAACTTACAAGCCTTCATTATTTTGTGGTAAACACTTTGATTTCTTGAAAATACACATGAAGGAACATCTAGAAGCACAAGGAGAATAAATTTCGGATGTTGTAGAAAATATTCCATTTGTTCCTATTAATGTTATCAATGGTGTTGGTACAACAAATATAAAAAGTTCATGGGATGAAAATGGCAAGAAAAATGTCTTATACAACAAGAAAGCAATCGATTTACTTAAAGCATCTCTAAACATGAATGAATTCTTCTTTGTCTCTCGATGTAACACGAAAATAGAAATTTGAGATACTTTAGTGGAAACTCATGAAGGGATCGTTGAAGTAAAAAGATTCAAATTAAATACTATAAGCCCGGAGAATAAATCCTTGCATTAAAAAAATATTTGTACACATGACCAATCACATGATTGATCTTAGTAATAATTTTAATAACAATGGACTTAATCTTAAAGTGCTTATATCTTTAACTAGAGAATGACAACCAAAGGTGACAACAATATCTGAAAAGAAGAGTCTATATACTACGACATCTTCATCTTTGTTCAGAAAACTTCAAGAGCATGAGATTGAACTTGGGAGACTAGAAAAGCACGAGATTCAGGAGAAACAAAAATCCAAAGGCATTGCTTTAAAAGTTGACTTAAGGGAAGACTAGAAGAAGATGAGAACTTCACGCTTCTTGTAAAAAGGCTTGGTAAGTTTGTTTTGGTAGTAATAATAAATATTTAAACTTTGCAAAAAGAAATAAAATTTTCAAGGAAAAAGAAGCCTGTACGTCAACTCAAAATGTCACTTGCTATGAATGTGGAAAGCAAGAACACATAAAGTTGGATTGTCCAAAACTTACCAAAAAAGTGGTTTCAAAGGAAGAAATGAGTCAAAGTCCGAAAAGACCTATATTGCTTGGGATGATAATGAAGTGAATTCATCATCCGATTCGGAAAGTGAGGAATATGCAAGGTGCAATGAATTATTGCTTTGATGGCATCTCACCATTTCGATGATGAAGAAGAGGTTAGAAATGAAATATCTTCTTATGATAATAATGCACAAGGTGCAATAGATGAATTACTCAATGAGTATAAAATTATGTACAAAATAGTGTCAACACAAAAGAAGAAAATTTATATCTTGAAGAAAAGATTGACACCATGCAAAAATATTTTAAAGTTGAAAAAAATATTATTTTGTTAAAGAAAAACAAAATTTTACATGAAAAGAGTGTGATTCACCTTCTTTCCAAGTCGTCCATTTAAAAAAGAGTTATCAAATTAGATTGGAAGGTATAATTAGTAGACAAAGGTATTCTAATGATAAAAGTGGACTTGATTATTTAAAATTTGATAAGCCAAATACTAGTAAAACTATCTTTGTCAAGGCAAGTGACCAATCCAACAAAGAGAACGTGAATAAAGTTCATAATGTTCATCATCATCCTAAGAAAAGATTTGTTAAGAAAGAAAATCTTATGTTCCTAGATATAAAAGTAATTTTGTTTCTACATGTTTCTATTGTGATATAATTGGTCACACACCTAATGCTTGCTATGTAAGGAACTTTAGTATTGTTAGCGAGCATTATGTGTGGGTCACGAAAGGAACTAATTATGAAGAACCCAAGGCACATTGGGTACCTAACAGAACTTAATTTGTTTTGTAGGTTTGCTTGAAAACCTCTACAAATCTATGATATCTAGGTAGTGGTTGTTCTAAGAACATGATAGGAGATATAAACATATTTTCATCTCTAGTTCTAAAGACCAAGGATTATGTCACTTATGGTGACAACAAATGATTGATTTTTGGTATAGACAAAGTTGAAGCACCACCTTTCATAACTATTGAAGATGTACTGTATGTTGAAGGACTAAAGCACAATATTCTAAGCATAAACCAACTTTGTGACAAAGACTTCAAAATCAAGCTCACCAAAGATGAATGTTTGATTGAAGATGAAGCCACTCATGATGTAAAACTTATGGGTAAAAAATTTAATAACATTTTGATGATTTCTTTAGACGATTTATCTTCGAAAATAAAATGTCCTATGGTAAACAATAATGACTAGACTTTGGTATAAAAGAGTAGTCCATATTCATATGGAACACTTAAACAAATAAGTTAGACGTGATCTAGTCATTAGTTTACCAAAAATAAAATTTGTCAAAGATAAATTATGTGATGCTTGTCAAAAGCGAAAACAAACCAAATCAACATTAAAAAAAAATAATATCAACTACAAGGCTCTCCATTTCTGATTTCGCAACGGAACAATTTTTATTTTAATTCTTTGAATTTTTTTAGCGCCAAAATTTTCAAAACAAAGAAAGGCTCTGTTTGGTAAAACTAGCTGATAGCTGATAGCTGGTAGCTGATAGCTGATAGCTTTTAGCTGGTGACTGGTAGCTTTTAGCTGGTGACTGATAGCTGATAAGTTAACATGAGTGTTTGGTAAATTAGCTGTTTCATTAGCTGATAGATACAAAATGACATAAATGATCATTTTAATTAATAAGAATAATAATATTTTATTAAAGTAATAAGGGTATAAATGGAAAAAAAAGTCACAAGCTAAAAGCTACAAGCTCAAAAGCTACTTCAAATAGCTTTTGATAAAAAAACTAAAAGCTAGTAAAAAAGCTACAAGCTAAAAGCTAAAATAGCATTACCAAACAGTGCTTTTTCATTAATGTTAGCTGAAAAGCTAAAAGCTAAAAGCTAAAAGCTCTTTTTTTGGGTCTGACCAACCAGACTCAAAGTTGACTTGATTTAATTAAAAAAAAATTAAAGTTTTTTTTTCAACTTCATTAATTTACTATAATATATAAAATATAAATAAATATAAATGATAGACATAACTATTAAAAAAAAGCTTTAATGCAATTTTGACCCTCAAGTTTTTTAATTGTTTAATTTTGTCCCCTCAAGTTTTAATTGTTTGATTTTGGTCTTTTAAGTTTTTCAATTGTTTGATTTTGGCCCTCCAAGTTTCAATTGTTTGATTTTGGCCCATGAAGTTTGCAAATTACTTGATTTTATTCTCTCAAATTTGTCCTCTTTTACATTTGATAGTCCCTTAGTGACATGTAGACTAAACTTCTCTTTTTATGTTTACTTTTTCTCTTGTTTTTTTACTTGTTTTTTCTTCTAATTTTCTTTTCTACAATTCTATTTTTCTTCTCTTTTTAATAGTAAAATTTTGAACGAATTATCTTGAAAATCTTAATTATTTCATTCAACATATACTTAAAGACAAATTATTTTGACAACCAAGAAGATAGACCACTAGCTAATTAAAATAACATACTTTTTGGCTAATAATGTGTGTGAACCTTTTAACAAAGTTATTTTAGAATATAGGGACAAACTTAGAGCATCTCCAACCATGAACTCATTTTTGGGTTTTTTGTGGGACCTATTAAGTCACGTCAACTCGAAGCAACTCAATTAATTTTTCACTCAAATGGTGCAACTCTGAAGAACTCATATTAGGTCCTACAACTTTATTGTATAAATTAATATTTTTATTCATATGATATTCATATTGGGTCCCTTAATGGCTAGTTTGTATTTTATAATATAAAAAAAAGTGAACGAACCGTTGCATGTCTTTGTTCTGTTGACCAGCTGGAGCACTTTGAGAATATAAACTTTGATGCCACCTGGAAATAGGCAGCGACGAACCTCCTATTGGAGGTGGTCTTACAATATCCCTTTTAAGATTGAAATTATATATGACCAATATCATTGTTAAACTTTGAGACTTTTTGCTTATATATGAGGGAGTTATTGGCCAAAGAATTTGTTATTTTAATTAGTTAGTGGTCTAATCTTTTTGTTGTTAAAACGATTTGCCATTAGACATATGTTGAATGAAATATTTAAGATTTTTAAGATATTACGTTCAAAGTTTAACTATTAAAAAGAGAAGAAAAATAGAATTGTAGAAAAAAAATAAAATAAAAAAAGAGAATTTTAGTCTAAATGTCATTAGAAAACAATCAAATATAAAAGGTGACAAATTTGAGGACCAAAATCAAGCAATTAAAATTTAGCGGCTAAAATAAAAAAATTAGAAAATTTAGGGACCAAAATTAAACAATTAAAATTTAAGAGACCAAAATCTAACAATTGAGAAATTTGGGGGCCAAAACTAAATTTAAAGAAAACAGAATTCTTTGAAACCTTCGTGCCTGTGACATCGCCCTCGCAGCTCACAGTTTCTTCACCGGCCATTGTCCACTGCTCACCAACCACCGCCCTCAGCTCATCATCAATTGTCTTCTGTTTTAAGGTTAGCTTCTCCCTCTTTATCGAATAATAAGAAGGTTCGGTTTCACTAAAAAATAAATCAGAGGTTCGATCTCAAAATTTAGGGTTCAATTTTTGTTGATTTGCTTTCTTAGGTTATTTCATTTTGCAATTTGTTTTTTTTTGGTTAATTTCAGTATTTCTTTTTGGTTTCATCAAAATTTTCTATTTCTTTAAAAATTTATGTCATAATTTTGTTGAAACCACCGCAATTGAAGCCGTTTCATTTTGAAGATGAAGATGAGGAAGGTTCAATGGTTCTGGACTTGGGTGATCGGTTCGGTCATTTTGAGACTGATTCTAGTTTACTTCCCCAAAAACCTTAACCTCTCTTCTCGCCCCGAAATTTCGACCCCTCTCACTAGCATTCGTCGACTTGCTGAGGGTTACTGGTTGAAGCAATCATCAATGTCACCCTATGCTGGATCAATGTACCATGGCTCTCCTTTGTTGTTGACAGTACTTGGACCACTGACAGTTACAAAGATTGAGGGACAACCCGATGATCTTTTATGCAGTTTGGTTTTTGTGATGGCAGATGTTGTCGCTGCAATGCTCATTTGTGCGGCTGGTAGAAAACTTCAGGTGGCGTACGGTTCAAGTTTGCAATCTGTTGGGCTTTATCAATTATCAGAGGATTCAGATGTTTTTCTTTCAGGGGAGTTTGCTGCTCTTGTGTACTTGTGGAATCCTTTTACGATTGTTGCATGTGTTGGTCTATCAACTTCTGTGATTGAGAACTTGATGGTTGTGTTAACCCTTTATGGAGCGTGTGCGCGAACAGCTCCGCTGGCTGCTTTTGGGTGGGTTATAGCTACTCATTTGTCTCTGTACCCGGCAATCCTTATTATCCCAGTAATACTGTTATTTGGCTATGGCCTTGATGCTCCCCCAAGGAAATTATTCCGGCAAAGAAAAAAACTTGAAGTCGATGATTCCACCTCAAGCGATAGGAATTGTTTAGAAGCTGAATTGGTAAACGAGAAAAGGATGGTTAAAGTATTCTCACGGAGGCCAGTTGTGCTTTTTTTGTTCTGGGTTTTGATGTGGTCATCCTACGTTTTAATCCTCTGTGGCATTTGTGTCCAACAGCACGGTGGTCTGCAGGAGATGTTAAAAAAATCCTATGGCTTCATTCTTAACATACAAGATTTGTCTCCAAACATTGGAGTTTTTTGGTACTTCTTTGCAGAAGTTTTTGACTTCTTCAGAAGTTTCTTCCTTATAGTATTCCACGGCAATATTCTATTATTGATAGTGCCCTTAGCCATACGTCTTAATCACCGGCCTTGCTTTCTAGCTTTTGTATACATTGTGCTTTCTTCCATACTGAAGTCTTATCCTTCTGTTGGTGATTCTGCTTTGTACTTGGGTTTACTGGGCTTATTTGCTTATGAACTCAAAGATATGCAGTATTCATTCTTCCTGTTTTCTGGTTATGTTGGAGTTTCACTTTTTAGCCCTGTGATGCACAACTTATGGATATGGAGGGGTACCGGAAATGCAAACTTTTACTTTGCTACTGCAATTGGTTATGCTTTCTTGCAAATCATTCTGGTAATTGAAAGTGTAAGCGCCATGCTTAACCATGACAGAATGCTTACAAGGTTATCTACTGCAAAGCTTCAAAATGTCAAATCTTGAGGGCTTCTTTTGAAGTATGATTTCAATGCATCAAAAGTTTCTGTAGTGTCCCCGAGCTCACTTGATCTTGATCCAAAAAAGGAAAAACTATAAATTCCACGGCTGAACTACGGCTGCCCTTCAATTCCTTTTTATCATCCATATGTATTGCTTTGAATGCAAAGGTTTGTAGTATTTGAACGCAAGACTCTACAGGGGATGCTGGTTGCCAGTTACAACAGTAGAATTTTGTCTTAAGGATAAACATTCACGATTACTTTGTTAAGGTGATTGGAAGTTAGACTTCTTGATGTGCCATTTAAGATGTTTAGGTGGCTTCATTCTTCAAATTGAAGTACAACACATGTTGATTTGTTTGTATGTTCCAAAAAAAATCATAATTTTGTAGTATTTGATTGATGGATTTGGAGAATGGAGAGATACAAATCCGACACTTTTGTATCAAGTTTCAATGCTCATGTTATAATGATTATAATTTTTTTTTATATGTTAGTTTGTTATTGATTGACTTTTATGAAATTGTTTGTTTACTGAAAAAAAAAAAGAACTCTTGTTATCAATGTGTGATTGCATCATTCACTTTAGTAGGGTTGATTACAGGGTGCATGATTGTATGATTTTATGAGTCTATTATTTAGGATCTCTTAGAATTAAGTAACTTTTAAGGAAACACACAAACTCCCTATTTCTACAGATATCTCATCCAAAAAAAAGGAAAAACTCGAATTAGAGGAAAAACAGAGGTTAAACCAAAAATACACTTAAATTGTATAGGATCCATTTTTTTATTTGTTTATCATGTTTTTAGAATTGATGACCTTATTGTATATTTATTGTTTATTTCTGTGAATGTTAATTATCTTAATAAGCTGAGTCAATATCTATGCCACGTAGGATATGTTCTGTTACAGATATGTTAAGTTTCAGCTTCGTTTGTTATTTCATTGTTATGATAAACTCTTGTATGATACTTTCATTATTCATTCATTTTGAATAAGAGATTCATTTCAAAATATGAATCCTTTTATTCTCATTACTTTGAATTTTGATCTGTTTCTTTTAGTAGTTAAATGTGTGTGGAGTTAGGAGGAGGGATTGATTATTTTATGACACTCTCAGTCATCATCACTTAAAATTCGTATGTTATTGTTACAAATAGATTATAGCGACATTATGACTTGTATATTAGAATTTGAACAAATCGCTAATGTCCCTTAGTACACTACCTAACTTTGCCTTTTCTTGAATCAGTTTTTGAGTCCCTCTAATTATGTTGTTGCTACTGTGGTTTGTAACAGTTGTGTGAAAAGTGAGATGGGGACCAAGGCAAAGCAAGCTATGAAGAAGAGTTTGAAAAAGCTTAATGTTACTATTAAGCCAGCTGAGGGTGCTGATTTTTTGGTATGTCAATGTTTGGTAACATTTTTCCTCTCAATTTTTAATCTGCTTTTTCATCATGGTTAATGGTGTATTTGATTAATTGCTTAATTTTTTTAATCTGATTTGGTGTGTAGCCATTGGCAGGTGGTCCGGGTCGCAAACTTCCAGAACTTAAACCGTTGGAGAATACTTCCCCTGTTTTGTATATTGGTAGGATTCCACACGGGTTCTATGAGAAGGAGATGGAAGGTGCTTAGCTTACAGTTATAGATTTTTTTGGTTATGTTTATTGCTTCCTCATTTTTTAAGATTGCTATTTAGCTGGAAGGAAGCTGAATTTACAAATTTGTCTTTTGCCAGCTTATTTTGCACAATTTGGAACCATTAAGAGATTGAGAATTGCCAGAAATAAAAAGGTCAAGATCCTAAACTTGTTTTTCACCGCTGTTGTGTTTGCTTACACTTGTATCAACTATTAATATGATGATGGTTTTTCTTCATGTTTAACAGACCGGAAAATCAAGACATTTTGGGTTCATAGAATTTGAATCTCCTGAGGTAACAACTATTTCATCTGTATTGTGTTGTGGTTTTGATTTATGGTTATATAATCTTTGTTGTAACCTCTTGTTTGTGCTGATAACATTTCTATTTTCTATAGGTAGCAAAAATTGTTGCTGATACTATGCACAATTATTTGCTTTTTGAACACCTTCTTCAGGTGTATGTCGTACCTTCAGAAAATGTTCATCCCAGATTGTAAGTTACTATTTTATAGTTGTTTCTTTTTCTTTCTTTTCTTGTGTTAAAAGAGAGTTTATTATGAGATAATAAGGTGGTGTTTTTCTTTGTAGATGGAAAGGATTCAATTACCGTTACAAGCCGTTGGACTCTCTCAAAATTGAACGAAAGCGACATGACAAGGTATCTATTTTTATTAGTGGGGTGCTCTTTATAAAAAGAAAGTGAGTTAATTATTTTGTCATTTCAGGAAAGAACATTGGAAGAACACAAAAAGCTGGTTGATAGGGTTATGAAACGCGATAAAAAGCGTTGTAAAAGGATAGAGGCTGCTGGCATTGATTATGAATGTCCCGAAATTGTGAGCTTTTTCCCTTTATTAATCTTTTGACTGAGTCCATGTCTTGAATTTTTCTCATGTTATGTTTAATTGGTTTTGCAGGTGGGTAACTTCCATCTTGCTCCAAAGAAGATAAAGTTCGATGACTGAGTAGGTAACATATTTCCTCTTTAAAAGTTCGACCATTCACCTCAGCGAAGAATTTTAACGTTGAAATTTTGATATAATGCTCTCTTGTTAGATTTTGTTATCCTTTTCACAATTCATTAATTTTTGTTGTAGTTAATAACTTTTTTTAATCAAAAGATGAACCGTTTATTGGTTTTGAATACTGGAGATGGTTAATTGTTGATAGTAAAAGTATGGATAGGAAATGCATTTAAATTATGTTATGCTTAGGTCAAGTTGAGAATCAGGTAATTGTACTGGAGTAATAGCTTTTGATTGTCAATTAAAATGTGATAATTCTTTATGTTAAAAAGAAACATGGTTAAATAAAAGAAAAATTTACCTTTCTCATAACATTGTAATGTTCTTTCAAAGTTTAAAATGTATATTTTTTCCTCATCAACACGGAGCCTTTTTTTGCGCAATAACTGAATAAAAAAGTGTTTTTAATAATCTCACCATATATTTAATTATACAATATACTAAACCAATTTGTGAAATGGCGTCAATTATTATACAGCCATAAATGGGTCTCAAGCTAATGTTCCCCTTGAGGTCCTAAGTTCGAAGGAGCCTAGGACTAATTTTCGGAGGCTATGTGGGACAGTAATACTCTCGAGTGGATTCGTCGGTATGGAATGAAAGAGACCGCTCTATAAAAAAAAAATTATACAGCCTAAACATTGAGAATCTTAGCACTTACAAAATTTATCAACTACATTTTACACTGGGAACCTCTTTTGGCATAACACATTAAATCATTCCGATATGAAGTTGTTCTCCTTCCTGAAATATATAGGTGCTGAAACCATTACCAAAATAATTAATATATATATATATATCATTCAACGATCAAATATATAATAATTTTGCTGAAATGAAAACCACTATTATGACATTGATTCCAGTAACAAGAAAATCTTAAAATTAAATAGTATTGTAATCATTAAACCATCAACAATAATGCATATTGTTTATCTCTAATTCAAAATTACTTTCATATCAATTAATCATTATTGAAAAATTATAAATCGAACTTGAGTCTATAATACAAAGAACGATTTATGATAAGGGGATTCCTACAAAGACATGACCTGGACTACAATAAAGTATATGCAGTTGTAGTTACAATCAAGACAATTAGGTAGTGTTTGACCCAACTTTTTATCTACTTTTCTTTTCCTTATAAGGAGATGGAGGGCCAAACACATTTTTTATAAAGCTCTTATGAAAAAAGTAGTTTTTTTCTCAAGGCAAAAAATTAAATAAAAGGAGCTTGTAAAAAAGGCGTTGAAACCAACTTTTTCAGAACTTAAAACATGTGGCCGCGGTTCGAATCCCAACGAAAGCATTTTCTTTATAAAAAAATGCGCTAGTGCAGTAAATGACAATTTTTCAATTTTTTCTACGGTTCATAACATCTAGAGTTATGTTTTATTTTATTTTTCTCCTTCTGTTTACATCATCATTTTTGTAGATACTAGTTTTGTCCAACTCTTTATTCGTTTTGTATATTATATCTTATTTTATTGTATAATGATTTTCAATAATAATACTATTAATTTCTTATACTATACACTATAAAATATTAATACAATAATTAATCAATACGCATTAAAAATAACTCTAAAGTTTAAAAAATAATCATAACCAAACAACTTTAACTTAATTTTAAAAGCTCTTATTTTTAACTTTAACTTTAAAGTAACTTTTAAGACTTAAAAAAGTCGGGCCAAACGAGCTCTTAGACTAATTGTTCCAATTTATAGTTTCACAAAATAACGCATGATCTAACTTAAGTAAGCTTTTCCAAATGGAGAATGTGAAGAAGAGGCACATGTAAGTTAACTGGTAGAGTTAGAGATTACGAAAAGGAGACTCGTGTATACGGATTAAAGAATACTCTATATGTTCTGAAATAATATACCAGATCATGAAACAAGAACATTGACGGCTTCCTACTTCAACAAAGTTTGTTAATTTTGTAATTGCGCATCATATTTACTATAGAAACTCAAGAAGAAGAAAAAACAAACACAAATTGATTGTGCGTTTGTATGTTGATGACACGATGATAGGTTATTAAATTTGACATCAAAGAAAACAAATCTATAGATAAATTTTCATCACTATTTCGATTTTGCTATCGAAAACTAATCATCCGTGGCAAAGTAACGATCACCAAACTCGCCTAATCCAGGGATCACACGAGAACTCTCATTTAGCGTTGCATCAATCTCCGATGTTACAAGTTTCATCATTGGAAATCTCTCACAAACTGCATTTATTCCTTGTGGTGCCTACATCATATATGAAATTTACACTTAGATATATAATACTATAGTGCAAGGAATTAAAAAATACATAAGCATAATTCATAGTGATACTCACTGCTATTAAATTTAAAAAGATGATGTTTGATTCTAATACACCTTTCTTCAGAAGTAGAGAGATAGCTTTCACTGCAGAACTTCCTGAAAACAATTACAATTATTAGATATAATTAGACATGAAATATAGAGAGTTATTTATGTTAATATAGTTTGTTAAACCTGTAGCTAGAACAGGATCAAGTAGCAACACATGACGACTTGCAATATCTGATGGTAGCTTCTCATAGATTAACTGCATCACATTGTCAGATTATGAGATAATCACTTTGATTAAGTGCTTAATTAACTTCTCATGCATGCATATACCGTTTTTATAACAAAAAATCATATAAAGTCAACTAGTTACAATTTTTTTAAAAACCAAATAGAATCTATAAATAAAAGACACTAAAAACTAAGGTACAAAACAAAGGGTTGAAGATGGTATAAGGGGTACCTAACATCCAACATTACAGAAGCATAAATATCGCAAAAACAAACACCATCACCAACCTCCAAACAAAGAGAAAATAAAATCTGAAGCAAGGCAAAATGAAAGCGCCAAACAGAGAACAGGCTAGAGGTAGGGGTGTGCAAAATATCCGGTTTTGATGTCCAAATCCATAACCAAACCTAAACCACTTTTAAATATCCGGATATAATTGAATGGTTATTAACCGGTTTAGTTATTAATGGTTTGGTTATCCATTCATATAATCCGGATATAATTAAATGGTTATTAACCAGTTAAATTATTTTGGATTCGGTTATAATCCGGTTATTATCCAAATCCAAATATTTTAATTTTCAAAATATTAATTTTTTTTTGAAAAAAAATATTTTCGGAAAAAATAATTTTCAAAACTGGATTTTTTTTAAAAACCGGTTATATAATCACAACCAAATTTATAACCGGTTTTATAACCAGTTTTGATTAAAATGTGGTTATGGTCATATATCCAAACCATTTAAATGGTTTTAAAATGGTTATGGTTTGGTTTTTGAAAATAACCAACCATGCACACCCCTAGCTAGAGGTCCCCAGACAAGAACCAGCAAACAACAGTATCATCTCCACAGAAACAACAAAAACACACTAAAGGGAGGATGAAGACACCCACGCTGCTATTGACTTAAGTGTAAGATAAGATTCTCAAACCAAACTAAAAAGCACGAGAGTTATCTATGAACCTACCATGATATCATTTTCAAGCCAAAATAGTATTTAAGTATTCCACGCCATTAACAATCCCTCGTAATCCTAGACAAACCACCAATCAGAGAGAACATCTGAACGAGGGTCAAATTTTTTTTAGGTAAAACTATGCTCCAATTCAGCCACCTGAAAATCATGTACCAAACAACCACTACTGCCTCGCAGGTCACAGAAAAGGTGAGAGGACGACTCAAGGGTCTTCAAACCGAAAAGGAAAGAGGCTCCGCTGGGACTAGGGTGACCTCTCTCCCCTCTTAATAAGATTCTCTCTAGTAGAAATACGGTCTTGCAGAACAAGTCAAGAAAAAACAATTATTTTAGAAGAGGCCCAGCTCCTCCAGATTCTAGAAAGAACTAACTCCACTAGGTAGACCTGACGATCTCTAGTCAACTCCCAAGTGAGAAGGAAAGAGTACACATAGGCCGCAAATAAAGAACCATCTTTAAAAAATCCTAATCACCAATCTCTTCCCCACTTAAAATCTCAAATCCACGACTGAACCTCTCGCCTACCCATCTCTTCCACCGTACAATCTTTCTACACATGGATAGAAAATAGCCTAAAAAACCTAACTCGAAGAGAAATATCCTCAACCCAAAAATTGCTCCAGAACTAAGTGAGAAGACTAGGTCCAACTCTCTTAATCATATTATCTCGGCTGAGGGGTCCTCCCCTTTGGTTCCTAAAAGGGACACCCCTCTCCACTGACACAAACTAAAGACACTCAGCCTTCCCTCCCAAGATAGAAGAGATCGAAAATACTCCATATTTAGAAAATAAAATATCTCTCCATATGCTTGTAGCATTTGAGATTAGCCGCCACCTCCACTTATCCAAAAGGGTCAAGTTAACTACCCGAGGTTTGCGGAACCCTAAACCTCCAAGATTCTTGAGCTTGCACACACCATACCGCATAACCCAAGCAATCTTAGAATCCCTTCTAGCTCAACCCCAAAGAAATCGCCTTTGAATTTTCACAATCTTCTTCCAAACTTTAACATGTACCTTTAAGAACGACAAATAGAAAATATAAATGACATTGAAAGACATACTTAAAAAGGACCACTCTCTTTCCCAAGAACACATGCATAAATGCCTCCACGAGTGGAGTCATCTAGAAATTTTAAGTTGTTTTCGTAAACCGTCTTCAAGAGATTTATAAAAATAAATTGAAAATAACGTATATCAACAAAATAACTTCAGAAAAGTGTTTATGTTTTTTGGTTTCATTTGCACACAACAAAAATTAGGGCTGGATTCAAACTTAGACTTAGACTTTTGATTAAATTGGAAGAGATCTTACCATTTCATTAAAATATTTTTAGGTCAGAAGTGCTTATGTTAATAGATAAACTTGATTAAATAAATCACCAAACATATCCTTAATCTAGAAGAATAAGAAAAAGCAAGGTATTGGCATCCACAAACCTGTCTTCCATCTGTGCCATGTCCAAGAATAAGTATTTTACCAATTTTGATTCCTTTACAGCATGCTCTCAATGCATTTTCCATGCTTTCTCCACTGAGATTAATTCAAATGAAAACGGTTAATAAATAAGTTTAATATGCTTCATCCACCTCAAAATTTAAAGGGTATGCATTTCTAGTACTTAGCCCTACAACATTAATAATTAATTGTTAGGTTAATATTTTCTCGTTCATCCGATTTTAAACTTGCGTCTTCTAACTTCTTTAATCCTTACTTCAAATCAAGTAAGTTATCCAACTCGAGAACATAAATCTTCCTGCAATTACTATTTGACTGCACAATATTATCTGCGCCCCCGACAACATATATTAAAAACTTAAAATTAAGTACCTTCTAATAACTGATACTCCGCACAATCTGCTACAAAAAATCACACCAGAATATACAGATCCTACATCCACAAGATTAAACATATGAATACAATTTTTTAAAGAAATGTATCATTGTTAAAAAATAACTACCTGTTGGTGTTGTGACCTGTTTTTCTGTAAAAGGAAGGTGACCAAGTCCATGTTCAACAACCTAAAAATAAAATCATCATGCTTCAAAATTTATGATAATTTTTAAAATTACTTCAATTTTACACAAATTATAAACAAGTTTACCAATCTAATAAGACGATCTGAATAAAATACAAAATCATGTTTTGTAGTTCCAACATCACGGATTAGAGTATGCATTCCTTTGATCTGTATACATAAATAATACCAGTAAACAAAAATAAAGAGACTAAAAATGTAATTAAGTAGTTTTTTTTTATAAAATATATTATGATTGAGAAATATTTACCTGAAAAGTAGAAAAAATGACAAAAATATTGGGATATATTTTACACAAATCATGTTGACCAAGCTTTGTACGAATATTTTGAATTATCAAATCAATAGCAACATCATTATCTCCTCCCCCAGGTATGATAATATCAGCATATTTTTTTGTTGGAAGAACAAAATCTTCAAAACTAGGTTTTACAAATCTGCAATACTGAATATTTATGTTTTAATTAGTTCTTAAACAACATTGAATAACAATGCATTAATGACTTAATCATATAATTAACTAACTTGGTCTAGAACATTTTGAATGTTTCTCCCATGTTCAATTGTGAGGCGTTGAATCCTTCGCGTTAGGCGAATATCAGAATCTGCATTGCTTAAATCATAATAGTGTTTATTATCCATATGAACAAGAGACAAAATTATGATTAATTAACCAACCTTCGTCAACAAAGATCTTCATGTTCAAAAGATCACGAACACGAGAATCGTGAAGAACTAGTATTCCCTCTAAAACTATGATATCTGCGGGGTGAACCTACAAGAAACCAAAACATAAAAAGAGTGTAGGGTCTAAAGCAAATATTCGTGATTTTTGATATGTAGGTTAATACCTGGCGTGGAGGTTCAATTCTCTTACGAGTACTCATATTATAATTCGGTATGGAAGCCGGTTGCCCATGTTTTAATTTCTCCATACTAGAAAGCATAAGCTCTATATCAAATGCATCTGAAAATTAAGGAAGGAATATCAATTATTATTCTAATCTAATTGATTAGGTTTTTCAAAATAATTATGCATCAAATTATGTACTCACCAGGATGATCAAAGTTATAGTCATTAACTTTTTGTAGTATATCATCATTCAATGAGTGGTAAAATGAGTCCTACAAAATTATTTGTAACCGTGAAAACTATAATTCATTCGAATAATAATACAGAATTACGGTCGTTCTGTAATCGCCTTCATAGACACATTTGGTCGATTTGCATAAACAAAAATCATTTTTTTTGTTACAAAATCATATTTATTATCTCACATATGTAACATGATTCAACTTCACACCCTAATATTAAAGTAAAATAAAATTTTAATATTATGGAGAATTAATTACTTGATTAATGAGGACAATACGTTGATCATGAAGCTGGCTGTTTATCAAGTTGCATACAGTTGTTTTCCCCGATGCAGTTCCACCAGCAACACCTGAAAAATTTTAGTTTGAAAAAAAAAATTAATTAGTGTAAAAATAATTTAAAAACATAATAATAATTGTTGATAAAATTATAATTTGTTACCAATGAAGAAAGGCTGTTTGGGGGATGGTGGAGCTTTGGAGGCATTAGATTGGAGATAAAGCTTGTCCTTAGTGTCAAGATTCAATGCTTTTTCTTTTCCAGAATTATTCATCTCTATTAATTACTATCTACAAATCTATGATTTTTGTAATTAACATACATGTACATAACACTTTCATCTATGATTCAGATCAAAATAGGCTAACACATATGGTAAAGAAGAATTACACACCTTTTTTTTCTGCTTGTGTTTTGGAAAATTAGTTAGTGTTGTAGTATTAATTTGTTTAATTTAATTAATTAGTGAATTAATACATCAATTTGTGTTGTTGGCTATTAGTTTCTATTTTTAGTATAATTATATAAAATATACATGAACTAAATGATTCATTTGTATGTACAAGTGTGGTATGATGATGGAGACAATCAAGTATGTATAGATACATGATGGAAGCATCTTTAATGGTGTAACTTTTTTTTTTTTTTAAGTTTTTTGTGGGACCCATTAAACCACGTCATCTTGAAATAACTCATCTAATTTTTATTCCAATGGTACAATTTTAAAAAACTCATATTGGGTCCTACAATTTTCTATTAAAAATAAAGAAATAGCCATTCAGCAACACTCATATTTATATTTATTAATATTTTATTCTAAACATCCGTTGCATTGCATTACTACGGTTGCCCAACCTGGCCAACTCCAATGATTCAGAAATTGAAAATGTTGTTTGCCACGTTGGAGAACTTTTTAAAAAACTGACTTGAAGACACTTTTAGAAAGAAAAAAAAAGATAGTACATAGCAAGATTGTTTACTTTTAATTTAAAAATAAATAAATATTGTTTTATTTTATTTTGTATGTAATTCATAGTTAATTAAGTGGAGTTTCTTATGTGACACAGGGACAGACAGTACTTAAGTCATTTCAAAGCAGTTAGGCTTGAATAGTTAGTTAGGATTAGTTGCTTTTTAATTATATATATATATATATATATATATATATATATATATATATATATATATATATATATATATATATATATATATATATATATATATATATATATATATATATATATATATATATATATATATATATATATATAGGCTGCACATGTAGTTCGCTTTACTAATCATTCGAGCACTATATGCTTCAAAAGAATCACTTGACTAAGTGTTATTTTTCTTATCTCTTTATTACCATTTAAACCTTTCTCTTTGGAAGTTATCTCAAGGAAGCATTGGTTCAATTAACCTTCCCTTCAATGGGGAATGGGATCATAATTTCAAATCAATTTTCAACAAATCTATCAGTGTTTAAAAAAGGAGAACTATGATAGATGGTGCATGCAAATGAAACATATTCAGATTTTAAGATGTTCTTGAAATAGGATGATTTACCTGGATTTGAAGCCAATGCAAGTGATGCGCAAAAAGTTGTTCATCGTGAGTCTAGGAAGAAGGATTGGAAATCTTTTTTCTTGATCAATCAGTGTGTGGATTTAAACATATTTGAAAAGTTTATTGAAGAATAAACCCTAAGAGTGTATGGAATACACTCAAGAAACTATACGCACTACTACGAAAAAGGTATTTAATAACGGTTGGAAAAAGTCTATAATCATGCAGGTCCTAGCGTTGTTATGTAGAGAGTAGAGTGTTGGTGTAAATGTGTTACTTACAATCACGGTCCTGGGACCGTTGTAGTATAATAGAAAGCGCGTGCGATATCACAACTGTTGCGATTTACCTAAAGGTCCTAGGTTCGATTCTCAACCGTTGTGAATGACCTAAAGGTCTCAGATTCGATTCTCAACAGTGACATTTAGAACATAAATTATAATTCATCACAGTTACAATAGATAACTGTTGTGGAAAGTTCCCATAATTTATTATATAATATGTAGATTACTTTTTTCCCATTAAAGAAATACAACCATTCAAATTGATGAAGTAGTATATAATCTGAAAATTAAACTATTATTGAAAACCAACTTAAACAAACCACTGTTTTCCGAATTGCATGTCTCTCATCATTCATTTCCTGCTCTTTAACACAAAATGTAGTTCAATGATACGATTTCTTCATTGCATTGATTCCTTCGATTCTAGTTTAATTTGAATAACATTAATTTATTGCCCAAGTCTACCTCATCATCGTTACTTAACATTCGTAATCATAACAATCACAATGATAAGCGACGGTGATGAGGTAGACTTGATCAATAATTATATTTTATTAAAATTAAACTATAATAGAAGATATCGATGTCATTAAGGAATCAAGTCATTGAACCATATTCTATAGGTTAAATAGCATGAAATGAACGATGAGACGCATATAATTCATAAAACATCGATTGATATAGGTTAGTTTTCAAATACATCTTAATTTTTAGATTGTAAGTTTCGATGTCAATTTAAATAAATGTATTTTCATTAAAAGGTTAGTGAAACGAAAAATCTACATAGCTTCATATATTGTCAACCTGTATAAGAATTTAAAGAACAAAACATTGTTAAGTAATAAGAAGCCTCTTTCTTGTGACTTAGCAATGTTTTGTTCTTGTTTTGAGAACATTTGCCAACAACAACACAACAAATACATGTAACAAAATAAAAAAACATACATTTTAGCAAAAAAACACTAACAAACATCACAAGATATATTAAATTGTTTCAAGAATGCACCTTTTATTAAAAATAATCGTAGAACTGTAACAAATTATGAAGTTCACCTAGTTTGTGATGCTATGAGAAAGAAATACAAGGTGGATGAATTTTCCACAACAACTTCATACTTCTTGTATTTTTTTTATAGCAACACAAACCATGTGTACCATAGTCAAAGCATGCGCTTTGTTAAGGTGGTGAAGACGAATCTACAATGTCATCCATGATGTCCGTAACATGATCTTCAATATTCTATTCTACAATGTTAGCAGCAATCATCTTCTTCTCTACATATTTCTTTCTCTTAGCACTATGTTTATCATTTTTTTCTCAACACTTTTAGAGATATGACAAGTTTGAGATTGTCTCTTCTCATAAAGTGACCACGTATATTAATTATCTAAAGATCTGAATCCTTTAGTAAGACAAGTATATGTAGTTGATTTATAACTATGAACTCCCTACTATTGAACTTGAAAACAACTCTTGATCACATAGTTCACTGATAAGACTAGTAGTAAGACCAACAACAAGCAAAACTTTGTTATGAAAAAAAGGACCAATATAGTCTAACTTCTTTTTTTCAATGATTTTTCTTTTATCACCATCACCAACTGTAGCATAGTTTTGTTTCTTCTCCTGTCACGTGTCTTAAAAACTACCATCAAAATAGCAAGCATCACGAGAAGGTACTTTAAGAGAGATATAAGAAATATGAACAAGAATATCATGTTTGACACGCTAAACTTTTTGATGATGCATTTCATACTTCTCATTTCACTGGGGATACATATCTTTATGATGTGGTTGTCTACCATACAATTTTATACATATGTTTGACAAGATATTAAGACTTGTTTCCCGATATTGTGAATTCTATTTTCTAAATAGGAGTAACACACATATTCTTTGAATTGGATGACTCGCCAGTATATCTAACACCCTTTATGTCGTTGATGTTAGTAGTGAATGTCACAACATTATTTGCTTGATCAGATTCACTTTCTTCATTTATATTATCATTAGTGATATTGTAGCTTTTTCTTTGTTTCTTTAGAAAACTTGAGCATTCAGCTTGAATATGTTCAAAAAATTTGTATTTAAGACATTGGATCCCTTTGCCTCTATAAGAACAATTGAAGTTTTGTCTTTCATCATCTTTTCCTTTATGTTAGAAGTTACACCTCTTGAAATTGTGGTGCTAATTGTCTTTGATATTGGTGGAGACATTATTCCCATATCTCATGTCTAGTCTTCTCATGGCCTTTATCAAGATCTTAGCAAGCATGATATCATATTCTTCTCGGTCTTCACAAGCATCATAATTGTATTCAGCTACAATCTTTGGAGGATTCTTAGTACCATCAAGAATTGTTGGTCGATTAACTAACCCTCCTTCTTTGGCATTCTACGACTTGAATAGAATAAGAACTATGGAACACACTCAAATAGAATAGAGTGTCTGCTTTGATGCCAATTAAAATTTTGTTCTTTGAATGACAAGATGTCATACACCATATTGTAACAATGTGCATGACAAGTTAAATGCGCGGCAGATAGAATGAAAGAAAAAGATAAATAACACAGGAATTAGTAACTCAGTTCAATGCAATATCATATACATCTGGAGGGCGTTAAACCAATAAAAAGAAATTTATTCTTAATAGTCAGAGATACAAATTGGTGTACTTTGAACTCTCCTAGTTTAATGCCTCTTTTCCTAATACTAACCATGAGTTCTATTTAGGACACCCTATAGAGAAAACTCCATTCCTAGTAGTCAGAAGTACAATTGATCTTATCTGAACTCACTTCATCTAATGCCTCTTTCCTAATACTACTCATGAAGATTCGACCAGGTCTCCCCAAAATCTAAGGCACCTCTCACTTTCACTCAAGCACTTTTCTAAGTCTTTGTTCAATTACAAAGATGTAAGATAAAACTCTAATACAACTCAATACTTTATTCGGCAAATTTAGAATTGACGTCCAAGAATAGAGTGTACAAACAAATACATGACTCAACTAAAACTCTCATATAGAATAGATATTTTCTATAAAGTTCTTAGTCTTCACAAAGGAGAATGTCTCCTTATATAAAACAAATGTCCAGGTCCAGAGCCTTATAGGGTTTAGTCATGAATTCGACGGATCCTCAAAAAAGCACATGAGATCAATCTTCAATAATGTTGATTTCTAATATTGATTGATCGCATCTAAAATAAATCATAATCTCTTGATTATAAAAAATTCAATATTCCTCTATTCAATTTAGATTACATCTTCTTTTAATCCAAATCAATCAAATCTTTATTATGAAGATTGAGATCCTTTATTGATACAACTCTTGAACTAATTATAACACCAAAAGAAATCTTGCTAAAAATATATCTTTTTGAAATCAAAACACATGTTAACTCACTTATATCTCTGATAGAACAGAAACGAAAACAAATCTTAAAAGGAAGAGATATACTTCAATTTATTTCATGCTCCAAGCAAACACAAAACAGAATGTCTGGGATATCGTGCTTGCCATCTTGCTTTCTATGTATCTTCATATAGCGGATTATGAATCTTCATTAAACCATTTCAATACTGACTTTACTTGATATAAATAAGAAGTCCAAAAGTAAAGGATACCAAATTTTAATATCTTCTCAGATCAATTTCAGCACTATCTTGAGTTAAATAAAACTAAACCAAATTTTCCTTGAAAGCATATTCATTTAAATATTTTCTTCAATGCAAATTCCATCAAAACCAAATGTTTTAATTAATTCATATTCAATTAACTCTTCTTCAACTAATATGGTATATGGTTTAATAAAAAAAACTCAAACTGATTTAGATTAACAACCTTATTTCAAAAGTAATCTTCTAATTGTACTGGAATTGAAATAGATTTTCTAACCAAATGTTGAAGATATCATATAATGTCGTATGAGCAGTACACACGTCATGATGTCACAGAACATGTTCAAGACATCTTACTTAAATTTTTCAATCAGATGTAACAACATAAATAACGGCTTTAGGACATTAAGCGCAATACCAAGCGAGCTTTCTCACTTTCTCTCTTTCAGACATTAAGATCTTCTGCCTTATTCAACCATTGATTATCACTTCATCTAGTCTTTGAATTATCTTACTTGATGATGTTTGAGGTATTTTTACGACTAGATGACATCATCAGGAACTTACTGGACACTTGATATAAACTCCTCATTTGATTTTTGTCACACAAAACTCTTAACATCCAAAAATTGTTTGACTTATAGATTTGTCATCTTTAAAGACTGCTTGACAATTGTCATCATCATAATCAATTGACAGTTATACTTGCAATCACGTAGATCAACATTCTCCCCATTCTTTATAATTATAGTGCATCTCTCAAGGAGGTGGTAAATATAGAATCATGCAAATATAAGATATTGATAGAACTAATGGAGACATATCAAATGAATATGATTTTTAAGTAAAAAATAAAGAGATTAATTTAACTTTAAAATTCTCCTTAAGAATAATTTTTAAATTTTAAAATTAAAAAAAAATGTAAAAAAAGTATTTAAATTAGAAAGATTATACATTCTCTACCACCAGCCAAACTAGTAGATCCTCAAAATAAGTTTTTCTCTTTCGCATCTCTATGTCCTCTTACCTCTAAAAAGAAATGGAGAATTGGTCAAGAGAAATAAAACTTTAATAGCACCTACAAATCTAGACTATAAAGTCACATTAAACACTTGAGCCTAAAATCACTACCTTTATATCTTTTATTAAAAATAAAATTATTAGTATTATTTAAATTTATGAGTGTCACATTTTTTGACACTCTTCTTACTATTATCAGCATCTGACAGAAACCATTATCATTCTCACATTTGCCTAACACCATTTACGGTCACTGCCTCAACCACATCATCCTAAAGGCCACAATTGTCATTGAAATCTCATCCTACTTAAAAAGACTGCACTCCATTTTACATATTTCAAGTTACTTATTCATGTTAAATATTAATGTAAGATTATTAATTTTGTTATTTATTTTATATAGATATATGATATTTTTATTGTTTATATTCAAGACATGTGAAATACAATGACAATAAGGACCATTATTTTTACTCATCTAGGACCATTATTGATATTTCATAAGTGTGTAATTGATTGTATACACATATATAACCATAACAGTGCAATCAATTATAACATCAAGTTTGAAAAACAAGTGTCAAAATGGAATACCAGAAAAGAAGAAAAAAGTGCTTTTGCATGCCTATCATTTATGATTTGGTTGAACACTTTATTTTCAGTCTGAATTATTTGATCAACACTTCTAAAACTCTAACTAAGACTATAACTTGTTGACAATTATAAGCTGCATGTATTAAGTAGCATGAAAAACATAATGATCTACCATTGCAGTTGAAACTTATTTATTGATTCCAACCAATCACATTTAATCTTTCTAACATATTGCCACCATTTACAGAAACAAAACATAAAAGAAATAAACCTTCAATTATTAAAGAGCCTCCTATGTTAGTAGAATCACAATCAAACTGTGAAATAATTCATCATTATATAAACACATAAATCACAGGTAATTTTCCACATCCAAAAATATCTAAACAAACAACAAATATAGTTTTGAAATGGCATATTCTTCATTGTCAGTAAGTTTTGCTTTTGTTGTTTTAGTTTTTGGAGGAATATTATTTGTTGAAGCAATTCCAAGAACATTTTTAGTGTTTGGAGATTCACTTGTTGATAATGGAAATAACAATTACTTGGCTACAACTGCCCGTGCCGATGCTCCGCCGTATGGAATCGATTATCCATCTCACAGACCAACTGGTAGATTCTCCAATGGTTACAATATTCCTGATCTTATCAGTTAAGTTCAAATATTCATTCATTTTTTTTATATATAATTAACCTTTATTGATTTATGTATCTTAACTATAATAGAATTATTGTTTCAGGTCAGAGACTTGGTGCAGAAGCAACATTTCCATATTTAAGCCCTGAATTAAGAGGACCAAAGCTTCTTGTTGGAGCTAATTTTGCTTCTGCTGGAATTGGAATACTCAATGACACTGGAATTCAATTTGTAATCAATATCTTTTTTCTTTATTTCATTGATAATTTCATTATGTATCTACATTGATATTAATATACATACAATTTTGCAGGTTAACATTATAAGAATGTATAGACAATATGAGTATTTTCAAGAGTATCAAAATAGATTAAGCGCGCTTATTGGAGCATCACAAGCAAAAGCTCGTGTGAATCAAGCACTTGTTCTAATCACTGTTGGTGGTAATGATTTTGTAAATAATTACTATTTGGTTCCTTATTCCGCAAGGTCTCGTCAGTATCCATTACCTCAATATGTCAAGTTTCTCATTTCTGAGTACAAAAAACTTTTGCAGGTAACACCACCTTAAAATTATTACTGTTGTCAACGTGTTAGTATCAGTGTCGTGTCTGGTGTGTGTTTGTGTTAGTGCATGTAAGTTAAATATGGTTTGTTGTTACAGAAACTGTATGATTTGGGAGCTAGAAGAGTTCTTGTGACAGGAACAGGACCAATGGGATGTGTTCCTTCAGAAATCGCTCAACGCGGAAGAAATGGAGAATGTTCAACTGAGATACAAAGAGCTTCATCATTGTTTAACCCTCAACTTGAAAGCATGTTACTAGCACTCAACAGGAAACTTGGTAGAGATGTTTTCATTGCAGCTAACACAGGAAAAACTCATCTGAATTTCGTAAACAACCCGGGACAATATGGTTTCAAAACATCAAAAATAGCATGTTGTGGACAAGGACCAAACAATGGAATAGGTCTATGCACACCACTTTCAAACTTGTGTTCCAATAGAGATGAGTATGCATTTTGGGATGCATTTCATCCATCTGAAAAGGCCAACAAGCTTATTGTCAATGATATTATGGCTGGCTCTAAGGCATATATGAATCCAATGAATCTTAGCACCATCTTAGCATTGGATGAAACCATATGAAGATACAAGTAATGACCTAATTAATAAAACCAAGCACAAGTATATGCTTTGGATATCATATATTTAGCTCATGACATGACATGATCTCTAGCTCATTGCTTTTTTTTGTTATTGTAACTTTGCTTTTTCTAGTTCTCTTTATGATTGTGAAACATAATCAATAAGAGAGAGTAGGTTTCTTTGTGTGTTTTTTTAGTCTTTTCCAAAATGTTGTTTCATTGTCTTTTATGTGTGGAAGCTATATGAGAAGTACTAATTACATGTCCCTTGTATTGAAATTAATGAAAAGAAGTTTGGCTTTATACTCCTTTTTTGAGCTTTTATGTTTACACCTAACTTATTTGTTGAATTTGACTTCTATCTCAATCATACATTTTTTAATTTAAAAAGGGAAAAGAATTGTATTTTTCTCTCTAAAATCCAGTTCGCAAAATAAAATTTTAAAGATTTAGTTGGTATGAAATTGAGAGTTGTTAGTCCTACAAATCAAATATAAGTTTTTATCTTTTAACTGCTATATTTTTTGAAAATCTCTTATCCCATCCTATGGGTTTGTGTGTTGCCTAAAATGCCTCCTATTTCTGAGATGTACCTCCGGAAGCATTATTATTTTTCCTTAAAGTTGTTTTATCCGTAGATGTACCTACGAAAGACTTTCTGAGATATATATCTACGGAAGCATTTGATGTTATATTCAAGTCAGACTCTTCTCCTCCCTCATTCTTCATTTTTAATCTTCTCAAACTTCCAAACTCTCTCAACTCAAAATTCAAACTTCCACCAAAGCTATTTTTTCTCTCGAGTTTGGCCGCTAACGTCAACATTAACGATCAACACATTCCAACAACTGCAAAACTCAATTTAATCAGTAAGTTTTCGAACTTTTGAGTTATTTTAGAGTATTTACCGTAATAGAGATTGAGTAGGTTTTTAGGTGTAGAAAGCATTAGTTACTTTTAGAAACATAGTTTAGAGACAATGTAGGTAGTGTTTGATGTGTAGAAATGAGATTAGGGGGTGAAAATTGATTTTTTCAATTTTTGCGTTTCTGAAGTTGCAGAGCCTTTGGTAGATGCATCTACGGAACATATGAAATGTTAGGTCATTCTGTAGATGCACCTATGGAACAAACCCAAAATTTTGAAAAGTTAGGTAGTTGCATGGATACATCTAAGGAAGTTTTTCGTATGTGCATCTACGTAGGTAGATTTGTTTTCTTGGAGAGGGATGCTTGTGAAAGACCAGGATTGTCGCAGGCAGCTATTCACTATTAGTGGTAACAATCTTATATCCTTCTATTAGGTACTGGATCCATATAGGCTCTATCTTGATCGCATGGCTGCTGAGGACGTCTGATACAACTGTTATGCTACTCACCGTGAGACTGTTCCGTTTTATGACATCGCCCTATATTCTGGATGGTTGGCTGCCATTTCGACCATCATTGTTCGTTATCTTCCGGAGTGCGACATGCGGTAGATCGGGTACGTTCAAATGATACCACACGACCCTCTTGTCTCCGTTACTAGCTTAATGACCCGTTAGGAGATAGATGAGGTCTTTGCAAACTAGGAGCATCTCATGGTTCCTGCCAAGGCTCGGACAACCATATCAGAGAGAGATTGGAGTTGCGTCGACGGGTACATCACCTGGTAGTCCAGGTTGTCACACTCATACATAGAGCTGCGCTCGGCCCATTGGGCCCATCGAGCCGCACAAACCTTTGAAAAATTGGTCTGACTCATTTTATGTAGCCCATTAAGCAACCGGGTCGGGCCGGCCTAGCCCATTTAAACACATTGTCCCACCAGGCCAAAGCGGGTTGGGTCGGGCCAACCCATTTGATAGCTCTACCCATACATGATCCCTACTACACCGGGATCACCATCCAAACCAGCCCACGAGGAGATTTTATGGACTCATCAGTCTCAGATGGACCATACTGACGATGTTCTTACTCGGTGTCGTCAGATAGCTGACATAGAGCGGACAAGCATTGTCGATGGTTTCTTTCCTGAAGGGTCTGATGGCAGACGTGTATTGGATGATATCATTAGGGTGATAGAGCAGGCATCTTTGTACCGTCGACATCCTGTCAAGACAGGTGGAGCACTTGACGACAGAGGCAGAGTAGCCAGCAAACGACATGGTGGACGCAGAGGTGAGATCAGAGGCAGAGGAGAGACGGAGGAAGTTGTCCGGCACACAGTAGTGATGCCTGTGATTTTTTTGATATCTGTATTTTGATTTTATCTATATGCGTTACTTTGATTATGTATTTGACATTATGATCGATGATTTATTCGATGTATTCTTTTGGATACTATTTTCTATTGCCTTTAAATTGCATTACTTTCATTTACTATAATTTTATGCTCATTGAGTTTTTGAGTGAAATGTATTTGATTTGAAAATATAGCAAAATATTCCATAGGTACATCTACGATAATTATGTTTTTAACACGTTCCGTAAATATATATAAAAAAAAACAAATTTAAGAAAAAATGTTTTCGGTATGGAAGTTAGGGACATTATTAAAATTTTGTCAAATACCTAAGAAATTAAGGGGTGTAATGAAATATTCAGTATTTTTTTTTTATATAAAAACCTTGAAAGATGGTTTTAAAATATTTTTTTGTCGCTACATATTTTGACAAAAAAACAGAAAATTCTACGATACTTATTTTTCGATTGAACCAAACACGACCTTAAAATCTTGTTCTCCATGATTCCACTGAAAACTCATCAACACCATTCTTCCTTCTTCTCCATTTCCAAACCAAATCTCCTCCACACTTTCTCTCTCCAACCGCACTTTCTTTCTCCTCCACCATCTCCCCCACAAAAGCTTCCTCTCAAACTCAAACCCCAACCTTCCTCCCTTTCATTCCCCATTCAAAGGGTTTCAAACATTGAATTACCACTTTTCAGCAACGATGAACAAATTCAGGACTTATCGCCAAAAGGAGAAGTGTATCAGAAAACACTGCAGCTGGTTGAGTGTTCCATGTTTGCTGCACTCACTGGTTTGGTCTATTTCTTGAGCAATTCTCTTGCCATTGAGGTTTGTTGTTAAGAATCAAAATTTGGGTTTTTTTTTTGTATAGGTTTGTTTGGTTAAGGATTTGGAATGATGGGTTTGTGTTATCTTTGGTTGAAATTGATTAGATATAACAGTAATTGCATCTTTATGTGGTTTTGTCTAGCAATTCACTTGCTATTGAGGTTTGTTATTTAGAATCAAAATTTTGCTCTTATGTTTTTGTATAGGCTTGCTTGGTTAAGGAATTAGAGTAATGGGTTTGTATTCTTTTTGGTTGAATATTGGTTGTGGCTCTGATAAAAATTTGATCTTTGTTTGTTAGTAAAGTTTGGCTAAGAAAGTAGAGTAATGGGTTTTCGGAAGTGGGTTTGCTGGGGGCAAAGCTGACAGAAGTTGTACGGGATAGAATGTTGGGCAGTTAAAAATCAACACGAGAATAAAGTAAGTGTAGAAGAAATGAGGTAAAAAAGACGGTGGAAAATAGACTTAGGTGGTTTTGGTGTGTAGAGAGAAGACCTGTTAGATTCCGTGATAAGGAGAATAGATCGGATGGAGAGAAGTCAAACAATTAGAGGCAGAGGAAGACCTAGAAAAATTATAAGAGAAGTTATTGATCCATATAGTCAACCCCACTTAGTGGGATAAGGCTTGGTTGTTGTTGTTATTATAAAGCTAACCGATGTTGCAATCTTGACCTTTGATGAAATTTGAATTGTTGAAACTGACTTGTTTAGTTTTATCATACAAACCATCTGATCTCACACGGACAGTGTTGATTATGGTTTTAATTTGTGATCGAAATTACGCTGCAAACCTTGACAAATGCAGCTGCATTTACAATTGTGATGTTGCTGCGGAAACCAAAAAATTACTGTTCATATTGCAGCTACAACTGCAGTTGTGGATTGTAATTTAGAACTATAGTTTTGATTTCACTGAATATGTGACTCCACGGGTTGCTTGCTGTGGGTTTTATTTTAGGATTGAAAATCGGTTGCCTCTAACTAAAATTGAATATTTGTTTGTGTGCAAAGTTTGTCAAAAAAAGTAGAATAATGGGTAAGAACAAAAATGGGTGATAGTGATAGACAATAATCATTTCATGTTTTAGGTGTTTCACATTTTTCGACCTCACTATTTGCCTTTTTCTTTTGCTATCTGGATGCAGAATTACTTCAGTTGTTTCTTCTCGCTGCCGATAGTGATATCCTCAATGAGATGGGGTATTGACGCTGGAAGGAAAACTCTGGTTAGACTTGCTAATTGCTTCACTGAATGCAATAGATAATTCTTGAATAGTTATTGTTTCATTATCAGAATTTTTTTTGTTCTTGTTGTAGGTTGCAACAACTATACTTTTGTTTGTCCTATCTGGTCCAGTCAAAGCTCTAACCTATCTGGTGAGCTTACCTTTTAACTTCATCGATTTTCTGAGCTAGGCGACTATAAGACTCTTGATTATTTGTTTCCCGTCTAGTTGTTGGTTATTTTTATTAATGTCTTTATACTCAATAATTTTGTTGATGAAAAAGAATAAACTCTCTTCTTCTTCCTTCTGTGGTAAATATTTGTGCCTAGTTTGTATTCCGTAGCAAAACTTCCTATAAATTACTTGATTTTGTGAATATTTCTTTCGTGCAGCTTAAGCATGGTATAGTCGGTTACACAATGGGCACTCTATGGAGGTATGAAATATATTTCTTTATGCACAACTTTTAATAGTATGCACATTTCTATAGCAAGATTGCAAAATGTTTTCTTATTCTTGCAAAGATAGAAATTGTGAACTATTGATTATTTTAAGTTGAAATAAGCTAAGTGTGCGCTTAGTTCTGCAACCATAAAAATTGATGTTAAATGAATTGATTTTGTAACTGTCTTTCTGCATCTTATCAGGTTGGAAGCCAGTTGGAGCCAGTCAATTTTTGTGTGCACAATCGTAATATTTGTCACCTTTTGCATCAAACTTAAACCTATTTTAATCAAAAAATTTAGCAAATTTTCCGTAATGTAACCTTAGTCATGTTTTACAGGTAAGATCACTCGGCGCAGTTGGCTTCGTCTTGATTACGTCTTTCTTGATAAGGGAAAATATACTAGCTTTGGTAACATTCCACAATTTTATCTCCCAAATTTTCATTCATCTTGGTTCATGTTTGGATTGTCAACGACTTTGACATAATCAGTGTGCCACCGCGATCATAACAAAATCAACACTAAAATCCCGTCGCCAGTGTGATCTTGCCAAACTCTCCATCAATCCAAACATGTACTTATACAACAAAACTGCTGACATTCGTTTTCATTTTCTTCTTGTAGATCACAATTAACATTCATGCTTCTCTTACATTTGTGCTCGTTGCGGCCGGTGTAAATTCTATTCCTTCAATGAACTTCATATATACCCTATTTGGAACCTTGGTATGTTCTCTAAGAGGGTCTTTCTTTCTATTGATTTACATTTCTTGAGACATTGAAACATCATATGTTGTTTTGATTTTCAGGTATTGTTGAATAGTGGATGTTTCATGTTCTTGCTCCACATGTTGTATTCTGTTTTTCTTACTAGAATGGGAATGAAGTCTTCACTATCATTGCCAAAATGGTTAGAGAGGGCCATTTGAAACTATATACAATTTGTATCATAATATAAGGTTAACTCAAAAAATAGTTATCAATTTTGGTGAGACTGCACAATTTTATCCTTGAAAACACATTTCTTTTTCTTGTTTTTTTGAAACATTTTCTATCTGTGAATACATAGAATATAGTGGCAAATTAAATTAGAACTACCTCTGTATGACGAAACAAAAAAGTAAACTAAATAAAAAGAATAATATATAATAAATCAATAAAATGACAAAAGAATTGGAGATACAATCATAATAATAATTCAACATAAATAAATTAGAGAGATTGAGGCAAAAACTCATTTCATTCTAAGATAAAATTAATTGCCATTTGGTTTTGAGTTTTCATCGGTTTTAAAACATCTAAATTTCAAATTTTAATTTTTTATTTAATATTGTAAAATGCGATAATTATTATAGATTTTCTGGAAATAGTTTTAATAAATTTTCTAAAGAATAGTTGAACCACAGAATTATCATTGCGCTTGGTTAGAAGAAATTTTAGAAAACTTAAAACTATAGATAATTCAAATATTTCAATTCAGTTTTTTTAATTTTTAAATTATTTTGTTGGGATAAATAATTTATTGTTAAATTTTTTAGATTATTTTTATAAATTTTAAAAAATTTAGTAAAATTTAAAATTTTAAACATATAACTATATAAGCTGTTAGCTCAGCTGTTTTATTTTATTAATATATATCTACTTGTCATTGAAACAAAAAACCATGAACCAAGTTGCAATTCTTTTGAAATTCTTTATGTCAATTTAAAATTTCCAAAAAATGAGAATCAAGTTGACATTAAAATTAAATATATTACAAATATCATTTGAAATTTTTTAAATTTAATCCAGACCAAATACTTCAAATTATTTTTTATGCAAATGATAGATTTTAACTAAATTATTTTAAATTCTCTTAATATTACTTTTTTTCATTAAAATCTTTAATCCAAACACAAAAAAAAATGAAAATCTCCCTTAAATTTGTATTATATAATCCCACATTTTATAATTGGTAAATTTATAGTGAATCAAAACAAAGAGAGTATTTTAACTATAATAAAAATGTAAAATTCAACTAAAAAATATTGAAGAAAACCCTAAAAGCTCCAAAAGAAGGCAATATCACTATTCACTCCTATGAGCTTAAGGAAGCAAAATGAAAAATTACATTAAAAAAATCTATCCAAAAGAGTATTCATAGAATCAATACTTGAAACTAACATTAATATTCATAATGGTGGAACAGTTAAGTTTCCATAAATAGATCTCCTAGCCTATCTAAGAATCAATACATATTGAAAAAATCCATGCAGCAAAATTAGTATTGACATAAACCTTGCCAGTAGTTTTCTTCACTTGCAAGCTGAAATCACAAAAATTTGTGAATTACATGTCTAGGATCACTTTTGATTCACACAAAAGTGAATCCATTATAAATTGAAATTGACAATTTAGAAATAAAGAATCCAAAAACTCAAGCAATGAATTATAAAAGGCCAATATACCTAAATCAAATCATGGATAGATTCAAGCTTCCTTCCTAGTTATCCTGCAATTTTTACAAAAGGTAAGACACTTTGAGTCAGAAGACAGTTCTTAATAAAGACCTAAAACAAAATAGTAATCCACCCTGTAGCACTCACCTTTGAACGAAAGCGTGTCTAGTGTTATTCATTTGTTCAAATAATTACCGGTGTCGACGTGTCCGATAATAAACTAAAGACACCAACGAATAAACTAATATAATGCTAGTTAACTTACCTGAAGCAATATATTCCCAGTGCATTGGTAATTTCACGAATGACAGACGTCGCGAAATGCAAGTAAAGTGATGCTGTATTTGCAGAAACAGAATTATCAAGCAAGAGAAATAAAAGTTATAAAATATATAAGTTTTCCATCTCAATTATAAACCAAAAACAAAATTTAACTCCAATTTTAAAGAGTTGAGTAAGATAAGTATTGCCTTTTCTTGCAAAACAGAAAAAGGTAGGTGTACCTGTAAATACAAAGTAACCAAGAAGAACTAGTCTCTCATTAACTATAGGAACCCTGCCGAAAATATATCAAACAAATTCAAATAAGATAGGGGTAACAGTAACAAATTAATCAACATTAAACCATGTCAATCAGAGAAACTGAGAATGCAAAGTCACAGTACATAGTACATACCCATCGTTTAGCTTTGATGCAAGTGCGTTAGCAATCGCGAGTGGGAGATACATGAGAGACTGTGTAAAATGAATAATGCTTACATCAATTATCTTTGTGTAACAAACATAAATAATTAATCACTTGAATAGAAGTGAAGAAGATTGCGGAAAATGTATGAAATTATTTGCCCTATGATATCGAATTATTGAGGGACAATAATCAAATATGATAAAATAATGCATCTTAGAAAATTGAGAGTAATATTCAAATAAAACAGCTTAATACCATGCACATTCCAGTTTTCAAGCCTTTTGGCTCATCACATAAGTGAGACAAAATCATCCTTCCCTGCAAAATTAACCTTCCCTCAGTAAAAGTCATAATATAAGGAGTTTAGAGTGTATGCTCAAGGAATAAAGAAACTACAATTTAGCTAAGAAATTGATTAAGGATCTGTTTCAGCTTATTTCCATAAGCTCTTCATGATATAGTTTATGATGACCATTTGACTTTATTTTATATTAAGTCATAGAAATACTTTATAAATACAAACTTATATAAAAAGCTTCTATGCAATAAATATTTAATAAAATTGTTTATCCAAACAGGGTCTTAGCCTACCTCAACACTAGAAGCTATCTTACAAAAACCAACAGTTTTACGGATTCAAGACATAGCTATCTTACCACAAGATATCCAAAAGTAAGTCCTGTTCCCATAACAACTAAATGTGGATAATTGGCTATGATATCAGATGGTGACAAATAATCCCTGCACCAAATCACTCAAGATTTCAGCTAATAGTATAATACACACAAGAATAATGGAATGTGCATATCTTCCAAACAAAAATGACGCGTCTTGAGTTGAGCTATACCACAAAAGCACTCCTCCGACAAGGACAACAAATGGGTAAAGCTGCACACACAAAAAAAAAGAATTATCAATAAAGCAACCAGATTATATGGATGAATTCCAATATGAAAAGTAGTTACCATTGCCAATGCAAGAGCTACACTTCCATTTCTTGACTTCACAACCTTAGAAACATTAATAACACTGCACGGAACCAATAGATAATAATTTTGACATTTGAAAAGACCTTCATCAAATAACTTAGAAAACAGTAAATGAAACAAGGGTCATTTAAGATATAGTTGTCTACACATACAAAAAATATCACTAAATGAATATAACAATAAGAATGAAGTATGTCAAACTGACTAATGAAAGACACATTCAAGAACCAAACTAATTAAAGAAAAACACATTTGAAGACCAAACTGACTAACAAGCAGTCTATCGATGGCGGATAGCAAACCATGGCGTAGAGCCAAAAATCTGACATATGGCAGCCCCAATTCTGACTTTATCCAAAAAATGTAGAAACTTATTAAGATATCATTTATGATACTTGAAAAGATTCTAAGAAGCAACAAAGATAGCAATCTACTATTTATTAGTTTTCCTAATTTTAAACATTTGTCCTCAAGCTAAAACTTATAAGGCTTTAAGCTTCTTATAAATAAACCCTTAAAAACAGAAAATAACACACATGCACACATGTGTATAGTGGACTCTATAAAAACATGATCCAAAAGTCGGAGTCGTCAATGAGAAGGCTAGCATGACCATCCACTAGACAGAAATTTCTTAAGCAATCAAGTACAACAAGGTCCAAACTACATTTGGAAGCTTCAAATACCAAAATAATAGTTGAAAACCCCCACAACTCTGAGATTAGAACTAAGGCTGAGCACAGTCATGGAGAATAGTGCGATAATTTGACAAGGCAAGAAAATTTTGGGCTAAAAAAGTACACAAACAAAGAGTACAACATTTTAGAATACTTTAGCAAGATACTTTCACAAAGAATTGTATTAATCTATACTAGCGTCCAGACGGGCACTCGCGTGCCTGTCTGTCCGCTTTTTTTAATGGGTATGTGGGTGAAAATAAAAACGGTATTATTTGTGTGTTTATTTTTTATTTAATTTTAATTATTTATAAAATAATAAAAAATGGAGTAAAAAAGATATGCAAACTGCCATATAGAACCGTTAGGAAAAGAGATGTTGAGATTAAAAACAACTGAAAAGGGAATAATTGGAACAAAAATAGGCTACACCAAACTCATGTTTTGCCTTTATATTTAGTATAGAGAAGAAGAAATTTTGAAACTATTGATTTTAGGAAAGGGAAAGAGAAATCGAATGAAATGGGGAATATAGACTCAATAATAGGACATATAATTGATATGATGTATTATAGTGTGATACTACAATCATATGCAGTACAATTACGGAAACAAGTAAAGAAAGTTAATGAAATCAGGAAATAATCATACAAGATCGCCTAAGGTACTCTAAAGACTATTAAGTTGTGCCCTAAGGGTACGTGTTAAGGAATACAAAAGTAAAATTTTTATATTGGAAAATACAACTTTTAAAACTTAAATGATTTGAATGCATGTCTTTTGAGATGAATATCTATTTGAGTTCTTTAACTTGTGCCCTAATGGTGTGGCATTTTGCAGATGTTAACTTAGATCCAAAATTTGGGTCCATTAAATGCTAATAGCATATGCAGTACTTCTTTCATCCCATATTAAGTGTCATTTTAGGTTTTATCACACATACAAGTCGTAAAAAAATGAAAAGTGTAACTATTTTAGAAAATTATCCGTACTAACCATTGTCATAAATGCATAGTAGACTGTGATGGACTTAAGAGTGATGCACGTAGTAGTAATTTGAGGGTAGAATTGGAATATAATAATTAATTTTACATTAAAAATATAAAGACTTTTTTTTGAATTTTTATATTTTTCTAATATGACACTAAACATTAAACGAAGGAGGTAATCAAAAGTCAAGATAAAAGAAATTATCTCTGGTTTAAGAGTTGGAAAATAGTGTGCATGTGCATGCTAGTAAAAGATTAAAGATCAATAATTTTAGCTATACATACTTGAACGCGACTGTGGGTATAACACCAAAAGTTATCATCAAACACAATATAGCTGTGAATGTTGGGACATCTGAAATCCAGAAAGAAAATATTAAAATCAAGCAGCAATTCATCAAGAACTTACACAACAGTAAGATTAACTACGTACAAATATACCAATAATTGCTTTCAAGTTAAGCTATACTATATCCCTTAAAGGTTGTGTGGCCCAACTCATACTGGAAAAGTATAAGAAACACTAAATATGTTATCCAAAACTCACAGCCTTCATCTTATTCTTTCAAGGTTATGGAAAAAAGTTGTTTTTAATTATTATTTTCACTTTTAATTACAAATATACTACTACTTTGCTCACTCTTTCCTTTTTTCAAAGTTATGCATAGAAAACAATGAAAACAAAAAAATAGTTTCAATGCTTCCTAAACAAAACTTCAAAAACAGTAACTAGAGTGAGAAAAAATTGTAGCATTTTATTTTATAAATAAAAATGAAAACCATAGAAAATCAAGAGTTCGGTAGAAAATGAGGAATTGTACAATAAATTTAATATTTCTCATGTAATAAAAAATTAAATGAACAAAAAATTGTCTGCACATGCCAAAAAAACACTTTCGAGATATGAAACTCGGTACAGGTATAACAATTATTGGAAATAGTATTAGAGAAAAGAGAAATGTAAGGCTTTGTACCAAATATAGGAAGAACACAACATAAAGATGGAGAATCTTACCAGCAAGAACCGGCAACCAATTCAAAAAAGGCAAAGACTTTCCAAATTGCTGGGCCCACCACTCAGCACCTGTGGAAAAATAGTTAGTAACAATATGCATTAGATTTTAAGCATGTATAACATAATAACAAAAACTCAAAGAAAGGACGTACCGACGAAAGCAGTGAAAAAGTGAGCAAAGTATATTATCATAAGACCCTCTGTAGGTCCATTTACAACAGGCAGTATAAGTGTATTGGTGAAATAGCTGCATCCACAACAACATTTAAAAGAAAATCAATATCACAATAATGTCTAAAAGTATACATAGATTATGGTATTAAAGTATATAATCATGCCAAATTGCCGGTGCAATAGATGCATGATAGAGAATCAGATACATTTCACTCAAATACGACACTATAAACAAGACAAAAACAGATGATCATTTTTCGTAGTGATTGCTCCAACTAAGTTAGAACCATCCTTTATTTGATAGAAAGGATAGTTAAAAAAATTCCTATGCTCCACAGAGTGCAACATGAAATAATCAGACCCTATTTAGATACACACCTTAATTAAGCGCTTATCATATAAGCTACTTTTGTAATAATAGCTTAAAACTATTGTTATTGGAAAAAGATTAATTGTACTAAATATTAATTGATCGTGATAACTTACTGCTCCCAGGTTGCAAGATAAAATGTAATTGCAGATATTAACCACCACCAGAAAGTACTTCTTCCACACATGGATGTGCTCCCAAAAGCCAGTGCTTCAAACTGAAAAGTAGTTCTAATAGATGACTGTCTTTATTTGCTTTTAATGGTTTGAAAACAATAGCCAAAAAGCTAAAAGAGACATACTGTACAAGCAAGTGCATCACACCCTGCAATATAGTTGAAAATATCTCTATTAATGACATACAGGTATACGTGATGAAAATTAATAGAATGTAAAACATGGTGAAGGAAAATGACCATGATCAAACAGCTCCCCCAATGGACTTGAAGAATTTGTCCGTCTAGCTTGCTTCCCATCAACAGCATCAAATGTCTACATATAAGTAAACACACATACATAAAGGAAACAATAATCAAAAGAATGCTTAACATAAATAGTGTGTTTTAGGTGTTAAAAGCATGATTTAAGTCCTTGGTGAGAATTAAAAATAGGCGCTGAAAAAGCTTCAGATTGACTCAGATAGAGTCCAATGTGATTTCCAGATAGTGGGAGTCTTGCGCAACAAAAAAAAAGGCTAAAGCACTGCACGCTATTTCTTTAACTGTAGGAACTAAAAATAAAAGAATAAATAAATAAGAATTAATGTCAAAAGACTTCTTTTTCAAAGATCAAAAATATATTCAGAAATTAAATTTACCAGAATTGGTTACCATAAAGAGATTGGTACCATAATATGATAATTTAACAAACCTGGTACAAAAACAAAAGTAGCCCATGTGCAAAATGAACCCATCTTGGAGGAGGTGAGTCCAAATGAGGTGAGTATACCTGAATAAATAAATAGATTTCAGTATAATCGATCAAAAAATTACTGTTTCAACAAAGCCATTCACTATATCCAAATTCCCTTTCGCAGCTATGTACTGAACACTTCCACTAAAGAAAATCTCAATAAACCATGAACTTAACCAGCAACCTTGAAGATTTATTTCTTATATTTGTTTCAAAAAATTGCAGATTTCAATTCATATCATATATCATATGGAAAAATGAAAATTAATATGAGGCATTAGAAAACTATCACTATTGTGTTTTCCAATTTATGAATCAGGAAAACTAATGGACTTGGATTCCACTCACATAGCCAAGCGTTGCAGACAATAATAAGAACATAAAGCCCATCAGCGTTATCTGGAACCAAACAATTTAAGAAATATCAGTGCCAAGGAAATATAGATTATGACCATAACAAGAGTAACAATAAAAAATGATACTACAAAAATAAAGGAAGCAAATGAGTACCATGTTTGGACTGCAAAATATCAAAGAATGCCAAAACGCCCAATAATGAGGATTAAAAACAACAGAAAAAGGTATAAGTTAGTAAATTAAGAAATTAAAAAATAAGATTGCCGAATAATGAAACTATTGTATCAACAGAAGAGTAAATAGTAGTATTGTCTCCACAAATGTTTGTGTGTGGTAAGAGTCAGAAAATGCAAAACATCTATTTTAATATAAAATAATTAAGTTATAGCAAAAAGAATAACAACTTAGTTTGAAAAGAAAAAAAGTACTCACGGCATCCATAGGGGAAAAAAATGAACAAAGCGAGTCCAGAAGGGTTGTAGTATATATTTTGCCACATAGGAATGATCTACACCACTATATTTGTATCTATGCAGAGCTGCAACACCATGAGACCCGATATAACCCATTCTCTCGAAGCAAAACTACGTAATATGCTTCAAGTACAGGCTAAACCTTAGTAAAACCTGCGAAAATTTGAAGAAAAATATTAAGTTAACTGGATAAAATATACGAATTAGCAAGATAGCCAGTAAAAAAGCTACAGCCCAGATTGAATTCATAAGTTGCTTCCATAAGTTTTCTCAAATAGGCCCTAAAACCTACTAATGCCTTGTGGGCGCCTTTCACCTTCAACTATTAGCATAAATCATTGTTTAAGAGAGTTTGCATCAGAAATTTAAAAATTCAAAGGACGTGAAAAACTTTCAATTACATCTATAATCAAACAACCTGATTGCAGATAAGTTGTTGTTCTTATTCTTTGATCCAATACCAACTTTTAAAGTTGGATAAGCAAGTTATTCAACTCCTGAAAAAACATTCCCACTCTAGTCACAGTGAAATTCAATCAATCTCTCAGACACAAATTCGAATAATTTCTCGAAGTCACGTGCACACACGAAAGGCGCTAATAGACTTAAAACACAATTGGCAGGATCTATCCCGCTATCTCATTTATAGGGTCGACCGCTCTGCCCGCTATCCAGGATTGACTACTCTGAGTAAAATATGTTGTCAATTAGCAGCACTGGCTATTGCACCACGGCGTAACGAAATTTGAACAACTTGCATTTTTCCATGATCCCCGATTGACACCACTACGAATAATAAATACGGTGTTTCTGTCTATAAACACGCACTATGCACAAAAATATGTAATCGACAGATGAAACAAATGCAACGACTAGATAAATAAACTGAAGCACTACTCAAAGACTAATAAAAACAGTGAGAACAGAATCTTTTATCCCGCTATAAACTCACTAATCCTCTCCTCATTCAAGGAAAATACTCTAGAACAGCAATCTCTAGATATCTTTATATCCCTTCAAATCTTCAACAACACGCACAAACTAGTACCTTGTTCAACTCATACACTACAAAAGAACAGACACTAACAGAACACTGGACACGACACTAGTAACACTGATACATAGACGCCAATAATGATTTTCAAAAATATACGAGAAGAAATGTAACTTCACGTTACATTACAGTGTTATCATCAGTGTCACGCAACTTCAATCAGAAGTTTTGATGCTACATAAGCATATAACAACTACACAACACAAATACATGAAATTCACGAATCATGCCAAAACCACTTGTTCTATAACCACACAATCAAAACAAACACAAACCACACCAACTTTGAACGCTATCATGAAAAATCTCCGCTAAAAAACTAGAAAAATAATAAAATAAAATAAAATAAAAATCGCACACCACAGTCAAAAAGGGAAAAATCAAAACGAAAAATTTGCAGATAAAATGCAACCGGATCCAAATAAAACAGGGGAATGCAAACAGAAAATGAACGGTAAGGTGTGATTCTTACTACCTAATCGTTTGTTGAAGCGAAAGGAGAAGGTTCATGGAAATGGAAGGATTTGAAGATAGCGAGCGAGAGAATAATGAAAAGTTATTCCCAACGCATAGGAAAAATAAAAAGTAATTTATAAAAGGGTGTTGTTTGTTTCATAGCATGGCTTTTTCTAAACGCTGTTTTATGCCATTGTTCTCGATTAATAAAAAATTTAATAAAAATAAACGTTTTTAAATTTCACTTTTTCATTGTTAGGGTAGTTTTGTTTTGTTGCAGTTTTTCTTTCTTTGGGCTTAAGCCCTCCTATCTATCAAAAAAAATTGAATTATTATCCTCCTATCTATCAAAAAAATTGAATTATTATCTACCCAAAAGTATCTTACACTGAGGGTAGTGTTACCCTTAGTGTAAAATACTTTGGAAATAACTAAAAAATATACTATTTAATAATAAATTAAATAAGATAAAATTAAATGATACAATCATATGGGTGGAATGTACAGTACCCAATTTTTTGTGATGGGTAGAAAAGTTGTCTTAAAAAAAAAAATTCCTTTTGTATTTACTTAATTCATAATTTTAATTTTTTTTTTTACTATTAAGAAATATGTATCTCAATTATTAGACTACTTTTCCTATGAAAAAAAAAAGTTTTTTATTATACTTATATTTAGATAAAGTGATTAATTATTTTTTCTTTTATTTATTTGTGATTTTAAAATAATTATTATACACAAACAAAGTATTATTAATTAAAATATCATACACATGATAAATGATAAATTGTTAGATTCAAATTAAAATACACAACACTATCAGATTTTTTTTTACCAATAACCAAGATTGAAATTAAAATACATCAATAACCATATTTTACAAAAAATTACATAAATAATCAAGTTTTAAAAATGGAAAAAGCATGCATGTCAGTTCATTTGATGCATGCACTTAAATTAATAAGGACGCATCAATCCATTTGATGCATGCATTGCATGCAAGCAAAGACAAATGGCACATGCATGCATACACTGCATGCAAGCCAAGTCAAATGGCACATGCATGCATGCATTAGGAGATGCGTCAATTGAGATGGTGCATGGTGTATCTATTTTTTTTAAATAATAAAAAATATTTAAAAATAAAACTAAAAAAATTAATAATATTAATGTAAGTAAACGATTACATAGTGGGAATGTAAATTACAGCAAGACCTAATTTCTCTGTTCCCGTCCTCTCTTAGTAACATGTTCGTTATGAATTTCCTATTGCGGTTGGGTCGAGGGCCCCGCAAAGTCAATGCGATCTGGGTCCGTGAAACCCGTCAGGTCAGCATATCCATAATACCCACTTTCGAAATGTCGGTTACCCATGTTCTCAAAGTTTGATCGTGTTGGTGGAGGTTTGGGCTCGATTGGTGGTCGGTAACACTGGTCGTTTGAGTAAGTGGGGTAAAAAAGAAATTGGTTTTGTGGAGTTTAGTGGCATATGTGTGTTGGGTGCTACGCTGATAGGATGGTTGCATGTATGTTGGGTTGGTTTGGGAATATTTTGCATGTTCGCATAGGTCGGGGATAAGGTGAGTAGTGGATGGACCCACATGGGGTTGTTGGTTGTATGGTATATATTATTGATATTGAGTTTGAATATGTGGCATGTGTTAGTCTTGGTATTGGTCATGGTGATGTGGTTGGCTGATAGTGGATCGATGTCGTTGTTGTGTTGGTTGAGTGGTGGAAGTGCGTTGGGTTTGTTGTTAGGGGTGTATGTTTGTCGGTAATGTTGTTGTGTATTTTATGACGACGTAGCTTGAGTGTGTGGGTCGACCAATTACCTCGGGTCAGACACAAAAATTTGAGGCGTAGTAACCGATTTGTACCAACTCATATATTCATCTGTGTGTCGCATTATTTAGTTCTCGGGTGCAACAGGAAATTGTAGGACATAACGTTCACGTCTCTTCCATATTCGGCACCATTCTAAAGCGTATTCTTTCTAATTGACATAAGCACATTGGGCGTCGACTCTAAGGAGATGCCATGGTGACAAACACAATGGGTTGATTGGGATTTCCCGATGCATGTCGAATTGCATTTTGACCCGGTCACTATGGTGCATCTTCATAATGTTGAATCGGATGATCGCAGTTTTTGCAGTCCAAATTGCTGCATCCTCGGGGTTGGGTTGATGGTTCAATCTCAGATATGGTCTCCAAAAAAACTACATAGAAAAAATTATTTTAAAAAGATAACTTTAAAAATAAATTATTTATAAGATGCATAATTTAGTGGTAATACATCATCTGTTCCAATGTGATCAAAAAGATTGCTTTAGAGGCTCACATTTCATTTAGGATTCTTGTTGTAATTCATCCCTTGTACACAAAACCTAGAGCAAACAGAGATAATACAAATTATTTACAACTATTTAGCATAAAGTGAGAAAATTGAAAAAGTGTTATATACTTACTTTGTCGCATAGGGGACATGAAGGTGTTGTTCTTGATGGAGAAAGGGACTCCATTCTCCACCAACCCCATGCTTGGAACAAGAAAGCGCATCCATAAAAAGTACAAGTCTCTGAATTCTTCTAATGACTTCGCCATCTTGGATGTTATAAAATTTCATTTTAATCTGGGTTTTGATAGCCGAAAAAACAACATGCACATCCCTTTTGAAAATTATTTCAGATGTCGTGAGGAAAAAAATTGAGAGAAAAAGAGTAGATGTGTGAAGAATGGTGGAGGAATGGAAAATTATTTATAGAAAAAACAGATACACCCATGTGTCATCTCAACTGACGCATCCTTCTAATGCATGCATGAATGCGCCATTTGACTTGGCTTTCATGCAGTGCATACACCAAATGGACTGGTGCATCCTTATTAATTTAAGTGCGTGCGTCAAATGAACTGGCGTGCACGCTTTTTTTCATTTATGAAACCTGATTATTTGTGTATTTTTTTTCAAAACATGGTTATTGATGTATTTTAATTTCAATACTTAGTTATTGATAAAAAAATTCACATTATCGTCCATTTATCAGTGTTAAAAAAATCACACATTTACTTATTAATATTATTATTAATGATATTAAAAAAACATATATATTTCATTATTAATAATAACTTATTAATATTATAAATAACAAAAATTAATTAATAATATCAATTTACAAATTTACCTCATCGTTGCATCATTTTCTCCGATTTTGAAACCCTAAATCATTCTTGCATTTTCTTCCTAAATTGCCAAACCATCAAGTCTACAACAACACACGTGTTTGTCTTCGTGTTTGCGGTCTCAATTTCTCGATAATGTATGTGTTCGTTGTCCTCAAAAACTCTTTTCATTTTCTTTGTTTGAGTTTAAAAATGTCAAACTTGTCCCATGTCTCTAGGTATTTGGTTATGTATGGTATTAGTTTTGCATATTTTGATTCAATAGTGAAGTTTCCCGTATGTTTTGTCTTGTATGTCTCGTGGTCCCAAATGTCTAAAATTTGTAATGAGGTTAGTTGTTGTCCCGATTTCTAAAACTCATGCATGTGGTCTTTAAAGTGTTATGCTTATGGTTATTTTATTACTAAGTTGCGGTCCCCAATTTTTGTTATGTTTGTAGTTATTTTATTACTAAGTTATGGTCTTTAATGTATGTTATGCTTGTTGTTGTTTTGTGTGAGGTAGCAGAAAAACAATTTTTAGATTTAAAATACACCTTTGGGATAAATTGATTTACCATTATGTGAAGCGGTATGTTGGTGTCTTGGTGAAATTGGTTTTAGAATGGATTGGGATTGGAATGTGGACTTAATATTTGTACTAGATAAAAGTACAATGAGCATTACAACCCTTAATGGGTTTGTCAAGGGATAGAGCAAGCTCACACACGACCAAGTGAAAAGCTTTGTATATTGGTTTCTTTGTGTATCGGAGATTGATCATTCAACACTGAAGTTCAGGTGCATTTATAGCCTTCCAAAGACCTTAGATAGATCGAACCAATTCTTCCCTTCCCCTCCCCTCCCCCATGATTCTCAAGGGAGTGGATAGTTAATATCCCGAAATCCATGAGAGATAGTAAGACCCCACGACTTCCTAGGTAGTAACTATTGACCCATTACATATTTCATCCACAAACGTGTTTTATGGATGGATAAATGGGAAGTTGGGAGACTGATTCGGATTAGGAGCGATCGAACCATGTGAAGGGCACCCGAACTATTACAGGGGCGACTCGGGAAGGACAAAACTTACTTCTCTCTCCCCCGTCCCCAAGGTCTTCCTTAATTGTTCCATTATATAGTCCCTCAAGAACGAGGGTTCGCAGAGGGTGAAGTTCTTCAACTCTTCACCTTCAAACCTTTTAGAGGAGACTGGTCATTACACTTGCCCCCATCCCTCAAGGAGGATTGTTCGCCACTCTTGTGATGAGTTTTAATTTGGTCCTTCGAGCAAGACTTTTTTGAGTGCCTTAAGCAATATATTATTGAGCCTCTCAAGCAATACATTGTTAAGTGCCTCGGTCAAGACACTGTTAAGTTCCTTATGAGATACATTGTTTGAATCCTTCAGGCGAGACATAATTGAGTCCCTCAAGTGAGACATTGTTTAGTCCCTCAGATGAGACATCCTTTAGTCCCTCAGGCGAGACATCGTTTAGTCCCTCCAGAAAGACATAATTGAGTCCCTTTGGAGAGACTTTGTTGATGAGGTTTGCCATGCGTGGATAATTGAGCATGTGATATGTACCAGGATGTCAAAGATACAACTAATGTGTCAGCTAGAGGAATCTAAACATCCATCACTGAAGGAAATGGAACATCAGATCGCTGGTATTATAAAGTAATGTGCATGTTTTTATTTTCATCATAATAGAATTTTAGTTCATGAAAATTAGTTACAAAGCTCAATTGTTTGTCTTTTATAAATCAAGCAGAATGACCTACAGTAGTAGGTAAGACTTGTACAAAACAAGCAGTTGTCGGTCTTGATGATTACGATATGCCTAAACCTTTGCTAACTTAGCTTACATTTAAGGGTTAATAGTAATTTATCCCCCTGTAATATGAGCGTGTTTCGGTTTACCCCCCATCGAGAGAGGTGATTGATCTTGATGATAACTTAGATCAATATTGTGATTCAATTTGATTACTTCTCTCTTCATCTCCTTCTCTCTTTTGTCTTGATCAAATGGATGATTATGGATTCATCTTGTTCATTTAGGTTTAGATTGATGCTTGATGAACTTTCATCATTTCAAATCTATCTTCTAGTGATCATTTGATCACTTGAGGTACTTTGGATTGATGATAAGTTTGTCTCAAGGTATTATGAAAAAACTAATTGAAGTAATGGACCAATCGCCTTGCCTTGTGCTTGATCCTTTTTGTTTTGGTTTTGACTTGTGCTACTTGTTTTAGGATAATGATCTCTATCAATTCTCTAACAAGTATGGTACATAAATTGTTATTGATCAACCTCGTAGATGTTACTTCTATATAAGTACATCTACGATTGCTTAACATAATGCTAAGTTTATCCGGAACCGGATCATTAACTATAACATTAACACTAACATTATTATTGTACTAACCTTACTTTTATGCAATTTACTTTTATGCCATTTATTTTTATGCTATTTACTTTTATGTCATTTACTTGTATGCAACTATGGTCATAATAAAGTTATTTGATAACATGATGCATGGTACAAGGTTACACGAGATTATAACGAGTTCTATGAAGGCAATCTCACCTGCCCCCACTCCCTCTCATGTGAAAGGAATAAACGCAAAAACGTCGTTGGTCTAATGGTAACATTAAAACATAAGCAACTTCCTTAAATTATTATCAACGAGAAAATCAAATGGGGGTAGAGATGCATGAAGAGCGAGAGTAGAAATTAACTCAAAGCGAAAGCGAAAAGTAAGAAAATGGTTCATTCCAGTATACTTAGGTAAATTTTTCTCAGAGACTAGAAGATGAAGAGGAAAAGATCCGACGATCATAAAACATTACATCCCAAGGGTCGCGTATTGATCAGTGTATTTTGATGCACATTCTTCTACTATTGTACTTAGGTATTTCTATAGTCTATTTTATTATTTTTACTATTTTAGTATGTTTTTATATTTATTTTATTTTTGCCTTTATTTTATTTTTCGTATTTTATTTCCAGCTTAAACAGTTAATTGATAATTTCTCATTGTGCAGACCATAACTTGAGATACGGGAATCAGATTGACGCGTTCTAATATTTTTTAGAAAGTTGATAGGATAAGCTAAAACTTTCATGTTCAAGTTAAAAGCTGATTTAAAGTGTAGAAGAGTCAAAAAATAGTTTAAGTTCCAGACTTAAGAAAATACATTTTTTGGCCTGTTTTTGTATTTATCGGGTCAGTTGCTCTTTAAGCCCGATTATCTCTTGTAGTACTTAAGTGAAAACATAGTGCTATTGTAGTCATGCTGAATTTGGAGGAGAAAATGGAGTTTTTTTTTTTTTTACATTTTTTCATGGAGAACTAATCCTAATGACTAATTAGCTGAATTCAAATTCCACAAAACTTTGAGGTTATTATTATTTTCAATTTAATTTTGTTCCTTTCTAATTTGTTCTATGAAATTCTGTTTGCTTAAATCATTTCTTATAGAATAGATTGGATTAAATTTGTGTGATGTATGTTCCTTAAATTAATCGCGTTTAACATAGTTTTTTCATTAATTCGTGCAATCTGTAACTGTTTGCTTAATTCGGTAAACTGTTTGCTTAATTCGGTGAATAGGAACAAAATTCATGTAGTATTGGCGACACAAGTTTCATCAATGTTGCAATTGAATAAGAATTGGAACCCCTTAGGGAATTGGAATTGTAATAATCAATGATAAGTTGGAAGTCGAATCAGTAGATTAACCTGTTATTCTCATTCGTATTCAAGTTTTATAATCTTAATTGAATGTATTCTTAATCGAAATCGAAAACCCCTTTTGTAACAATCAATTGGTTAAATCATTCAAGAGTCCTTGCGATACGACTCGAGTGTCGCTTCCCCATCTACAAATTTTAATTACTCGTTTTTTACCTGTGTGCGACAGTGGATCATGTATAAACTAGTAAACAAGCACCACATCACCAAAGCTAATGTCATCGAAGTAATAATGGCAGTTATGCTTCCTATGAGGTGATCCTACTATACATACTAGTAGGATATCATTTTATGCATTTTAAAAGACACATAAGAAACAACAAAGACTCATGGAGTCCTACGAATCTTTGGCAGGGAAAAAGAAGAATACCTAAAAATCAAGAATGAACCTCAAACTAAAGAAGACCAAAGGGATGCTATAAAGTGACCGAGATTACAAGCCATGTTTTGGCTTCGCCGGACCAGGCTTGGTAGACTATTGTTCTCGCATGGGCTAACATATATGTTTTAAATGGCCCAACAAGAATATAGGTCCATGACCAAGAACTACAACATTTGATCTCTAACATTAGAGACTATACAATCAAGACCAAGAGATCAACGAACATGGCGAATAAAATGCCCAAGCGAAATTGATCATGGAATATCGAGAACACACACGGTCTTGCCCTAAGGAACACCTAATCAAAGTGAGTGAGTGAAGGAAGTTCGTCATACAATAGAACAAATAATACTTTAACACCCGTCCATTCATATAGCTATATTGTACAAGAAAGTTATAGGTCCTCGAAATCCTAGAATCCACTTGTAAAAGGAAAAACAAACATCAAACTCACTTACACAATCTTTTAAATATAAAATACATTCATTTACCTCTTATAGTCAATAACTTGGACCTTAAGGTGTACCTCTTATAGTCAATAATTTGGACCTTAAGGTGTATCTAGATATCCCTCCTCTCTCTTCTCTATTCCAATTACTCCTTAAATCTTGTTTACTTCTACAATCACAAGACACATAAACATTATCAATCCTACAAAATTAATTTCAAGGGAGTATTTAATATCTTAAAAATCTAAAATTTGTTTTTGCAACACAAAATCTTTTATCTTCTTTCTATTTTTAGTTCGTTAACAAAGAGCTAATAGACACTTGTTAGCAATGTCTTATTACAAAATGTTGTACTCCATGATTTGTTTTAAGAAAGAAGTGTGTGTACCTTAAAAACACTCAATAAGAGATATAGGAAGTATGAGTCAAATCTTTATGATGTAACCTAACATTTGTTGTGTTGTACTTAGCATTTACAATGTAATTTTTATGTCTATCTTAGCTTTGATAACCCAACATACCGACTTAAGTTGAGGTCTCAATCTATGATTTAATCATTCCTTGGCAAAACTCAAAACACCTCACATGCTTCCCAATACATCTATTTCTTTCTCGCTTACTTCCTCCACCATTATCCTATCACACCTCTTTTTCCTCTAGATTTATAGGCCCATGTTATCTACTTTAGTCACTGTCTCACATCCCAATTATTATAAAGATTTTTCTATAGTTTAGAGTCTTGCTCCTCAATCACAATTATTTTAACTGCATATTTTATTATTAAAATTATATTTTGAAATTTACAACTCTCATATATCTTAGTTACCTACAGCTATAAGGTTATGATATTTAATATAAATGAATCTTTGAACTTTGAATTAATGGTCTGGCAATTGCTGCACCATATGATTCATTTTGATATTAAAATGTGTTTGGCTGAAGTGATTGAATTTTTTAAAATAATTTTAATACTTTAATTGAGTTCTCTTTATTTATTTTTTTAAAATTATTTGAAGGATTAACAAAAAAAAATTAAATTATTTATTTGATAAAAAGTATTTTTACATTTTATTAGCCATTCTTATGAAATTTTAAAAAAATTGGATCAGATTTGAAAATCAATAACTATTTTCTAATTGTTGAAAATTAAACTTATTTTTGACTCTTTATTAAACAAATATTAAATTAAAAAAATATGCCTTATTATTAACTAGCGTCCAGACGGATACTCATGTGTCTGTATGTTCGCTTTTTTAATGCATAACCGAAAAAATATAAACAATATTTTTTATTTAAATTTGATTTTAAAATAATATATCATGTAGAAGTTAATAGTATATAGTTATGTGGAAGTTACTAATAGTAGTTTTAATGGAAATTATTATGTAAATTACACACACAAAAAATAAGGGTAGAAATGGAAGAAAAATAAGCTACACCAAAATTATATTTTGCTATAGATGACGTGGCACACTTGAGTTGAATATAATTAATTAATTTTTAATTTTTTTTATAGATTGAATTAACCTTTTTTTTCTCAAATAAAAACTTCTACATCATATTCTTCCTTGAAAGTTTCTCTACCAATTTCATGGATCTCTTAAACACCACACAAAATTCCATTTTTGCCCATAATTTCTGTAGATGCACATCCGGAAGCACTCCATATTTTGAACAAATTTGATTCCTTCCGTAGATACATATACGGAAGCGTATAAAACAAAAGAAAGCACACTTAATTTCACCTTATTTCCAGTTTAGCAATACTTCCGTAGATGCATCTACAAAATGTGGTGAAAATAGAGTGTTCCATAGGTGCATCTATGGAACAGTCTGCTATTTTTTGAATTCATGTCATTCAGAAACTCCATTTTTAAAGATATACATTTTTCAGATTCAGTAATGCATTTTAAAGACAACGGTAGGTAGACCAATAAAAATACAAGATATAAATAATGTCGGTCAAAGCGTTGAGTACATCATCAAATACATAAAAAAATGAAATATAAATACATCATCAAATATCACTACTGAGTATGTCTAGTATCATCCTGCGCATCTCCTCTACCTCTGCCTCCGCGTCCATCAAGGCTATGCTGACTCTACCCCTACCGTCAAGTGTCCCACGGGTCCTGGCACGATGTCAACGGTACAAAAATGCACTCTCTGCCAGCGTGATCATATCATTCAGCACACACCTATAAGCAGTCCCCTCAGAGAATAAACCCTCTACAATGGCTCTGAGGCCCGTGTCAACTATCTGACGACACAGAGGAAGAAGATCATAAGTGTGGTCCAACTGAGCCTGATGCGCAAGGAGAATCTCCTCGTGGGCTGGTCCGGATGGACCTCCCTCTACAGCTAGAAGCATGTATGGGTGTGAGACTCTGTAGTACCAAGAGATGTATCCATCGGACAGCTCTAGTCGTGCTCTTCTAGCGACGCACGTGCCTCCTCAGGGACCATGTGATGCTCTAGTATGCAAAGACCTCATCTAACTCCCTGCGGGTCATGGCGATAGGAGCTGAGACAGTAGCAAAAATAAATTGATGTGTGGTGACAAATAACAATGACAATCAAAATAAATGGTCTTTAGCAAAACTAACTCTATGTGTAATAAACACTAATTTAACTTGGCAAAAGAAGATACAGTAAAGATAATAAACACAATAACCTGTTTACCCAAATCGATCAAACGATCCACTCTTTAAGAGAATAACTCTTTGATTCACTATACTTCCAACAATTGTTACAAAACATTACAAATGAGTTACAAGAAAATAGCCACCAAGCTCCCATAGAAAAAACCATATTTTCTACAAAAGTGTTTCGCAACTCCAACCCTCGATATATGTATGAATCACGCAAGCCTAGAGTGTTTAGAAGTTTTCAAATCCCCCTTAGCTATCTCTAAGGGTTTCCCGAATTCCAAGAACACACTCTTATAAATTTGCCATTACATTTCTAAGATTGCCACTAGAATTCCCAACTCATTCTTTTTGTCTTCAACTCTAAAGTTCTGAAGGTTGAGATAGAAAACATACAAGAGATACATATTTATAATTTTTGAAACCTAATAGATCCATAACAAACCAAGAACATAACCCTTAAACAAATGAATAAAAAAACAACGAAGTCTAATACACGTGAATTAAAAAATTCAGACCTAAGCTCCAACAAACTAAAACTCTCTCCAAACATTAAACCAGTATTCCCACTTGCTCTGTCCCCAGTCTCCCGCCACATTGACTTCACACCAACCTCACTTTGTCTCGACTCCACCGACAACCTCACTCTACGCCGTTGTGTTATCTCTACAGCCAGCCTCAAGCAGGTTCAGTTTCGTTTCCAATCTTACACATCTCCTCCACCATCATTCTTCGCGTATATGCCATCTTCATCGACTTCGATGTTGATTTCTGATTTGCGCAATCTCGAAATATGATTTCTTTCACTTCATCACCTTAGGTTTTAAAGCATCATTAACAGGTTCAAGAGAAGAATGCTTAGTTGGATCTTAATCTGACTCTCAAGTTTGAAAACTAATTTTGACAACAAAAATCCAAAATTATACACCACACAGTTTGATAGAAATACTAATTTTTTTTTTCATAAAATGACAGGTGTAAATTATTTCTAGGATTGAAAATAAGTTTGTAAATTATTTTGGATCCATTTTTACCACTAGAAACAATTTTGAGGATAATGATTTGATTGATAGTAGGCTAGCCTTGATAGTATGGTTGCTTTCATGGTGAACACTAGTGTGAGTGAAATGCTCTAACCAAATTCTTGATTTTGGGTAAGTGAAAAATGCAGTCTTTACGCTGACTTTATTGATGGATTTGGAGGTTTTTTTCTTTCAATTTTTTGAGGATATAATGAGAAAGCATGTTTTCAATATTGTTTTGCAATTTGTTTTGTTACATACTTAATTTCAATTCTAACCCTTGTGACTCCTATTTCTAAAACTTCTAACATTGCCACAACAAAACTTTATCATCTTAATGTGATTTCTAACTTCAAACTCAAAATTATTTATAAAGTTTTTACATGTAGACTTGCCAATATCATGTCAAACATAATCTGACCTCACAAAAGAGGCTTTATTCACGGTACACATATTAAGGATTGCATTTACCTTTCTTGTGAAGCAATTAATATTTTGAATCAAAGATCTTCTAGGGTAACATTTCCCTTAAAATTAATATTAGGAAAGTTTTTGGTTCTATCAATTATATTTTTCTTCTAAAGCACATTTGGTTTTGTTCAGAAATTACTCAATTAGATTGATATCATTCTCAAGTCTTCTAAGTGTTTTATCTGGGACAATGGTAAGGCACATGATTTATTTTATTGCACGAGAAGGGTGGGACATGGATATCCTTTGCCACCTCTTATATTTTTCATTGTTGCGGAGGATCTGAGGATACTAATCTCAAAGTGTATGGCTCATGCAACTTTATCTTTGATCAAATCTCTAAGAGGTACTAATGTTATGTCTCACATTATGCACGTTGATGATTTTATAATAGTTTGTAGGGGTGCCAAATAGAATGTGTATTTCCTAAAGTATATTTGCAATATATTTGGGTAAGTCATATTCAAAAGTAAGCCAAAGGTGTCCTAATTTCAATCTATCCTCACAAGATCGAAGAAGAAAAATAAGTAGCTTATAAAGCTTCTCTTTTATTTATATTTAGAAAATTTCTTTATCCACCCTTTTAGGTTGAGAACCCTGCTGGAAATTTCAAAATACATTTCAGAGATGTATCTCCAAAAAAATTGAGATTTTGATTAATTCGGATATGCATATCTGAAAACACCAAAAAAAATTAAAATTTTGATTAATTCGGATATGCAGTTCCGAAAAAACCGCAAGAAATGGTGAGAGGTTTTTTCGGATATGCATATTTGAAAAAATTCTAAAAAATTAAAAAAATTAGAATATTGACTAATTCAGATATTATAAAATTGATATAATTTATAAGTTATGAATAGTAATAATGATAATTATATTGTTGATATTTCTATTCTATTTTCAATTATAAATTAAAAAATAAAATTCATAAAAAATTTAATTATTTTTTGATAAATTTCATATTAATTACTAAAATTATAACAAATACACAACAATTATATAAAAAATAAATATATTAATAATTATTCAACAAAAATTTAAAATAAAAAAATTCAAGTAAGAATAAAATTATTTACTACTTTATTCATATTTTAATATAAATTCCGAATTACCTAGTTTTTTAAAATAATAAATAAAAATATAAAATATAAAAATTATTTTAATAATTAATTATGATAAAAAATTATTTTTCACTTAGTTTAAAAAAATTACAAGAAGATTTATCTTTATTTAGTGAATAAATTATATATTTAATTTTATATAATTTAAAATGTATTTATGAAATATAATAAAAATACTTTTCAATTATATAAGTTAGTAAAATAATTTTTAACTTTAAATTTTGTTTGGAAATTTTGTTTATAAAATGAATTTTTTTAACTATAAAATTATTTTTGAAAATTAGTTTATGAAATAATTTTTTTATGTATCATAAAAAATGGTAAATAAATATCTTTATTATTATTATTATTATTATTATTATTATTATTATTAATTTTATATATAAGAATAAGGTGTTGATTTAAATATTTATTAGGCTTATGTTATTATTATATCTTGATTATAATGATATATATTTAATAATATATTTTAATTAATACAATTGATTATTGATTCATCTTGATTTTAATTTTTTAATAATTATTGAGTTTTTTCGGATATGCGTATCCAAAAAATTTCTAGACCAAAAATTAAAATATTTCATATATGCATCTCTGAAAACATCTATTTCCTAAAAAAAATGTCTTCGGAAGTTCATCTCCAAAATCACATTCTAAAAAAAGATATTTTCGGATATGCACTTCCGAAATAACTCTTTTTAAAAAAAAAATGTATTCAAAGATGCACTTCTGAAATATAAGAACATTTAAGAAATTTTCGCCGCGAGTTCCTATGAAGGTATAGGGTGGATAAAGAAATTGTCTTTATTTATAAGTACTAGTAGAGTCCAACTAGTGAATAGTAAAAGTATTATTCTTGGTTTACAACTTTCATATGTATTCCTAGCCAATTTATCAAAGTATTAGTACATTTCATTTATTGGTGTTATAGGAATGTCCTAAACATCACTTGATTCAAAGATTGCCTCTTGTTAGTCATAAATGGCATTTATGATGCTTAGATATAATAAGGGTGGCGACAGAGGAGCTGACTAAGGCAGTTATGCTATCTAAAATTATTCTTCTCACTTCTTTGGGTACTTATTTGTAAGGGTCAAATTTCCCTGCACCCTTAGGATTCTATAATGAGAGTGGTTTTATGTGATCTCCAAATTTGAAAGGTGGAAGGATTGCCACATCTTGAAATATGATTTTAGATTAGAGGCCATAATTTTTTATGGAGATCTGGTAGCTATGATCTATTGGTCCTTGGTTCCTTCTTGGCCAATTTCTTATAAAATTAAATCTCACTCATACCCTTGTGGTGGAGGACTTATGAACTTGCTAAAAAAGTACAATGAGGACAATCCTTATTGTGTATGGTTGTTTGTGGTCTTAGGGTATTTGGATGTGTTTATGGCTAGCTCATGTACAGTTGCCAGAAACTCGTTATATGGTTTTTTATAAGAAAAATTGAAGAACCTGTTTTATTTCATGGATGATGTATCTATAGGAAGCTCATTGGACTTGGGTTAAAGAGTTGAAGAACGTGGCAAAAGGAGGATTGGTTCTCCCTTGAATCATGGGGATGAAGTTTTCCTTCATTGAATCTGTCTCTAGCCAAATACTGCTTGGGCACATAATCATCTATACTCATTAAGTGTACGAAAAATATAAATCGGATCGGGCAACCCAAGCAAATTTAGGTGACTAGGACCGCTTAGAGCGCTTGCCTAGTAAAATTATTCTAATATGCAATCCCTAAAGCACGACGCCTTGAAAATGACAGAGTGTTTTAAACTGAGTATTTTAGGTCCTCGTAATTGGGTCGAACCCATGAAAGTTCCTCGCACAAAGCTATGGGTGAGTCTCTCGATAAGAGCTTGGAGACGAGTCTCTCACGAAGAGTTTAGGGGCGAGTCCTTTAAGAAGAGTTAGAGGAGATTCCCTCAAATAGGGCTTAGGGAAAATCCATCAAATAGAGCTTAAGGCTTATCCCTAAAGCATAATTTAGGGGCGAGTCCCTCAAATGTCAATCTCACTAGCACACCCATTATTAAATGCCCGTAATGATATAACTTCCTAGGGAAAGTAAAACGGCTGAGGAACGTGGAGAGCAACCATTGGCGTGACTAAAGAGGCCATTATCGCCCATTCTTCACAGCATACGCTTCTAGAAAAAGGGTAGTTCAACTTCATTTTCGAGCACGTTTTCAATTGCTCATTCATCTGAACAAGTTGTTCGTCTTCTCCATATTCAGGATTCTTTGTTCGGCTGGCCCACGTGTATACACCATTTTCCTTCTCTTCATATTTTTCCTTTTCAATCATAGTGATTATTAGGAAATTAGATGAGAGCGGTAAGGTGATAGAACCATCAAACGATAAAGTTTGAGCTTATATGTATTTGTATTGTACAAAGAATATTGAGCGAGTGGATTGATCAATTGACTAAAGGCTGTTAGAAACAAGGGTGTTTAGGAGTTATGAAAGCACTTTAAACTTTGATAGCCAAAATTTGAGTGATTGTGACTCCCTTTCCCTTCTACTTTATCAGACACCACAAATTTTTTGACGAAGTCTACTTCTTCCAAGTAATCAGGGAATGTTGATGCCTTATGTGAAGGTTTGAATTTATCCATAATCAGAGATGAGGAGGATGCCATCTTACATCATTGATCCAAGGACGAGAGAGTGTGCATGGCCTCCCCTAAAGACTCGGAGGATAATTTCTTTTATATGTATACCCCCGTGATCTAAGACTTATGGGTAATATTTCCCTTTATCTCATTCGAGTTTGAGATACTTACCACAATCAACATCGGTCCTACTCAGATATCGCCCTTGGATAGATGTTCAGAGTCTTATTTAGTAACTTGGAGGTTTTCCCTAATACAAGCTTGTTTTTCTCCTTCTATGATACACAAATATGTTTTAGGTAAATTCCAAGATTGATTTGAAAAAAGAATATATGTTTCGGTATTTCGTTAATGCGCATGATTCAACATAACACACGTGAAATATTGTGACACACATGATTCAATATACTCCATACAGGGTAATAATTTTCTGCAACAAGTTAATTTACTTCTAAGTTCCAGTTTTTTCTAAAGTCTCAAACCTTTAAAAGTATGCATCCCTGTACCAGTTAAAACTTCATCGTATTTGGTATCATTGAAAAACTATATCTAAAAAATAATCACAAAAATTGTTTGACATACCCGTTCAATGAATTCGAGTCCATTAGAATCAATATAAAAGGTCTTGCTGCTTGTTAGATTTGTTTTAACATCGGTTGAAATTTCTTTGCCAACTCTATTGCCAATCAATAGAAGCCAAATTTTGTTGCCATCTTCAATTATCAAGCCAGGAAATATAAGTAAAAGTAGAAGCCTACTTGATTATGAGCACTAGTAACATCATCGTTTGAAACATGATAAGCCAACTTGATTGTATTGTACATTATTGCATAATCAAATAGACAAATTTTAACAACCAAAACACATCTATACCATTCTGTGAAGATACAATGCCATATATCCATTTCAAAAATAATATATAATGGAAAGAGAAAAGTCTTAAATCATACTATTGATATTATTAAACAATGGCTATATTTGAAAACGTAAGAATTTATTGATTTGTGAAACATGGCGATTTGTGATCCGACCTTTTATTTCTCATTGAAATTGATCAAAATATTTCTAGAAGCTCAAGAGAGATGAAGTCAAAATTTAAAATAACTAATGTATATTTTAATGATAAATTTATACCCATATTATGATAAAATCATATCAGTTAAATCTACATAAAATTAATTTAAAAATTAAAATATATGATTTTCACAAATTCATCAATGGTAAATAATTATTTTAAATTATATTTGCAAAATTAGTTCAACTAAACTTCAATTTGATTCACATGACTTTCTATTTTTAAATTATTATTTATAAATCAGATTAGACCGTCCATTAAAATGAAAAAAAAATGATTGAATTATTTTAAAAATTTTAAAAGGCAAATTTTAATTTTTAATATGATGATCTATATCTGTTTGGTCAAAGAGTAGAAAATCTATTTAATACAAATGTTTTTATCTAAATTATATTATAGTATTTTGTTTTTCTTTATAGAGATTAATTGGTGTAAAAATATTTATACTATGAATACGTCACAATCATTGGAAAATAATAAAAAAAAGTCAAACAGATATAAGAATTTAATGTTTATGATGACTCTGTATACATTATTTCTCCAGAATTAATAATGACAGTGTAAAATATTTTTAATTTAATTAATCACAATTATGTATCTAATTAAAATATAATTTTAATTTTAAAAAATTAATATGACATGACAAGTGTAAATATATATATATATATATATATATATATATATATATATATATATATATATATATATATATCAAATAAAATCTTTCTTTTATTTAAAAATCAAATTTATATCCTTATTTTTCTATTTTTTTCTTGAGTAAATCTGTAACTTTGAAAAAAATATACACTAGAATTTAATTTACCAATAGTACATCCACATATCTAAATTATTATCATTGTTTCCCCTCATCATCATACAATAAAAAATCAATAATTAAAATTTAAAAAATAAAGCAAGAAGCAAAAGTCGACAAATACAACACATAATTGAATAGTCTCTTTCTTCTTCTTTTCCTTCTTCTTCTTCTTCTTCTTCTTCTTCTTCTTTCTTTCTTTCTCTTTTCTGTTTCAATTTGAATTTAAGAAAAAAACTTTGAATTATTACAGCAACACAACAAACAAAAACTCCACGCGCCGCTCTTTCTTTCTTTCCAAATCTGAAATCTTACCGCCGCCACGCCGCCACCACCGTCGTCACCGCCGTCTTTATGAATCAAAGCAACCATGGGCGGAGTAACGTCCTCGATTGCTGCTAAGTTCGCTTTCTTCCCGCCGCAACCACCGTCGTACACAATTACCGTTTCTGAAACTTCCACTGGAAATGATTCTCCGGCGACGAAGCTCTCGATTCCGGAGGTTCCGATGAAGGAGAACGTGGATATAGTGAAGCTTAAGACAAGGAGAGGAAACGAAATCGCGGCGGTGTATGTTAAGTACCATAGACCTACATGCACCATGCTTTACTCTCATGGAAATGCCGCGGATTTAGGTCAAATGTTTGAACTCTTTGTTGAATTGAGTAATCGACTTCGCCTTAATGTCATGGGGTACTTTCCTTTTTCCTTTTCCTATTTTTAACTTTTTGATTTCTTATGCTGTGCTATTTGAGATTTTTATGGTTTTTTTTTTTAGCTATATGATGGTTAATTATTATGATTAAAGTCAAATATTAATTATCTCAGGATTATGATAGATGTTATTGTTTTTTTGCAATAATTGGGTGATTAACTACTATGATATTGGAATGGGAATATGCTGTTTTTGTTCATTAATTGATTTTCCTTTTTTAGTTTCATTGATTAATTAATTAATGTATTAAAGAGAATAGAGATTTGATGAAAGTTAATATTGTGTGATTAGGAGATTATGGATTTGGTATCTTTTTAAGATAAGATTGCTTATAGTAGATCTGCAATGGATGCAACCCTTCTTTTGGATCTTTCTAAAGTGAAGATGGTGTTTTTTGTTGTTGTTTTTGATTGATTCTCTTTGTTTTTTTAATCAAAATACTTTTTGCTTGAATTTGGTAAAGATGCTTTTTGTGGTGGTTTTGAACTTGTGATCATGGAGTAAATGCTTTAAGGTAGGTTTCAATCATTTCTAGGTAAATTATAGTTTCCTAATATTAATGATGGTATCGGTGTTAAAAGAGGAAAGGATCTAACTTTTTATTGAAGATGTCTGCTACAGTGATACCAAATTTGATTTCCTAAGATACATCACATCATACACATGATTCATTCTTTTCCTGTTTAGATGAATTATAGCATAATAATTTTTTTATAGAAAAGATTGAGTGAATAAATGCTTACATGTTGTTATCTATCTTCCTGCAACTATTTTTGAAGCAGTACCTGATGATGAGTGAATCAAGCTTCTGCGTTATATTGTCTATATAGATCGACTATGTTTTATGCTCGAGCGAACATGGTGTGATGGATTTTTTTTTTTTTTTTTGCTTAATATTGTTGTACCATTAGATTATTGCAAATTTGCAGTTCCAAGATATCAGTTTCCTTTTTTAGTTTCTTCAAAAAGATTTATGTTTAGTGACATAAAATTGTGACTGGGAGTAATAAAGTAATAAGTGTCAATCTTAAAGTAATAATGCTTTTCCTATTCTCATTTGTGTAAAATATGAAATATTCTCATGTTCTCTTTCAAAATCTTCTACTTTATATCTTTTTGTTGAATTATATTATATATTAATAACTTATTTTCTTTCTTCAGTTATGATTATTCTGGTTATGGACAGTCGACAGGGAAGGTTAGTTGTTTAACTTTTCAGCCTCTAAGTCTACATCTCTATTAATACTAAGATGTTCCTTTAGTCAAACTTCTACATTTCATGTTTAGCAAATTCATATCGGTCCAAGTTTCTTCCTACACGCATCTTATCTTTACCTGAAATAGTGTTTGCCCTTGGAAGCTGATAGAGGCCAGAAAATTATGGGGAACACTGTATTATTTATTGCAATTGGCGGAGCTTAGGGCTCTCACAATGGTGCATGAAACAGAAGACTAACCAGAGTTCCGAAAACTTTTATACCAGAGCAAAATTGCTCTTAAATCAGAGAGTATCTCTCCTAACAATCTTTCTAATTGAATTACTCATTTCCCTCCCCTTCCTTTTATAACAGAATATTCCCTACACTTTAGGGATTATCCAAACTAATTATTATTCCCTCAGCTTCCACAGCCTTCTAGAAGCTGTAAGTGTGTGAGGTGTATGACTTGGGCCCAATGGTTAAGTCATCAAATCCATTGGGCCATGGTATCAAAAGATTTAGAGGGAATTAAGCAAACTGAAAAATATGCAGGAAAAGAATACCAAGAAAGAGACTAGAAGTAATTCTTTTATTTGTTGGATTCTTCATTATTCGTTAACTACGAACAGGCTTCTTTCATTTAACTGTTGTTCGTCCTTTGACTAGTGTACTAGACTAGTCATCTAAGAAATAAAGCAAGAAGTAAAGTATCATTCCGAAGGAGGACTATGCTAAGTGCCAACAATCAAACATTATTTATTTTTGAACTTAAAATTGTAATTACTAATTTATGAATGGAGAAGGTAACAAATAATTTTTAAGTAAATTAGAAACAGATTAAATCTACAAAAATTAAGAATCTCAATATGTTAATGCAGCTAGGGTTAGAATCTCTACGGTCGTTTTCCTATGCAGTTGAACTTGAAATCAGTTCAAGTTATATCCATGTAATTGATGTATGATTTACTAGGTCCTAATACATTTAACCCCTTGACATGATCTCTTTAATTGGATAAACATTTTATGCACCAACCTCTGGAACCTGCATTATCCATGATTTCAGAGTTTTTTAATCAGGCTGCAGAACTGATCTATAGACACTTGTTCACTATGTAGCTGTTGCCAAATTTTTTGAACTTGCAACCACCTACCATAGGTGTTGAAATGCAATTGGCATAAGCCATATTGACTTCAGTGAGCAAATCCCAAATGTATTTAGTTCTGGTGAGTTAAAGATAGCCGGTAGGCAGGTTTTTTTTACCTCTATGCCAAGAATGTTATTAAGAACCCAAGTTGCTCAATTAAGACTAAAGAGATCATTTAGCTTAACAATTAGTTGCTCAATTAAGGCTGAATTAGTGCCTGTTATATGACACTCTCTCTGGTTCTAACTATAGGAGAATTTTCAGAGGATTTTTTTGGTTCCATTTATAAGAAAAAGTTACAACCTAAGGTGTATTTATTGTTTAAATTAAGTTATATTTTTACCATGATTTAAAATGTTTGTCTTTTCAATATTAGTGGGTGCAGTTAATGTCTCACAATTTATCAGTAGGGTATATTATATGTAATTAGATTCAAAAAGTATAAATTATTTCATTGGTTTTGATGTTTTGTGGTTTTGTCTCTTATGATTGGGACATGAGGGAGTGTCATCAATGTAGACTGGGATATTGGTAAGGATCCCATTTACTTGAGTGAAAAGTAAACCAAGAAAGGCTTTGGGGAGCCTGTCAAATGTCACAAGGGCCTGTTTCAGTCCATATAAAGCTTTCTGAAGCTTGTAAAATATTGATGTATCAGTGGATTCAAAGTCTGGAAGTTGCTAGCTGTGCGTATAGATAGATGTATTAGTCTATGTAGCCCATGTAGGGGGTGTTATTCACATCTAGTACTTGAACTGGCCACTGAAGAGGTATGGCGAAGCCAGTGCAAGAATGATGTGAACTGTATTAGTTTTACCATTTCTGAGAAAATCTCTTGTGAAACGAGATAGAAAAATTCTAGATTTGTAGCGCATATATACATGAGATTGGTAGACTAGGAAATATGGGGACTATCTAAAATAATATTGGAACGGGAGGGAGGTGGTTATATGGGAGAATTGAATCAGGCGTGCTGAGAAACATGAGTTCAGGTAGAGATGGAGAAGGGGAAGAAGTGGAAAGTGAAGGCAGAGAGGAAGCTGGAGAGGGATTAATATGCGATGAGATAAGAGGTAGAGCAATTGGAATATGGAAAATGCTATATTTCCCAGAAAATGTTTTAGTAATTTATCAATTATCTTCTATACATGATTTGCCCAAATTTGCAGAGTTCAAAGAACTTAAGTGCGTGTTTGGTTTTATGGTGGAGACTGGAGAGTATCAGGATTGAGTTTGCCTTGTCTTAAACAAAATTTTAGTAAAAATACAATTGTTTGGTACCTGTCAACAGAATTGATTTTCCCTCCAACCCTTAGTTTCAATTGAAGTGATTTGAAGTAAACATTTGCATTAACACGAAAACTTTTTACTAGATTATATATCCGACTTACTTTTAGATTTAAACAAACCAAACCGAAATTATTTAACTTCAAATTCAATTTTAACCAAACGTAAATTCATTCAAAATCACATTTACCAAACAATCATCTGAACACACACATACTTAAGTCATCAGCCGAAAGTGTTGCCCTGTATTTAGAATTTCTCTTGAACTCTCTCAATCAAGTTTGATCTAGTTTTTTCTAAACAAAATTGCTATGTTCTGTTTAGACATAGTTGAATGAGGTTTTTCTTCCCTTCAAAAGACCCTGTTATAATCTTGTATTCAAGATTGTGGATTACATGGCTACAAGTCATGCAAGTAATAGCAAAGCACTACTTTGCAAAGTTTTAAAAGGTTGCAATGTCCAACAATTGGTTATTAAGTTTGTTAGAACTGTAAAGAACATTCCACACGAAACTACTTTTCAGATTCAAATCAGAGCCTTTGTCAAAGGCTTGATACCCAGCTTGAAATCTCAGTATGAGACAAAAATCAAAGCAACCATTTCAAACCCTAAAAGCATTTTTGGGCCACAAATAGCTCGTTCACACGATTAGTCATTTTGAACCAGGCTTCAGTAAATAGGCTTTCTAGCTTTGTCATCCGTGAGCTGTCTTTGATTGAATCGTGCTCTAAGTCCTAGCCTTAGGCTTAGAAAGTCAATCTATCCTAATTTTGTGTTGAGGTTATGTAGTTCATCTATTTGAATTTTGTCTAGTTAATGGGCAAGTACACTTGCAGGTTGCCAATTGAATTCATAATTTTGGCTGAACATGAACCCCAAAATCGTGGAACTTGCAAGGATCTCGGTTGCATGCTAGTATATAAGCTGATGACTTTAATCTCCATCTAATAAAGAAACTATTTTTCTTTTTTTAATACTATCATGTTCTTGATGGTTCTTTCAGAGTGACATTGCTTGTATGTTGACAGTCATCCTTTTTTCTTTTGAAACAGCCATCTGAATATAATACATACGCAGATATTGAAGCTGCCTATAAATGCCTGAAGGAGCAATACGGGGTAAAAGATGAACAATTGATATTGTATGGTCAATCTGTTGGTAGTGGTCCCACACTTGATCTTGCTTCAAGGATATCAGAATTGAGAGCCGTTGTGTTGCATAGTCCAATTTTGTCAGGGCTGAGAGTACTATACCCTGTAAAACGAACATATTGGTTTGATATTTACAAGGTAGAGTTTCCTTACTGATTGTATTTCAACACGCTTCATTCAATACACCGCGACTTATGTGGTTGGTTTTTTACTTCTTTCAGAATATTGATAAAGTTGGTATGGTCAAATGCCCTGTTTTGGTTATCCATGTAAGTATCGCTCTCCCTCCCCCAAATATGTAATCTGTTATTAATCCGCTCAGAATTTCATAGATTGTAGTAATGTTTTCATTTTATCCAAGATCAGGGTACAGCAGATGAAGTTGTAGACGTGTCCCATGGAAAACAGCTGTGGGAACTTTGCAAGGTAAAGTACGAACCCTTGTGGGTAAGTGGCGGTGGACATTGTAATCTTGAGCTTTACCCCGAGTTCATTAAACACCTAAAGAAATTTGTACAGACAGTTGGAAAACCTAAAGCAACTACTGCAAATGGTTCTGAAAAGGATAATGTAGAAACTGAGAATCAAGGCAACAAAGCTAGCAAAGAATCAGAAACTGGAACTTCTAGTACTTCTGAATTGAGTACAGAAATTCCCGAAGCTTCTAGAAACAGTTTAGATAGCCGGCTTAAAAAGTCTAAAAAACCTGACAAACCAGAAAAGTCTCGAATGAGCACAGATCATGTTGATAGATTTAGGCGAAGAAAGGGGTTAGTTTGGTAGTCTCTCACATGAACTGTGTCCAGGATAACTTATCCGCTCCTATCCACTATTCCACGGATCTGACTGTCCAATAGTCGGGATTCTCTGCATTCATGCGGCTGGGATGTCGTGGATGTTTGGTCAAGATCATAACGTTCAAATTTTAAGTTGATATTTTGAATTATAAAATTAAAGTTAAACTATGTATTTTTTTTAGTTATCTTTGATCGTACGACCACTAATGTCTCCGTCTGCATGAAGAATGCGGGATCCTCTGATTGCAATGAAAGGCAAATTCTCTACCCATTAGGTAATGATGTCTGTTCTAAGGTGAATATGTTGATTGAGTTTTCTGTACTTTAAATGATTCAAAGTAACATGTGCATTTTTATGCATTTTTATGGCCTGTAAAATCAACATCTTGATGTAGTAAATGAAATCATTAATGTATTTTCTTTTGATATATTTCATGTGTTTCAGATATTGCTTTCATTTTGAGTTCAATCTTTATCTTCATTAACAGATAGAAAACATAGAGTAAGATAAAATGCAAGATTACCAGAGTAGCCTTTTGTCTCTTTTAATGTTGGAAATATTCCAAATTCTTTAAAAAAAATCTTTTTTGAAAACAAAAAGCTTATCTTCTAGGTAATGCCATTTGATACGAAGACTTTTAAGATGCACCTCTTCTCAGTCTTGATATGCATAAAGTTCAATAGACTTGATAGGATACGCATCATCATATTCTTTATATTGTAAGGCACATATAATATATAATATTAGGGAATTGTTAATCTCACTTTAACAGGTAGGAAAGTATTCTATGGAAATAAATAAATGCACTTCTGATTTTAGAAATGCATTTCTAGACGCTGTCTCATGCATACACAATTTATTTATTTGAGTCACATCTCAATTTATGACTAGATTTATTTTGAATGAATTTTTATAGTATTTCTGAAAATACATTTTTGAAACCTTCTAATATTAGGGAATTGCAGACACGTGTATTGAGTATTTACATGTGTTGGGAATATCAATCAACAATTTAAAACATTCTAATAGAGACCCGAGTACTGTGTATTGAGTATTTACATGTGTTGGGAATATCAATCAACAATTTAAAACATTCTAATAGAGATATATGAAAAGGACTATTGTTGTAATAGTGTGGTGAAATATAGGAAAAATGCTATTATTGTAATAAAGAATGTGGTGAGGTTATTTGGTTAATAATGAATAGGGTAGACTGCTTAGTTGGCAAGTTTGTTATGCCTCTTAGTAGTATATATTATATAGAGTGAGATGAAGGAGGTTGAGATTATCATGGAAAATTATAGTTTGTTATGGACAGTTGGCTTCATGCCTTTGTACGAGTTTTTCTCTGGGGGCATTAGGATATTCATCCTCTTGCATTTACTTTTCTTTTTCAGAAATAATACACTATTTTTATATTTGTGCGTTTTAAATCCATTTTTTCTTTATTTTGTATTTTTACATTAATTTCTATATCTCGAATTCGGGTTCCTAATACATTCCAATAAAATGAATTAAAAAATGGAGTTAGTTGAGTAATGCAAATAGGATGTTCTTGTGTATAAGAGATTGCAATGATATAAGAATCCAATGTTTGATTCTTAAAACTCACATTCATCTTTGTAGAAAACAGCTGACAATTTTGAGTGGTTTTAGAAAAATTAAGAAGCAATTCATTTATCACTATCCCAAGTTTAGAAGTGAACAAGAGTTGATCACTTATGAAGTGAGGCTGGATCTTGTGAGTTAATATTAACTATTGATTTTAACTGTTGAGTGGGGTACTGAATCTTGTGAGTTAATATTAACTATTGATTTTAATTGTTGAGTGGAGTACTCGAGTTTGCAATGTCTTGATTGAATAAACAACACTGCATTGAAGTTCTTGGCATCTTTGTTTGAAAATAATGGTGATTGAAGTAAATTCTCTTACTCGCATTAATTCACTCAATTGACTAATATACTTCAACGATAAAGTTTATGTAGAGTAATATGTGTTGTTGACTTAACTAGGTTTTGGAAATGCATTTTTGAACATTTTAAAAATATATTTTTGAAATAAATTTAGTCATAAAATTGGAGTGTGACTAAAAAACAAATGAGCTATGTGTGCATGAGATGCGTCCGGAGATGCTTTTCTGAATTCTAAAAGTGTTTTTGTTTTTGTTTTTCAAAGGTGGGGAAGCAATTCTTAGATTGTGTTAAGCAATTTCTTAATATTATTACAGTTGCTTCAGAGCTAATACTCAATGCTTTTTTAGCTAGAACTCTAGCAGATCCTACCTCAAAACTCTTGTGTACGAATCGTCTAATATTTTTAGATTTGCAAATTGCAAACGGGAATAGTGTTAGGAAATAACCTCCATAATTTTCCTCCTCCATGAACTCAAAAATAGGCACTAGCAGAAACGTGGAAAATAAAAGCGCAATGACACAAAAGAATTTTAGCATGGAAAACCTTCTCAATGTGAGAAAGGAAAAACCATGGGACCCTTAGGCCTCTTAAAACTTTCACTATAATGATAATGAAAATACAACAACTTCACCCTTAGGAGGAACTTTACAATGTATCTCTCAATTTGTAAGAAACACTCTCACAAATTGACTCACTATTTCTCTCACAAGAAAACTCTCTAAGAAACAACTTTCTCTCTTGAGCAAGGCTCTATGTCTCTTGCTTCTAGTTTCTCTTGTGTTTTTATATGTGTTTTGAATGCTTGCTCTTGGTCCTATTTATAGGAGAAGCAAGCCAAAAGGGTCTTACATGCATGATGACACTTGTTACTTATTTGCCTTTTATGCAAAACACCAAGTGTTCTTTGCAAGACATGCAACATAGCAAGTGTCCTTTGCAACACATGCACCATAACAAGTGTACATCATACTTGTCTTTACATGCAAACTTCTATTTTTTCAAATGTGTGTTGGCTATGTGGCAATGGTTGGACCCCACATTTCTTCCCATCTAGCCATGGGGAATGACCTTGATTAGTTTGGGGTTGCTGCCAATCCAGCAACATGTTTGCAAAACTCTACATTCTCATTAGCATGAACTTTTTCTACTTTCAATAGTTTACTCTCCAACACATCACGAATTCAGTGATATATCACATCAATATGTTTTGACCTTGAGTGATATGTCGAGTTCTTGCTAAAATGAATTGCGCTCAAACTATCGCAATAGAGAACATAAATTTCTTGATTCTGGCCTAACTCTTGCATGAACTTCTTCATTCACAGGATCTCTTTACAACCTTCAGTGATTTCGATGTATTCAGCTTCTGTGGTACTCAAGGAAATGCACTTTTGTAATCGTGATTACCATGAGACAGCTCCCCTGCACAAGTAAATAAATACCCAAAAGTAGATTTTCTTGAATATACATATCCTGCCATATCTGCATCTACATACCCAATGAGTAATTGCTTTTCATTTCCAAAGCACAAACACTGCTTAGCAGTTCCTTTTAGATACCTCAATATCCATTTCATAGCATTCCAGTGCTCTTTTCTTGGATTCAACAGGAATCTACTCACAACTCCTACAACATAAGCAATGGCTGGTCTTGTACAAACCATTGCGTACATAAGGCTACCCACAACTGAAGAATAGGGTACCTTGCTCATTTCTTCTTTTTCTTCTTCATTGCTTGGACATTGTGTCTTACTGAGTTTCAAGTGACCAGATAGTGGTACATGCACATGTTTAGCATTATGCATGTTGAACCTCTCAAGAAATTTCTTGATATAATCTTCTTGTGACATCTACAACATTCTTTTAGGACGATCTCGAATGATCTTCATTCCAAGAATCTTCTTTACCGCACCTAACTCTTTCATGGCAAAAGATTTTCTCAATGCCTTCTTCAGAGCAGCTAGCTTTGTTTTGTCTTTCCCAACAATGAGCATATCATTAACATACAACAAAAGTATGATGGGCTCACCATTATCATATTTATTCACAAACACACAGTGGTCTTCAGATGTCTTTTCAAATTTATGTTTGGTCATGAAGAGTTCAAACTTCTTATACCATTGCCTTAGAGCTTTCTTTAACCCATATAGACTTTTCATCAAGCGACACACAAGGTGTTCTTTGCCTGGTTCTACAAATCCTTCGGGTTGCTCCATGTATATTTCTTCCTCTAAATCTCCATATAAGAATGTTGTTTTAACATAAAGTTGCTCTATATTCAAGTCTAGCATTGAAACTATACCAAGGATTGCTCTTATGGATGTCATCTTCACTACTAGCAAGAATATATCTTCGAAATCTATCCCTTTCTTTTGATGACACCCCTTCACGATAATTCATGCTTTGTATATGGGGTTGGGTTGTTCTATTTAGATTTGAGTTTGAACACCCACTTGTTTTTCAAAGCCCTTATTCCATTTGGTAAATTCACCAAGTCATACGTCTGGTTCTCCTTCAATGATTGTAATTCTTCTTGCATGGCTTGCATCCATTTGTTACTGTCATCCATCTCAATGGCTTCCATGAAGCTTTAAGGTTCTCCTTCATCGGTGAGACTTGAGAGTGACATACTCATCTGGGGAATATCTTTTTGATGGTTGTCTTACTCGCATGGATCTTCTTTCTTGAGTTTCTTGGTCCCTCTGATTAGTCTTTATCATTTTCTCTTCCAATATTTCCTGACCTTGTTCTATTTGGTCAGGTTGCTCCACATAATTGGGTTGTATTGTCTGACCAGGTTCAATATTTTGTTGAGGAATCTCCCCCTGAGTTTTGTACTATAATGGTCTTTGGCTTCTTAGATTGAATATCATGGATTATTTTATCTTCATAAAATACCACATCTCTGCTTTAAACAATATTCTTGTTTGCAGAATTCCATAGTCTGAATCCAAGTTCATCTCTGGAGAACCAATGTATATGCACTCCTTCGTCTTAGCATCAAGTTTTTCTCTTTCATCTTTGAGAATATGGATAAATCCCCTACACCTGAATACTCTCAATTGACCGTAAGAGGCTTTCTTTCCATACCATACGACATCCAGTATCTCTCCATTTAATGGCCTTGAAGGAGACAAGTTTATCAAATCCATTGCAGTTCTCACCGTTTCACCCCAAAATGGTTTGGAAAGTTTTGCATGAGAAAGCATGCTTCTGAATTTCTCTGCAATTGTTCTGTTCATCTTTTCTGCTATTCCATTCATTTGGGGAGTCTTTGGAGGTGTCTTATCGTGTCTTATCCCATGAGCTTTATAGGAGGTGTCTTCTTATGTCTTATCCCATGAGCTTTACAATATGCTTTAAACGGGCCTAGGTATTCACCTCCATTGTCACTTCTTAAGCATTTTAACTTTCTTCCAGATGTTCGTTCTACAGAGGCGTGAAACTCCTTGAAAGCTTGTAGAACTTGATCTTTCTTTTTCAATGGATACACCCACACCTTTCTAGAGTGATCGTCAATGAAGGTAACAAAGTATTGTGCACTACCAAGAGACCTTTAAGATGTGGAGCAAACATCTGAGTGAACAAAATCTACTATTTTCTTTCGTCTTCTTACATCATATAATCTTTGAAAAGATACTCTGTGTTGTTTTCCTGCTAGACAGTCTTCACAGGATTCAAGTGGTTGTCCTTTGATATTTGAGAGGTGATCTTTAGCAAGAATCTCTATACCTTTATCGCTCATGTGGCCAAGTCGTTTGTGCCATAATTCTTTGGTTGCATCTTGAGAAACATTAGTCTCTACCTTGTTTATCTTTCCTTGCATGATGTACAGGGAGCCTTCCTTTTTGCCACGATCAATTGTCATACTCCATTTGCTAAGTTTCCATCTACCACCACCTAACTGGTTTATCATCCCCAGGTCATGCAAGTTTCCTACTGAGATAAGATTTAGATGCATTTCTGGTACATGTCTTACTTCCTTCAACACGGGCTTATTGTCATTTTCTGTGATCATAGTCACTTCACCAATGCCAACAACCTTGCTTATGACATGATTTCCCATCTTCACCGTACCAAAATTTCCTCTTTGGTATGATGAGAATAGTTCTTCGTGGGGTGTAACATGGAAAGATGCTCCTGTGTCTATTATCCAAGTACAATCATCGAATGCAACATTTAGATCATTTTCATCTCCGATAAGGAAAATATTCTCGTCATTCGATACTACTGTAATTGTTGTTCCATCTTCCTTATTCTTATTTGGGTTTATCGAATCTGGATGGACTGTTCCAACATGTTGATCTCTCTTCAAGAATCTACACTAAGGTCTTCTATGGCCAGGCTTGCCACAATAATAACAATTTAGTCTTGTGCGAGACTTGGATCTAGTTTGTGATCTCCCACGACCTCCTATTTCACGATTCTCACCCCTTCCTCTATTATCAATAATGTTGGCTTCGAACTGGTTGTTGAAGCCTCTTTCCCTCCGTCTTGACTCTTTATTTAGAAAGTAATCTGTAATAGAATCCATGACAAGTTTTCTGTCTGGAGCAGAGTTACTAACAGTGACGACTAGAGTATCCCAACTCCCAGGTAGAGAAGTTAGGAGTAGAAGAATTTGTAACTCATCATCTATCTTCATGTCGGATTTTATCAGTTGATTCACAATACCTTTGAAGGTATTCAAATCCTCGATCATATTTTGGCCATCTGAGTACTCCAATTTCACATATTGTCTAACAATGTGAGCTTTGTTTCTCGACATCTTCTTTTGAATCAAGGATTCAACTTTGGTCCATAACTCATACGCATTGGTATAAGTTGATACATTCTCGAATAAACTTCTATCTATGTATTTTCTAATCATGGCAACTGCCTTCCGATTTTGGAGCTCCCACTCTTTATCTTTCTTCTCCGTGGAGTTATCCTTTTCAAAAATTGGCTCATGCAAATCTTTGCAATATAGGTGGTCTTCCATCATCAGCTTCCAATAAGTATAATTATCAGCAGTCAGCTTGAACATATCTCCATCGTAACTGATAAAACCCTCCATCTTGAGAACACGGGAAAGTAGTTCCTTCAACCATGAGTTTTGTAAATAGTGTCGTACACTGGAAAAGTCATTGTAGTTTATGAATAGTGAAACTAGAAAATTCTCAGGAAAGAGAGAAAGGTCAATATTGACACGCTTAAATACCAAGTCTTTCCTTAGCCAGAACTTACTAAGACACACTTTTGCAATACTACAATTTAATTTCAACTATAATATTTCTTTCCTAACATGGAAGATCAAACAATGTTGCAACCACATAGCATACTAAGAACTGTATTATAAGTACAACACCGTGGTATCTCAAAGCTCACACAGTGCTCTGATACCATTGTTGGGAATTAACCTCCATAATTTTCCTCCTCCGTTAGCTCAAAAATAGGCACTAACGGAAATGTGAAAAATAAAAGCGCAATGACACAAAAGAATTTTAGCATAGAAAACCTTCTCAATGTGAGAAAGGAAAAACCACGGGACCCTTAGGACTCTTAAAAATTCCACTATAATGATAATGAGAATACAACAACTTCACTCTTAGGTGGAACTCTCTACAATGCATCTCTCAATTTGTAAGAAACACTCTCACAAATTGACTCACTATTTCTCTCACAAGAAAACTCTCTAAGAAACAACTTTCTCTCTTGAGCAAGGCTCTATGTCTCTTGCTTCTAGTTTCTCTTGTGTTTTTATATGTGTTTTGAATGCTTGCTCTTGGTCCTATTTATAGGAGAAGCAAGCCAAAAGGGTCTTACATGCATGAAGACACTTGTTCTTTTCCTTTCATGTAAAACACCAAGTGTTCTTTGCAAGACATGCAACATAGAAAGTGTCCTTTGCAACACATGCACCATAACAAGTGTACATCATACTTGTCTTCACATGTAACCTTCTATTTTGTCAAATGTGTGTTGGCTATGTGGCAATGGATGGACCCCACAAATAGCGCATGGCCAAAATATATTATGATAGCAACATCACACACATATATATAGTAATCCTACCTAGATTAGCTTTTCTATATATAGACGGTCCTAAGTCTGGGTAAAAGGAGATGGTCGTGTTAGGCTTTCGACAACCAACATAGTCGAATCTCTATGACATGGATCTACTATGAAATAATGTGAATGTTAGGCCGTTGTCTGTAAGCAACGTGATGTACGGATTGAGAACGGTGTCAAAAGAGTGAGGGTTGCTATATCACCGCTTGGATGTAGTGAAAAATAAGTAAGGGTTCCTACATTTTTGTAAATTGGTGTGGGTAAAGAATCTAGTTAATGAGAGGATGATTCGCTTTGGATAATGGAATATTGTCACACTTACTAAAAAATATATGGAAATAGTTCACGTTATAGTTAGGAGGAAGATCAATTTTTTGTGCCTATAAGAAATTAAATAGATAGGTGAAAAAGTGAAAGAATTAGACAACTCGGGATTTAATCTTTGGTACACCAAAAAAATTAAATCAAGAAATAGAGTGGGGATTATTATGGATAAGGAGTGAAAGAAAGATATTGTGGATGTGAAAAGTAGGGGTGTACATGGGTTGGGTAAATCCAAAAAACCCAATAAAACCCATCCAAATCAACCCAAAAAAGTGGGTTGGGCCGGGTTATTGGATGAATACGGTTTTCAAAAATGAAAATCCATTCAAAATAATTGGGTTATGGGTAAACTCACACCCAACCCACATAACCCATGGATTATTGAGTGACTCTTTTTTGTAATTATATAAGTGATAACTTTGATGTTTTTAATTTTGGTTGCTTCAATTTTGACCTTTGAACATATTTAATTTTGTAAGTAATGATTTTAACTTATTTAGGATGCCACACTTTGATTATGTGATGCTAATTCTTGTAAGTTGCAAGTATTTTATGCAATTATATGTATTACAGTAATGTAACTTTGATTTTTGCAAATATGTTTATGAAGAATTTTATCGTGCATTTAGATATTTGTGTTTAAAACAATAGCGGTAATATGTTAAACAATTTATTATGAAAAAAATGTGACACATCATTAATGATTATATAAGAAAGAGAGAAAATTGGGAAGCCCACTACCCAACCCAGTCCAATCCACAAATTTGGGATTTTACCCAAATCGGTCAAATGATATCATGGGTGGTTTATTTTACCTCACCCAAACCAGTATATCATGTATGGGACCAGTATGTCATGTATGGTTGGATTATGGTTTTGACTAAATTCAACCCAAACTGACTCCAATACACCCCTAGTAAAAGAGTAGGAAATATACTCTTAGCATTAAAATTTGTTGTGGAACAAGATACCTTTAATGTTATTAGTGTGTACGCACTTCAGGAATCCCATTAGCCTCTCTCTCTCTCTAAAATTATGTTATTCCCATTTGCTTCATTGTACCTGATCCTTCTTTAGAAGTGATAATTCTCCTTTCCACTAATAATATTATAATAATTACCTCTTTTTTATTGTTACCGTAAAAGTATATTACATTTGGTGCTGTCATTTATACCATGGGAGACACATCCCTATATTAAAGAGCTTCAAAATAACATTCAATGCAACACCGAAGCGATAGATTAAATCTAGTCGGAGATGCAAGCTAACTTTTGATGTGCATAAGTGACCAACGCGGAACAGTTCACCCTGTTACATGAAGCTATTGAATCACTCTTGAAAAACAATCACCTGCAACAGATTTTTCCCATGGTGAGTTGAACTCGAACAATTCATTTCAGGTCAGATCCATGGAACTTGATTTTTCGTGATTTGATGGGGAAAATGTATTGAAACTAGATTTTCAAGGCGGAGCAATTTTTTGATTATCATAATATACCTGATGAGGATCAATTGCTAATTTCATAAGTACACTTAGATCATGATGTGGTACTATGGTATCAAATGAATCAACGTTCACACCCATTTCGTTCATGGCAAGACATTACATCGACCGAACTCAAAATAGTCACATTCAGCTCGATCGGGACTTTTGATTCTAAATGGAAGAAGGTTGACCACATGGCCCGTAAATTAGCGCCCGTCTTCAGCTTGTTGTGAATTACGACAAAATTCAATATTAATTTGTGAGGCAAAGAATAGTAGTAACCAAAATAAATGGTTTATAATAATTATAATCCGTAAATAGATAATATAATAGAATAAGGCGAGAAAAAGACGAAGATTTGTTTACCCAGTTCAATTAAACGATATACTCTGGGGCCTGGGGGAGAGAGCAACTCTCCAATTCACTAACTCAGAAAGTTGTTACAAGATATTACAGATGAGTTACAAGAAAATAGCCTTCAAGATTCTCAAAGAATAAACTCTTTTTTCTACCCAAGTGTTTCCCAACCTCTTCAACTCTCAATATAAGAATCACTCAACCCCAATGTGTTTAGAAGTATTTTCCAATCCCCTTAGATTAGGGGTGCTCAAAACCAAACCAACCCAATAGAAAACCGCAAACCAAACCAAACCAAACCGAAACCGCAAAAAACCGCATTTGGTTCGGATTAGTTTGGGTCATTTTTTAACAAAACCGCACGGTTCGGTTCGGTTTGCGGTTTGTATTTTGTAAACCGAACCAAACCGAATCAAACCGCATTATGTTACAACCTAAATTTTACTTAACTCACATTCAACCCAAAATTAAACCTATTATACATTAGTCTTATGAATACGAACAATTTTCTCATCCTTACACATATAATTTCAGTCCCGATCTTCTCAAATCTCTAATAACATTATTTCACCTTCTTTGCCACATACATCTTCCCTCTTCTTCTATAATCTTTACTCTCCTATATTCTTTCTTTTTCACCTTCTCATTTTTATGTAAATGTTTCGTATTTCAGTTTCATTTTTATCGCGCATCTTCTTCTCTAATCTCTCAACACTTTTTCTTTTTCTTTTTCACCTTCACTAATTTTTCGCCTCTTCTATTTTTTTGTTTCATTATAATAATTTTATATTGTTTTATGTTATTATTTTATGTTTAATATTCCACTTTTGTCTAATTTAATTTTTACATATTACATGGAAAATTGTTGTCAAAATATGACGAGTTTTGTTGTTATTTGTGAGTGTATGAATGTCTAAATATAAAATTATGTTGTCGTATATATGTGTATGTATGGCTCAATAAAATATTTGTAAAAAACCGAACCAACCGAACCGAACCAAACCGCATTAGTTTGGTTTGGTTTGGTTCGGATTTTTTTTAAAAGTCAACCGAACCAAACCAAACTGCACTATTTTTTCTCTTGCGATTCGGATGATTTTTTTCGTCAAAACCGCCCAATACGCACCGCGAGCACCCCTACCTTAGATAACTCCAAAGGTTTCCCAAAAACCTATGCCTTTCTAAATTTTTCCTTTGAATTCCTTAAATCCTTATTCTCCATTGTTGCTATAAGCTCTAAGATTGTCACAATATAATAACAGAAGATATATATATATATATATATATATATATATATATATATATATATATATATATATATATATATTTATAATAGCCAAAATCCAACAAATCCATAACAAATCCCAAAAAATATCTCCTTAATTGTTAGAATAAAATATATTATTATAATATTATAATATCTCTTAGACTGTTATAAATACATATCTTATAATATCTTTGTGACTATTATAAATATATATATCTTATAATATCTTTTAAAATATTATAAATATCATTTTATATTAACTTATAGGGTTAAAGGCCTTTTACCCCCCTGCCATATAGGCGTGTTTTGATTTTCCCCCCTTAATTTTTTTTTTGTAACAGACCTCACAAAATATATTACCATCATTAAAGATCCTGTTCCATTTTTTTGTGCAAAAAATACCTACGTGGACAATAAAAAAACGTTGACTGTGCATATGCTGCACACGTGGCATTTATTTTATTTTTTATTTTTCTTATAATTCCACGTGGAATTTCGGAATTTTTTTTATTTTTTTTTAATTTTTTTTAAAATTTGTATATTTAATATTTCTTTTTATTATATATATATATATATATATATATATTTTTATTTAATATAAATGACATATAAATAGATATAAATAGATGATGTGTAAAATAGAATTTGATGGTATATATATATATATATATATATATATATATAATAAAGTAAAAGGAAAAATCAAAATTTTATTGTTGTATTATCTTTTATTAAATCAACTAGTTATGTATTTGTACTATCTTTAATTAAATCAACTACTCATGTATTTGTCTTGTAATGAAACTGTCTTAATGATCCATATTGTCAGTCTGTATTTTGGACAGTCAAATACGCATGCTTTCGTCTAGTCACGTCAAGTCAGGCATTGATCAGTGTGCTTGTATTTATCATTCAATTTAGACGTGCTTGTAAACAGTACGCAATAATACTCTTTTTCTACCCAAAACTATTATAAATTAGGGGTTCCTAAGGTTGAATGCATACCCATAAACACAAACCCCATACACCAAACACAAACACAACAATGAAAGCTCGCATTAGGCCAGACGGATCACACCGGAAATCAGAGTCCCCACCACCAAAGAAACGTCTCGACTATGAACCAGATTACCCCAGAAGGAGCGGGCATGTCATATACTCTGCAGTGAAACCTCCCATGCCGGTAATGTTTTGGAATATCAATTCCATGGCCCAACTGAAGAGGACTCTCCTGAGGTTTTTGGAAGGGGAGTACGAACGCGGCGAAGAGATAAGAAGTATCAAGAGGCTTAAAAAAACATAGTTTTTTATTTAAAAAAATATAAAAGAAACACATATAAGTATTGTTATATTTTACACATCAAAAGAAATATATGTACCATCAAATTGTTATATATATATATATATATATATATATATATATATATATATATATATATATATATATATATATATATATATATATATATATATATATATATATATATATATAGACACACACAAACAATCAAATTCTATTTTACACATCATCTATTTATATATCATTTAATTTAAGTATTGTTATATTAAATAATATATATAAAATAAAAAGAAAAATTAAATATACAAATTTTAAAAAATTAAATAAAAAAATTAAAATTTTAAAAAATTAAAAAATTTATAAAAAAACGTTAAAAAAATTTTTTAAAAAATTACAAAATTCCACGTGGAATTATAAAAAAATAAAATAAATGTCACGTGTGCAGCGTATGCACAATCAGCATTTTTTTATCGTCCACCTATGCATATTTTAAACAAAAAAAATAGAACAGGGTCTTTAATGATGGTAATATATTTTGGGAGGTCTGTTACAAAAAAAATTTTAAGGGGGGAAAATCAAAACACGCCTATATGACAGGGGGTAAAAGACCTTTAACCCTAATTTATATGATCTCCAAATTAATATGAAATATTATAACATTAATGAATGGATCATTCTCAAACTAGACTATCTTTTGACTTTTTGATTTATGGAAATCTCAAAACATGTTTTCTTTCTTTTCATCAACGAAGCTTCTACGACATACTTCAACACAACTCATGGTTGCTGAACTCAAGCTTCCCTTCTTTGTCAATGGATGGTGAGTGACACTCGGTTTTCACAATTTTGCGATTGTCACCATATGGTATAAGGGTTTGCATTGTATATTCCAGATCTTCAAGAGGGGTGTACTCGGTGATTTTAAATTCTCTTAATGGTGTATTGCTGGTAAAGTTAACATTTCCAACATGCCAAATGATTTTCATATGACATTTGCTGTTTTGGTATGAAACAATATGTCAAGTGAGCTTATTTATAGTAGTGGGATAATATTATGGACCACACAAATTCTATCCGTTGACAGAGAATGTACCGGATATGTAACTCCGGAATCACCCTTATTTATTCCGGAGATGCATCTCCAAAAAGTTCTCAGGTATTAAAAAACAAAAAGAGAACGGAAACGAGGCATGTAATTGTATATGAAGTTGACATTTTTGGACAAACTACAAAATGCATAATACATTAACAAAATGTCATATACAATAAAATGATAAATAACTACTTAAATGATCTAAAATAATTGTCGCCTTCCAAATCTACAGGTAGTACCCCTTTGATTTTTCCTTATTTTTTTTCTATTTTCAATGTTGTTTAATTTGGTGTACTCTTGCATCCTTTCAATTAGAGTTGTCAAAATGGGCTAGCCAATATGGGCTGGCCCACCAGGCCCGAAAAATCATAGGGATTGGGCCTTAAAATTAGACCCATATTTTTCAAGGCTTTTTTAGCCCAGCCCTGAAAAGCCCGCTACCCATTAGGGCTAACCCATATGGGTCGTGGGTAGTCCATTACGTCCGCATAATTATAAATTTTAAAACAATATATTAATATTTATATTATCTTATTCCAAAATAGCATATCGATTTTTCTCACTTCACTAAATTTTATCTCTGTTTTATTCAATCTTTCTCTTTTAAATATTATACATTAATATAATCAACATTTTTTCATCGCATTATATTAGTTTTCTCTTATAATAAATATTCAAGTATTATTTTATAGAATTTAGACATATATTGTATTTAGAAACACATTATAGTATTTATAAGAGATAATATAGTACTTAAAATGTATTATATTTAAAATAGCATAATTTAAAATTTTATTTATAATAAATATTATGAATTTTTATTTATTATTTTTTTAAATAAAAAAACCCATTTAGGACCGGGTAGCCCGAAGCCCATATAAGGCCGGGCTCGGGTAGTAAACCTCGAGCCCATATTATACCGGGCCTTTTTGGCCCAGCCCTAAAAAGCTCAGGGCCCACCAGGGCCGGCCCGTTTAGGGCCGGGTAACCCATATTGACAACTCTACTTTCAATAAATTGGTCCGACAAAGTCTCAAATTGGATTGTATAATGATTCGCCCACTCTGGTGATATAAGTAGTATAGTACATCCCTGTTTCAAATACACTTGAAAAAATGCCGCAGATTTGACACTCATCCATAGGGGTGGAAATAGGCTAGGCTAGACTTTAGAAGACCTGAGTCTGACATATGATAAACTTGAAAGGCCTGAACCTGACTTATGCCCTATTATAGGCTCTTTTTTTTGGCATAGCCTGACCTTTTTAAAAGTCTGACTTGTCCTAAAAGCATGTTTAAAAATTTGTTTTTCATTAAGGTTTTCAATTAATCCATATTGCTTAAGAAACCTTATAGTCCGACCTATATATACATATATAGGGTGACCTATTTAGCCTTTTTTTTCTATATATATATATATATATATATATATATATATATATATATATATATATATATATATATATATATATATATATATATATATATATATATATATATATATATATATATATATATATATATATATATATATATATATATATATATATATATACACACCGACCTATAAGATTTCATAGGTTTTTTTAATAATGCTGACCTATTTAATTAAATAGGCTTTTAAAAAGGTCTAAGTCTGACGTGACCTTAAGTAGGTTAGGCTATATAAGCCCTTGTATGCCGGTCTGACCTATTTTCACCCTACTCACCTAATATACTATCATTAAAATTTTTAAATTAATCACAAAATTGAATTTGATGGTATTAAACCGAATTGCAAATAATTTTTTCTTTTATTAGATGATTTTTTTTCTTTAAAATCTTCGAAAGGGCGTCACAAACACCCCTATTTCTTAGTTAAAGTTTTATTTATTAAAAAATTAATCAATCTTTTAAATACATTTAAATTTTTTTTTTGTGTTTTGTAATATTATACAAACTATTTTTTGATTTAAAATAAATGGAGTTTTGTTATTTTTAGTTTTGATGAGCTTTCCATTCAAATTTTAATTTAAGCTCTAAATTGGTTGGGTCCACCTTGAATGGTGGTAAATTTACTCCTACATTCAATCAAATCACATCACATAATAATGTCGCTTTTATAAACTATTTTTAAAATGCCTACGTGAGATTAAATATAGATTAATTTCTTAGAAAAATTAATAGTTTTACACTAGCGGAGTAATACATTTTACATATAAATCAAATCAAATATCATGATGTCATATTAATGAATTAGATTCTAAAATATATTCTCCGGATAAATTTATTGTGACCTTTTTAACTAAATAATAATTCAATCATTTGAATTAATTAAAATCTAATGATTATAATGACTTGTTCTCTCATTAATGGTTAAATTTATATAACTTTAATTGCCATGCATATTCTTGGTGTAAAGTTTTATATTCTCATCACATTTCAATCATTCTTGGACATGTGATTTTAAAAGTAATTATAATAAAATTGAAAATTTTAAGATCTAATATTTTGAATAAAATTATATTTATAATCATAATCATATATTGAATTATTGAAAAGATTAATCAATTAAATCCAATAACAAACTCAATTTCCTCACACTATAATTTGAATGAGAAGATTAATTTTTCTCCCTTTTTTAACATTAATTTCTTTATATATGGTAGAATATATAGTGTAGAAAAATTATATTTGGAACAAAATTTTGCAAGAAGTGGAAACAAGAAAGGGGGGCTAGGAAACACAACCAAGAATAAGAAAAATTAAATGTGAGTTTGTTTTTTCTTTTCTTATTTTTCTCAAGCAATTTTTTTTTGGCATATTTAGTCCCAAGTACTTTAAATTTAATGTTCTGCTTTAGTTTTTTTTTTTTAAAAGTTACAAATTAATCTTTTAACTTTACTTCAATTATTTAATTTGGTCTCTTCCGTCAATTTATGACAAAAAAAAATGTTAAGTTCTGATAAGTTTTATGTACAATAAAACTCAAAGTTCAAAGTTCAAATGTGACTAAATATTTTGTACTATGAAAAATACTAAGAACACTTTCTTTTTAACACTCTCTCACTCTCTTTTTTATTGGTTGAAACATGTGTGAGTCTTGCCACTTTATGTGAAACCTATTTTCAAATAAAAAATTTTGTGATATTGAAATAGACTTTTCACTTAAATAGGTGTCATAAAAATGATCATATTACAAATATTAAGTCATATTTAGACCTTGTTCTTCTACTTCTTCACTGTGTTAGAGCATTTTCAATATTGTAGTTTTAAGGAATTTATTTTAAAGAATTTTAATAGACACTTTATAATGAAAAAGTATTTTACTATTCAATTAAACTTTTATTTAATCTATATAAGTTTTGTGATATTCAATTAAGTTAATATAGAATTTTTTTGAAAATTCTATGGTACTCAATCAAGATATTTTACAATTTTAAGAAAATATTGTGATAGATGAAGTAAATGAAGGTATCTAAATGAAGTAAAACTGGACTATCTTTTAGTGCTTACCATTCTTTTGCTTTGTTGCTTGCTTATATAGTGCAACGTAATTTTTAATATTTTTTATAATTAAAATTAAGTTATTAGCAATTTAAATTTATTTAGATATTCATTGTACTATGATATATAATGAATTTAATTTAGTTTAATCAATAAATTATATATTTTCAATAAATTGTAATCGTCAAATTATAATTACTTATAAATTAAAATTGATTAGTTACTTGTTGACTAGATAAAGCTTTTAAACTTAAGTTTTGTCGTGAAAATTTTACTCTATTTTATTTTTAATTAAAAAACTAAATAATAGTATTTGTTAGATTCATTTTTATTTATTTATTTAATTGAATTATTAACATACTTTTGATTGAGGTGTATAGAGAAGGGTTCAAATATCAATCAATATCAATGAATTTAAATTAAATTTTATACCAAATAAAAAACTTGAAAAAGCACGTAAAAATGAATGCTATTTCGCAGGTTTTAAACATAATTGATTATTTTTATTCTATAACATTAATTTTTAATATATTATATAGTTAAAAAAAATAAATTTATAATTAAAAAATATTATTAAAAATAATATAATTTTAAAGTATTATTTATTTGATAATCACGTTAAAAATATTATAATTTAAATATTACTAAAAATATTTATTTGATAAATTATTATTAAATATATTTACCCTAAATTTATAAAAATATTATTAAAAAAATTTACAGTTTATAATTTAAACAAACACTTGTTTTGTCTCCTATTATTTGGTAAAGTAATAATAATTGACCCTAAACCTATATAAAACAAAAATAGAAAATAACTTTCAAAAAGGAAAGATATTATTTGTATATGATAAATTAGCTTAATTGTTGATTGATTTATATTCAATTATTTTATTTTCTATCTATACCTTCCCTTTTCACTTGCATCATAAAAATTCTCTAAATACATAACATTAATACACACACAAAAAAAAAAGTAAAAGGAGAGAATTGAGCGACTCTATATTAGAGTTCCAATTCCCCTAAGATTCATTCATACACTAAAAGAACAGAAAGAGAGAATTGTAAGGTGCATAGAGGTAAGTTTTCTTAAATTCATATCTATATTCTTGCTCATATTATGAATCTTCATTCTATTATTCTTTTATTTTTTATTCAATCACTTGCGTTTATTTTAAATTTTGAATGTGGTAGGGAAAATTTGATCCATATATTGGAATTTTTTTGTTAAGCACGATCAATAGTGTTTGTGTTAATTCATAAATCTGTTTATTGATATTTTTTGTGCACCATGAATATGATAAATTTGATGTCTATTATTAAAATTTTAAAATTGTTTTATTACACTTCACTAATATATAATTGTAAATATTTTATTTAGTTTTTTTGTTATTAAGATATGTTATTTGTATAGATATACTATACTATGTTTTTTTTCAATCAAATATACTATATTAGGTTATGGATGCATGATTTTGTAATTTGTTTGTAGAAAATGGGCCGTGGAAGAATAACTATGGAACTCATTCAAAATGAGAAAGCAAGAAAGACAACCTTCCATAAGAGAAAGAATGGATTGTTGAAAAAAGTGAATGAATTTTCCATTCTTTGTGATGTTGATATTTGTGTAATTCTCTATGCTCCAAACTTTGAAGGTCAAGGATATGTTGAACCTGAAACATGGCCTAGAGACACGAAAGAGGTAGAAAGAATACTTGAAAAGTACTATAATACTACGAGCGATAGACGTCCTAAGATCTATGATGTTCATGAGTATTACAAAGAGAGAGTGAAAAAAATTGAATTTGAGGTTTCCAAAGTGCGCAAAGATAAGTTAAAGCTCATGTATCCAACTTGGGATCCATCTTTCGATTCTATTGGAGGGGAAGATTTGAGGCTACTTGCTAGAATATTGGATGCTAAGCTTGATGCTTGTAATCAAAAGATGAATATGCTAAAAGGAGATTTTAAGGAAAAAGCAATAGCTCAAGAATCACACAAGGTTGATCAACTTATGAATGCTCCTTACATTGCTTCAAATTCAAGTAACTACTACAATCTCATGCAAAACAACATGCCTCAACCACAAATTTACCCTCCTCCATTGATGAATATTAATGATAAAAACCTAAACTCTTTAGGGTTTTTTCCATTTCAAATCGGGCAAAGCTCGCAGTCTTCTTCTATGCTTACCAACGCACAAGGTTGCTCATATCAGGTCGAGCCTGTGGAGAGTAGATATACGCAACCTTATCCATATAAGCAAATTGATGCTAATTGTACGAATTGGAGCAATCAAGTTAATGCTAATGTTACTTATGAACCAAGTATCGGTACGATGAAGAATAATGAAGCTGTTGAAAATAATGAAAACATGTTACCATACTATTACAATGGAAATGCTACGCAATCATATCCTATTGCTATGCATACTCTTCCTCATCAGAATCATCAAAACCTACCTCATGGATACCAACTTAATGGATTTTATGATATGGATTTTCTTCAAGGTCATCATATCTTCAACTATATGGATGGAAGGAAGTAGCTTTTAATACTTTGAATATTTATTCTAGCTTTTTAATTTAATATTGTTTCATTTGGTTTTGTTTTATATAGACACATGAATTTCTTTTCTTGTTAATTTGATATATTGCTTATTATGGTTTTTTGGGACTGAAAATTGAATCTTATTATGTTATTGCATGCAAGTTCCCTTTGTTTATATTTGTGCTATGATCACTGCTCTAAATCTTTAACTCTTAAACTTATTCTAGATCACAAAAACAAGTTAGTTAATCACAAAAACGAGTGAACTCGAATATAAATTCTCTTTTATCAATGTAGCAATAAAACGATATAGCACTATTTCAAAGCGGAATTTAACCGGTCCTCTATTTGTGATTAACAACATTGGATTTGACATTTGGTTTTGTTTATGTTTAGAATGTGAAAATGTTGTCAACATAATTGGATATCTGATTCTGTTATTCATGTGTTGCCAAACAATTTGAGAAAGAAAATAAGCACAAAAAATAGAATGAAGTATACAAAGTAACAATTGAGTCACATCAACCCTATCTCTACTTTCTAATAGCATCAACCTTTTGATGAAACACACAAGAAACATACATTGAAAAACACATTGTTTTATGCTTTACATGCAATGAACCACATTTCAACAACAATCAATCCAGTCAAGATAACTTTCAACCAACAAAACCGAGACGAGACAGGATTTCATCATGCAGACTAATCACATCGCTTTGCCTTGGTCTTCCTCTGGGTCGCGAAGAGTACCAAACATCCAATCCATCCATATGGTGTAATGACCGTAGTTATGTCGGTATGTAGTGTGATGAATGGTGTGGTAACCAGCTCCCATAACAGGCCACAATTTTCCATGAATGCAGTCGTGAATATTTGCAGTCCAAACACCTTCGATGAATAAGAGCGCTAAATGTGCGATGAAATGGACTGGAACAATAAACAAAGCTAGACTGTGTGGTAATGCTTGAAGTATTCCATCAAGAGGATGAAAAGCCAAACCTGATATATATTTGACGAAAAACTAGTCAGTTCATCATTAAATATCTTAGAGACGAAAGCAATGCTTTAAAAACTGAACCAGATATTGAACCGGCAAGATTTCCGAATCATGGTTCAACTACTTTAAACAACTTGAACAACAAGACTCAACTATCATTTTATACTACAATAGGAGTGACCCTCTGTTTGGGTCATGAGGGGAACCAAGGGGATTATTCACATTGGACCAAGAGCAACTGACATCACATCTTCACTAAAAACTTTGAGGCGTTGAGTTTATGAGTCCTCGCACTTTTATACTATTCAACCTTCACTTTTTTCAAACAATGTGAAACTTCTAACTCATACTTGCCACACAATAATCTCACCATCAAGTGATTTTGTCCATTCATGATTCATCTGGATATGTTTCCCCTCAAAGTGGAAGTTTTTTTCATCCACATACACTTGCACCATTGTTGCTGTTGTTGTTGCATCAACGGGACATGCCGCCTGACCATTATTGTAAGGAAGACTTTCAACACAAGGAGCTGGTTCTTTTTAATTGAACCATGAGCTCGGAATCGGATACCAGTGTTGAGTCTAGAACTAGACTCCCTGACAACAGCATTTATAGTTTTAATGCGACAGACAAACTAAGGAAACACTTGGTTAACACATTTAGCATTCTAGCCAAGCTCTAATCCTTAAAATCAGAATCACCTAACACAGCATATACATTTTCAATACTACATGACTATGATTGTGGTGTTGAAATATCGAATATGTAACATACTCACCAGCAAATGGGGAGAGCGTATTCTGTTTATTGTAGATGTGATGAGTCGCGTGAAGATATTTGTAAAGCGGTTTTATGTCATGCAACTCTCTGTGCATCCAATATATACCAAACTCTACAATAACCATATAAATTGCTAGATAACCAATGTATTCAACCCAGCCAACATTATCGAATCTAGGAAAGGACTTTGTCCACCCAATTTCTGTCAGGTACTCTGAAAAAGTCGGAAGCATACAGTACCAAGGCATTGCTTTCATAGCAACTGATATTTGCAAGAGCATCGCTTTACGTGACGGAATCGCATCTGCAAGAATAGATTTCAATATATCAACTGTAAAACAAAACCATGCTTCCAAGGCGTGGGTTAGGTTTCACGGTGACGAATACTGATTTCTCACGAATCATATGTAGAGTTGATTTATGACATGTTTGGATATATCCAGACAAAAATGAGTTGAATCTCACCTTCAAGTTATAAATCTATCTAATACAAAGGAAAAATCAATTTTACTTGTTAACACATAAACATGTCAAAATCAAAATCAATTTTATACATCTAGAATCAATTCTAAAGGCTATCTGGTAAAGTCAATTCAGTAACCAACTCCAAGCAAACAATGGTTATAAAAGATCAAAATTCAAAATACAGATCCAAAAGAATATTATTTTATAAATCTAAGTGTGTTTGGTTCTGCAGTGACTAGAATTGATTCCGATTAAAAGTGAGATGGAAAAAAGTGATTTTGTAGAACTATCACCTCAACTGTTGATAAACAAAAAAGTCAACAACTGAAATCTAATCAAACTTTGAACTTCAATTTTCCACCCCACAATATTAAACCTAAAATCAATCAACCAATTACACACTAAATCAAGAACAAGAACACACACACAAAAAAAAAATCTTTTCCTAAAAAAAAAAAATTGTGAAAACTACAGAGCAAGCAAAACCCATTTCACAACAAACCAATACAAAAAATTAAGCAACCCCCATTTCAAATTAAGCCGAAAAGACAACAGAAACGATAAAAAAATAACCTTTTGGGAGAAAAACGTTGCGTTTCCAAACGTAAATAACGAAGCACCATAAGAAACCAGAGATGAAGTAAAGAAGAACGCCGCCAATGTAATTGCGAAGCCATGTCTGGATGAAGCGAGGGAGGGGGACCCAGAAGTAGTTTGGGAGGAAGAAGCCGAGAACAATGCGATTGTAGAAGTCGGTGTCTTCAATGAAGAATTGGCGATAATCGGTTGTTGGGTTTTCCATTGATGAAAACAGAGTGAGAGACAGAGCACGAGGGTGTGAGTTGTGAAAAGTGACAAGTGATGAAGAGAATGATGCTTGAGATCTTTTAAAAGTTCTTTTTTTCCAACTATCACTTTGTTATTTTATGAATAAAAAGAAATAAATGAAAGGGTTAAAAGAATAATTTTGTGAACATTGAAAAGTTGATTTTGTGTATAAGTTTTTTTTTACTAATTTGTGATTTTTTTTAGTTGGTTTTGTAAAAATTCATTTTATAGAAATAATATTATTTAAAATGTGTGAAAATTAATAAGTGATTTTATTCGCTAGTTAAATACAATGAAAATTTCATTCTATCATTTGAGAATTTTGAACGGAACAAGATAAATTTTTTTATTCTGCTTAAATCGAATGGAAGAAACATGGTGATAAATGATTGAATGGAATGTAATTCATACAACTTCATTATGCTTGCTCTGATGCATCAAATTTTTAATGATTCGAATAATGAAATACCACTTCATTTCATTTCATATCGCTTTGCTCTTTCGGACCTCTATCAATCCAAACCAATCTTAAAGAATGTAGATTCCTTTTACATCAGACGAAAACTATATGTAAACAAGCAGTGATTACAAATGTTACGAAACAATTGAAATAGAACATACCTCATACATAGTCTAAAAGCAATTCTAAGAGAAAACGCTACATAGTCATAACATATTATACATAGAATCTTCAAAAGTTAAGGCACAACTAAACCAAAAGCAACAACATATCATCCATCAATCCACTCTCTTGCAAACACCAACAATGACACTGTGGAAGTGAGAATCCATAGTCTTTTTCTGAATCCAATTAAGGATGATTTATTTGACTTGTGTTTGCACAATTCAACATTCTCTGGTCTCAAAATTGACCAACATATTTGAGTGTTCACAAACTAATAGATGACTAGAGATAGTTATGAAATGTGTGTTGAACTCATAAACTTCTTTAATCACTATAAAATCCCAATAGGCACACATAACCATACTACAAGCCACAAAAATCTTTTGAGTCATTTTGTCAAACACCAAGAGTGCATCATTTACTACTAAAACACAAAAACACAAAAACACAAAACGGAAATCAAGAAAACGAAATCAAACATCCATATTAGGATTTTCATACTCTATAACCATGGCGGCTTCAGATGTGGACAAAAATTTATGGGCAGCAAGGGTGTAGGAGTAACTACTGTAAAAAGAGATGCTTCCACCGTTGTCGCGTTGAGATGTTCAAAAAATCCACAACTAACTTGTCATTTCTTGGTGGTGGTTCCAGTGGCGGCCCCAAAAGAATAAAAGGAAACTTGACGGTTGGTAGTGGTGGAGAGAGGGAGATTCCAGTGAGAAGCTTAGTCATGAGGACATGAGAAGGAAAATGGATGGAGAGGAAAGTGCTCTCGAAAGAGAGGGATGTGGCCACCATAGCGGTGGAGGGAGAAGACCATCATGGAGGTGAGGAGAAACCACCAAACCCTAGAGTATTGGGGGAAAGTTTTTTAGAGACCCTTTTATGAAAGTTTTTTTCTTCTAAATATCTTGATATCTCTAACTCTCTCTGCATAAAAATGGTGATTATCGTTATATCTATTTAGGATGGTCGTGATAAATGATGGTTTAACATTTGATTATAATAAGACTTTACTTGTTTATCAAAAAAAATTATCCCAATGAGTGTCCTTTAAAAGTTTCAAACTAGATGGCTTATCCTTTTAGTTAACATGACTTTTATTATAAAGTCTCTCATGTATATACTATATAATGAATGATAGAATTATAGTTTGTCATAATTCCTCCTTATAAATCCGACTTGTAAGGTTATGGGTGTCATTCTTAATAAACTCTTTGTATGCTCTACCTTTAACCTATGTGAGACTTGCATTTTTCCTAACGCACCTCCCTCACGTCCAACACTATTAAGCTTGGTGTGCGCATATAAACGATGGATGGCCCGAGCTTTCAATAAGTGAGACTTGTTTTTTCCAATACACTGCCTTGCACCCATCACTATTAGACTTGGTACACATATAAGCAGTGGATGGCCCGAATCAATAGACTCGTGATACCATGATAGAATTAGAGTTTGACCTAATTCATTCTTACAAAACCGTCTTGTAAGGTGAGGAGTGTCACTCTATATAAACTTTTTGTAGGCTCTATCTTTAATCAATATGAAACTTGAGTTTTTTCCAATAGTAAAGGAAATATTTGTGGGGACAGTTTTTATAACATTGCTTTTAGTTATGATGACATTATTTAGTGGAATAATTTATCAACTTGTATTAATCAAGATTTCTTTATGAATCAAAATTTCTTTAGGAACATATGTCTTTGATACCAAGTTCTCAGACCATACGAAAACCATGATATGGTGCCATCAGCTCGGCATGAAGGATAGAATAACCAAGATTACTGGTAAAATTGTGAAATCAAGCACCATCAACATTTCAAATAAATCCACTAAAATCCAAGACGCCAAAATTACCGATGCTACTGCAATCAAAACTGAAAATTATATTACTACCTTTTTGTGCATTCTATGTAATCGTTCTCGCTGGATGAGATAAATTATGCTTGAGAAAACATTTAGCTAACAAATTAACATAACTCACTGTGATAAGATTCAAAGTATAGGAAGATGTCACTTCATTCGCAAAACATAGTTTGTTCTTAGCGAGCCATAACCACCAGGAAGTAACCAAAAAGATAGTCATCATCGATGCCATGTCTAATTCAATCATATAAACTATTCACTTGAAAGAATAATGGGTCCTGAAAGCCAATAGATTTCCAAAAACAAGTAGAAAATTCACATTCTCTTAGGCAGTGTAAAGTCGTCTCAGCGTCCTGATTGCATCTCGGACAAAGATTCATCTAGAGTATACCACGATGACACAACATCGATCTCGTAGGAAAGGGCTTATGTAAAGTTGTCCAGAGAAAAAATTTCACCTTCTCGGGAACAGGTATATGTCACACCCACTTCCAAGAATTAGTGTATGTTGTATTCCGAACAAATTCAAGTCTGCTGAGTTAATTATAACCATCCTGAGATGTATATATACCATCAAAATTATCTTTCCAAGTCAACCGATCAGACACCATATAATTCAATTAAATGAGGAGCATTTTTAGGCGGTCATAAACAACCAGAGGAATACTAGTATATAATAAATCGAAGTTTCAATTCTCATTCAAGTAACCATTGTTCACACGTATTTCTAAATCGTGTATATTCACACACAGAACATGCTTAGTTATTTTCTCTAACCCAGACCAATTGAAAAACTAGAAAGAGGAGTTCTCATTTCCTAATCTAAATTCAAAGTCATATTTAAAAACATAGAAAACTTTCATGATAAAAAACGCTTATTCGCTGATATACTTATACTTCAAAACTTATACCCATAAAAAATCACAATTCTTGAAGAAGACCCCAAACCACCTTATTTAACATAGTAATTTAATAGATGTTATTGGTTTACAATAGAAAAAAGTCTAATTATATATATATATATATATATATATATATATATATATATATATAAAATATGAAAAAGAAAAATATTGTATGGATATTGAGTACTATGTAGTACATTATTTAAGATAAGACTTTTTTGGTACAAATTATTTTAGATAATATTACTAATAAAGAATTGAAACAAAAATTAGATTTGGCATATAGAATAAAATCAAACCAATTTATATGGTTTGAATACTTAGATTAGATGATTGGAAAGTGTTAGGAAGCTGAATCTAAACCCTAACAAACTAGAGAAAAACTAGGAGAAATAAAAGAGATAAGTAAAATAAAGTAATAAAATAAAGACTTTTCCATTTCTTTGATACCTCAAATGTGTCAAAGACACTACATTATATAACATCCATTGTGGATAATAAAACTAATAGCCCATATACAATTAGAGCCCAATAATAATAATATTAATAATAATCCTAATAAATAATACTAATGAATACTATAATACTCTTCTATCATTGCCGCGGGATTCACTTGAACCTTGTCCTCAAGGTTCTAAAATGCTACATTAACTAACAATAGGAATTCAATAGGACTTATAACACTATTTGTTCCATAGAAGACTTTTTTTTTTTGGTTCAGCTTCTAAACATTGGAGTATAAGTTGTGTGATAAGAAATGCTGCTCCTAATGGATATTGTTGATCCAATATTGGATCCATTATCTTTTTGAGCTTCTTTTTGTCATGTAGAGATCCCTTTGTGAAATCCACCAAATTCATCTCATTTGCTAGCCTATTTGGGGCTGCATAACATTTCTGCAGTAGACCTGTTAACATTTCTAAAAGAACAACACCAAATCCATACATATCACTTTTCACATAAAGATGACTTATAGCCATGTACTCAAGGGCTGCATAACCATAAGTCCCCATGATCCTTTTGGTTACATGTGAATTACCATTGACATCCCCATCAAGCAAAATGTTGGAGGATTTAAAGTCCCTATAAATAACAGACTTTTCTGCAGTATGCAAAAAATACAATCCTCTAGCAGCTCCTATAAATATCTTCATCCTTATTTCCGAAGACAGGATGAAGATCATGCCTTCCCATCCATTGTATTTCATGCATATAGTGATGGAATCAACAGCAATTATTTGAGATTGAAGGAACTTCTGTGTTGGAAAATTGAAGTAAAGTGAAAGAAATTGAGGAATTACTAAAAATGCAAAACTTCTAGCAAGATCAATCATATCTTTCTGTTGGCCAAGAAGTTTCAAAACCGTAGCAGCAAAAATATATATCGGCAATAGAAATAAACTCGTCACAATTAAAATTATCCGCGAACGTTGCATATAAACACCCAACAATTGAATCTGTCCAAAAACTTGACCATAGAGAGTCTCTGTCGCACTCCCCTTACCTAACTTGTATTGTTGTTTTTTGATAACAAACACAGGAGGGAGAGTCAAGTGTGATGAGTGGAAAAAAGTAAGTGTGTTCCTGTAGTTTTTGAAAGTAAAAACAATCACAGAGAATGTTTCACCTGATGCTAGGAATGAATTGGAAACAGGAAAACCCAATGAGTTAAACGGAATTGGAATTGCACAGGAGGGCGGAGATATGAGCGTGTGACGCAAGTTTTCTGCAAGCAATAGAGGACGCAGACGGATTTCCACTGGCCGCCGCAATTCATTAGTTGTCACTTTGGAATCTGGCGGTTTTGGTGGAATCCCAAGCTTTTTTGTATGCATTATAATCAGACGAAGAGTTCTGAGAGAGGGCGGCAAAAGGTTCCATGTGTAGTTTCTCATCTCATGACTTTGCAAAATAGATGAAGGCATTTTAACAAACAAGTGGAGGGCGACAATTGAGAACAAATTGTTGGCGTACCTTTGTAATTTACTTTCTCCACAATACAAAAACCCAGCAAAAATCTGATCTGGTGGTTTCGGCGGAATCACAAAATCAGCATCATCATGAAACCCTCTGTAATTGATTTGAGGCTCTCCCACAAAAGGTATTAAAGATTCAAAATCTATGATTTCTGTGTAAACACTTCGATCAGGTGGTTTCGACGGCGGCTGCGGTGGAGGATTGAGAGCATGATTGCTGAATTTCGTATCTTCTTTCATGAAGATGAAGCTCTCGCGTTGTATGCTACAAATGGAGGGTGCGGTACCAATTTGTAGAAGGGCACTTGATATTATCTTCTTTGAATCGCAGTCTATGGATTTTGGCGGAATCTCCAAATCAAAGTCACGGATAAAACCCCAATCCTTGAAATTTGGTTCAACCATGGAAGTTGCTGGTTTTGTCGACATCAGCGGTGCGAAGGGTGATTTCTTCTCTTTCAACATGACGGAAGACGTTAGAGAATGGGGAGATTTCATTGTTGAATCAGCGTCTGGAGGTTTTGGGGGAACTGGAAAGTTTGCATCATCCCGAAACGCATTTACCTTGAAGGGGGCATTGGCCATGAACATTGATGAAGAATCAAAGACTGATGTGAGTTGAGCTGTGTGATCGAAACTTGATGGTTTCTCCGTTAACGATGATTTTTGAAGGAAATCTATGAAATTAGGTTTTCCAAGTACTGGTTCTACCTCAGTAGTTGTAGGAAATACCGACTCCTCTGAGAACAAAATTTGAGATTCTTGTAGAGATGTTTTGTTCTGTGAGTTGTCAAACTCCTCAAAAAAATTTGAGAAATCTGCATCTACACTTTGCTTCATAAAAGATGATGACTCTTCAATCGGTTCCTCTTCCTCATCCAAAAGTGGTAAAATTTCTCGCCATTCAGGTTTGAAGTGCCAAAGAAAAGGATGAATAAATGATTCCCAGCTTGCCATTAGATGAAGGTGAGACCATTGAAGCCACCATTGTAGAGGAGGACCTTGCAACGCAGAGACAACCATTAACAGTTTTGACGATGATGATATTCCCGTTTCAGCAAAGAATTTGTCAATGTAAAGCACCCATCCGTAAGCATCATCCTCGCCGTTAAACACTGGAAAGGCCATTTAAATTGGAAGAATGAGATCGAAAATGAAAGCACCAATTGTTAGGAGGCTGAATCTAAACCCTAACAAACTAGAGAAAAACTAGGAGAAATAAAAGAGACAAGTAAAATAAAGTAATAAAATAAAGACTTTTTCATTTCTTTGATACCTCAAATGTGTCAAAGACACTACATTATATAACATTCATTATGGATAATAAAACTAATAGCCCATATACAATTAGAGCCCAATAATAATAATACTAATAATAATCCTAATAAATAATACTAATGAATACTATAATACTCTTCTATCAGAAAGTGGAGCAAACAGACTGTGGACCATTGATGTTTCTGTGGGCTGAGTAAGAACGTGACAGAAACTGTCATCTCACTACCGTCCCCTTCTTTTAAATACACCTGAACTTATTTATTACACCAAGGGGTTATATATATATATATATATATATATATATATATATATATATATATATATATATATATATATATATATATATATATATATATATATATATATATATATATATATATATATATATATATATATGAGAGCTTAATGGTAGTACACTGTCAGTGTAAAAAAAGATTACACATACATTCAATTAGAATATTTTAAATTGCCAAAGCATAGAAGTAATTTAAAATATAAAGTGTAACTTGGCGCTTAACATGGTCGTCATTGGTTGACAGTGTAAAAATAATTTACACTGTCAGTGCACCATCTATTTTCTCTCTCTCTCTCTCTCTCTCTATATATATATATATATACACTGTCAGTGTAAAGTTATTTTACACATTCAATCAATAAAAAATCAACAAAATGCCATGTCATTACAAATTTTTTTAAAATAAAAGTGGGATGTAATTGAATACATGGTTGTGATTGGTTGACAGTGTAAAATTATTTTATAGTGTCGGTGCATGACTTCTTTTCTCTCTCTCTCTCTCTCTCTCTCTCTCTCTCTCTCTCTCTCTCTCTCTCTCTCTCTCTCTCTCTCTCTCTCTCTCTCTCTCTCTCTTTCTCTCTCTCTCTCTCTCTCTCTCTCTCTCTCTCTCTCTCTCTCTCTATATATATATATATATATATATATATATATATATATTTATATATATATTATTTACAAAACAAGTATCTCATACATCTCAGTTAATCAATAAAATCCAGGGATAAAAAACAATTTGTTAAGTTATTTATACAAAATATTAATAAATTAATTTGTTTACAAACTACATTGTTTACATGAGATATTACATTGTTTATACAAAATATTAAAATAAAAATTAATTTGTTTATGAAGATCATATGTTGGATTTTCAATTCCTTGATATTCTTGACAAGATCAAAGTTGGGTGTCATTATATTCTCAATTGTTTTTTATGCATTTGTTTCTGAAATAAACAGAAAGATGGTTAAATAAAAAAAAAAAGTTAGATTAATAAATGATTTTCTGCTCAAATAAATATTTAAGAATACAAACTTTAAACCCAAATTATTTTAGACTCTTGCAATTCATCATAGGGTACTCTTCATGGTAAATACTCTTGCAAACCTTAATGATGTTTCAAGCGCTTCATGATGTTTCATTACCAAATTTAGATATCATAATGCTTTTATAATAAAAAAAATTTAGGTTTCACGCGGATCACTAATGGAAGTGTCTTGAGCGTCGATACTCATAAAATGGAAAACACGTATTTGCTTAAGAATGATGATCAATATCCTCAATTATAACGCTAATATCCTCTCGATTTTGTTAAAAACTGAGCGGCAAAAGGTTCTTTTTTTTACAATACATTCTTTACACAGAATATTAAAACACAACATTATAACAAATCTATATTTATAGTAAAATTGATATTTTATCCATCAGTTATTAAGAAAAGTGGCAGGATAGATCATTTAGTTTACAAATAAAAAATATAATAAAAAGAAAGGTTGCCGAATTGTTTTTTCTCTCGGTTATAAGAAAATACGAGTTAAGATGTGGTTTTATTTCTAAAATGTGTCGCGCATTGGAATCATATCATTAAAATAGCAATGATCATTTATATTCAAAATGTAACGTATATTTTGGATTTTCAAGGAGGCATTTGAGCTTCCTATTTTCCATTATTTAAACATTATTCCACCAATCGTTAGTTGGTCCAGTGGTGATTGGCGCTGAACTTGGTAGGGATGATCACAGTTTGATTCCCCGCAAGTGCGATCGGGAGGGGCTGAAACCACTTGATGCCAGAACTGACCCCCGAACCTTTCGAAGTAGATTTCTATATAAGAAAAACTATTTCCAAACAAAAGTTGAATGGGTACTTTTAAATTCTTCATGGATCCATCAACACTAATCTCATTAAAGAGTTCTGGTTAAATGCCTTCATTGTACCATTTGTTCATGATGCTGAGTCAATCTAGTCCTATGTCAATGGCTCTCCTATCACCATTATTTCATCATTGATTTCTAAGACAATAAACTGTGAAGAGAAAGGTAGTTGTGTTGAACATTATAGATTCAACAATGTCTACTCAATCCGCCTTCACCTAATTTATGCCAACAACAATAAGCTCACTAGTCTTGCTACTCTACTCCCAAGTGCAAAAGTTTGGTATCAACTTCTAGTGTTAAATCTCCGTCCATGAGAGAAACAACTGGAAACGCTTACTTCAGTTGACAAATATCTCTTGTACTTCCTTACCAGCAATGTTAGAGTTAATCTTCCTCTTACAATTTTTAACTTCTTAAAGGAAATGATAGTCTTCTTTCGGGAGGAAATGACTTTCCTCATACCATACAGAAGAGTTCTTTATGAAATTTTCTCTCAGTCAGAGATAGGGAATATAGATAATGTTAAAGTTGAGCGGATTCAGAAGTTTGAATACGTGGAATAGTTATATTCTATTTTTTGTAATCCGTAATTGATTATCAATGAAATATTTCCTTTCTTATTATTGCCTGTTCTTTTTTATTGATAACAAAGATTTTGAGAATTACTATTTAACAAAGAAAAATTGGAAAAAAATTAACTAAGAAAAAAAGGGAATATGAAAAGATTCCAAGTGAGAAATCATTGAAGAAACTTTAAATTCCCTGGTTTTCCAAAAAATTGAGGGAATAGGTTTATTAATTTTTTTATAGATAAAAGATGGCGTTCACTTATAGCTATGTTACTTCGGTTTTTGAGAAATCCGAGGGAAAAAATTGTTTATTTTCTTTAAAAAAATCAAATATGGCGCTCACAAGACATATACTCTCGGGTTTTAGCATGTTCGATGTGAAAATATCGTCATAAAAAGTGTTATTTGTAGTAGTGGTTATTCACAACAAATCACCATCTCATATTAGGTATTCTCAATCCATCAACAACATCATGAAATAACGATTACATATGCAAACATGTATGCAAATATACACCACAACTAACTCTAATGCACACGGTACAATTTATGGATGACACATGCCCATATTCGCTCCTGATCCCCTCTTAGAATCAAAGCACACCAAAATCACTACTAATCACCTTATAATAACGTTTCATTTATTCCTTACTGGAAATAGCTACTCGCTCCCGATCCACATCATCGGAGTAGAACACACCAAACTAAATTGAAGTTCGTAAATCATGATGCATGCATTTCAACAACAACATGAAATTATACGCACATGCACCATTGGCCATTCTTCTGATTGTGCACATCACAAACAATATCAACACAAAAATTTAATATGAACATATTAATCAAGATAGCATCACCAAAATTCAACAACTATCATAATTTGCACATAATACACATACCAATATAGTTCATTATTTAATCGTGCAATAATTGATTCATTATCACCAATAATTAATATTTTTTTACCAATTATCACCAAACGGTAATTCAACATCGCCTTCATGCGAAATCAGACCAGAAAAGTCAAATCGGAAACTCAAAATAAACCACTTACATGATGACGTCCTTTCTGGGCTCGTGACGACTTGTTCATCACCTGGGTGTCGCACTTTAGACTCAACATGTCACCCACCTTGACGATCGACTTAAGAAAACAAGTCTGGGGACCATGGCGATCTCCCCGTCAGGCAGCTGACAACCATCACCACCTTTAACACCATGACAACCTGGTCATCAGATGAGTTACGACCGTCACCCTGCTTCGGAAGGCCAAATCATTTTTTTTGGCCATGGGAGCTTCAAGGAAGCTCCGATTTTGGCCTCTAAACACCCAATTTAACCATAAACATCACATATACGTGATCATACGTCTATTTCATCATTTAATCATGATTACACACTTTAATCCATTAATTCACCTTTAACATCAAAACACAAAATCATATCACATTCACCATTTACATCAACATTCATCCTAACGATCATCATGTAAATCCCAACAATTGATAGAAACGAAAATTAACAGCCAACAATGACATCTAGCACAATTTCATAATAAAAAGCACATAAAACATCATGATTAAAACAAAGGAGCAATAAAAACTATTAGAGAGGAAGGACCTGTCCCTACCCCATCATGCTAAACATTCATAAAAGAGAAATCTCCCCCTTACCTTAGATTTTTCAGTAGCAAGTTCTTTAATCAAACTTGATTCTTCTCTCCTTAAGCCCTAGACTTGTTCTTCTTACTCTTTCTCTTAAACCCCTTATTTTGCACGTACTATAAAACTTCTACTAACTCTCCCCACTTTTCTATTTTTAATAAAACCTAATTCTCCAATTTAGGTTATTCCTTTTATATCCTTAATTGTTTCCATATTTTCCTCTTTGTCCCTTATTCCTCTACTAACTCATATTTTCTTTTTAATTTTAATTACTAAATAATTTCTATCATAAAGCCACAAACTTCTAACTTTATTTTAATTTATTAATTAACTAATAATCTAATTACTTCTAATTATTCTACCAATCCACCAATGCTCTCACTACACCCCACCATCTACTCCCATAATATCACCAATAATAAACAAATAAACCACCAAATAACTAAATTAAATAATTACAAACTTCATTAAAATAATTATGAAAAATAAGGTGTTACATTTTGAGTTACCATAAAGGAAGGGCTAAATTCTCTTAAGATCACTGCCAAAGACAAAGAGAGATAACGACTCAAAGGATGAAAAAACCTCCGACAATGAATCTAAATAGTAATGGTATTTAATAAAAAAACCAAGCCCCATAAACCTCACATAGCCACCCGTGCCAAAACTCAAAGAAGGAGACAATAGATAAACAAATATATACGAAAGATCAAGCAAGCTCTGCAGTTAATTGTCAAAATCCATAACCAAGGTAAAAATAAGATACCAATGTCGTAAGTACTTGAAGCACATGGCAACATGTTCCCTGCATTCGAACGAGAGGTATGGCATGTTGTCTCAATACATGCCCTGCATTCAAACGAGAGGTATGGCATGTTGTCTCAATACATGCTAAATCCTCGACTCCTAAGGAAAATCGAAATTTTCAAATAGCACATGAGATCGAGTCTAAAAGGTCCAAAGTTATTACTTTCCAGTCAATATCTTTTGTCCCTAAAAAGGAACCATACTAGGAGAATAAGGAAGCTTTGAATGACTTTTCAGAGTTATATAGTATAAAATAGGATGATTATTATTATTATTATAATGAGCTATAATTTTCACGAGGGATCACATTAAAATAGGGTGATTATTAAAGATGTCTACAATTGTATCATGAGGAAACACATTAAGTCTTCTTGGACAAAATTCATTTGACATCTCTACATACCACCGGTTAAGTCATTAGTGACTTAGAAACTAATGCATAATGTTATTGCAACATAAGACAACTTGATTCGAAGAGGAACACATATGATTTTGAGATGCTCTCTCTACAATCATGATATGTAAATAGTATACAACTTATTTCTTAGATGCAGGTACACTTTACTTTTTTGGTATTGGATAGAGATGTTTTTTGACATGGACATTGCAGGGCAGACCCAACGTAATGTGAGGCATAAGTCAACTATTAAAATGAAGTTTTTTTTGTGTTCATCCCATATAGTTAAATATTTGATTTTTTTGAAGAAATTCTAAGATTTTTTACGACTAAATTTTTTGGTATGTACTATGAAACTAATACGAAATACAAAATTGAATACAAAATTCTCTTTATACTGTGAGTCATGTTGTCCACTTTCACATATTTGATTAAACAAAAATCTTTGTATTTTTTAACGCATTTATATAAGTAAGGGTAACACAAGTAAATATGAATTTTTACAAAATTAAAAAATAAAATTATTTAAATAATAAAATTTATAATTATTCAATAATAATTTATGTATTCAAATTAATTTAGGGAAATAATTTTTTCCTCCTTAAGAAATAAAACAATGTTTTAAAAAAAATCCAAAAAGTCATTAGTTCTAATAAAAAGAATAATAGTAATGTTTTCTCATTTAAGGCCCTACCAAATTTGAACTCAAGACCTTTCTAAAATAAAATATCATTTACTTACCAATTGAGCTAAGGAAGCATCTATATATAATTTTTGTTTTCAAAAAAATATAATGAATTTTAATTTTGTGAGGCCTAACAAACCTTTAAGAAAAAAAAATTTTTTTTAAGACCCAAGGCGGAGGGCCTTGCCCTCCTTACCCTTGAGTCGGCCTTGGAACATTGATATTGTTACAAAAACTTATTTAAACTTACAGGTAGAAGTTATAGCTCTCAAATTCAGAATCTGATCGCGACTGTCATCATAATAGTTCTTTGCAAAATTTGACACACAAGAAATTATATCAAGTTAAAAAAATGGTAACATTGATTTTGATAGAGACATTCTTCGAGTTAAAAAATGGATCTATATGACATATATTTTTTTTAAGGGGCACATGTACTCTTCAATTCACGAGTTTACAATGATGAAATACTTTGATATCGCCCTCCTCTCGCACCTAGAATCATACAAGTTAATTAGTGTTTTTCTGATCAAAATTGAACTAAGTGCAACATGAATGGAGCTTCAAGTAAAAACTCTGAAATATCAACTTGTGGTTGCATATTTAAGGATAATTTAAGAACATTATTGGGAGCTTTCTCCGTTAAGATTGGAGAAAGCTGAAATTTTTTGAAATATCTCTTTTAGACTTCATTTCAAGCTTGTTTGCATGAAATCATGCTTGTTATCGAAAATACTAACAAAAAGAATTGGAGAAAATTTTGTCTTGAAATCGACTCAATGTTTGTCATTCGTGCATTTTCTAATTTGAATATTGTCCATTGTCATCTTTTAATTAAATGAAAGAATACGTTTACACATTATAAATCTAAATTCAAAATATCGCACATTTTCATAAAGAAAAATACACATGCAAATAAATGACCTAATACATTTTTTTTTTGATTATGACACTTAATAGATTCATTGTCTATTTACGTCTTTAAAAGTTTTTTTTTAAGAGATAGAGAAAACATATTCAACTATTATTTTTATTTATTTTTTTGATAAACCAGGTGAATACTCCGGTACTCTTTAGTTTTGTTCGGTACCGATACCCTCATCCAATCAAACAAGGTTATTTATTGCCATGTTATTTTTTAAATTATTTTTATTTTAAAATAAATTAAAATTTTTAATTAATTTACACTAAAGGTACCAATACTCGATTACTTATCATGGGTACCTAAGAATTTACCAACTAGATTTTATGCGGACTTTTTTTTTTTTAAGATTATTCCTTTTCCAAAAAATATTCAACATTAATGTGTACTACTAGTAGTCCTCAAGATTCAATATAAATGTACTAAAGATTGTATTGTACTTCTGAATCATGATCGAATCAAGTTTTCTTCCTGCATAAAATTAAAATAAAATATACTACAGTACTACTTTTTAACAAAATCGTCATAAAAAATCATTCATTGCTTTCAAAGACTGAATTATTTTTTCCATGTTTTTTCGGATTTATTTGATTAATGTCGAAATAAAACAAACTTTGTTTTGATATAATAATTAATCGATAGAAATAAATTATAATAATAGTATATTGCATTTGAATTGAAAAGAACAAAACCCTGATAAGAGAAAAAATGGAAAAGGAAGAAGAAGATCGTAGAAGAGAAGCAGCAATTTCATCATCACCTTGTTTACAACCCAATTTCAATCCTAAAGGCGTTACTAAAGATCAACTCTCCAAGTTTCGTGTGTGTAATCTCTTAATTTCATTTCAATTTTCTTTAATTTTCTCATTGAAATTTCCCCCTTTTTATATATAGATAAAAACTGAAATTTTTAGTTTTGATCCTAAATTCTGGAATCTGGGTGTTGTTTTACTGTGTTTGTTTGATGTTTTCCAAGTTAACATTGTTTGAATATTTGAATTTTGTAGGAACTGCATAGGAAGCGCTTACAATTAAAGTCTAAATCAAAGTTTAAGACAAAACCCAAAGGTTCTTTTTGTTTTTTTAATGATTCTTGTGTTGTTGGTAATATTATTGTTGTTTTAAGGGTATGTTTGTATTGAGTTATTAACTTATTTGATAAGCACTTGTAAGGTTGTTTCAAAGAGCTTAAGTTATTACATGTCCACAAATAGTTTTCACTTTTCAACTTATTTTCATAAAAAAGCGGCAGCGTGTTAGTGTCTGTGTTAGTGTCGGGACACGGACACTTATGATTACGTTTAATTTATTCAATTTTTTCAAATTATAAGCAGTATCAACGTGTCAATGTCATTATCGTATCCAATGTCAGTGTTTGTGGCCGTGTTGTGTTTGTGTCCGTGCTTCATAGTGTATAAGTACTTATATGATGATAAGCGGCTAAATAAGTTGTTTATCCGATAAGGGCTTAACTCTTGTTGATGTGTCTTTTGTGTTTCCTTGATTGGGTTCTGCAGATGAGTCAAAGAGGAAGGCACAAGGAAATGATCCATATAGAAATAAGAGTGGAGCTCAAGGATTCAAAGTTGATAACAAAGAACAAATCATCTTGAATAATCTCGAAAGCTTTGATTCGAGAAATGAAGACTCGAAGAGTAGTGCATCTGTTCCTTCTACATCAAAGAAGCAAAAATTGCATTGGGGGTATAGCTCTAACTCGACTTTCATTAACAGAAAAATTCCATTTTTAACACTTTATCATCAATCTATGTTGTTTATCTCAGATAGCGTCGCATAGCATCGACACCCTAAATGCTATAGCGGATAGTGGGATAACTATTATTGCAAAGACTACAAATCAGTTTTCAAACATAAACACTCAAAAATAGAAAAACAATAAAACACACATAATTAAATAGACCATACTTAATAATTAAAAAACTACAAAGCAATACAACTTAAAATAGAGAAGAAAATCATATTGTCACGACAACTCGTACCGCCGCTACACTATTCCGCTTTGGCGCACTATTGACAACAGCCATAAATTATGATTTACTCTAATCACTGGGAAATGCTGCTATGTTTTTTGCAACCCCACCCATTAATAAAGTAGTTTGCCGGGCTTAAAGTAGCTACCCATGTTAGCAAGATCCTTTCCTTAACACTCACTCCTTTCAGTAGGTCTTACTCTAAGAAGTTTGTATTGAAATGAGTATTCATATTTAACACTGTCGCATACATTCCGTGACATTGCTCACCATCCTGCTTCTAGACGTGATCCAAGCGGGCTCGAGTGTTTGAAGTTCATTTAATCAGATGCTTCACCTTCTTAGTCTGCATTTTGAACCAAGTTTATTGAAATCAATCGTAGTCATCTAATGTTCATCCAAGTTCAATTTATTTATTCATTGTTATCAAATAGCGCGCCATGGCCACTATGGCGGATATTCATGGCGGTTTTTGGGCTTGCGCGATGGTAAATATCGGCCAATATTGCGGATTTTTCTTCCATAATCAGCTATAACGGCGCCGCAAAGCAGCCGATATGGCGGGATTTTGACTCTCCGCCATGTGCCGCCATCTGCCATAGACAACGCTGATTGCATTGACTGCATGGTTTTATGACTGCAGTAAATGTTTATTATAATGTAAAATTTCATGTCATCATGGTCTTGGCCCACTAATAGAGACTGAGCTCAGGTTATTTAGTACTAAGATTTTAGTAAATGATAAGGTGTTAAAAATTGGGCTAAAAAGAACGATAGAGTCACCGGTTGTTGGCAAATTAGAACTTGGAATGCGGGTAGTATTGTTAACAAACCAGTATAGCCTCATTATACCGCTATTATGTATCGGAATTTGGAATAGCTGATACGATAAGTCAACTGCGCTATTTGCAGGATACCGGTGTGTTTCGACATATGGGTTAAAGTGGTACATAATGAATAGCAGAGCTGTGTGTTTTAACAACGGTCAAACTTTTTAAAACATTAAAAAATTACAAAACCTGAAGTGGCGGTCAAACATTTTAACAGCAGTGTGTTTCGACATGTTTTTATATACAATTATTTATATTTCAACCGCCTTGCAGCTTCTGCTATTTACCTGCTATGCTATCCGCTATTTTTCATATCTTATTTTTGGCAATCTATTATTTTCCACAATCTGCTATTAATAACACTATGCGGGTTATCTGATCTCATTCAAAAGTTTTAATTTTCGGATTGTAGTAACTAATTGATTTTTTAACAGCAGCAATTCCGATTTGGTAGAAGTATAAGAGTGTTATGTTGAGGTTTAAGGAATCCTAGTTAGCAGTAGTTTCTTTCATTACATGAATCAGCAATCCTGATTTTAGTTGAACACATTGCCTTAACTGTGTTAGTAGTATTGTATTTTTATGTTTTTTCCATGTATAAGGTTATTTATGTTTCATGTGAGAAGTTTACAATCTTTTTGATCTGTCTGTTGTTAACATTTGCAGGCTTGATACCAAGGAGAGGTGGGAGAGGAAATCCAACATGTAGATATCACCATGAATCTGAAATGAGAAACCCATCAAGTTTTGTCAAAATATTTTGTAAAGTAGTGTTATTGAGGATAGTCATGGAAGTGCTCAAAAATGTTGTGGCACTTGCACATGCTCTATATGATAATTGAGCATTAGCTATCAACTTGTTGGGGCTTAAGTTGAGATGTATAATCATGATTCTCAATAACTTTGCTGTGTTTATTATACTAGCAAATATAACGAGTTAAATAATAGAGTTCTATTTTTGTTTATTAAATGTTCCCTTTTTTAATAGCAATGCGTGTAGCAAAAATTTAACAAATCACTAATCACTATTGTGTGACAAAATTTATCAAATCATTGATGACTATTGTGTGATATGCAAACTAGTATAATATGTTGAATTTGAGGTGCTATTTGAATCGGTTTTAGGATAAATATTAAAGTATTTGTGATTTTGTTTTGGGATAAAAACTCATTCGATTATAAGATTAAACAAAATATTTGTGATTTAGTTTGATTTTGAATGATAATTTTAAAAAATTAAATTTAAATCGATTCAATCTAATGTAATTTATTTTAGATTATTTTTTGGATAACCAAGTTAATAAATTATAGTTCCTTTATTAATAATACTATTATGATGCAATTTATTACAATTTTAAAAAAAATAATGTTATAAAAATGTGATTTATTACCGATGAAATTCATCAATTAATTAAACTAATAAATTATATTTAAAATTATTAAAATGATACCAATCACATCAAAGTACTATTAAAAATTGTGCCATTTTTTAGATTGATTTATGACAAACACATCTAATGCTATTCAATTTTGTGCAATTTTTGATATTTTAGATCTGTTTACGGTTTTAATTAGATTTTTGATTTTTTTAATTATATTACAACAACTAATTGTTAGTTGGTCTAATGATGATTGACGATGAACTTAGTAGAGAAGACGACGATTCGATCTCCGCAACTGCGATCGAGAGGAGACTGAAACCACTTGATGTCAAAACTGACCTCCGAAATATTACAGCAAACACATGTAATATTAATTAATTTTGTACAATTTTTTATTTTTTAGATTACTTCAAATTATTCAACCTACAATTGAAGTGAGAATGCCATTATTCATGATATCTACCACTACCAACACTAGGAAAAAAAAAAACTGTAAAACATGGTACTACAGAACACAAATGCTTAGCAAAAGCTCACACATTATTGTTACCATATTTGCAAACGAACAAATTTTGATTACAACAAACAACTTGGCCTTAGTGCATCTACCACTTTTGCTTAGCAACAGTACAAACATAAAACAGTTTATTGAGCAGCCTTGTGATTATGATGATCACATTCTCACTTCGGGAAGTTTCTCAAGCTTGAGAGCTAAGCTCGCGTTCTATTGCTTCCAACGAGCGACCTTTTGTTTCCACAACATTGCCGGCTATGTACAAGATAGCAAGAACACATACAGCAGCGAATCCCAAGTACACAGAGCTGATACCGAACTTGTTCACAACACTCAAGAAAGAGAGGCCGATGACAAAGTTGGAGATCTGTTTAAGACGAGAAAAAAAACAAACCATGTTTGATTAGAAACGGTAAAGGGCAGGCTCTAATTCATAGTGAAGTCACTCACCCAATGTGTGCCTAATGCCAAAGAAACTGCTTTTGCTCTAATTCTAGAAGCAAATATCTCCGGTAAAAGAAGGGCAGGCACAGGACCAGCACCGAGAGAGAAGGATAGGACATAGCTGGTTAAAATTCAAAGATCATATACACAAAAACACTATAAGTTCATTGAAGTTAAGTTTTCATGAATAGAATCACTATTATTGATGAAATTAAGTGACATACAAAACAGTTCCTAAGACCGCAAGAGGCCCGGAGTATGGTGCAAGGGTCTTCCAACTAAAAGTTAGAGAAAGAAGCAACATAGAAGCAGCCTGGGAAAGACATAAACCAAAGATGTCATGGTGGATTCAAAAAGGTCTAAGACAGATGTGAACTCAAAATAGGCATTACCATCCCAGTAAAACTCGTGATAAGGAGACTTTTCCTCCCTTGTTTGTCCATCAACGAGGAAGCAATAGCAGTTCCTACAACAACAACAAAACAGAAGTCAGGAGATAGAACCAATACTGTAGATTTGCAATTTACAGAAGTAGCCTTTTCTTAATTGAAAGCACAATCGAAATATTTAAGATCTAAAATTACTAACCAATGACATTTGAAGCGCCAACCAGAGCACTTGCTGCGACATCAGAAGCAATTCCAGCATTGCGGAACACAGAAGTTGAATAATACACCAAAGCATTTATTCCAGCGAACTGTTGGAACAAGAAAAGTGCGGCCCCAACACTGACAACTGCAAGAAGACATTTTCCCGTAAAGCGTAAATCAAATGTAAAAGTAAGTCTCATAGCTTATCATATGGAACTATGTATAGGGTGAAATGAAATATAGGATACCTTTCCAATATCGGCTACTGAACAGATCAAGCCACCCTGCTTCGGGTTCAGAAGAACCTTGACTCGCTGTTCTTAAGTCATGCATAACTGCGGGAACCCTTTCTTTTCCATATAGTGTTTTAATAGCCTTTTCAGCTTCAATGATTTTTCCTTGCTGTAAAACAATATACATGGAATTTTCTCAGAAAACCTACAACAAAATTATCTCGTTACATTCTTAACTTAAATGTATAATGTGTATATTCGGTTGGACAATGTTAATCCATTTTAAGCATTTAACAAAATCATGATGTAAACTTATTTCTTCTACGACAAAAGATACGAGAGAGTTGCAAGAAAACCTGGAAAAGCCAACGGGGACTTTCGGGAGCAATTGCCATTCCTAGAGCTAATAGAACGGATGGAACTACTGCAATGCCAAACATTGTTCTCCACCTGATAAAATAAAATAACTGGGATACAAAAAGTATAATCGACAAACAAATGTTTCCAAATCCTTCAAGTCGAAAGAATTTCAAGATGACATTAGTCATCAGAAGAAATACACGGCTCTCAACGAGGTTAATGATTAACACACTCACGCTGACAAAAAAATATGTTTACTTTAGGGTAAACAACTCAATACCATAATGGGTTTCCTGCAAGAGGCAGACCAACCACCAGTGCTACAAGAATCCCAATACATATAAAAAGTTGATTAATAGATCCAAGCGCACCACGGATTTCAGTTGGTGAAATCTGCACAAAAAGAAAGTCATTAATTTCCAATATAAAAAATGTAATCAGTCACAAAGATTCGATAAACTAACAAAGTTGCAACCTCAGATATGTATAGTGGTACTATAGCAGATGTAACACCGATTCCTATACCAGCAAGCAAACGACCAATGATCATTGTCTGAACACTTTGCGCTGTAGCACTGTAAAAACTTCCTAGTTTAACAAATCCGGTTTCCAAAAATATATAAACATCGATCTTTGTCCTCAACAAACAAAAACTGACATACCAAAGATATGCTCCAATTGCTAGAGGGATTGCGTCTAACTGAAATGTCCTAGTTCTTCCGAATTTGTCAGCCAATGTTCCACCAGTGAACGAACCAACCGTGGCACCAGCAAGTAGAGAGCTGACGATCCATCCTGTTTAAGGATTTCACATTCATGAATGAGACTACTTTAAAATGAAGAGAAAATATTTTCATAAATATCTGAAATTCTCATTGTCTGAAAGCTCAATCATATTCATATGCATTCATTTGAAAAAATTGAGTACCTTGTAGAACTGTGTTTTCAACTATTCCAAGTTCAATAGCAAGGTATTCAAGAGCACCATTTACCACCCTGCACCAAACAGGGCATATCTAGAGTTATCGGAAGCAAATATGTTATTAAAAGAAAAGTAGCAACAGTTCTAGTTAAGATCGAATTCTGGACTGGACCGGTCGGTTCAACTGGAAACCGGCCAGTCTTCCAGCGGGTTCAACTATAGTCGATTGACCAGCATACTAAAACGAAGAGGCTATCCATACCCGAGATGGTATCCAAATAAAATGGCTCCAAGACAAGCTACACCAACATAGGGTAGTACAGTTCCAGAAGATTTTCCCAGAGGAACGGCGGGGACAACATGCTCGGCATCTCCATCTGTATCCCATATTCAGACAAAAAGCTTATGAATCATAGAATAATTGTTCAAATACTTTGCAAACATAAGACTTGTAAAACAGAATTTCAAGCACGGAAAACATTAGTTTCAAAATCAAAGCAAATCTAACTACACACATAAGCATAGTGATAGCACATTTATTCTTGAGATGATATCTAAAACCACTACAGAATTAAAGGCAATACAAAAAAGGAATTCTATATTATACACTCTTAACATAGTTTCACAAAGCCAAAAACAAAATAAACCATTCATCTAAAGCACTGAAACAAACACCAACACCATACACACTAGACATATGGTGTCACGAGAATGACATGTCAACATTAAAAATATTTTCAGAAAATGGAGGTGATTGAATCTAATAATGTGTCGATCTCTGGTTGATTTCAGACACTAACACGTGTCAGACACACTTTCAACTTTCAATTTGAAGCGTAGGTGCTTCAAAGTTCATTTATGATGTAACATCTAGACTAGAAACTAAGATTAGGTAGCATAGCATGTTATGACTTCATTTACTATAATTTGCATTCTCCTAATATCAAAATTCAAAACATCAAATAAGCAATTTTGCCAAGAAAAGTCAAACAAAGAATCATCAAGCAAACAAACACGGTCCATCTACATTAATCAAGAACTAATAAACTAAACACATTAAAGAACAATCATCACCAGACTGCAATCCAGAAGCATGAACCCTGAATGATCTGGACTTAGCAGAGGACACAAAAACGCCACCAAAACCAACTCTTCCACTTCTTAGTTTAGATTCAACACTGACAGAAGAAGCAAGCCTTGAGCCACAGAAATTGGAATTTCTTGTCAAGCAAACTCTTCTGGGTCTTACAACACTCCCATTTCCGAATTCTCCAAAACCCACCAAGCCCCTTTGGTTTTGAGCCCCAAAAATTGTACCTTTCACTGAAACACTTGATGCTTGCATATTATCTGGTCAAAAATTTCAATACCCAGAAAATAAAAAAACTTCAATTTTTCATAAAATGCGCATATAAAAAATGTAAAAAACAAGATGGAAAATGCAATAGCATGCATGCAAAAATGAATTGGATGATAAAATCAAATGAGATTCAAAAGGAAGTACAGAAAATGACGAATTATACCGTACAAAAGGGTGATGAAATGTGTGAGTTTGAAGATTTGGATGATATCACCGTGAATAAAAAAGGAAACTTTTTTATTGAGATTCGCTCTCTGTTTTGTTTTCAGACGAATGAAGAAATAGCTTCGAAAGGATCGTAAACTAACAAAAAAGATGAAAGCTAGTGATGAATTATTTTTTTATCAAAATACAAAAATAAAATAAAAAACATCGCTTGTTTTATTATGTGCGAAGAAAAGACCGAAAATTTTATGTATTTTCATTAAATTGTTAATTATAGTTATTAAAATTTTAAAAAATGGTGTTTAGAGAAAATTGAGAAAACCCAGTACAGTACGTGGGAGTGAGTGGGTTAGATTAGAGCATGAGGTTGCCAGCGCACGTCGGTGCTGCTGCTTACGTTTTGATGTCTAATGTCCTTTCTCTTGAATTCTGACATGTTTCACATACTTGTTGTTCTAATTCAAATTTCACACACAATTTTCACACTAGTTGTTTTTGAGAATCTCTTATTCCATTATTTAGGTTCTTATGTACGAATATTTTCAAAAATATCTTTGTTATCGGAGGTGTATTTGCCAGTGTTTTAAAAACCGGACCGGTCATCGAACCGGTGAGGGTACTGGGTCACTGGTTTATCGGTCGAACCACTGGGTCACTGGTCGAACCGCACGACCAACCGGATTAAACCGGACAACTCGATAGAATAGACCTGTCATTATATATGTATAAAACCGGTCGAACCGGATGATTCAGTCTCTAAAAAAATATAACTAGCTTTTAAATTTTTAAAAAATATCATATCATATATTCACAATTTCATAACTTAAATTCAAATTTTAAATAAAGGTATCACACATAACAAAATAGTAAAAAATTACAAAGTCTAATTGCAAACAAAGTCTAATTACAACATAATCTAAACAAAGTCTAATTACAACATAATCTAATTGAATAGTTTATAACCAAATAACTCAAATATGTACCAAATTTAATTCAAAATAGGATCCTCCTAAAAAGAAAATCAAATAAAATTTAATATGTTTATGCTATTTAAGAAAATTTATTAGCAAAGATAACAAATAGACAATAAAGTTTTTAATTTGTCACTAACGAAAAAAACTATGTGAGAATGCTATTTAAGTAATACACTACTAAATATATTAAAAAGTTAAAAAAAAAAAGTTTAAAAGAAATGTTAAAAAAAAAGTTTTAAAAAAAAAGTTTAAAAAAAAAACAAAAAAAAAAGCAATTAAACCGCCGGTTTTCCGGTTTTCTCGGTTTTTCCGGTTTTCCCGGTTTTCACCGGTTCCCACCGGTTTGATGACATACCCGATCCAACTATTGAACCAGACCGGTTACCTGGCCGGTTCCCGGTTCGACCGGTCCGACCGACCGGTCCGATCCGGTTTTTAAAACACTGATATTTGCAGAAATATTTTTTTTATTGAAAGTTGATTTGTTTAGTAGATTAATTTATGAAATTTTTTTTAACTGAAATATTTTGAATTTTTTTCTAATATTTATCAGTTTAAACTATTTTTATAGATGTAACTGAAAAATCCCAAATTTTAAAAAATATTTTCTAATGTATATCTCCCCGAAAGTAGACGGCATAAATGAAATTTCTTTAGATATATAAGATATATAAGAGTATAAAAGGGTGAATTGAGAAATTGTCCTAATCTTTTACTATACATTCAATAATATTATCCACATACTTGTTTGTTTATCCTGTATGGCTGTACAAAAATTATAATTAAAGGTATTCAAATCATACTAAATCAACTGTGTATCACATTCTTTCTCTATTAATCTTGTACATTCAACTTCGCAAGACTAAGAGTCCGTTTGGTTCAACGGAGGGGAGGGGAGGAGAGAGAATTTAATCGAGGGGAAGGAAATGGAGGGGAAGGAAGGGGAGGGAATTTAACTAAATATATGTTTGGTTAAAAGAAGGGGAGGGGAGGGATTTTTAACCACAAGTATGTTTGGTTCACAAGGGGAGGGATTTTAAAATCAATTTACCTTTTTATCCTTATAAATATTATTATTTGTGCTTAGTAAAAATAATTCATAATAAAAACTTGTTCATTCATAAACCATAATATAACCGTAAACAACAATAACACACATTAGATGAACTATATATATTCAACACAAATCAAACTATTATCTGATCTTATGATTCATCTAACCTAATAAAAAAATTTCTATAATTAAAAATAAATAAAATAAGGTTAGAATATTAAAAAATTAAATAAATAGTATTAGAGTTAAATTTTTTATTTATAACATAAATATATTATATTTGTATATATATTGTATATTGTTATCATATATAAGAACCGATATAACTATAAGTATGTTATTATTATAAAAATAATAACATAATATTAAAAAGGGAATTTCAACAAAATAAAAAGAAAAAAACTCACCTGAGAGGAACAACGCACAAATAGAAACCGCACAATAGAAAAAAAATAAACGTGAAATAATACGGAGAAAACATCTAGTCTTTAATAATTCAATAAGGACAATCTTGAAATTAAAAAAATAATTGAGGTTAAAATAGGGAAAATAATATAATTATGATTACTAAATCTTCCCTCCCCTCCAAATCCCTCCAAATTGGAGGGGAGCAAAAAGTGAGTCTAGGAGGGATTTTGCTCCCCTCCCCTCCCTTTATAAAAAATGAACCAAACACATATTTTTATAAATATTCCCTCCCCTCCCCTCCAGCTACTTCCAACCAAACGGACCCTAAGGAGGGATTGTGTTTTGTTATTTGTATGCTGCTGATTCACAATTAAAAAAAAAGTGATTCCTCTTCTGTGTAAAAAAATTATCTCAAAACAAATGATTTATTTCAATTTTTTATTTGTATTCAATATTAATTTTTTTCAATTATACCATTAGATTAATATTCATTGCATCAATCTGAACTTAACATATTTCAATTTTTTATTTGTATTTAATATTAATTTGTTTTAATAATCACTTTTTTTTCTTAAAAAATTTAAAATAACTACACTTTAAAAAAAAAATTATTAATCTAACTACATTCTAAAAAAAAAAATCGCCACACAGAGGAGGCGCCACTCTGTGTGGCGCATGCGCCTAAAATATAGAGGAGGTGCCAACCAGGATGGTGCATGCTTCTGTGTAGTGTCATTCTGTATGGCGCATGCTTATGTTTATGTGTAGTGTCATCCTGTATGGCGCATGCATTTAAAGTTTAAGTGCAGTAGCCGTTCAGTGCGGCTACTCAATTGTTTTGGTTTTTTATTTGTTTTTCATTTTTTTAAAATAAATTAATAATAAATAAAAATAAAAGTATTATAACATTCATTTGAAAATACTATTACAAACACGCCTAAAAATTTTCCTTCGTGGTCTTTGATGCGAAGGTTCCGGGATAATATTCACATCGTACAATTCTTCGACCATTTCTCCCCAACTTGCGGTGCTTCCAAAGAGATTCGTGCCCATGTTGTCCAAGCTGGGTCGACTCGGTTGGGTTACTTGTGGGTGGGGTTATTGGTAGAATTGGGATAATGAACGGGGTTGAAATTGAAGCATTTGGTCTCGTGGGATTTGAAACCCATATGATGCTTGGGTGCTTTGGTGGTGAGATGTGTGTTTGTATATTGGTTGGGTGTTATGGCAGGAAGGGGAGGTGTCATATGTGTTATCATTGTTGTGGTAGGATGGGGTGGCAGCATAATGTTGGAGGTGGACGGAGTGTTGTTCTTGGGTTTGTGTTTGTGTGTGTGGCATGAAACGTTGGCGAATTTGGGTGGATGTGGAGGGGTATTGTTGTTGTGTTTGGGTGGGTTGACAATATTGTTGTGGTTGGTATTGTTGTTGGGTTTGGTATTGTTGTTGGGGTTGATATTGTTGTGGGGTTGGTTGTGGGTTTAGTTATTGGTCCCCTTGTCTCAATCCTCTCCCTGGTTGAATTAGTCTGACTCTATCCTAATTAACCAGAACTAAATAATGAACCGACATAACACAAATTATCACCAAATGTATCCACCTCTATGCAAATCACATACAACTAAGCATTCCTTTACAAAATCTCTAATCCATTCGATCATAAGATTTACTAATGTTGATTTTAACAGCAGCTCCCCTTTTATTTCCTTTCGTATTTCTCTTTTAAACATGTATTGAAAGGAATGGTAAAATATTGTTGTATTTTATTCCTCAGTCTCAGGCTGGTTTATATAGTGGGAATTCCATCAATTACAATTAATTCTCTCCTCAATGGAGAATAAAGAAAACTAAAGGAGAATAAACATAAAAATAAAACAAGGAAATAAAATATTTTGAACACCCCCTCAAGTTGGTGCAATATATCATGTCCAAATTTTCTATCAAATGCTCAAAGGTAGGTCTTACCAAACTTTTGGTTAGGATATTCATAGTTTGCTGACCTGAAGCCACAAAAGATAAACATATGATTCCAGCTTCTAACTCCTCCTTTATGAAGTGTCGATCAATCTCAATATGCTTGATTCTGTCGTGTTGAACTGGGTATAAGCTCGGGGATATCAATGGGGCGGGGGCGGGGGCGGGGAATACATTCCCACCATAATCACCGCCCTCGAATCTATTCCACATCCCCGCTTCGGATCTCCGCTACGGGGGGATTTTGTCCCCCATCCCCGTCCCCACGAATCCCCAAGATTCATGTGGAGATCCATAGACGTGATTTTTTATTTTTTATGTTTTATTTTAAACCAAATTAACAGCAAAAGCTTCAAAAACTAACCACAAGAAATTTAGAAATGATTCCTTTATGATAAATATATTGTTTTAACAATATTTAATCTATAATATTGAGTGTGATGACCACCAAAATTTCAAACTTAAGAAATTGAAATAATAATTTAGATCTCACTCTTTTACTAACAATGCATATATATATTTTTAAATTTATGTATAAGATTAGTTATATGAAATGACAAATAAACTTACATAATAATTTAAAATTATATACATAAATTAAGAACATTATGCTATTTTAGGCGAGGCGGGAGATATTTATGTCATCCTCGTCCCCGAAGTCCTTTGGGGAGACTTTGTTCCCCATTCCCGCGCGGGGGGGATTGGGGGGGGGGTCCCCGTCTTTGGGGCCCCAAACGAGGAATCCCCGCGGAGATCCCTGCTAACGGAGGCAAGTTGACATCTCTTGATGAGCTATATTAATAGCAGCTTTACTGTCAAAGTATAATTTCAATGGAAGCTTAATTTTCATCTTAAGTTCTTCTAGGACTCTAAGGATCCATAATCCTTCACAAATACCTTGGTACATAGATCTAAACTCGGCTTCTGCATTACTTCTTGCTACAACTCCTTATTTCTCGCTTCTCCATATCACAAGATTACCCCAAACATAGGTACAATATCCAAAGGTTAATATTCTATCTGTGACTGAACCTGTCCTATAAACATTGGTGAAAAGAAACTCATTTCTTTCACTAGTCTTCTTAAAAAATAAGCCTTTTCTAGGATTTCACTTCAAATATCTCAGTTAGTGTAGTAAGTCAGTTTAAGCATTCTCCTTTCAAGGAATATCTTGAGGTTGTCAATAAACTCCTCGAGTCTCTAACTCCTATTTGCTCTGATACCATATTGAAAAGAATGGTAAAATATTGTTGTATTTTATTCCTCAGCCTCTCCTTTCAAGGAATATCTTGAGGTTGTCAATAAACTCCTCGAGTCTCTAACTCCTATTTGCTCTGATACCATATTGAAAAGAATGGTAAAATGTTGTTGTATTTTATTCCTCAGCCTCAGGCTAGTCTATATAGTGGAAATTCCATAAATTACAATTAATTCTCTCTTTAATGGAGAATAAAGGAAATTAAAGGAGAATAAACAAAAATAATAAAATAGGAAAATAAAATATTTTCCAACAGCATGGATAATCTCTATGGCTACCAAAGCATTATCGAGAATACACCGACCTTCCACAAAAGGTGATTGTTCTTCAAACACGCATCTAGATAAGCACTCCTTTATTCTATTAGCTATAAGCTTTGATACCATATTATAAAACACATTACAAAGCGAAATATATCTCAAATCTTTCATATTATTAGGCTTCACACACTTTGGAACGAGACATATGTTTTTATCATTAAGAGACGATGGAAAGAATCCTCTCTCCAACCAATTAGTAACATCACCAAATATGTCATCCATACACATGTCCCAAAACTTCTAGTAGATTGTCGGATTAAAACCATCTGGCCCTGGAGACTTATCTGGATGCATGTGAATAATAACCTTATGCAACTCCTCCTTGGTAATAGATGCTAAAAACTTATCATTGTCTGCACTAGAAACCGACGGCTGGATAATAGAAAGAACTGATTCATGCATACCATCTTTTACTGCAAACAAGTTTTTGAAATAATTCTTAGCAACCTCACAAATTCCAGCTTGATCATTCAATGCCACTTGATCCTCGTTAAAAAGCATTTCAATCTTCTTGAAATTCCTTATCGTTGTTACTGACATGTGGAAAAACTTAGTATTAAGATCGTCGTCACGAAGCCAATGCATATTTGCTCTTTGTTTCTAGAAGGTTTCCTTTTGAATGAGCACACGATTATAATTCTGTTGCACCTTGAAAAACGTCGCTACTGACTCAGGATCATGACTACTACGACATGTCTCCATTTTCTCTAAGTAACCTGTTATCTCTTCTTTGGTCTTCCTCTATTTCAATCTGCTCCACCTTTCTAATTCTCCTGCATAAGAATTTATATGTTGAACAACATCATTACCATATCCCTGCATCCGCGCATTCACCACAACGTCTTCAATCCGCTCCTCCTGCAACCATTTGTTTTCAAACTTGAAGGAGTACTTATTGCAGCTTCTTTGGACCGACTCACACCGTAACAAGATTGAGCTATGATCTGAATGCGAAGCTATCGAGTTAACTAAACAAAAATCATGAAAATTAGTAATTCATTCTGAATTTGCTAAAGCTTTATTCAGTCTGTCTTCCACGACATGATCAATTCCTCTACTATTGAACCAAATAAAGAGACGACCTTCAAGTGTAATATCGGTTAACTGCTATAATTAATGTAGTTGAATATAAAAAAAATAAAATAAATCTTTATTATCGTCAAAAAAATTTGGCACCCTACAATTATTGTCAAATTTAGATTCAATTGGATTACAGAGTCCAATTTATGAAGCTGATTAAAGAAGGTCTTTATTAGTATTAGTAAACAAATCTTTTTACTATTGAAAAGAAAAAAAAATCTATTCAACAGTTAATGTAGAATCCAAAACAAGAACAAGTTTCATTAAAAAAAAAAAGGTTAACGTTAAACAAGGTTGGACAAAAAAACAAAGATTCTCTTCTCTCTCTCGTCACTCAAAATTAGACCGTTACAAAAATTAAACCTTTTTCACTTTATCAACTTCAACAATGATGAAAAGTCAAAGAATCCCAAGAACAACTTACCAGAAAAGCACTTATTCAATCAACCATTACCACAGTGTTAACAAAGAGAAAAACACACACCCAACAACCTCAAATTTCAATTTCAACATTTCATCGTCAGAATCAAAACCAATTACTAGCATGTCAAATAGAGACACCATTCTTGAACCTCTTCTTCATGTCCTTGATCCCATTTCATTGATCCGTAACCATAATTCAAATTCAGACCAACCTTGTCCTCTTAGATTCACCTCTTTAGAAGATAGCTTCATTATGGAGAGAGGACCCAATTATAATGCATATGCTGAATTCAGGGAAAAGAGGTTGCGTTTAAGGTGTTTGATGGAAGTTCAAGAAGAAAATTCGGAGATTGAAATTGAACCGGTGAAACTTGCCACCACAATAACGAAACAGGTTAGGTTTCAAGATGAAAGTTTTGAGATTGAATCACAAAAACTTGTAGCCCCAACAAGGAAAAATGCAAACTTTCAGAGTGGATTAGCTTATGGGAGAAGAGAGTCTTTTGGAAAAGAAGTCAAATTTGAGACTGGAAAACCGAAACTTGTAGCCCCAACAAGGAAAGAGGTTAAATTTCAAGGTGGAGTGGCTAGTGGGAGAAAAGGGTCTTATGCTGTTGCTCAATCTGTGCCTGATTTCTCTGCAGTATTGAGGAAAGAAAATAGGAAGCCGTCGAATTTTCTGGCTTCGGTGAAGGAGACGAAGACGCCGCCGCCGCCTTCTAAGAGTAGTTTCTATAAGGATAATAACATGACAGGATCAAGTTCAAGAGGAAGTAAGTCGGAGAGTGCACAGGAGAAGAAGAAAACGATTGGCGGCGGGGGTGTTTTGATGGGAAGGAAGAGTTATGCTAGCTTGGATGAGCTTAAGAGTTTGTCTTCTGCTACCGCCATTGCCATCAATGGTGAAGGTAGAGGAGGAAGGAACACTAGAGTTTTGAGGAAGTCAGTTTCGGTTCACAGACAGTTTTGATTGTGAGGTTCCTTAAAGTTTGAATTTTTTAAAGTTGTTTGTTGAATAAGAGATGCTGTGGTGATGATTGTTCTTCTATTTCTCTTTGTTTTTGAATATTCATTCTATTTGATTTTTTGAATTTTACTTTTGAGTGTTTTACTACTATACTATGTAAAGCTTTGATGTAAGCAAGAGTGTTGATTGTAACACAAATATTATACAAAAAATACTTAGATTTATCATTCTTACATCAGAACAAAAATTATCACACAAATTACTGTTGATATATTCTAATGAACATCTAGAGGAGTTATAATAACATGATCTTGGTAAGTTCAAAGAGTACAATGCCTAAAATCTACAAGGTCTTCAACAATTTCATCAACCAAAATTTGAAGCAAATAATTCTCAATATCAACACCAAACTCAAAAGCTTCAACATTGAAATCAGTCCATTTTCCCAATGAGTGACTCATCTCCCAATCAATTATTTTTTCAGGTTCCATTCCGGCTATAACTTCCCACTTTTTAATCTCACTCTTAACCTCTTCAACCAAAATCTCACCTTTCATGCAGAAAGGAACCTTTGTCCATGCACACCATAAACTAAATACATTGTAATAATTATGGCAGCAATTTGATTCTAGATATTCAATTACACAATCAAAGAGAAATCCCTTAAGTTGGCTTCGGTTGAAATTTCTCCGCACAGCATCGGTTGCCATGTTGTCGAGTTCATCAACAAGAATGCAAGAAATGAGAAGCTGTGGCAGATCCTCTCTTTGTCTAGTGACATTTCCAAGAACCAATTCAGCAATGAAGATGACATTTTTCATATGATTGAGCTTGCTTTTTGTCAATCTTGGCCAAAAAGAGTTTAAACTTTGCAATGTCATATGAATTCGGTTAGCGAGTTCTGTCAGTATCTTACAGCCTATGAGTTTGACATCATGCTCAAACCGTTTTGGTTGATCGTATGAACAATTTATAGAGCCGGTGTGAAAAGCCCCTGGAGTTAAGTCAAAAGATCGAAGGCATTAACAATAGGATTAAACAAATCAAAATTAGAAATCGTGTTTTCTTAATTGTGTTTACCTGAGCCTGCATTCAGAACAGATATCAATTCTTGAAGAATCAACACAGTTGATCTTCTAGGTTGATCGCCATTAGCCAACTCCTCGTTTTTCCTCGATTTCAATTCTTTCAACTTCTGTTCTAGAAAAGCACCTAAAACATCTTCTCTCAAGGGTGAATGATGTCTTTGGAAACAAGTCTTAATCACATTAGCACTTCTTGTCTCTACCTTATTGATTTTATTGTCGTTAATCTTGTCGGTTTTTTGATAACCACTTTTTCTACATTTGACGTTCGAATTGTTTGGAGAGAAAGCGTCAAAGTTTCTCCTTTTTCCTCCTTGTGTATTTGAACCAACATTTCTATGTTTCAATGTAACCAAATTGACAGAAGCTATACTTTCAGTCCTTTTTTTCCTCTCAAGATCAAAATTGCAGCTATCCAATTTGGTAGGAGACCCCGTCCGAGTTCGTCCACTTAGCCTACGATTCAAACCAACAAAGTCTTTACTTCCACTCACAGTGCTTGCAGTTGCAGCTGATGAAGCTCTCTTCATCAGCATATTACTATTTCTAGCTTCAAATCTAAAAGCCATTCTTTCACCGCTTAACATCCTTTCTCGTGTTTGAGTTTTGAATTCAAAGTCATTATCCTCTAAGCCTCCAGGCGGTTGATGAGAAGAATCACATTTTGCATGAACGTGGATTCTTCTGGAAGTAGATTCATTACAAGAATAAGCATTCTTTTTAACATCTTCATCAACAAGAGTTATGATCTTCTCTTGACTTCTGAGAAGAACTATGTCATTTTCGTGAGAAGGATTGAATGATCTTCCTTTTAGCGCCGATTCGGAAGAGAAGCCAATGAAAACATCTGAAACAGTAGGTTTGTTGATCTCAACGTCAACCAAATTACCGCAATTTTTGCAAGTATGCTCCACCAATGACTTGTCTATGCCAACATTATAACACGATCGGTTGTGTATAGCTTCCACCTGAGTTCCAACCATATCAGTGACAATGCCATTCTTAGGAGGACACTTAGAAACAGATGATATAAGAGAATATTTGGATCTGCTTGTAGCCTGGAAGCCAGGTTCCAAGATCTTAGTAGCTGCTTCTATCAACCTTGAGCTTCGAGATGCACTCTTTCCCGAAGAAACCCTCGGACTCTTCAAAGGTGAAACAAATTTAGCGTGACGGTGACTGTGATGATGATTACACTTTCTCACTTGTGACAAAACATTCTTGATTTGCAATGCCTCAGCGCCAAACCTAGTCATTGCTCTTTTTTCGTTCGCTTCCGTTTTCCTTACCTTCTGAGGCCTTGAGTCATGACTTACATTCGCAACTCCGATTTCCAAAGACTCTTCACCATCTTCACTATCAAAATATGAAGATGTCTTGGACTTATGATCTCTCTTTGAAGTTGGAATTGATTCTAGACCCATCAACCTAGCTACAATACTCGGAGCTTTCATTTCATGCTTTCGTTCTACCTCGACAACACAATTTCCTCCTTCCATGGCATTCGAGAAACCTCCATTGTTCGCATTAGCAATCTACAATTAAAACAAATATAACATAATCACAAATTCACAACAACAAACCACCTAAAACAAGGATTCGTATTCGCTGCAATCACAAATTCACGCATTAAGCTTATCAGTTGTCATTCGATCAAAACCAAACCGAATTAACTTTCTGAACCGTCTGATCTTGATCCAATTGCCAATGGTATACCGAATGCACGATTGCATATAATTTGTGACTACAACAATTCCAAATCCAAAGCTTTTCAAGTTCAACACACAGAAAACTAAATTTAGAACAAACCAACACAACTATCATCATATTCTTACCAAATGAAGCTTGGAATTAGGCATTTTCTCATCTCCTTTAAACTTGTTCATAGAATCATGTTTTGCACTAGCTGACACAGTTCACAACAAAAAACCAAACACTCTCATCAGTTTCCAAAAACCACAAGAATCTTAACAAAACCCTCATGTCAAAACTTCACATAAAAAAACTTTCATTTGACAATGTCACCTTAAAATGTTTGTGATATAGAAATAGATAAATATAGAGATAAAAATAAGTAAAAAGTTAAAAATGAAAACTTGCTTGTATGTTGTTTGGATGAAACTAACCAGGAGGAAGAAGTTTCTTGGAGAAAAATCTCTTTTTGGTGAATCTTCTATTCCAATCAAATAGTTGAAAGAAAATACCAACACAACCACCACTATGTTTTTCATTGTTCTTCTTTTCTGTTATTGCTAAACATGAAGAACCATTCACACTAACATCATCACTCATTTCTTCAACACTAACACAACACACACAAAAAATTCAACTTCACAGTTTCACTATGAAAAAAAACACAAAAACCTCATTTTCTTCAAAACTTGTCTTCCAAACATGTTCTAACTCAAAATCCAAAACCCATCATTGTTTTTTTGAGTAATGTTCTTCACTAACAAAAAGAACACATTTTTTAGTTAGAATCCAAAAGATGTGATTGTTTTCCCTCCAAAGTGAAAGAACTTTGTTCATGGAAAAATGCCAATCATAAAACGACACGTTGAATGAAGAGTCCTGCAAAACCACCTTGATGGACCAAAGAAGAAAAGGACGGTTGAGGAGAAAAACGACACAAAATAGGAGAGGAGCAGTAGAAGAGCAGAAGAACTGTAAAAGATGATAAAGCAAATTCGAATATAGTGTGCTTGTTGTTGCTATGGGAAAACAAAACTTTAAAAAAAAAATCATTATTTTATTATTCACCTAATCTAAAGAGAGAGAGGGAAAACTAAAATACTGTAATAGTCACATTTTAAAAAATGTTACTCCCTCCGTCCCACAATGAGTGACCCAGCACACCATTTCACACATATTAAGAAAAGTGTAAAAAATTAAGAGAGATAATATTGTTTTTACTATAATACCCTTATTATGTATTGGAAATGGTGAACTTTTTAATAATTAGAGGATAAAATTGGAAAAAGTGTATTGGAAATTGAAATGGGTCATTCATTTTGGGACACCATTTTATTCCAAATGGATCACTCATTGTGGGACGGAGGGAGTAGTTTGAAAAGACTACTCATTTTGATTCTAAATGCAATTTTTATAATTATTTTCTCAGTTATATAGTTTAATTAACACAGTTTATATTACTCTCAAGTTATTTTTTTATTGTTTTATCTGTTTTTTATTCAGAATGATTTTGTTTTTGTTTGTAGAAAATTAGATACAAAGATTATTATATGAGGAAGCTGTCGTTTAATATTTTTAATATAAAATACTCATCAATTACTTTTCTTTTATAAAAAATATTTATTTATTTATTTGTTGTTTTAAAGTTAAATTAATAGTAATTAGTTTTGTCAATAATATTTTTAAAAATTTTTTTTTTATTTATTATATTTTTTCTTTCATTAAATTTGTGATTTTTTTTTAATCTTTTGACTATTTATAGACTAACAGTTTGATACATAAATTAGAGTTTCATTCTTGAAATATGAGAACTAATCTACTAGTACATGTTAAAGTAGTGTCTAACTTCCGCACTAGAGTATCTTTTGTTGGTATCCCTCATGAATTCATATAATTCGAGGAACTAGAAGCATGATAATTTATTGTACCAAGACCATTAACACTTGCTCAAGATCTATGTTGTAAATTCATACAAGAACATTGACATCCACCGTGAGGCTCAATAGAAGATTCCTTGAACATTGTGGTAGTCAAAAGTCAAACTCCTCCAAAACGCTTGGAAGAAAAAGATAGCCAGAAGAATCGTAAATTCCAAAATAGTGGAATCAGTTGTGGAAATTCACCATCTCGGAGGAGTATGGACAAAGAGCAGGGTCCTACCTTATCAACACTTTTGATCAATGAGAAGAGACAAAGTAAAGGATCCAAAAGATGTGATTCCTCAACCCAACAAGCACTATAACGAGATGCCTCATAACACGATCGATATAATGAAAGCACAAATGAAGTGACTTAAGAAGAAAGTTAAGTTAATGGAGAATAACGAGAGACGCTTGAAATTTTTACACTTCAGAAAGATAGTCCTCACTCAATTCCTCTACACTAAATAGATTAATAAAGACCCATTGTTAAGAAGGTTTTGATTTCCACCAATGAAAGAATATAATGAAAGAAATGACTCATTGAAACCCTTAAACACCTTCAATGTTGTGAAATTTTCTAACATCCTCACAATGTTTAGAACTTATGCAGTTGTTATCTTGAAGGCAGTTTCATCTACTTCCAAGTGCTCAACGTTCCCCAAATTCTCTCACATGATTAAAATTGGATACACAGTAAAAGAAACAACACCTACAACGTGAACCCATTCACTAGTTTATGCATTCACATACATAGGCAGTCATGCAAAGACTCTTCGAGTTGCAAGCTTTGAAAATTTTTTCTTAATTTTTTGAGCCCAAAAAGTTTGTTGATATATTGAATGAGAGTATTGAAATCACATCCGCTCTACATAATTCTTGTAAGTTATTAGTGCTTCCACTTTTAAAATTGTTAGAAACTTCTTCGTCATTTTCATATTTCACTAGTTTCGAACTCCCGCTTTGGTTATAGTGCCAATGAATTTTCTAGTTGCATTATGATAAGTTATCTTGTTAGCACTTCCCTATTTATGTATACCTCTTTTCAAGCACAATGTGTCCTTTGAAGTTGGGGTTCGAGATTTATTTCAATTTAGGAGTATATAAACAAAAGGCACCAAATTCATTGAAAAAGGTTGATTAGGTAGTTGCATGTTAGGATTCATCAACCATAAATTAATCATTTTCAACTAATGAACTAGATGATCTTCTAGAAATCAAGCTATATCCTTTTGGGGATTGTTTGTTAATAGATTTATTTATTTAAGTAGTGATTATTGTTGAAATAACTTACGATTGTTTAATTTTCGAATATGTAATAAAATGTAGTAAAAAAGAGAAATATGTAAAAACAAGATTATTGTTTATAAGTTATAACTAGTAATAATGTAAGATATACATCATTCTCAATCATTGAACGGTAAAATTATTATCATTATTTGTGTGTGGATTGTAATCTATTTCGAATAGATATTTGAATAGAACACGTGATCTTTAACTATTCTTAACTATCTAAATAATTTCTTCTGCAAACTTCTTTTTAATAGCATGCAATAATATTTCTTTTAAATTTATAACTCTCTTCAGTGGGATAAGCGCAAGATATTCGACTTTTGATAAGATATCACTTTGAAAGATATTTAAATTTTTTGAATGAATAGTTAATTTTATCAACTTTGAAAAAGTCTTACTTCAATTTTAAAATTACAAAATTTATGTATAACATGAAGAAAAAAAACCGTGCATTCAATTATTTGAATTTTCTTATAATTTTAAGATACAAATTCTTTAATTTTGTATTCTTTAACAAATAGCTTCCTACTACAAGTTAATAGTACTAAGATTTTTATTTTAAAACATAAGCATACTAATATGAATATTTTTTATGATGAAAATGAAGTAATACAGAATCTAGCATTATACTAGATCCTAAATGGAAGTGCTGGACATAGGAGAAGCATATGGAAAAAGAACACAAGAGTAGAGTAGAGTAGACTGCATGAATTGTACTTTGAGAAACTCAAGAAGAAGCCAAATTGTAGCTCGAGGAACTTTTTACTCTACATGCTATATTGCCAGTTAATTTTTCTAAAGCTCGTGCGACTGAAAAAGCGCGTGGAGCTCATTCATTTGTCACGTCATGTGAGGTACTCACGCGCAGCATCTTAGGACTCATTACTCAATCACCTCACTCTCGCTCTTTGCTATGGGATGGTAACGAGACATGTCCGTTCCATTTAAACACATCTTATAAAAGCTCGTGAAAAAATAAGTAGAGCAGACATATTTAAAAGTGTAGGTCTAAAATCTTATTCTACCTTAAAAAAAAAAGTAAAAGCGGGGCAGATAATGCCCGGGAACATTGAATTTTTTAAACTTAAAAATAATAAAGTATAAAAAACATTAAATAAAAGTTCGATAAATACACATGCGAAACAAGTCAACATTAAATAAAAATGTATTTCCGGAAATATTCATTCCCTTTATAAAATTCATAATGAGAAATCAAGACCGAACCAACTTAATTTAATAAAAAAATTGCTGAACTTAGTTTTAAATGATAAGATGAAAAAATCAAATTTATTAATTAAATGGACTAAACTTGAATTTTATATAATATCTTTTTTTTTTCTATCTACAATTTTTTTTATAATTATTGATTATTTTATAATTAAGTAAATTTTTTTAAATTAAGGAAATTTTTTTAAATTTCGCATGTGTATCTAAATATATTTTATATTGTATCAAATATTTTTTCTTGTCTCACAGGTTATTATTTATATAATGTCTATTTTATTTTAATAAATAATTTGTCTTAATTTAAAAAACAAAATTCTTGTTTCAAAATATCAAAATTCCTTTTTTTTCTTCTTATTTTCAAAAGTCTTTATTTTCTTTTTGCATGATTATTTATTGCAATTGAATGCATATAATTATTTTTCATTTTACAATTAAGTGATTCATTACAAATTTATATTTATATATAAGTACATTTTATATCGTATCAAATAAACTTTCAATTTTATGAGTCACTATCAACACAATACATATTTTATTTTATTCAACAACTATCTTATTTATAAAAAAAACATTATTTTCAAATATTAAACATTCACTTTTCTTTCATTTCACAAGTCCCTTTTTCTCTTTATATTTTAATACAATTGATTTTATCTAATTATTGCTCATTTTAAAATTAATAGCTAATTTCAAATTTCGATACGTATCTAAATACAATTTATATCGTATTAAATAAATTTACTTGTGCGGCCACATTGGTATCTGGCTAGTTGAAATAACAGAAGAAAAAAAATTTGGTGTAAACATTTGAGAAAACTTCTCGAGGTTTGATTTCATCGACATATCCTCATATATTATCATTGATCAGTAATATGTAATTCTAATACTGAGAAGATGACCATAGATGCAAAAGAGCGCAACAACCAAAGATTTAAATCCTCCAATCAATGTCGGAACCACTTCCCACAACATATTTGTGATAAATCGACCTTTAACCTTCTTAAAGACGAACAGAGAATTACACACCATTGAACACAAGATGATAACATATACGGTGAGAATTTTTCCACACCAAGACTATCCTATAACCTCTGACTCTTGAGAGGAGGTCATGTGGAATCATCCCAATAAGTGGTGCAAATATCATGTGGATAATGGTTATCATAGAAATGACTACCATCAACTGAAAAAGAGATAGAGTGCATTATCCAAGAGGATCACTTGAGAAGATATGTCTAGAGCATCTCATATAATTTTGGATGAAGATCAATCCCATGTTGGCGATATCAGCCCAAAAGCCCCCTATTGAGTAGAGAAAATGAGCCATAATAAAGGAAATAAGACCAACCAACTCTAAGTACACTCAACAACATCGCCGGAGATTTTATCGGAGGAGGCGAGTGAAACTCCTCTAAAAGAAGGTATGTTCGCCATGTTGTGCCCGATTTCACTTCCTCAAATTGTGAGGCAGCTTAAATCCTACCCTATAAGGATGACCTCATGGTCATAAGCATGTAATCGTTCGATTGAATGTCAAGTGATTTCTCGCAGATCCCAATAGCTCGATCGACATCTTATACTATGATGCCTTTGAAAGGTTACTACTATATATAAGGTGCTTATTGATGTTCAAAGGTTCTTAATGATTTTATTGGGAGAACAAGTTCAAGTTTAAGGCCAAATTTCCATCAGAATCCTTTTTGGATTGTGCGAGAATGTTGAACCGATAAAAGTCAGGAACCTTGCTGTATACATTCCCTTATCATACAACATCATTCGCCAAGTCTTCCTCAAGCATCCTACAAGTTGCCTTATCGATACTCTATCTAACTATGAAGTACCACTAGAATATTGGGAAGATAAGTATCATGAAGGGAGACAAATCTTTTGATAATCATAAATGATGACCCTTTATAGGTCGAGTAATTGTCATTAGCATATATTCCTCATTAATGCAGCAGATCTCAGGGGCTCTAATAGTAGGCATGCATGCCAATGGACGATCTAAATTAATTGATTATTCCCATGCCATTTTCAATTGTTTCCAGCATTAATTACACACTTAAGTCTTGGAGTTCAACCCTTTAATCTGAAAAACCAATTGTCTGTACCATTTTGGATGGCCATTGTCAAATTCAATTACAACCATATATACAACATCATAATAGTGTATATTATCACCCTGAATTGCTTCACCCTTAGAAGCCTTACGTTTGAGGGACTATGGTCTGTCATGTCTCTCGATTTATCATTTTTCCCTTACATCCTTCATGCTTGAGGGACTTTGGACCGTCATGTTTCTCATTTAACCGCCTCTCCTTTACAGGCCTCTTGCTTGAGGTCCTAGACCGTTATGTCACTATTAGAGCTCAATAAGTACCAAGATTTTTGGTGCATGAACTCTCAACTTGTAAGCAACGTATAAAGTACTAAAAATAAGTAGGGTGAGGTCATGTGAAAAACACATGAGAGATTTTCCATGTCCCATCACTTCATAGGGGGTGACGTGATAAGACATGTTCTAAGTAAACTAACATAACTTTCTTAGTCATAACTGAATAATCCCAAGTCCCACTAATTGGTTAACTCCATCTCCTAAATGAAAGAGATTACTCATTCACTATCCCTCTACTAGATCAAGGTCGAATCGCATATGATGGAACCTATAGGCGAAGGAACTAATCTTCCTAGAGAAGGACCCGTTATTAATACCTAACTCAATAAATAAGCCAGACAATCGTTTTTTAAATATTATAGTCATAAAACTTCATGTGTATCTTAACGCAAGCAGCGTAACTTCTATTATACTCATTGCAAATATATAATATAATTTTTAAATCAATCTTCACATATATCAAATTTAAAACTAATCTCAGTTGCATTTTGAATTGAAAATAAAAATAATATTTATTATTATATAAATCCAAATCTAAAGTACTAAGGGTTAGGTTTTGCATACACAATGTGATGAACTACATTTTGAATCCCAACTTTCCATAAGAGATTAGAATCTTACAATGTGACTAAATAAAGTTTGAACCCCAACTAAAAGAGATAGTGTTTCCGTCACTGTTGAGATTATTTGCGGTTGAAGGAACTTATAAAAAAACAAAAAATAATAGTTATAAACTAATTACTTATAACAAACAATTTTAGTCAGATATTTTTCTAAAATATTTATCCTTAACAAGCCATACATTTTTCAAATTTAAATCCACAGTATAATAAATAATAAATGGACTCTCAAAACTAACTATATCATTTTTATTTGGTTTTTTTCTTTACAAGTATGTTCTCAATATTTGTTTCGAATTTGAAGAAAAATTTATATACATTTTTTAATTACAAAATATGAGGACTGTTGAGGTATTGGAGGCACTATTATCCACCCCAAATTTGTCCGCGCCTCTGAACCGGCCCATTGAATTTATTATATATTTTATTATTTAATTTTGATGATTTAGAATATTAAACACATGGTTAATACTTTGATATTTTTATTTGTACTTTATTATTTAAAATATATGTATATAATTTTTTGAGATTATTTTATTTATTATTTATAATATAATTTCATTTAAAAAATAAATATTTCTAATAAAAATAATAATTTTACTACATAAATGGTAGCAGTGCACAGATATTAGAACCTAACCCTAATCTATTTTGAACAAGTTTAAATTTTAATTTTTCATCTCAATTGGAGATCACGATAAAAAAGGGAATTCAAATTTGAGTACGAGGAGAGGAGGTAAAAAGCGTCCGTGAAATGATACTTAAATTATACATCATGAATATTAATTGATGTTTTTTTTTTTTATACAATGGAGGGCCTAGGCCCAAAAAAGAAAAGCAACTACACAGGCTCTAAAGAAACACCACTAATCCCTATCGAATCTGCCATCATTTGGGACGAAAGAACCTCCGGAGGAAAACTATGGATAAAATCACACTTATCCATACAAGCTTTATTAGCTAAGATGTCTGCACACATATTTGTGGATCTGTGCGCATAAGAAAAGATGACCATCTCATGTAACGAGATTCTCTCCTTGATCTGTCGCAAGAGAGATATGCAATCTAACTCTCCCGTAACACCCTCTTCAATTGCCTTAACAACATCCTTAGAGTCAACATTCACTTCTACCTTAGATAATCCCAAGGATGATGGGAGCTTCAACCCTTCAACCACACCCCAGAATTCAGCATGCAGCGCTGAACACTTCCCCATATTAACTGATGTTTTGATACACTTAAATAACATACATATTACTCCAAGATGAATTAATTTAAAAATTATATTAGACATAAAAGAAATATATACAACAAAACACATAGAAGAAACACGGTTAGACAAATATGTCATTGTCTATCTTTCTACTGAACATGTATTGAATATTTACTTGTTTTTTTACAGACAAATATGTTTTTTTTCCTTCTATAAATCAGTAATCTTAAAGCTTTTGCAAAAAAATAGTACTAATTTTAAAGCTTACAATGAACAACATCAACTCAAAATTAGTTAGTGTCACGATATGACGATTAACTAGTTAAGCTTGATTTATAAAATAATCAAACTTGAGCTATGTATAATTCAATTGGTTCATGAATTAACCAACTTTCTGAATCACATCATTTGAAACTGAAACTTCACTTCTTATCTCAGATGATTTAGAAAACAACATTCGATACATAGGCGCTCCACGCTCTAAAACGTGTTTTTCCCAATCTGACTTAACTCCAAACGGGTTTTCATCAAGCCAATCACTTTGGCCATGCTCCATAACAAGCTTATTCTTGCTATATCTCGAAAACTGTTCTTTCATTCTCATTGCTACTTCTTCTACATCAGATTGCAAAAAGACCTGATCAATGAATACAAGTTGGAGTAAGTCATCGCTCGACACAACAAGTATCACTAAACACAGAGCAACACAAAAATATAATACTGAAAATCAGTGTTGTCAATCGTGAATCACAGAAAATGTTGTATAGTGCTATAGCGACGTTATAACCACTATTTGATAGCAAGTTAATCAGTTCCACTGTGATAGAAGAGACAGGACAGGACTATACACTGCAAGAGTATGGAAATACAGATGAAGAACTTGTTCGAAGTCTAATTACCTTTCCACCATATGCTAGAAGATCGACTATTGCTTCGATTAAAGATCTTTGCAGCATTCTCCATCTATGCTCAGGTTTATTGAAATCAGGGTTTGGACACTGCAAACATAAAAGAGAACGGTATCAATGGCATAACTAATGACATAGAAGAGAACGGAAAAAGTTATGAGTTTTAAGTACCTGTATTGATACAAGAACTAACTCTCCTGGGTAAGAAGAAACAATTGAACGAAATGTCGATGTTGCATTAGTAGCAATGAAGTGCCTAAAAATAGAATAGATAAATAAATCAGGAAAGCAAAGCTTAGAAAGTTTAACAAACTGTTGAAAGCAACAACATTACCCATTCTTTATGCCAAACTGTTGAATAGAATCAAGACAGCGCAAAACAAGCTGCAAAATATATTAATGGTTAAAGCAAAAAAACAATATAAGCAACAAGAATAGCAAAAAAGGTAGGTGATGAAGTAAGTATGGAACCTTTTCATTCATTTCCAAACCGAGAAAGTTCAAATCTTTCCTCTTTCTAGCCATTTCAAAAAGAAAAAGTCCATTGCCTGTCATTTTGAGATCAAATGTTAGTGTCTGAGAATTAAAAGATATGCACATAATAAACATTCTTACGTATAATAAAAACTAAAGTACCGCATCCAATATCAACCACAAGAGATTGAGTCGGGTCAGCGTAAACGTTGTTCCACTTGATTTCAAAAGGGTATGCCTGCAAAATGTGAATACCATAAGACTGAAGCAGAATGTTTCATACTTCTGTGACAGCACATTCGATTGCTTAGAGTAGAGGATTAAATATAAACATACTCTATCAACAGCCATAACACCGGGGAGTTTTCTTCCTTTGAGAAATTCCCATACTACTGAAGCATTCTCAACCATGTTTATAGATGATAGTGAACTTGTTTCTTGTGTCACAAGATTGCACGCGGTAGTCCCAACAACAGTTGTTTCACAGTTTTCTTTGCTTAGTTGATCAAGAATTTTCGCCAATTTAGATCCTCCATTTGCGTGTTCAGTTCCATCAGCAAATTTCACTGGACCAATCCAAAGTATTTTCTGTAATTGAAGCAAAAACCACTATCTAAAAATGAAAATATTACTACCAATTGTAAGTATCAATATTGTCAACTGCGGATATTGGAAAATAGTGCATTTTTCAAATTCTACGACGCTATAGTCATTGTTTTACAACACTTTGTACTAAACATCATGCCGCACGGGGTTCGAAATCGCACAACTCATAAGTAAATTACTATTTTACCTTACAATCTGTAAGAAAGGAACCGATTTCATCCAATGTTATAGGTCCAAGGTCAATAGGCACCCAACCTAGATCAAAGTTTAATATGGATCAAATTTATTTGCTGAATAAGACAATGAATTTATCAATTTGAAAAGTATCTCACCATCCAAAATTCCAAGAGAAGGAAAAACATGCGATTGCTTTGGATCATATTTATTCCTGCACCAAAAATCCTTTGGATACAATATCTTCACATTGTTATCGCGAGCAAGTTTCAATATATCTAGAGCTTCCTTTAATGCTTTATGATCGACAAAATCAATGGGAACTTGTACTCCTAATGCGTGCATTATTTGAAATGACATCATTCCAACAAAAACAAAACCTTGGCATCTGGAGGCTAAAAACCGAAAGGAAGCTGCTTTCTCAGCAAGATTACCCCCTCCAATCTGAATTTATGAGAAACAAACGGTGAATAACTTTATCGATACGAGAACTAGAGTCTGTCTTGAAGAGTTATTTCTTGCTATGAAATAGAAGAGGCATACAATTGCTACATACGGTTTCTTGTTGGTTTCTGCCAAGTTTTTCACGAGACGAAGATTCTCCTCAAAATGAAAACCAGCTAAACAAGCATAGCAGAAACGAGTAACACCAACGGTTGATGCTAGAACTTTATGAGAGTTCGAGAAGGAGTCGTTGACAAAGATATCAACTCCTGTCAATAATACTCTAGAAAACTTCAAACAATTAGCAACTTCGTCTTTGATATTATAAAGATTCTCAATAAGATAGACATTCTCTTTCTGGAGGTCTTTAATCTCTGATAGCTTGTTACAAAAAATGCCTTGCAGTGGAACAACTTGTATTTGGAGAATTCCTGATAAGAAATCTACAGCATAGAGATAATCATTTCTCTAGTATGGAAGTTCAATAAACCACAATTGCTATAACCATTTCGTTCCCATGATAGCGAAACTTCAAGTGGAAAATAAACACAAGGATTGCAAGAAAGGCTTTAAGAAAGTACCTGCAACTGATTCAGAGTGAAATTCTGAAGTATTTGTTTTCCAATCACTTACTAGAATGACTTTTGCTTCAGCTTCATGTAAGTATTTAATTGTAAACAGTGCATTAAAATCTGATTGATTCTTCTGGTTATGATCTTGCTTGAGCAATATGTTAGAATCAAATCTAACCATGACGACTTTTCCGAAAAGCTCCTCTCTAGGAAATTCTCTAAGAGTTTGTATATGAGGAATACCATTCAACTCTCCTCCACTATTAATGTAAACCTAACAACAGTAAAACCATAATACTTAGAGCCACAGCAAAATTACACGGTTAATAACACATCATTTCGTTAAGAATACCGCAACCATGATCAGCCGACAACAATAGTCGTTGAACATCAATTTAGGACACCTAAGTTCAACAACATTTTAAACGGTTAGCACGATTTACACACGTGGTTAATATAGTTTAAGTACAAGGTATGTTCGCTTGCGATTTGTCCAGAATTCATGCCTAAGTCCAGAGGGTTTGCATACAAGCGTGTGTGCTAGAGACACATAAAGTTAAGAAATTGAAAGTTAGAGAATCCATTTCCAAATAACCTATAAAGTGTATTATTACCTTATGGTTGAATGAGTTGATAACATGACCTGTTAACTCTCCATTACCTGTCAATGAAAACATCAATTAAAACACAGAAATAAAGAACATATGGAGAATAAAAAAAAATACCATAAGTAAATAAAATAACCTTGAATAGCACAAAGGGCACCATTATATTTCTGAAATTTGGCAAGTTTTGGAAGATAAGAACATGCTTTATGTTTAAGCAACTTGGTGGAGTCATAGAAACATGAAATGTTTAAGAAAACTGGTTGATGGCGTATATTCATAAAGTGAGCCATGAAATTTACAAGATTGGAACTGCAAATAGTGAGAAACAAAGCAAAACCGTGTTGTTGGTTGAAACGAGACTTCAATGTTGTTGAGGTTGTTGTAGGTTATTCTGTATGGAAGATATAGTTAGAAGCAGCATTGAAGTATGATGAAGGAAGAAGAAGAAGCAAGAGATATGTAGGAAGTGAAATTCACCTTGTTAGAACTTGACACTTGGAACCAATCGTTAGTTGGTCCAGTGGTGATTGGCGCTGGACTTGGTAGGGAGAACCACGGTTCGATCCCCCGCAACTGCGATCGGGAGGGGGATGGAACCACTTGATGCCAGAACTCGCCCCCGAACCGGACTAAACCGGTGCTATAAAGCAAAAAAAAAAAAAAAGAACTTGACACTTGGAACTTGTCTCTTGTTCGTTGTTTCACTTCACAGAACAAAGTGGAGAAAAATAGAAGATAAAACGACGCCTCAAGTATGTCGTTTTCATTTTTAATCATATAAAAAATGGTTATGGATATAACCGGTTTCTTAAAAAAAAACACTTATATGAATAGGTTATAATATCCGGTTGTGATAAATTGTTATAAATTGGTTATGAAACTAGCCATATATCTGAGTTTAATACGATATAAAATATAATTAAATTTATATATTTAAAATTAAAACTAGCTATATATTTTAAAATAAAAAATTATTAAATAAATTTAACAGAATTAAAATACAAAGAGAAAAAAAAGTGACTTGTGAGATGGAGAAAAAAATTTAATATTTGAAAAGAAGAATTTTATTTTTTAAATTAAAATAATTAGTAATTAAAATAAAATATGTATCGTACCAATTATGATCCGTGGAATAGAAAATTTATTTGATACAACATAAAATATATTTATATATAAATGTAAATTTGAAATGAGCTAATTAATTGTGAAATAAGAAATAATTACATAAACTCAATTGTATTAAATAATCATAAAAAAACTCATGAGATGAAGAAAGACAAATTAACATGATATTTTGAAATAACGATTTAGTCTTTCAAATCAAGAGAAATTGTTGACTAAAATAAAATAGACAGTATGCTGATAATGACCTTTGAAATAAAAAAGAATATTTGATGTGATATAAAATGTATTTAGATACAAATGCAAAATTTAAAATGATTTACTTAATTGCAAAATAAATAATAATCATATAAATTAAATTGTATTAAATAATCATACAAAAAGAAGAAGAAAAAAGAATCGTGAGATGGAGAAAGAAAAAAAATTAATATTTAAAAATAAGAATTTTGTCTCTCAAATTAAGAGAATGATTTATTAAAATAAAATAGATATTGAGTTTATAGTGACCCGTGAAATAATAAAATTTTATTTTATTAAAATTAAAAAAAATATATTATTAGTATTTTTAGTGTTAATAAATAAAAAAATTAAAATAAAAGTGAGAAAATGTAGGAAAAAGAAATGTGAGAAAAATTTAAAATTTTAATCAAGAGATAAAATGTGTGTATGTAATATTTAATTCTGATTTAATTGGTGAGAGTTGAAAAATGAATATCACGTGTCATGTTTTAACAGGAGATGAGAATGAAAAAGAGTAAACATTACTTGATTACTTAAATGTCATTTTCTTAGTGTATATAATTTGTGGTGAAAGGGCAATTTTGGGAGTTAATGAATTGATTTTTAATATATAGTAGTAGGTTTCTTTTCCCACCCTTATGACGTGGCTCACACATTTGAAAATCCGAAACTGCCCTCAATTATTTTTGGAGATACATCTCTGGACGCATCATATATCACCTTATCATTCGTAAATTAAACAGACATTCAATTTTTGCCACAAAATTAATTCAAATGTCCATCTCCGAAAACATTCCTGAGTGCATTTTTTAGTTATTTTAACGTGGCGATCCTATTTTTGCCAAAAACTAATTTGGAGATGCATCTCCGAAAATATTCTGGAGTCCCTTTTTAACTTTTAAACGCAGCCACCTAATTTTTGCTAAAAATTAATTCGAAGATGCATCTCCGAATACCTCCATACAATTTTCACTCACCCATATCAGCTTATTTTGAAAATGATGCGTCCGGAGATGCTTCTCAGAAAACTGAGGGCATTTTAGCCTTTTTGCCAAGGATTTGAGAGAACCTATAAGGGTGAGAAAAGAAATTTCCAAAATAATTAGTGTCACTTTTCCGATCTAAGGTGGTATGTTTTGATTGGTGGTATGAGATAAAATGAAATGAAATGAAGTGGTAATTAATGAGATTTTATTGTTTGAATTTGTAAAGAATGAATGAAATGGAATGGAACATGATGGATTCTATTTCATTTCATTTCATTGCATTCAATTCTTCATTTTTTGGTTCCATCTAATTTAGGATGCACGTGATGGAATGAAACATTTTAATAAAATAATCATTCTGCTCTGCTCCATTCCTCTCTGATATGTTTCATTAGGCTATACTCCATTATGTTCCATCAATCCAAACATAGCTTAAGTGGTAAAGAATCACTATAGAAAATTCAAAAAATGCCCCTTAAATCCATAAATGTATTTTCAGACGCACTCCATATACATCACATCTCTTATTAAGTGAGTCACATTCATACTTTACCAACACTGATACAAAAATATACTTACAAAGTAAACCCGAAAGAATAATTCCCGAAGAACTTGAAATAAAAAAATTTGATGTTTCTGTTTGTGTGTGACCGTACTCTTTAGTATACCCCAACATATCCTTCTATATATGAAAAATACAAAAAAAAAATTAAATAGATCATCACTGTCAAAATCAAAACGTTTGGTGAATTATCTTATCAAAGTAAAAAGGGATTACTTTTGGCACTCTTAGTAGTGCTCACGCACTCTAGTGAAAATCCAACAATGCTTTAAAATTTGGAACCTAACTTTCAAATGCATCAAAAATCAGCCAAAACATATATAAATATATCTGGAGGTTAAGTTCCGTATTTTGTTACAAAAGTTAAATTTCGGAATTCTCCCTATCACCCCACACCAGGAACAATTGTAGAAATGATAAGAATAACATAAATTAACATAATTATTTATTATGGCATACATAAAATATGTAACATTACATAAATTTTCAATAACATAAATCTAATTTTACATTACATCATCAAGAGAAGGTTAAGGATGTTTCAACATCTTTATAATATCTTTGGTTGATCTCGCAACCGTCAAATTTAACTTGATTAGTTATTGTATTTCTAAAATTTCTAACCTGATCGGTCCAAGTACAAACAATCATCTCAGTCACATGGTTTAGAATTGTACTTTCAACACATTTCAAGAAATCCAGATATTTCTCACATTCCCTCTTGAAATGTATTACAGATTAAACATATATTATAATATTCCATGCATCCATTATGCTTTCCGATATCACATTAACTTTAACCATTTTCTCATATTCATTATTGATTTGTTTGGCCCTTACCGGGTGCTTAAGTCTAATTCTCACATTTTTTGTTATGTGATACCTACAAATTAATGCATACGATGTAGGGAACACCTTTGTAATTAACTTTATCGGTGTAGTATCGCGTGTAATAACAAGATTTGGTTCTGCAATATATCTCTAGGTTTTGATGATAACAATGGAGTATTTGTGAAAGAACTATTTTATGTTCTGATGTTTGTTTTTGTGCAAGACTATGTTTATTGAAGTTATAAGATCAAACAAAAATTATCAAGATGTGTGTTGAAGATCTTATGCGAGTTACTATGTGTAACACAAGTTGCAAGCATATTGAAGAAACGAGTATGCTTTTGTATCTAATCACAAGCAAAAAAATCCAAGGACGTCTGATATTGTTGCTGCAATGCTCCTACGGATTCCGTTTTGAGAGTGGTTCTGACTCTGAAGCAAGCAAAGATTTTGAAGATTATATCTTTAGAAGAATCAAGTGCAAAAAGACTCCGAAGACTTAAGGGTCTTAAAGATTGAATCTCTGAAGACTGAAGGTTCTGAAGACCAAGTGCTAAAAGGTTTTGAAGATAATGTTATGAGTGAACAAGGTTCTAAAGACTCTTAAGACTTGAAGTTCTGAAGATTAAAGTTTCAAAGATAAGTGCTGAAGTTTCGAAGACAAGGTTCTGAGCGAAAAAGTTCTGAAAAACTGAAGACTTAATCATGTGAAGCATAAAGCATAACGACTATACTCATGCTTCAAACATATACCATCAAAAGCCTCTTAAGTTCAGAAGACAGATGTTACCGTTAGCAATGATAAGTACACAGTACGAAAAAGGTTTATCCCACTACTTCTCCACTAGCTTGAATTATGGAAAAGGAAATATGTGACAATACTACTCTCAATCATTGTGTAACGACTCTTTTTCAATAGCCAGCTATCCTTCAACGACTCTAATTTTCGTGGCTATAAGGAAAGGATCATATGCTTAAGGTTGTTGTTGGCGTTCAATGTTAAAATGAAAGTTGCCACTGTTAGAACATAACATAACCATTAACTAGTATAACAACAACAAGAACGACTGCTGATCAAATGGCTCTTTAATCATGTTGTTGATTATGAAGATGATCATGAAAGTTTCAATTACAAATTCATAAAATGAATGTTGTGCTATGTAGTGATCATTGAATTAAATAGAGTAAGGGCTGCTGTCCAGAATACTCTAAGGTGAATCAAGATGAGGAAGTTTTTCTCTTTGCTATATCAAGATCAACAAAGCGTCCAGAAGCTTATGAAGAAGAAGACGTAAGAAATTCAAGTGCTTTGGGCTGTTGTCTGCGAAGAAGCTTCTTGAAGAAAAAAAGACCATGCATTGAAACACAATGTAATATTCTTAGAGTGTATTAGGATCTTCTAATATAATTAATTTAGTTTACACATGCTTGTGTAGAAGCATTATATGCTAAACAAACCTTGTAAAAACAAATAGTTATTTGTTCTTTCTATAGGACCAGTTGATCAGAAGCTTTAGCATTATATGTATACTTAGTATAAATGACTTAAAATATAGGGAAATCTAACAAGTGCCCCAGGGGCACTCTTTAATAGCTTTAAAAAGTAAGTTTTTCTTGGATATATGCGTAATTAATGCATCGAAAATTGAAATGGTGAACTTTTGAAAGAATATTTTCTTTATTTAGAATGCTTAAAGAGTGCCCCTGAGACACTCGTTAGCATGACCCTAAAATATATTATTTTTAAAAATGTCAAAAGTGATGTACATTCACCCTTTCATCAATATAGAGATATACTTTCAAAATAATTTTCAATAAAATGACGTGGATCGCTGAATTACAAATGAAGGTGATGGGTTTTTGATATGTAAAGAAATATATTTTTAATTTTGAGAAAAACAATTTTAGTTTTTACAAAGGTGGTGGTGGTGGGAAGAGCAGCCCTTGAACTTATAATAACTACACTTTTATAATAAAAAAACCTACAATATTTCACTTGTTGAACTTTTTTTTATAATATTTGACTATGAATATGTTATGCAGTATGTATACTTTATCTTCCCTTTCTTTGACAATTGACTACGTAACATTCAAACATGGGTAACTTTGACCATTGACTTTGACTTTATATATATATATATATATATATATATATATATATATATATATATATATATATATATATATATATATATATATATATATATATATATATATATATATATATATATATATATATAAACAATAGTTGATTCCATTTCTTCAGAGTATGAGTATGTATTGATTCATTTAAATACAGAAATATATCCCACTATACATTTTTGCATTGCCTTGGTTCGGTTGGACATATCAATTTCAACTTCTTTTTTTTTCACGGGATCAAAACTGCATTATAGGAATAGTGGAAAAACCATTTCACATGTGCATTTTGAAATAACAAGGGCCATCAATCATATCATATAATAAATAATTATGAACCACCCTAACCAAATGGGGTAGGAGAGAAGTAACATGTGCATCTATACTTTAATTTAAACCTCTTGTTCATACATAATAGAAGAAAAACATACACACAAAGTACAAATGATAAAAAGAGAAAAAATCAGAAAAATTAATGTAATTACAATTTGTGTGAACAACAGGAAGAGGAAAAAGAAAACAATAACAAATGACAACCATGAAAGCAACATTAACCTGTCATTCTGTGTCCCCTAAATCATGTGCTTGAAATACATCATTATTTGTCCCTTCCATTCACAACCATCTTTTTCTTATCACTTTGTCTTCTTGATACAAACATTTAACCTTTCAAAACTTTAACTTATACAAGCTACACCTAATTTTTCTTATCATAAACCAAACCATGGAAACATAACAAAAAAATTGAAACGACCCATTTGTAAATTAATACAATTTTAAATTCGAAAACAACTATTCTTTCGACAAATTAGTAAAATTATTGTGATGAATCTAATAGAAGATTTACGATGTAGAATTGCAGACTAAAATATATATTACAGTTGATGTGATCGAATGACCTAATCACCCGTGTCAACTGACTAAAATTCACATCTCAATTGATGTGATCGGAAGACCTAATTATCTGTGTCAATTGACTAAAATTGATATCACGATTAATCGGAAGACCTAATTATATATAATCTGACTAAAACTTATATTGGTGTGATCAGAAGACCTAATTATTTTTGGAGCATGTAATTTGTTGTTTCTTCTTATTTCTAACTTTCGAAAAAATTGAACCAAAACCAAAAAGACTTGAACAAGGAACATTCAAAAGAGGATTAACCCTAACACTATTATTACCATAAGCTCCACCATGGCATCTCTTAACTTGAGCCTTTTGATGATTGCTTGAACCAAAAGAATAAGAGGATCTTGAAGTTGAAGAACTTTTCTTTGAAGAACCAGTTGAATGGCTTCTAGAAATAAGTGGCAAAGGACATAAACTTCTACCATATCCACTTCCACAACTACTACTTCTCTTAAATCCCCAAAATGACTTATTTGAACCATGCTTCTCATCCACTTCATCATTGTTCAAATCTTTCACATCCTTTGTGATCATTTTGTTTGAGCTTTTGCTTCCATTTGCATAGAGTGGTGGTAAGGCATAATGTTGAGGTTTTGTTGGTTGAATTGTTGCTTGCTTCAAAGGAACATTTTTTGTCTTCTTCTTGATTTGAGTAGGAAGAATGATACCATGAGAAAAAAGCTCATCAGCTGAAGATGATTCATGTTCTGAATTTTCATTGACACCAAAATCAAAATCAATGCTTGAATTTGAATTAGATGAATTTGATCTTAAAGGGTGTTTTTCAATTGGTATTGGACCTTTTTGAGAGAAATCATGTGAGAATGAAATTCTTGGACTCATTGAAACAATATTACAATTTTCTGAACAAATTTCAACAACCATTTCATAAAACTAAAAAAGAAAAAAGAGATAACAAAATAAAGTAAAAATCACACTCAAGATTATAAAATGGAAAAATTGTAAAAAAAAAAGTGATTTTTTTAATGAGAATTTGAATAGAACAATAGAAGGCTTAAAAGGGTCGCCAAAACTATAAAAGTTAGTAAAAAAAAAAAGTGAGTCAAAGAAATAATAACTAATAAGATGAAAAGAAAATTGAACTGGGAAGATATGAATTGTGAAATTAAATCAAAGTTTGGAACTTGTTTGTTCAAAGTTGGAAGAAATATATTATACTGAGAAACCAAAGTTTGAGATTTTGGAAATGAAAATAGTGAATGGTTTTGGAAAAGTTTCAAAGAGGTTGGTAGTGAGAAAAAGTGTTTGAATTGTGAAGAATGGTTCAACAACTAAACCAGTAAATAAGAAAATCAAATTGACTACGAAGACGAGAATATTAATATAAAATCAAATAAACTATGGTAAGAAATATAAAAATCAGGCCACTTTCCAAGAATAAAATATGAAATTCTTTTAAACTTATTTGACTTATTTTTTTTGACTGAAAGTAAACTCATTTGACTAAGGATAAATATATGGGCGTGTTTGAATATGTTGTATTGGTTGGTTATTTGTTGTGTTATATACACGAACGAAGGATATTTTTATTCCAAGAGTAAGTTATCAAGACTTACTCCTCATCATGACCATTGATTCTTTTCAATCTAATGATTAAAATTAATAAGTAATTAAATATGTAGAGAGAAAAATAATACTCCTTAACCTTAACCATTAGATTGAGAAGAATCAATGGTCATGATGAGAAGTAAGTCTTGATAACTTACTCTAGAAGTAAGTATATCCCTCCTTTTATATATATATATATATATATATATATATATATATATATATATATATATATATATATATATATATATATATATATATATATATATATATATGGAAAAACTAACATGTCACCCAAGCCCCAATGGCACAAGTTAATGAGATATTTATAGAAATATTTTCTTGGAACGCGTGCATTCAATATATTGAAACTTTAAATATGACTCTATTGCATTTAATTACATTTAACTTTTTCTAATTATAATATCCTTAACACGTGCCCTTAGGGCACACGTTAGCATGACCCATATATATATATATATACAGACACACACATTCTTTTCACTCCAAGAATAGTTATTATTACTTATTATTTTTAACCATTAAATACAAATCGGTCAATTGTCTCGATAAATGGCATCTCAAGTTAGTTCAAGTGGGGATTTATAGGTAATATTGTAGATAACCCAAAAAATGAAATGTTCAAGGCCATCTAGTTGAGAAATATAGTGGTTCCTTCTAAACCAATCATCAGTCAGGAGAAGAAAGAATCGAGTGAAGTTGAGAACAAGAAAGGAAAAGAAATGGTAGTTGAGAAGGAAGTTGAGAAAAATTCCGAGGGAGAAAAAAGTGAGCATGAGAGCAAGGATGAAGTTAAAGGGTATACCCTCAAACAATTCATTGATAAGAATTCACCTTTCATAAGAACAAAGAAACATATCTTGAATGAATAAAACCCTGGGCTACCCGACTACATCAAACCACCTTATCCAATTCTAAAAAAAACGCCTAAAAAGGAAAAGAAAGTGAATCAGTTTAAAAAGTTTATGGAGATGTTGAATTATATATAAGTCAATATTCCATTTTGTGAAGCCCTTGAACAAATGCCTATTTATGTGAAGTTCATGAAAGAGATATTATCGAGAAAGGGAAAGTTGAAACTTGATGAAAACATCGCTTTGGCGGAAGAGTGTTATGCTATCATCCCGAGGAAGCTTCCACAAAAACTCACTGTTCCAAGTAGTTTTATTATTTCGTGTTCCATCGGTTCGCTAACCATTAATCACGCATTATGTAATTTAGGAGCTAGCATCAATCTAATGTCGTTATCCATGATGAGAGAGTTGAAGTGTGGTGAACCAAAGCAAACAAATATGATCTTGGCACTAGTTGATCGCTTGATTACATATCCATATGGAGTGCTTGAAGATGTCCTTATTAGCGTTGATGGGCTATTGTTTCTAGATGATTTCGTAATTCTTGACACGTCTAAATATTTTGAAATATCATTAATGTTAGGAAGGCAATTCTTGGCAACAAGTAAATCTCTCATAGATGTTGTACTGGGACAATTGAAACTAAGATTTAACAAAGAAAAAGTTGTCTTCAATTTGTTTGAAGCACTAAAGCCCCACAAGGAAATTCCTCAGTGTTACTAGGTTAGTTATGTGAAAGAAAAACTGAAAAAGCTCCATGGAAAAAAGATGGTAAGAAATCTTTTTAGGTAGAACAAGAAGTTGCGATGTATAAGTCTCGTTGGAAATGATTGCTAAAAGTGAAAAGAGAAAAGAAGAAAAAGTATATGACAAGTTGGCTACTGGAATCAACATGTGTGTGTTGTGGCCACAATGAATTGCACTACACAGTGATGCATCATAACGCGGGGACGATGTAGACGTTGAGAAAGAGACATTGTCCTGACCATTAGGGCCTACAGTTGGCCATCGCATCGCGATGACATACAACACGCGCGCGCGATGGGCGCAATTAGAACTAATAAATTGCCACTTTTGACAATTTCATCCGTACACCTTCTATTTTCTAATATCTTATACTCAATTTCTACTAATTTCCTTGCAATAATTTTATTTTTGTTGTTGTGTGATCTTATGCAGATGGAACCCAAAAGAATCTGACTTACTCAAACCATTTCATCATCCAATCCACCTACACCTAACGTCTCAGCCTTTCCAACATATGTTTTTGCTTCTGAAAAGGACCAAGAAAAATATCTCAGAGTCAAAAACTACAATGTGGTAATGGAGGGAAACTTTGAATTTAACAACTTGAAAGGATATGAGGAGTTGGTTGTTGTATTAGAAGAAATAGAGGGGACCTAATTCAATAGATTGGTCCAAGAAGCCAACCAATATATTAGACTCGAGTTTTATGCCAATTCCGCTTATTGTCCATTCAATGAATACATATCATATGTGACAGGTAAGAGCAATAACGATAGATATGCTATAATTAATTATCTTATTCAACTTCAACCTCCTCCTAGGTACCAACTTTAAGCTAGAGAATGGGGAAGACAATGTTGGGAGAATTCTGTCACCTTGGGTTTCAATGGGTTACTATTAATGACAAAATATCGAGGTTACGTTGGGAGATTTGTACCCAATACCTAGAGCTTGGGCATCCTTTGTTGTTCAAAAATTAGAGGTTGATTCTAACCAAACTGAGTTCATAATGAAGATATGCAATGCTCTGATGACAACTTTGAACCGTGAACCGATTAATGTTGAATTGTTGATTGTGGAAAACATCAAGTACATGGATGACACTCCGCAAAAAACTTGTGAACATTTGTATATTATTAATTAATTATGCAGGTTAGCTGGAGTGCATGCTCAACCTAATGATGTGACAATGAAGATCTAGAACAAGAGTATTATCCTGAAATCAACCAACCAAAAGGAGTCATGCATTAACAGCAAGAACCTGACCGCTTGTAAATACTTGAGGAGTACGCAATATGCACGACGAGTCGGGCAAATGAATTCTTACCCAACTTGTATGCTAATCATCCCAGATTCAGACAAAAATATCAGACCTCTATGAGGAGCAAACAGATCATATGCCGGTCCAGAACTTACGGGAGAAATTTACTGCATCTGCAGTTATCGAGACCTATTTCCCCGAGAAAAATCAAGCCTTAGAGAATATGAGATCTGAAATGAGGAACATTTGAGTCAGACAAAATCTGCAATTTCAGGACGATATTTAGGATCTAAACAACTAATTCAACTTTGGCAACATGTGACTTAGGAGTTTTCATTTTTTTATTTAAAATTTCCCTTTTGTACTATGATCCAAAGAAGAGTACTAGCTAGATCTTTAGAAGCTCCTCCCCTTGTACATTTCTTTGTTCGAAATTAATGAACTTGTTTGCTTCTGTTGTTTCTTTCAGTTTTAATTTGCTACTTACTAGTTTCAGTATGATAAAGAAAAGAAAAATTCACCAGAGAAAGAAATAATGAAAGAAATCAACACTGAATTTCTCTAGATACCTCAGCTAGTAAGGTTTGAGCCAAATATTTACACTATTTACTTTTCCTTCTTGTGAGAGTATCCATACATTAGTTATTTTCTATAATTGCACTATTTCTAATTTTGAGTCTATTGGTCTGATAAATACACATTGAGGAAGTTGTTTGTGAAAACTCTGAGTCTTTTTAAGCCACCCCGTTTCACTACTTTGAACCTAAACCATTCTTTTGGTGACAAAGCCTTATTATATAGCCACTTGACCGGAAAGATAAATTATTTCCACACTCTTTAGAGTTAGGTAGAATTAATTGTTTTACTTGTCTGATGCAAAAGAATTAGTTTGAGGTTTCTCTAAGAAATTAGTAATGAATAAGTTTGGGAATTGGGTTCTAAAGAAATTAATCAAAAGAAAAGAAAGAAAAAAAAAGGTTAAAATAGCTTCTTAAAAAAATGTGAAAAATAGGACCAACAAGATGCAACTCTCTAATACCAAGTGAATTGCAAAAAAGTGATATGGAAGGAATTAGATTACATCGAGAAAATTAGGTACCTAAATCCAAAGATTTAAGCCTACTATCATAAACTATCCTACCTTGACATAAGTCACGCTACAAACTTTAAAAGACCTCAAAAGTGTTTGTTTAAATATGACTTTGATTTATTTGATTAGAAATTTTTTAAATTCATTATTAAATGCTTTTGTATGATGATTGAGTGATTATCCTATCAAATTGAGTGCATATATGTGAGATGAGAGACAAGTTGAGTACTTGTATATATATCAAAAAAAAATTTTTTTTGAGATAATTGGATTGAAGTAGGGAACAAAAGTGTTGATTAGAAGACATAAAAGTGATAATCATTAATAAGGGTACGTATTTTAAATTCGGGCGAAATGTTCAATGTACAGAGAAGTTATTTGAGGACAAACAAAATATTAAGTTTGGAGTTGTGATGATAGTCTTCATTACATGATTTTTATGAAAAAAATTTGAAAATTTCTTTAGCCACCTCCCTATGGGGGTCACCCCCAGCGAAAATCCCAAAATACCCCTGCTTCGAAAATGAACTTCCGAAGCGCTTTTTTTTTAAAAAAATTTCCATAATTCGGAAGTGCATCTCCGAAAACACCTCATGGGGGGTGTCTTCGGAGATGAACTTCCGAAAACACCTCATGGGGGGTGAATTCGGAAGTTCATTTCCGAATTATGCAGAAACTGTGTTTTTTTTTATGTTTTATCTAAAACAGTCTCGCATTTTAATTAAACGTAAACGCCAAATAAAATAAGCAATAGATAAACTGAAAATACTAATATGATAAATAAACAAAAAAAATACTAATCCGATGAAAATAATATATACAAACCGAAACAAATAAAAATAGTGTGCTAAAGATACAATCCAAAAACAAAAAATAAATAAACCCGACCACTACTGGGTGTGCCTAACCCTCTCACCCTGGGCCCTCCTCTGCCGCCTGTACCCCGCCGCACGGCCCGCATCAGTGACGATCATCTCCATCACGGCGACTGCATCTGGACCGCCCTGTTGAACGACACCTCGATCCAACGCGTCCCGCCCAAGCATCTCTATCCGCTGGCAGATCGGCAGGAGATCAATGGCGTGGTCATCCTCGGCCTGCTGGTTCTCCAGGATCTCCTCATGTGCTGGCCTAGGAGCGCCGGGAACGTCGGGTCTCAGCAGAGGATGGGACACCCGGTAGAACCATGTGACGTACCCCTCCTCACTGTGCCAGTCCTGTGTGACCCGAGTGAGACGGTACTCCTGCGGTACCACATGATGCTGCCAGTCCTCCCATATGGCAGTGAGCTGCACTCGGGTCACTGTGTCGGGAGCTGCCTCAAAGGGTGACCTGGGTATCCGTTGCACGAATCCGAACTGACGCATGCACCGCTCAGGGAGATACCAGACCATGATGCCGATCCCGCATGCCAACCAGCCTGAATATAGAGCAATGCCGTCAAAGGGGACAATCTGAGCGTAGTCGACGAACGGCCTCCAGGTGACGTCGTCGTGCATCTGCGGTCCAAGTACAGACAGTATGGTCCCACCGCATCGTTCCCCCTCTGGAGAGCGTATCTGGCGGCCCTGGGAATGGCGCCCACGTACGCAGGATCGATGTGAAAGCCGTGGATGCGGGAGAAGTAGGAGATGATCCAGCTCTGAAACAGAAACACGATAATGTATTAAAAATAAATACGAAACATAAATAAATAAATAAATAAATACGATAATGTATTAAAATAAAACGTACCGTAAGCAGTGTGCAGGATCCGACCAACTGCCTCGTCCTCTAGTTGGAGGCCTCATTCAGCTTCTGGTAGAGATATGCCAGAGTAGCTGCCCCCCAGTTCCACTGGTGAACGGTATCCAGGTCCATGAAGTAGCGGAGGTAGGTCACGTCGACGTATCTGGCACTCTTATCCACAAAGCATGCAGCGCCTACCACATGCATGTATCAGCACCGGAGAGCGCAGCCGCGGTGATACTTTGTGAATAGCTCGTCACCCTCACCCTCAGCCTCGGCAGCCGCGTCCAGGTGGTGCTCAAAATAAGTGCTCACTGTGGTGAACCGGACATGAGGCCCAGATGTCGTGACGCACTCAAAGTGAGCAACCTCGTGCTCCATGCCCAAATAGAGCGTCATCCACTCAATGGCCTCGACCCTCTGGATCAGGGAGTGGTGCAACAGTGGCCCCCTAATAGGCAGGTGGAGAAGACACTGCACATCGTGCAAGGTGATCGTCATCTCCCCAACCGGCAGGTGGAAAGAGGACGTCTCCTTGTGCCAGCTCTCCACAAATGCCCCCTGCATGCCGGTGCTGATGGTGGTGTAACCCGTCATGCAGAGCCCGCAAAGCCCTGAACCTCGCACATGGTCGTTAAACCACTCAGCTGTTGGTTTCAACAGACTAAATATCTTCCGAGCGTGATTCACCATTTTCAACGGCTCTCGCTCCTGTTGAAAAAAAAAACAAATAAACGACATATATTAAATAAGCGACATATATTAAATAAGCGACAAATAAACGGTTAAACTATAAAACATGGTGACAATTAAACGGTTAAATTAAAAAAAATACCTCTCCCTCCCAGATCCGCCGAGCGACGTGATCGTGGTAGTGAATCAGCACAGAGGTGTCAAAGGGCCCTCCCGGATAGTCGTCCTCCTGCTCATCCTCCTCCCCGGCTGGAGGGTCAACTTCCGGTACCCCCTCCGGCTCGTGGTAAGTCACTGCCGCCACCACCTCCTCCTCCTCCTCCTCCTCCTCTCGCTGGCGGGAAGAAGATGCCCGAGTCAGCCGACTCCTAGATCCTGAAGTAGATGTACCCTCTCCCACGTCCACGGGAACTCGCACACGGCGCCCCCGTCCCTGGGTCGACGCCAGCTGCGCCGCCGCCCGCTCGCGTCTAGTCGACGCAGTCTGGGACTCTCTCCCCTGTCTGATGCGTGCTGGTTGGTTGCCAGACATGTTCCTGTAAACAATCGAAATCGATTAATATGCAAGGCAAATGAAAAAACAAAAAAAAATGAACTTCTGGTACAGTTCGGAAGTTCATTTCCGAAAACTGGGATGGAGGTGTTTTCGGAAATGAACTTCCGAAACACCCCTGCGCAGACCTTCAATACAGCCTCCAATGGCAGACCCAAAAAACCTAAACCAAAACTACTTTTATGCCTACTAAACATCCTAATATCAGTACTAACCTATCTTAATGTGATTTTTTCAGTTTCTAAACACCCTATTAGAGTTTATTCAAATAGATCTAAAACTTGAAAAAACAATGTAGAACTTACCAATTAGTGTTTGATGATGAGTTTGGAAGAAGACTTGGGAATGCTCTTTGATCTTACACTTGATTTTGGCAGAAAATTTAAAGAGGGGTTGTGTTTTGATTTGAGTTAGGGTAAATGAATGGGGGAGGGGGAGCGTTTTGTTAAATCTGCAGAACGCGCAGTATTTCGGAAGTTCACTTCCGAAATGCTGTTTTCGGAAATGAACTTCCGAAATAAGACAATTTTTTCAAAAAAAAAAAGGCGCTTTCGGAGATGCATCTCCGAAAACGCATTTTTCTTGCATTTTGGAAATGAACTTCCGAAGTCAGGGGTAATTTGGGTTTTTCACCAGAGGTGGACTAGAAGGTTGGGAGGTCTATAGAGAAATTTCCAAAAATTTGGATAAATTCAAAATATCATGTCTTGAAAAGTCTAAGTACAAGACTTTACATATAAGTGAGATAAATTCAAAATATCATGTCTTGAAAAGTCTAAGTACAAGACTTTACATATAAGTGAGAATACATCACCCATATTTATGAATTAAAGAAATATTGAAAGCAATAAGATTTTTATAGCTCATACATCTGTTATTTTTGTGCATCACCACATTATCACAAGACAACCAATGGATTCCTCTTATGTGAGTGTTTGATTTTCCTCCACCATAATAAGTTCGTCATTTTTTTTTCATTTTCATCAATTAGAGAACGATAAAAAAAAATATACTCATGTAGATTGTTGTACGAGTTAATTTTCTTTCAAATCCTAGATTTAACTTTTTCTTATGAAAATTGTCCTCTTACTCTTGTCAAGCATAAATGGAAGCCTTAAATTCTTACATGTTCCAAGAACAACCTAGACACCAAGAACACCAACAAAAAAAATCTAATAATTTGTAAAAGATTACGACTTCAAAAGAGCTCCGATTTTTGAAAATCAATTGTTTGTCCTTCATAAGTCTCAATAATGTTTCTTGTATGGTTCTAATCTCGTGTGCTTATTGAACTTGAATAATAAGAAAGAGTCGTTTGCAAATCTATAATATAAGAAAAATTGTTGTTCTGTAAATTATAATTTTTTTTTTTATCTTAGTGTAAATTAATAATTTGAGAGAAAAAATGTCTTTTGTTGATTTTTTCAAACTCATTTTTCACTTTCCAATTCACTTTTTACTTTTTATTTTTCACCTTTCACTTTTAACTTTTTATTATTTTACTATTATTATTATTATTATTATTATTATTATTATTATTATTATTATTATTTCTAATAAATTATTAATCAAAATATTCTAATAAATTATTTTTTAATAAAAAAATTATTATGATTATTTTAAATGATTGTTAATAGACATTTAAAATAGTATTTAATTTTTATTTTAAGATATAATATTTTTTTAAATAATAATAATAATTTTAGTTTTTTAAAAAAATATTTTAATTAAAATAAATTTAAAAATATATTTGTAAAAGTATGTTATTGGATAAATAACAAAAATGTGTGTCACTTATCATTAACTTTAATTTATATGATTTAAAATATTATTATATTAATATATGTCATCCATGAAGTTTATACAATTAAAATAATGTTTGCAAAATTAAATATTAGAAAATTATTTGTTATTGATGTCATTTCACAAATATATGTTATCAATGTAAGTAAGATATATATATATATATATATATATATATATATATATATATATATATATATATATATATATATATATATATATATATATATATATATATATATATATATATATACGGGAAAAAGTGTATTACTTATTCAATTGTAACATACTACTATTATTTATAGTCAAAATCTATTAGTATCAAACTCTATTGATTTTGATATTTTTGTAAATGATACCCAAACAAAACGGGAAAAAATATATCATGGATCTAAATATTTTTATATGCGAAAAATAGTATTTATGATCCAAAACATTTTTATTCAAAAAAGGTATACGAAAAAAAACTATTATTGATCTAAATATTTTTATGTAAATGATACCTAAACAAAAATAATATTTGTATATAAGAAAAATCTATTAATGATCTAAATATTTTTATCTATGAAAAATTGTATTTATGATCCAAATAAATTTTATTTAAAAAATATATTATTGATCTAAATATTTTTATATACGAAAATTTATAATTGATTCAGATATTTTTGTCAACGATACCTAATAAATAATATTTGTTTATGGGAAAAATCTATTAATGATCTAAATATTTTTATATATGAAAAATGGTATTTGTGATCCAAAAAATTTGTATTAAAAAATGGTATAGGGGAAAAAAATTTATTATTAATTTAAATATTTTTATATACGAAATATACTATTAATCTATATATTTTTCTAAATGATACCTAAATATAAATAATATTTATATACGAGAAAAAAAATTATTATTAATTTAATATTTTTATATATGAAAAATAATATTTATGATCTAAAAATTTTAATTCAAATTTTGTTTTTAATTTAAAATAAATATATTATGTAAATAAATGTAGATATCAAACCAGAATCGATGCGTATACACGAATTTGTTACTATTAAAAGATGAAAAATGATAGATTTATTGTGACAAATCTTGACAACATGTATGTCTTCATTAATTTCCACCTTTCGAAGAAGGGTTGAAAATTCTTCTTCACGTGTAATATAAACAAGTGTGTAAAGGAAAGATTTGAAATATTTTTGCTTTTGCGCATTGAGGGGTGTAGCAAGTCGGTCTTTTAGAGTTATACCTTCTATTACTTTCTACTAAACTAGTAACTTATTTTTAATATATGTTCTACCTAATTAACTAGATAGAAGTAATCAGGAAGCAAAGAAAATACATTATAGAATATCCTACAAATGAAAATTACATAGTGAAGCATGGTGTTGAAAAAAGTTGTTCTAGATATTATATCCATAGATACATACAACTACAAGGTCCATTATGTGAGACACTAAAACAAAAAACCACCTCATAGCCCCTCATTTTCTAATTAAAGACAAAATTGGTTTCGCTTTAATGTCAAGGGCTCATTGCAACTTGCCATGTGAGAAACAAACTAAAGAAAAAAGTGAGTGAGAATTAGTTATCATGTGTCGGAATCAAGATGGACCAATCATACACAAGAGCACCCCATTCTCAGATCTTTTCAAATAGAAGAAAAAAATAATTAAATAATAATATCTATTTTTAAAATAATTAAATGTTGCATAGTCTTTTGTGTATATGTCAAAATGATTTTAATTTGGGGTTCGTTTTTCTTTGTTGATTCATGCAATTTGTGATTGTTTAGAGTTTAGACACAAATAATCAAAGCATAAATGGAGTAGGTATGTACGAGTAAGTCTTCCACTCTCTGATACCAATCTGAAAGTGCTAATTGCCTTTTAGTGTATCTTGGGAAGATGAATTTGAAAGGAAAGAAAGTGGGACCCTTGTAACATATCGACAATCAAACATTACCTACATAAACATAATAATCAATCAATGATTTCAAATATCATTATGTAGTGTCGTATAAGTTCTTTAAAACTATGTTTGGAAGTTTGGAGGGAAGGGGAGGGGAGAGCTTTAAAAAATAAGAAGAATTGGGTGAAAAGAATAAAAGGATTTTGAATAGGAGGGTTTTGGAGGGTTTGGTTTTATTCATAACACCAAAAACCCCATAAAATGGGGGAACTCAAAAATTGTATTGAAGGAGGGTTTTGGAGGGTTTTGAAGGGCTTATATAAATTTTCCAAATATCTTTTAGGTTGTTATACTATTTTGAAAATTAAAAATTTTGTAATGATTATGACTCTTTTATCATTCTAAACAAAATCATTTTTTCAAAAAATGTCAAATATTTCTCTATATTTTTTTAAAAATTCTTTTTCGGAAGCCTTCCCCTCCCCTCCAAACTCCCAAACATAGCCTAAGGAGAAGAAGTGCGAATCGTTAGAAAATGCTTTAAATTTGATCATGAAATCAATATATTGATGGCCTTCGTTGAGTTTGTGATTCTGAATGTTGATCATGAGTGAGTTTGAAGATCATTACAATGGACTTAAACAATCACATAAAATAGATTCAAGATCATATTTTAATCCAAAATCTTAATATGAATCCTCTCCCCTATAGTGTTTAACATCTATTTTTTCATATAATATGAAACTCATACTCACATTAGATATACTAACTTAAAAGATCATTCTCATGTAATATATTTGTGGTACTTAAAGGATGATATAAAGAGATGAGTTTATATAGTAGAAGATCTCATATTTTTTGGGATTGAAAACTCATATGGATGACATAAAGTTCTGTTTGAAAGATATGTCTAAAGAGTTTAAAATGTAATCAAAATCTCTCCTAGGCATCAGAGAAGTTTCGGATGATCCAATCATAACATGTTTTTAGGTGATGATCTTAAGACAACTTCCATCAATATTTATGATTGTTTGGTGCAAGTGTGAGTGGTTAAAATCTCATATTATCTACGAATGGGTGAAATATGATTCATTTACCTAACACCTTAAGGTTTTGTGTTGAGATGTGATGTCTCCTTCTCTTGTGATCCTAGATCATTGGTCTCGTTAGTGCTCCCGACTTCCCTAGACTCCCCAATAGTGGTTTCAAAGTCTAGTTCGACTTTGTGGGAATCAGTAGGGGCGAAAATAGACTAGGCTAGACTTTTGAAGACTTGAGTCTGGCCTACGATAAACTTAAAAGACCTGAGTCTGGCCTATGACCTATTATAGACTCTCTTTTTTTGGTCTGACTTGATCTTTTTAAAAGTCTGTCCTAGCCTGAAAGCTTGTTTAAAAGCTTGTTTCTCATTAAGGTTTTCAATTAATCCATATTACTTAAGAAGCCTTATAGGTCGCCCTATATATGAATATATAGGCCGACCTATTTTGCATTTATTCTAATATATATGCATATATATGTCAGTCTATTTATCCTTTTTTGTAATATATGCACATATAAGCCAACATATTTAGCATATTTTTAATATATATGAAAATATAGGCTGACCTATAGAGATTCATATGCTTTTTTAATACCTTAAGTCTGGCCTATTTAATTAAATAAGCTTTTAAAAAGGTTTTTTCTTTAGCCACCTCCCTATGGGGGTCACCCCCAGCGAAAAACCCAAATTACCCCTGCTTCGGAAATGAACTTCCGAAGCACTTTTTTTAAAAAAATATTTCCACAATTCGGAAGTGCATCTCCGAAAACACTTCATGGGGGGTGTTTTCGGAGATGAACTTCCGAAAACACCTTTGTTCAGATTTTGGGGGGTTTCGGAAATGAACTTCCGAATTATGCAGAAACTGGTTTTTTTTAATGTTTTTCACAGTCTCGTATTTTTAATTAAAGGAAACCGGGAAATAAAATAAATGACATATAAACAGAAAAAACTAATATGATAAAAAAAAGTAATATATACAAGCCGATCCAAATCCAAATAAAAATAGTGTGCTAAAGATACAATTCGAAAACAAAAAATAAATAAACCCGACCACTCCTGGGTGTGCCTAACCCTCTCACCCTGGGCCCTCCTCTGCCGCCTGTATGCCGCCGCACGGCCCGCATCAGTGACGATCATCTCCATCGACTACCTCTGGACCGCCCTGATGAACGACACCTCGATCCAACGCGTCCCGCCCAAGCATCTCTATCCGCTGGCAAATCGGCAGGAGATCAATGGCGTGGTCATCATCGGCCTGCTGGTTCTCCAGGATCTCCTCGTGTGCTGGCCTAGGAGCGCCGGGTGTCAGCAGAGGATGAGACACCCGGTAGAACCATGTGACGTACCCCTCCACACTGTGCCAGTCCTGGGTGACCCGCATGAGACGGTACTCCTCCGGTATCACATGATGCTCCCAATCGTCCCACATGGCAGTGAGCTGCACTCTGGTCACTGTGTCGGGAGCAGCCTCGAAGCGTGACCTGGGTATCATCTGCACGAATCCGAACTGCCGCATGCACCGCTCAGGGAGTAGTGTGCAGGATCCAACCAACTGCCTCGTCCTCCAGTTGGAGGCCTCATTCAGCTTCTGGTAGAGGTATGCCAGAGTAGCTGCCCCCCAGTTCCACTGGTGAACGGTATCCAGGTCCATGAAGTAGCGGAGGTAGGTCACGTCGACGTACCTTGCACTCTTGTCCACAAAGCATGCAGCGCCTACCACATGCATGTACCAGCACCGGAGAGCGCAGCCGCGGTGATACTGTGTGAATAGATCGTCACCCGCCTCCTCAGCCTCGGCTGCCGCGTCCAAGTGGTGCTCGAAATAAGCGCTCAGTGTGGTGAACCGGATATGAGGCCCAGATGTCGTGATGCAGTCATAGTCAGCAGCTTCGGGCTCCATGCCCAAATAGAGCGCCATCCACTGGCTGGCTTCGACCCTCTGGATCCGGGTGTGGGCCAATAGCGGACCCCTGATCGGCAGGTGGAGAAGACACTGCACGTCATGCAAGGTGATCGTCATCTCCCTAACCGGCAAGTGGAAAGAAGACGTCTCCTTGTGCCAGCGCTCCACAAAAGCCCCCTGCATGCCGTGGCTGATGGTGGTGTACCCCGTCATGCAGAGCCCGCTAAGCCCTGAACCTCGCACCGCGTCGTTAAACCACTCAGCTGCTGGTTTAAACAGACTGAAAATCTTCCGGGCATGGTTCACCATTTTCAAAGGATCTCTCTCCTGTTACAAAAAAAACAAATAAAAGCATATGTTAAATAGACCGTTAAGAAAATATCGAATAAACGTCTAAATTATAAACGGTTAAATTAAAAAAAATACCTCGCCCTCCCAGATACGCCGAGTGACGTGATCGCGGTAGGATATCAGCACGAAAGTGTCATAGGGCCCTCCCGGGTAGCTGTCCTCCTGCTCATCCTCCTCCCCGGATGGAGGGTCAACATCCGGTACCCCCCCGGCTCGTGGTATGCCACTGCCACCTCCTCCTCCTGCTCCTCCTCCTCTCGCTGGCGGGAAGAAGATACCCGAGCCAGCCGACTCCTAGATCCAGATGAAGAGGTACCCTCTCCCACGTCCACGGGAACTTGCACACGGCGTCCCCGGCCCTGCCCCCGTCCCTAGGTCGACGCCAGCTGCGTCGCCGCCCGCTCGCGTCTAGCCAACGCAGTCTGGGACTCTCTACCCTGTCTGATGCATGCTGGTTGGTTGCCTGACATGTTCCTGTAAACAATTGAAATCGATTAATATGCGAGACAAAAGAAAAAACAAAAAAAATTGCACTTCTGATACAGTTCGGAAGTACATTTCCGAAAACTGGGATGGAGGTGTTTTCGGAAATGAACTTCCGAAACACCCCTGCGCAGAACTTCTCTGCAACCTCCAATGGCAGACCCCAAAATCAAACTTCAAAACTACTTTTATGCCTACTAAACAACCTAATATCAGTACCAACCTATCTTAATGTATATTTTTCAATTTCTAAACACCCTAATAGAGTTTATTCAAATGGATCTAAAAATTGAAATAAAATGCTAAACTTACCAATTAGTGTTTGAGATTATTTAGGTTGAGATTGGAAGAAGACTTGTGCAATCTATTTGACTTCACACTTGCTTGTTGCAGAAATTTTGAAAGAGGATGATTTTGGAAGAAGATTAGGGTAAATGAATGGGGGAGGGGGCTGTTTTGCTTAATCTGCAAAACGCGCAGTATTTCGGAAATGAACTTCCGAAATAAGACAATTTTTTCAAAAAAAAAGGCGCTTTCGGAGATGCATCTCCGAAAACACCTTTTCCTTGCATTTCGGAGATGCATTTCCGAAGTCAGGGGTAGTTTGGGTTTTTCACCAGAGGTGGGCTAGAAAGTTGGGAGGTGGCCAAAGAAATTTCCTTTAAAAAAGCCTAAGTCTGACCTTTTTATCAAATAGGTATGATCTGACCTGAACTTAAATAGGCTAGGTATATGCCCTTGTAGGCTGATCCGACATATTCCCAATCATAAGCATCAGGAGCTGGATCCGGTGTTGGATCATGTTATAGAATGTGGAGGACTCACACTTGAGGGGAAAATGTTGGATGCAAATTTAATTAGTTAAAGTCATATATTGCCTATGAATGAGTGAAATGTTAGATTTATAAGAAAGATGATTCATTTATCTAACATCTTAAAGTTTTGGATTGAAATGTAACATCTATCTCTTGTGATTCTGAAGCATTAATATTGTTAGTGGATCCGACTTTCTCGGACTCCACAACAATGTTAATGCAACTAAGATCGAGAGAGTTCCATATGATTAGTAACTTTTTTTTTTATGCTTGTGATGAGAGTTATGGAAACAATCTATGAATGAAACCGCCATGTTACAAGTAAACGATACAAGAGGTATATATTGATGGTATGGTATCTTTTCCACAAAATCCATCAAATTTCCTTAACAAAAATGTAGTAACTATGATTTTAATTTCATTTTCGAAGCAAATGTTACCATCCTCATTTTTGGGAAAAAAATTCATTAAAACTCTAAAATTTTGTAAAAGAAAATTCTAAGAGTCACTAATATGATAAGAAATTACTAATCTTTCATTCATCGACAGGTGTACAAAATTAAAATGTTGATATTAGACTATGTACAATGGTTAATGGATTCAACACTCTCATTTTTCACTTTATATACTCCATATCATCTTTTCTCTGTTTTACCTAATAATTCGACATTTATTCAACTTTTACACATACAATAGTTTTATTTAATAAAATTCAACACTCTACCCGTCATTTTTATTTTATATTTTTATTTTCTTTTTTATTTTTAATTTTGTGATTATATATTAATAGTAATTATTGATTAAAATTAAATTAAAATAATTAAGAGTTAAATAATTAATTTTAATTTTTTTCTAATTTAATAATTTATTTGAATTTTATATTTCTGGTTAGAGCTAGAAACAAGAGTTTATCAGAGGCTCAATACAAAAATTAAAGAGAAAAATTGTGATTTTTTTCTGTGTCCAAATCTAATGAAGCGAGTCTTAGAAAAAAAATTATGAATTTTGGTGAGAATAAAATAAATAAAAAATTGATTTACTATAAAATAATTAATTTCAAATAATTAAGGTGAGATAAAAATCTAAACAATCACAACAACTAATAATATTTTGCAAAGTATTATAGTAACCCCCACTCCCTCCTCATTCAGCGTGTTGAATATTTTCAACACCAATTAATCCACATTATTTACAACTCTTCATTCAACATGTCATTACAAGCACTATTGAAATTTTTTTAATACTCCATTGTAAGTGGTCTTACAATAGCATGAATATATTAGGGACACAATTGTGATGAACAACTCAAAATAAAAATGATTTTATTTAATTTATTTGAATATATATATATATATATATATATATAATTTAAATTTGCTATATTTACTAATTATGTGTTTAACAATAACTAATGTAGTTATTAGGTACATAAAAAAAATAGTGGACATAGTAGGAGGGAGTATATTATAAGGTGAATACTTTAGTATCTTGGAATTTAGTTGGGTATTAATACCCTTAATCAATCAAACATAATAATTCAATATCACATTATTTTATATTTTAGAATAAATTGAAAATTTAAAAAAATTCATACTAAAAGTACTGATATCCAACTTAAACTCATATTTATCAAAAAAAAAAATTTTTTTTATCATATTATAAAAGAGATTTTAGTTATAAATAAATAAAAGTTAGCCCAAGACATGACTTGTTTTTATATCTTAAATGCAATTGGGTTGCCTACTACTAAAGCATAGTGGGAGAAGTTTTCTGTAAACAAGAGTGTGGGATGTCTCCTAGAATATTTAGTAGCTTATACTTAGGGCATGATGGAAATTACACCCAATTGGGGAACATCAATGCATGAACGAGTTATGTAATTGATCTAAAAAGATCTTAAGGAAAGCTCCAAAAGGAAAAGAGAAAGGGCTTTATATATTTTAGTGCATAGTCTCTCGACAGCTTAGTATGGACTTTTGGTGGCAAAATATTGTTGAATTTTATTTCTTTAGATCTTAGATCATGGATTGGACATTTTAAAGTATGATAATGGTTATGATTGAAGAAACAATTTCTTCTATTGGGGTTGTGAAGGGGTGGTGCGTGTAAAGAAAATAATCATTTAAAACATAGATAATAAACTTGTCCATCATATGATAATGAACATCATCCTTCTGATAAATATTTTCATGATTTAAAAAAAAAATAGTATGTAAGAGATACAACAAAACTACAAGGAATCCAAGATAAAAAAAATGTAACATTTGTTGAAATGTTTGAAAGATGAGAAATATTTTTTAATATATATAGAATTGTTTTGGGTCGGTGACAAGTTAAATACGAAAAAAATCCAATTGTCATTTATCATATATAAGCCATCAAATGTGCAGTCTAAAATACAATTTTTTATCTTAATTCACTCCATCCTTTATTATTCACTCATAGATTTGAGCATTGGATGCTAATTTTGTTGGTCCACTTCTGCGCAATAGCATTGGAGATCTATTAAACTGTATCAAGAATCTACACCAAGAATTTTGATTCTCGAACACAAAAATGGTGCCACATTTAACTTTTGATTCTCGCAAATTTTCACAATCATGTCTCTTTTGATTCAATCAAATCTCTTCTAACTCAAACCCCGTTCATTTAACGGCTATGCTAAGATGGAAGTAGCTTTAGATCACATTTCCAAAAATACGTAGCAATCCTCCAATTTAAGACCACCTTTAGTCTTCATGATATATGCAATCGATGGAAATTTGATAAAGAATATTCACCATAGGGTTCTCTTAAATTAGGGTCGATATTTGAGAAGCGAAAAAGTGATAAATCAATCTTAGGCTTTCAAGACCATGAGAAGGTGGATGGAACTCCTAATTTAGCGCTTCTGTTGATCATTACCACTACTATCGCTAATCACTTTGTCTCAGGGATCCTCATTGATGACGGAAGTTTCTGTAACTCGATATACCTCAGAATATTCACAGAGACGAGCTATAGAAATCTAGATCTGAAGTTGTGTAAAGGCCAAAGCCTCCTAGTATTCAATGATTCCTCTACTCGTCCATGTGCACATGTAGTTTTATCGGTTTCCTTGGGAGAAAGGAAAAATAATTGAATCGTGAACATTCTCCTCTCTGTGATTCCTTATGGAAGCGTTTACAACGACATTCTCGACTAGTCATTCATAACAACTTTAGACGTGGTGGCCTTCCTCGTTCACCTGAACTGTGTTGGGCGAGAATATGAGAATGTAACAGTCTAAAAAGGGGGGTTAAATAGACCTTCTTAAAATCAACCAACTTAAAAATTAGTTTATTTAAAAAAGAATAAGAGTTTAAAAATATTTTATATGGTGGAAACACATTGCATGCAAAGTATGCCTTTGGCCTATATATTTACAGTAATTAATCAATATACAAAATTGAAAGTTGTTGAAATAGATAGCCAAGGACAAATAATTTATATGTTGAATTACAAACCTTTTCCACAAGATATGTAAATGCATAACTTCAATACAATAGGAATGCTAGAATACCAGTCTCAAGGTTTAATCAACAACAAGAATAATTCGTAGTTCCAATCTAATAAAAACATACACTTATGAACAAAATCGCTATCAAGGCAAAAACCTAACCACATGCGATTCTAAGAGAGCAATAAATCTAATCATGCAATTCTAATAAAAATTAAAATAGTGAGTGAGAGAGAGAGAGAGAGGGAGAGGGAGGGAGAGAGAGAGAGAGAGAGAGAGAAGAATAAGAATAAGAAGAAGAAAATAGTACGCTAGATGTATAGTTGTTTATTCTCCCTCGCTATGCCCACTCCACTCTGCATGGTTATCCGTTGAAATTTTGTTGTTCTTCCACTATGGTTTTGGCAAATATTACAAAGATGTTTTGTACAATCACAATTCAAATAATGCTGAAAATATAAATCTTCGATCCAAATCCTCGATGACTAGTATACAATATCTAACATTGAATCTTTTCAAAATCTTTTCTCGAATTTCACTTAAAATTTTCCAGCTACAAGAATACTATTCCAAGTGTCTGTTGTGTGGTGATCTTTAATCGATCCTACCAGTATCTTGAGCCTTTGTCTTTCTGAAGATGATAAAAATTTCAACTTTCTTTGTAGGCTTCCACACAACTCTACCAAAGTAATTATGGAGAGAATAACCTCCTTCTGTTCCGCTTTATTTTCCAACCCCAGCCACAACCACACGCATAATTTGCAAACCCGTGAAATCTTTAAGAACCCTTCAAAGGAAACATTAATCACAATAACAATCCTCCTCATAGATCTCATACCTTAAGATGAGATCTAGATCCAAATGAAAATGGACAATGCAAGAGATTGAAGGTGAAAGAATTTGTTTGCAAAGTTGAAAACAAGATTCAAATATAACAACCATGCATAGCATATATCTAGAATAATGTCATATATAGTCAAAAGATGGTACTACTACTCACATAAATGCCTAAACGGTAATAAGAGTCATGTGTCAAGGTACATAATGCCAACTAACTAAATATTTACAGCGGATACAGATAAGCCAAAAGAAACACCAGGGTTGCATCCAGCTTCAATTTGCGTTACCTTTTCCCTTGTCCTTTATCGAGCTACCTGAAAAAATCATCAACATGGGTGAGATACTAATGGAAGCAGTGGTGGATCTTCTAGCATTTGGTGGAAAGGTAATTACACTCTGAAGAAGTTCTTCAGTTGTATTCTTTAAGTAGTTTTGAGTTTAAGGATATTGAGCTGGATTAGATTCTCAACATTGATCAGGTCTTTTTGCAATCTAGTGTAGAAGAAGTAGTAATGGGGATAAAAGAACAATTTTTGAGATATAGCAAGAATACGCTTGTTATGGAACATGGTCAAAGTGATTGACTTGATAAAAACCCGTTTGGAGTTAATTCATATTGGGAAAAACACGTTTTACAGCGTGGAGCACCTATGTATCTGTTGTGAAAAACGATGTCAAGAACAAAATATAATAGGGATTAGGGAAGATAAGAAGAACACAAGAATTGGTTATAACTGCTATTCTTTCAATTTCTCTTAGAAAACAAGATTACAAGTTTACAAGAATAACAAATAACCTCTCTCACCCTAAATTAGGATTTGCAGCTTAGCAATGATGAGAGACTAGTATGCTATTTATAATAAAACCTAACATACTAACTAATGGGCTTTTTCCACAAGGCCCATTACACAAGCCAACTTAATAAACAAGCTAACTTAACAAATTGAGGTTTAAACACTAAAACCTAATTTAACATGCTAACAACCCTAGCATCTTCGACACAAGCATATGAACAACCTTCGACTTCATGCTTAATCCTGTCGAACCAAGAAGCTACCCTTCGGCCATACTAGAGTTCGATCCAATATCTCACAAATCTCCACCTTGGACCTAACTCTACAACGTCAAGGGAACAAACTAGCTTTCTTCATGCAGCTTTATCAACTGCATACAGTGGAAAAACTTGCAACTCGGCAATGTCTTAGTGATCATATCAGCATCATTGTCTTCAGTCGAAACCTTCAACACTTGGACTTCTCCACGCTCGATTACTCCTCTGACGAAATGCAGCCTCACATCAATGTGCTTAGTTTGCTCATGATAGGCTGAATTCTTCGACAGGTGTATTGCACTTTAACTATCACATTTAACAGTGATACCTCGACCATGAAGTTTCAGCTCCTTCGCAAAACCTTCAAGCCACAATGCTTCTTTCACAGCTTCAGTTAGGGCAATATACTCCGCTTCAGTGGTTTATAGAGCAACAACCTTCTGAAGTGTTGCTTTCCAACTAATTACAGTGCCAAACATAGTGAAAACATATCCAGAAATAGATTTTCTAGAATCCATACAACCTGCATAATCAGAGTCGACATATCCTTCAATTGCTGCTTTACTATCTTCACCCAAGGCTCCGCCATAAATTAGGATTATATTTTGAGACCCATTTATGTACCTTAAAATCCACTTCAATGCTTTCTAGTGAGCCTTTCCAGGGTTCACCATGTACCTGCTTACAAGACTTACTGCATATGCTATGTCGGGTCTAGTACAGACCATAGCATACATCAAAAACCAACTATATTAGCATATGGGATGCTATTCATATAGGCTCTTTCGACATCAGTACTAGGACACTGATTAATACTCAGCTTGAATTGAGGGTTTGTTGGAGTCACAACTGGCTTCGAATTCGACATACCAAACTTTTTGAGAATCTTCCGTAGATATGCCTCTTGAGATAAGCATAACTTCGACTTCTTTCTATCTCTTCGAATGTCAATTCCAAGAATCCTGGAAGCAGCTCCCAGATCCTTCATATGGAACTCCTTATTAAGTTCATCCTTCACCCTCGTCACATCTTCAACATTGTTGCTTGCTATGAGAATATCATCCACATAAAGCAACAAAATAACAAATGAATTACCAGGTCAAAATCTGAAGTAAACGCAGTGGTCGAACTGACTTCTAATGAAACTTATGCGTGCCATGAACTTGTCGAATCTCTTATTCCACTGTCGAGGAGATTGTTTCAGCCCATACAATGTTCTCTTTAACTTGCACACACAATCTTCCTTCCCCTTTTCGACATACCCTTCAGGTTGCCTCATCAGGATCGTTTCATCTAGATCACCATACAAGAATGCAGTCTTCACATCCATCTGTTCAAGTTCAAGATCGAATTATGCCACCATGGCAAGCAACATTCAAATGGACCTATGCTTCACAACAGGAGAAAACACATCATTGAAGTCGACACCTTCTTTCTGAGTGAAACCCCTTGCAACTAACCTTGCCTTGTATCTTTTCGACGTCACTCCTTCAATTCCTTCCTTAACTTTGAAAATCCATTTACAGCTGACTAACCTGGCTCCAGCAGGTTTCTTGATCAGTTCCCAGGTGTGATTATCATGAAGAGATTTCATCTCATAATTCATGGCCTTCAGCCATTCAGTCTTATTTCGACTCCTCATAACTTCCTTATAATCTCTAGGTTCATAATCAAGAACCTCACTTGCAGAGATTAAGGCATAAGCTATAAGATCTGCATACCCAAGTCTCTGAGGTTCCTTGATGACTCTTCTTGACCTATCTCTCGCTAATAGGTAGTCATCGTCAGTTTCCTCAACTTCCTCAGCATCTTCTGCTTCTTCTTTGACTTCATCAAGGATATGCAATTCAGCATCAACATGCTCCACCTCAATAGGAATCTCTACCTGTTCCAGCTCTTCGTCAGATGTTTCTGTACTTCGACCAACATCATCAATTTTCTTAAAAGCCATTTCAGCTTCATTGAAAACTACATCTCAACTGGTGATACACCTCCTGTGACCTGGCTCTAGGCACCATATCCTATAAGCTTTGACTCCTTCATGGTATCCCATGAACATGCATTTCAGAGCTCTAGGTTTGACCTTGTCTTGCCTAATGTGAGCATAGGCTACGCAGCCAAATACTCTCAGTTTGTCGAGATCTGGTGGATGTCCCGACCAAACTTCTTCAGGTGTCTTTATATCTAACACTGTCAAAGGACATCTGTTTATCAGATATGTTGCTGTCAAAACAGCCTCAGCCCATAACACCTTCTTTAACCCCGCACTAGTCAACATGCATCTGACTCTCTCCAAAATAGTTTGATTAAATCTTTCAGCCAAACCATTTTTCTGTGGAGTACCTGCAGTAGTTCTGTGCCTTGCAATACCAGAGGCAGCACAAAAACTGTCGAATGCCTCATTGCAAAATTCAAGGCCATTGTCGGTTCTCAATCTCTTGACCTTTCTTCCAGTCTGATTTTCAACCAGAGTCTTCCAACTTTTGAAATTCTCAAAAGTTTCATCCTTAGTCTTCTGGATGAATACCCATAATTTTCTAAAATAATCATCTACTATTGATAGAAAATACCTTGCTCCTGAATGTGATGGACACCTTGCAGGCCCCCAAAGATCAGCATGGATGTAATCAAGGGATCCATGTGTTCTTTGTTTGCCTTTGTTGAACTTCACTCTGCAAGATTTTCCAAGTACACAGGGTTCACAAAACTTCAACTTTTCGACTTTGTCTCCACCAAGCAGATTTTATTTCCCTAATTCGACCAGACCCCTTTCACTGACATGGCCCAATATCATGTGCCAGATTTCTGCCTTCGACAAAGGTTTCGTGGATGAAACATTTGTCGAACCACTTACAACTTCAGCCTCAAGGGTATACAAGCCTTGTTTCTTCACGCCTCTCAAGACTTCCTTCGAACCCTTCATGACTCTTAGGATACTTTTCTCTCCTTGGAAAATATATCCTTTCTTGTCGAATTCACCAAGAGAAAGTAGATTTCTCTTCAAATCAGGAACAAACCTGACTTTAGTCAACAACCTTATTGACTCATCATGGAGTTTGAACCTCACAGATCCAACACCTCCAATCTTGCAAGCCTTGTTGTTTCCCAGCAATACGTATCCACCATCTTGATCACATAATTCCTCGAACAAGTATTTGTTTGGAGTCATGTGCCAAGTGCAACCTGAATCCATAATCCACCCTCTTCTCGAGTCACTGCTTGAAACCACAAGAACATCAGTTGATTCGAAATCATCTTAAACAATGGCTGCATTGCCATTATCCTTACCTCCATGATCTTTCAGGCGTTCATGGCACACCTTTCTTGTGTGACCCTCCTTCTTACAATGATAGCATCGAATGCCAGATGCTTCGCCACTGTAAGACTTCGACAGGCTTTTGCCTTTCTTCTTGTCAAACTTACCATCCTTTCGTAAGAGTTTTCCTTTAACGGCCAAACCTTCGCCAACAGTCGAAGGTTTATGCTCCTTTCGTTCGTTCAGGTCCTTTGAATATAGGGATGATTGAACTTCTTCAAAGGTCAGGGACTCCCTTCCATACAGGAGAGTTTATTTGAAGTGAGCATGTGATCGAGGCAAAGCGCACAATAGTAACAACGCTTGATCTTCATCATCGATCTTTACATCAATATTTTCAAGATCAAGAATCAGCTTGTTGAACATATCCAACTGCTCAGCCAACACTTTGTCTTCAACCATCTTGAATGAATACAAAGCCTGCTTCAGGTAGAGTCGATTTACCAGCGATTTGGTCATATACAAACTTTCAAGTTTCGCCCATATCCCTGATGCCGTCGTCTCCTTTGATACCTGTCTAAGAACCTTATCACCAAGGCTCAACAAAATTGCGCTGTGTGCCTTCTCGATCATAGTCGTCTTCTCCGCTGCCGTTAATGCAACATTCATGGCTGCCTCTCCCTTCAACGCTTCCAAACAACCCTGCTGAACCAGTAGGGCTTTCATCTTCAAGCGCCACAGACCGAAATCATTCACTCTGGTGAACTTTTCAATCTCATACTTTGTTGAAGGCATCTTTTCCACGCTCACCGCACCAATTTGTTGTGAAAAACAATGTCAATAACAAAATATAATAGGGATTAAGGAAGATAAGAAGAACACAAGAATTGGTTATAACTGCTATTCTTTCACTTTCTCTTAGAAAACAGGATTACAAGTTTACAAGAATAACAAATAACCTCTCTCACCCTAAATTAGGATTTGCAGCTTAGCAATGATGAGAGACTAGTATGCTATTTATAATAAAACCTAACGTACTAACTAATGGGCTTTTTCCACAAGGCCCATGACACAAGCCAACTTAATAAACAAACTAACTTAACAAATTAGGATTTAAACACTAAAACCTAATTTAACATGCTAACAACCCTAGCATCTTCGACACAAGCATGTGAACAACCTTCGACTTCATGCTTAATCCTGTCGAACCAAGAAGTTACCCTTCGGCCATACTAGAGTTCGATCCAATATCTCACAGTATCGAATGTTGTTTTCTAAATCATATGAGATAAGTGAAGTTTCATTTTCGAATGATGTGATTCAGAAAGTTGGTTAATTGATGAAATAGTTGAATTATACATAGCTCGAGTTTGACTATTTTATTTATCAAGCTTAATTTTCCGCTCATTAGTTCATGATTTAAGTTCATCAAGTTAATCGTCCAATAGTGATACAGACTAATTTTAAGTTGATCTTGTTCATTGTTGTATATATTTTTTATCTCATTTTATTGTATAATTTTTTTAAAAAAATTGAATTCATCTTTTTTGTTTTATAATATGTATGTTATTTAAGTGTATCAAAATATCAATAAATATTTAAGATGTATGATTTAAAATTTTAATTTGAAAGAAAAAGTGGCATTGAGAGCACATTTGTATAAAAAAAAAGGCCAAAAGATGAATATAGTTAGTTTTGAAATTCCATTTATTATAGTATGGATTTTAAATTGAAAAATGTTTTAAGTTGTTAAGATTAAATTCTTTAGAAAAATACCAGGCCAAAATTGGTAGTTATGAGTAATTAACTTTATAACTAATTTTCTTTTTGTTTTTCATTGGTTTCTTCAACAGGAGATCATCTTATTAGAGACACAGACACTTGATGTGGATATCTCTTTCAGTCGGGATTCAAACTTTGCTTCGTCACATTGTGACATTTTAGTCTCTCATGGAGAGTTGGGATTCAAACTTTAATTTGTCACATTATGTATGCAAAATCTAACCTCTCGTTGGTACTTTAGAGTTGAGTTTATATAATGATATATAGACTATTTTCATTTTCAATTCAAAATTCAGTTAAGATTATTTTTAGATTTGACCCGTGAAGATTGATTTAAGAACTATATTGTGAATTTGCAATGAGTACAATAGAAATTATCTTGCTTGTGATAAGATACACACGAGGCTTTATAATTCTGGTATGTGAACAAATGATTGTTTGACTATCTGTTGAGTTAGGTATTCATAACTCTGGTCCTTCATTGGAAAGATCGGTTCCTTTACCTATAAGCTTTACCATACTGAAGCAACTGGAAAACTCATAGAAACAAATACAATGAAGTCGCCATCGAACATCTATTTATCCTATAATAAGGAATGGGAAATATCGAAGAAAACCAAAAAACAAGCAATGGTCTCAGAGAAAGGGTAAGGGTGTCTGTTACGTGAGGGGAAGGTATTAGCACCCCTCACGTCTGTGGTACTCCACAGGATCCATTCTTGCTAATTTTCTAATCTAAGGGTATGTGTGTGTGTATCATGCTATGTGTAAAAGGAAACATGCAATGGAAGATATACAAATAAGAGGAAACATACAAATAATAGGAAAGTAAGATAAGAAGAAAAGGCCGAACAAAATAAAGGAAAAGAGAAAAGATCGCTCGCTAGGGTGTTCGCACCCTGTGCCTACGTACCTCCAATGTGCAATGGAGAAATCAGAGCGCCGTAGTTCGGCTCAAAAGTTTCTGTTTCTATCTCGATTCGCGTCTCCTAGAGAAACGGAACCGAGCACCCTAAGGGAGCATGCAAACAAGGAGCGTCACAAAGATCCTAGCAAACATGGCATGTGAACAAGCATCACAAATAAGAACATGCGAACAGGCATCGCAAAAAACAGACATGTAACAAGCATACACGAATGTGAGTGTGTGAACAGGCATCACAAGTGATAATGCGAACAGGCATCGCAAACAACATGTAACAGGCATACACGAATGTGAGTGTGTGATCAGGCATCACAGGTGATAATGCGAACTGGCATCGCAATCAACATGTAACAGGCATACATGTGCAAGTGTGAACAAACATCACAAGTAAAAATGCGAACAGGCATCGCAAACAACATGTAACAGGCATACATGTGCAAGTGTGTGAACAAGCATCACAGAGATATCACACTAACAAGCATAGCAGATACAAAGATAGTGAACAAGCATCACAAAGATATAGCATACAATCGAGCTTCGCTCGAGAAACAAACAAACTACCGAAGTAGTAAGCAATGCAAATGCAGCACACAAACGAGCTCAACTCGTAAAGCAAACAAACTACCGAAGTAGTGACCTGGGGACAGGGGAAGTGCTTTAGCTAGCGGGGAAAGCCACCCGAAGCTACTATCAACGGGGAAAGCCACCCGAGATAGATACACCAAAGACTCTTAGCTAACGGGGAAAGCCACCCGAAGCTACTATCAACGAGGAAAGCCACTCGAGATAAACACGCCACAATCTGTTAGCTAACGGGGAAAGCCGCCCGAAGCTACTGTCAACGGGGAATGCCACTCGAGACAGGGATACCACAGAATGTTAGCTAACGGGGAAAGCCACCCGAAGCTATTGTCAACGAGGAAAGCCACTCGAGACAGGCGGAAAGTAAAAAAGAAGCGAGGAATAATAAACAAGCAAAAACAGAGCCTCTTTCGAGGGCTTGGCCAGATGAATGCCTAGGTCCTACTTCTCATGGCAAATATGATGCTGCATGCCTACCCTACTTCTCATGGCAAGATATGGTGCGCAAAAGAGTAAAAGGGACAAAGGGGATACCGAGCGGATAGCAAATCCGCAGTGAGCTAGCAACGCAAGCAGGACTAAGAAACTTCACGTAATCTAGCATCCAGCAAAGCCAGGAGTCCAGCATAAGCGTCAAAGCGATGCGGTGTGAAAATAAATCACAGCCGCTATGTGGTGTGTATCAAACACAACCACACAAGCAATCTGCAAGAAATACAATCCAGACAATACAGGAATATACATCTCAATGGATGAGAGATCAGTAATAAGTTCGTGTCCCACAAATAAAGTGGAACACAACGCAATTGAATCTCAATCGAACTCTCTCAAAGTACCTTGCACAAGCTAGCACACTCATTAGAAATAACAAGGAACGGCGAACAAAGTTGCTTAATCGGATTATGAAACAAAATAGAGGTAAAATTCTAATTAAATCCTAAACAAAAATCTAACAAGATTAAATTGTTTTTTTGTGACATTTTTATCTAAAACAAAAGAACAAAACTATGTACAAAATATTAAATCTAACACGGAAAATAGTACATGTTTTTATTATTTTTTATCATGCAAAAGTCTAACAAAACAAAATCAAGATTAAATCTTAAATCTAACAAAGTTTATTGTGATTTTATGTTATTATTATCTAGAAAATAATAGGAGGAAACTATGTACAAAAATTTAATTCTAAACACCTAAAAAAACTTGAATCAGGGGGGTTTGAAAGCTGAAAATAGTGTGTAGGGAGTAAATCAGGCGCTGAGGGCCCAAGGGAGTGTGATGTGAGGCCCAACAGCTTGTTTTTGTACAATTTTCACTTAAAAAACGTGATTGGGCTTCCATGAGGGAGGTGTATACTGAAATTTCGGCCCAAGGGTTTGATCCAGATTCTCAGATTTTGGTTGACAATTGTTTTCAGATTATTGCTCAATTCGAAGTTCACTAACTAAATTTCTAGAATTTAATATCAATTAATCACATTAAGTCTATTAAATCTCAATTCAATTGCCAAATTGATTTCAATTAATCTCACTTAATCAAACATTAATCAAAAGAAAACTGAAAAGGGATTAGGGTTTTACGTGTGTGACTATCAGCCTTCTCTCTCTCGTTCTTCTTCCTCTCACACACAGACGGCGCGCGGCGGAGGCACAAGCCTTTCCATGAACTTGACGCCTCCGCAACTCACCTTTCATCTCTCTTCTTCGAGGATTCACACACATCCACCACAAGCCATTCACTCTCTCTCTGTTTCGTTTTTCATCTCCGATCAAACCTTCATCGTAACCGCTCTAGCCACCGCGAATTGAAACATACTCTCATGTCGCTCATCTCTCAAGCTCAAACTCTAATCCACGATGGAAACGAAATCCAATCGGAACCAAGGAGAAGTCCACCAAAGTTGAGGCTTATCTATCAGAGCAATTCCGGTCATCCTTCGAGTTTGGCGCAGAAGATCCAGAAATCCAGAGGTAATGATTCGCGCCTTCTTTTATTAATTCTTCTTTCTTCGTGTTTCTGCCATCGTGTCACTGAGGTTTTGCGGCGATGATAAAGCAAAGTTTTCCTGGATTTCGATTCTGCAGATTTTGCTCGCGTGATCTTGATGATGATGATGATGATCGTTATCGTTGAAGCTTTGTTTTGTAGTTTGAATAATGACGATGAACGTTGTAGTCACATGATGAGGATGCGTTGATTGAGTATTGTTGTGTTGAGTTACAGGTTATGGCGATGTAGAACTGTTGATGAAGAATGTTGAATCGATTGAAGAGAGACTTGAAGAATTGATGATGAGGTGATTGAAGATGGAGAGTTTGTCAAGTGAGAAAGATGAAGAATGATGAAGAGTTTTGCAGAATTTTTCTTGTGAGTTCTTGGAGAATCAAGGTGAAGATTGAAGAAGAGCCTTCTTGCGATTGAAGATTGAAGATTAGAGATGAAGTTTTATGAGTTTTTTGTGTTGAATGGAGAGTGAAGGAAGAGTCAGAAGGTGATTCGAAGATGAAGATGGTTATGCGATGAAGGTTGTTACGTTTCGGTTAGAGGTTTTCTCAATTCTGTTTTTCAGTTTCCTCTCTTTTTCCCCTCTCTTTCTGTTGTGTGAACCTTTGATTGAACCGGTATCCAGTTGTGAAGTTGCAGGCCCCGGTTTTTCTTGAATGCAGGGGCGGTTTTGTTATTGCAGAGTCAAAAGCTTAGAAGCTTTGGTTTGGAGAATGAAAGACTGGAAACGTGGGAATTGAAGATTGGAATTTTTGTATTATAACTTAGACTTTTTGAATGTTTTTGTAATCTAAATCTGTTTGAGATAGACTTTGGTATCAATATAATGTGGGCTTTTTGAACTATTGTAATGGATGTTGATCCTTTTTTAATGAATGGAGACTCTTTTGTGTATTGATTTTGAATGGATTTTGTATGAACAATGAATTTGGATAGAAATTAAATGGGTCTTGCTTTTATAATCGGGACTCCAAGCAATTCAATACCACCTTGATCCGACTAAACTTGCATTAAAAATGACAAACAAATGATTCGACCATAAGGAATTCACAACTTCATATTTCGCACCATGACAAAATTCTTCTTTAATTGACGTGCACAGCATGCCTCGATTCAAGGACCACAAAGGGATCATCATATGCAAATTCTCATTCATTAGTCCTTATCATAACTTGTACAAGTAATTGGAAAAGACCTTTGTACCGAACTGTCTTAAAAATAACAAAAACTCTTTATTATTTTCTCAATTTCTGCACGACGAAATAAACGTCTTTCAAAACTTATAGCACATATAAAGAGGGCAAATTTTGGGGTGCAACAGCTGCCCCTATTCAAACTTCTTGAACCAGACGAGTGAGAAATGAACGTTTCGAACCGTCGAGGTGGAAGGAGATTGAATACCAAAATGAACTCGAAAATTTGCGCTCTTGATCAATAGAATATTCTATCTTGCAATAAGAAAGAATGTACCACCCCGCAAGCAGGGAGAAAAAACTTCGATTGACCTGGATAATTAAGTAGCTCCGACTTGTGATAAGAAGGAACAGGCAACCCCACAGGCAGGGGGAAAAAACTTCAATTGATCTGGGCATCAAGAGAAGGAACATCTCGACTGATCTGGGCATCAGGCGTAGCAGATGTCTTCCGAACAGGAATCGGGGATAGATGTCTAAGTCGATCTGGGAATCGAAATGAGATACTCCGGCTGATCTGGGCATCAACGGGTAGTAAGTATCTCTGGTCTGGGTACCAAGGCGACATCTCCATCTGATGCAATTAAATCATCAGGCAGATATTCCTACTGATCTGGGTATCAGCGGCTTGCTCCTTCGTAAGATCAACGAGATCCGGAGGCGGTTCCCTCAACTGAAAGTCTGGTTTATCAGGAATAGGAACAATATCTCTTCCGAACTGTGTACGCCGGGAAAAGAAAACATCTTCAACTGATAGTAAGCATCAGGACTGGGCAGATGAGTTCTTCTTCTGAACGAAAATAAATCGTCAGGATGTAGATATTTCCAACTGATCTGATGCATCAGCAGGCTTGCTCCTTAGGAAGATCTTGGGAGATCCGGAGGCGGTTCCTTCAACTGAACTGGAATCAGGATAGGAACAAATATCTTCAACCGATTTGAGGGCATCGGGATTAAGTAAGCCTTCATGTAATCTTTCAGTGTCAAGATAAGGAGACAAACTTCTTCTAATTTGGACATCAGGATAAGCGCCTGTAATGATTAGGCGAGTTGCTCTTTGGGAGGCATTTTGAAACTTGATAACTTTCCTGTAGAAAGAAACAGATATGATATGACATGATTTATGCATGATGCATGTGTGAATGTGTATAGAATAACGTTTCCGAGGAGGAAGGCACTATACACTTAGAGAATGCAATGCAAATGATGCATGATTCAGACGTTGCTTAGGGAAATAACGGATGAGCACTGAATTGCTGAAGAAGTCCTGGAGAGAGTACGGAACTCTGCGGGGAGGACAAGACGAGTGACCGAGGGTCACAACCGCGAGTTGACTAATATGGATCAGAAATCTACTGGAGATGATCAAATCTAGACGCGAGCTCTGGATGGGGAAATAAATCCCACATGGGAATAAGAATATCCGAATTAATTGCTTGGGGAATACCCTAGAAACTTCATTAGAGAAGCAAATTCTCGACATACTGGGGATATGGAGATGTGAGCAAGTCATGAAGACAACTCTGATGGGGAGTGACAAACTTGCTGGTGCATGAAGAATTCCGCTGGGGAAATCCTTGAAGGAAATAGATTCTGCTGAGGATGCAAGTAAAACTCTACTGAGGAGAGACTCAATGGGGAAGATGAATAATTCTACATAATGGTCCACTGAGAAGTTAAGAAATCCGCTGGGGATAAGGAACTTGGCATAAGAACCTCTTGTTAAGACAACTCCACTGGGGAATAAGATGACTCTCTTGGGGACAACAGGTCAATCTGTTGGGGAGAGAAAAGCTCTACTGGGGAAAATGAGGAACTCGGGCATGGAACCTCATTTAGAGCTTGCTGGGGAATCAGATACCATTCAATCATGATTCAACTGGGGAGAAGGTATTCCACCGGGGAATCAGACTTCTGAAGCATGGGAACCTCGTTGAAATGTGCTTTGCTGAGGATATGAGAATCTTGGAACAAAAGAAAACCTCATCTGGATGCACTCAGCTGGGGAATGAGAATCCTTTACTTGGATAAATACGTCGATGTGCTGACATGGTGCACTTGAAAGGATGTACCTGTGAGATAAACAGATGAGAATGCCCCATGATATAGCATGACATCTTCACGGGATCTCCTCATATGGCAAAGAACAGTGATGCTCACCCACGACGGGCAAATGCAAGAGCAAACAGATTGTCAGACATCTTGGCTTTGAAATTTTCCATACAGGCAATGGATTCAATGAGTTGATAGGCAAGCATTGATTAGAATACAAAACAAGTATCGGCCAGAGCATCTGTAATACGGTGAACTGACTTTTATTTTAGTAAGCAACAATGTTGCGGTGAGCAAGAGTCGCCACCGACTTTTATTTTATCCAAACAGATTCGGAAAGGCAAAAAGAAACAGAAAAAAACCTTTTAAAAGAAATCTAAGTTCGGGGGGTAATTTATGCAAAGGGAAGGTGTAAGGCACCCTTTGCATCCATGGTTTTTCATGGGCTCTTAATTGCTTTGCTTGCTCGTTTGTTCAGAAAATGTAGATGAAAGAGATAGGGACTTTAGCTTGTGAATAAGCGTTGCCCTTTTGAAAAATTATGAGAAAGAATATAATAAAAAGGTTTGAGCATTGCAAGGCAATTAGGGGCAATTACCTTAAACTCAGATGATAGGTCTCTTTTTTGCCTTTCAGAATGAAAGGGTCTATCCTTGCCATAAGAGGGCAGGAAGCCTTTCGTTTGGAGGTTGAAGGGTCATCGAAGCATCCTTTGCCATAAGACTGTCCCATGCCATAGAAGGGCAGGTAGTCTGAGGCAAGGATCAGAATAAGCCATTTCGTAGGCAGCCAGAAGATACCTCAGCCTTTTCGTAGGCAACATCCGAGGGTCGAGGTCATTTGCGTATCGAAGGCAGCATCATTAGGGTCGTGACCTTTTTATCGAGGCAACATGGCTGAGGTATCCTCGAATTCGAGGGACGAGGCTTATTCTGCAAAAACACAAAGGCAACAGGCAACAAGGCAACAGGCAACAAGGCAACAGAGAGGGTTACCCAAAAAGCGTGCGTGTGTGCATCAATCACGTGATTCAATTCGGATATTTATCTTTTAATTAATTATTCTAAGTCAGTTTAAGGTTGCCACTCCCTATTTTACTAACCACGCAGTACATAATAATATAAAGCAATAAAGGGGGAGGGGACAATGAAACCAGCGGATCCCTAATAGGGTTTGACACAAGTAATAATAAAGCAGGAAAATATAAGGTTAGGGTTTAGGGTTACCAAACTCGTAGCTTTGGCGATCAACAACCCTGAAAATGCAAACCAAATAACAAATAGTGAGTGTATGGCTAATTCAAAGGCAAACAGGATTGACCCTAAAATAAAGAATAAACAAATATATAAAAAATATAATTAAATAGGTAAGGGTACTTAGCTCGGATTTGATCTGATATGGTTGATAGGGCGCCTTTAAGGTTAACCTTCGTATTTCGGATCAGGCGCGTAGTCGGGATTAATCATATTGCTAACCCTGAAAAGGCACAGAAGAAGAAGATTTTAGTGTAGAAAGATCCTCGTAAACCCTGATTAGGGCACAAGTTACTCATGGTTAATAGAATAAAAATCCAAATTAATTAATCATTGGTTTTCAACCTAATTAATAAAATCGATAAAATTAGGATTTGATTAAATTAGCTAGCCCTAATACGTATTTTAATTAAATAAAAAAAAACTTGATGATTATCAAATAATCAAACAATTAACTTATTTAAGCATTTAATCATTTAAATCGAATAAAAATTATTAATGATAACTAGAATAAATATTTTTATTTTTAATATTTTTTGTGAGAAAGAAAAAGGAAAAGAAATTAGAAAAAAAGGTTTTATGAAAAAAGAAAGTTTTAAAAGATTGTGAAAACAAAAATAAGATATAAATAAACAAAATCAAAAACAAAGAAAATTAGGAAAACTCAGCTTGGGTCCAGTGTGGGTGTCTTCTGCATGCCTATGATAGACCATCGGTTTATAGGGCGTAGATCTGAAGCTGTGAACATCCGATGGCTACTGGTCAGCGTCACATGGTGGTCCTCTTGGGATGTGGCACACACGATCAAGAGACATTGTATGTTAAAAAAACAATAGCTTGGGCGCCGGGTATCGAACCCTGGTTGTTGGTCTTGCAACACGCGCCCCTAACCACATATGCTGTGAAGGCTCCTTGATATTAATAGACAGCCAATATGTTATAAAAGAAAAGAAACCGAGGAAATTTAAATTAAAGAACCCTTCGCGCCGAGTCTTCTTCTTCTTCACGAAATACCCTGGGCTATAGCCACGGTTTTCAGTTGTAGCAACATCCTATACCCACGGTCCAACCGTAGCCATATCTCCTGCATACTCAAATCTCGTATGACAAGCAATATAAATCACTGAGAAAATCATAAATCACACAGAAAACACTATCCGAACATGAAGGTGCCATTGATTCGGCCTAATTTTGCTTCTATGCTGAAACCCTAAATCGGAGCTTCAAGAAACCTAACAATGGTGTTTCACTATTCCGGCACTAAAACTTAAATCGAATAATCCAGAAACATTCGTTATACCATCACAAACATAAATATATAGTCAAGTCATGTTTATAATGCGTAAAATATTGAATTCGAGTTTGAGTTTGAAAAGTGCAAAACCGTGAATTACAGGGGGCGTTTCTGGAAGCCTGGAACGTTAGTGATGATGGGGATAGCTTCAAGGCTCGTCCGGGAACGTGTTGAGAAGCTTTAAATTGTTTGAATCGACTCCTAACTCTCAAACCGATTCCCACAATTCCTTGAGATTTTTTGAGTTTTTTACGTTTCCATTTGTCTGCCAATCCTTGTAATTTCGTCCCTGACCATCTGAGGAGTTTGTATATATATACTAGATGCAATTAGGTCACTAAATTTGGATCAAATCTCCTTGAATCCGAAATTGGCAATTGTTGGAAATTTGATTTGTAAACTTTCTAAAATATGCCAATTTCAATCCAATCTCCTTTAATTCTATTTTGCACGAAAATATATAATTTAGGAGATACTATTGATAATTGGATTGATTCAAATTGATCTTATAAACCAAATCTTTGATTTTCTATTGATTTACCTATTTTTAATCATTTTTAAATGAATAAAAATTTATAGTAAATCAAATAAATCACATAATTTCGTGGGCATTGGTTTATGGGCTCTCCATGTCATGAGGAACAAGTTTGGATCTTAAAAATATAGGCCCATTAGCAAGAAATTCAAAACTCCTTCACATTTTCCCCTCCAAAATAGTCCAACTTTGACAAGGTCTATCTCTCTCAATTTTTGAGGTCTGAATGTGTTCTAAGACATTTTGGAAACCTTCGAGAGTCCTCTAACCAGTGTCTTTGGTCTCATATCAAAATTATTTTCCATGCTTATTTTATACTCTTTTGAAAAAAGTGTCTTCTTGTTGTCTTTTGAAAGGGACCTATAATGTATGAAGCCATATCTCTTGAACCATTGATCTATGGGCTCTAATTCTTGGACCATTGGATAGAGGAATGAATTCTCTTCAAAATGAGCTTTGGTGGGAATTTTTCTGATGAAGTATGAATATTTGGTGAATTTTCAAAGTTTGGTTGACTTTTTCAGTTCATGCCCAAAATAGTAACTCTTGACTTTTGACTTTTCTGATCTTTCCTTGCATCATCATGATCAACCCTTGATCAAATGATGGTTTTAGGGTTATGAGGATGTTGTTGACCAAATATCTTGAGTTTTGACTGTATTTTGACTTGAAATGACTGTTTTGCCCTTGAGGGTTGACTGTTGACCTAATCAGGATTTGAGGGACCCAATTTGCTCTGTTTGACTTGAAACTTTGCATAGAGATTCTTTGGGATGTTGGTGACCCTATGGAGCCACCTTGAGCCATTGATTCCGTGATTTTCCTTTGAATGACCCAAACCCTAGTTCAGAGCCTTGTATAGGAGAATTTGTATAGGAGCTTTGTCTTTTGATTTGATTTTGTGTATGGAAAATGGCATGGGCAAATTTTGGGGTATGACAGCTGCCCCTGTTCAATTATCTTAAACCTGAAGATGTAGAGTGGTCTGCGCGCCAGTCGGTATCTGAAAGTGGAAGATGATTGAACATAAGAATACCAAGAAATTTGCCCTAGTTGAAGTAGGGACTTTTGTCGGAGATGGGCTTGTGGATGCCATCTGGTAGTTGAATTTTGAGAAGATGTTGTTTGCGCGTTGACCGTGTCATTACCGTTCGTGGTAGATGAATTAGATCCTTGGGAATTGATCGTGTCAGTATCGTTCGTGATACTTGAATTAGACCTTGGAAAGATGATCGTGTCTTCATCGTTCGTGATGATAGAATTAGATCTGAGGAGATAATCGTGTCTTCATCGTTCGTGATGATAGAATTAGATTCTCTTGTCGTGTCAGCACCGTTCGTAGTGACTGAATTAGACTGGGAAGGCCAGTGATCATGTCCACACCGTTCGTGATGATAGACTTAGACCTCTGAAATTTGATCGTGTCAGTACCGTTCGTAGTATCTGAATTAGATCTTCTGTCGTGTCAGTACCGTTCGTAGTAGCTGAATTAGACTTTGAAAGTGATCGTGTCATTACCGTTCGTGGTAAATGAATTAGATCTTCGAGCGTTGATCGTGTCAGTACCGTTCGTAGTAGCTGAATTAGATCTTGAAAATGATCGTGTCATTACCGTTCGTGGTAGATGAATTAGACCTCGGAAAGTTGGAGTTTTCGTTCGTTTGTCTGTACCTGTATTCTGCAAAAGGTAAGATTAAATTTATGCAATGTCATGATGCATGGATTACATAATGAGTCTCTCAAAATAAATGAGGAGCTTTGCATGTTATGTATGAATTTTATGAGGTAATGCATGCAATGTATGAATATGTTTATGACATATGATATGTGAATATGATTTATGTTGTCTTGATTAAGAAAGTAGATCTTTATGTCCTTGTAATTGTACTGTCTGATCTTGTCTTGAAGATGATCAGCTGGGAATTTATGATTTCTGCTTGGAGATGATCAGTGACTTGATGTTCCCTGATTGGCGATAAAGATAATGATAAATCATGTTGGAGGAGAGCGACAGTGTTGAAGATGTAAACTCTGTTGGGCAGCCATGTCTCTATCGGGAGCGTTTGAAGATATCTTCTTAATGATTACTCTGTGGGGATATGATCTTGTGAACCCGGCTTTGTGGGGAGACATGGGTGAAAGTTGCCCCCAGTATTATAGTAACTACTACTTGATTTAGGACACGTCACTTAAAATGTCAAACTGGACTTGTATAGATTTGCCCCCAGTTAGCAGGAACTTTGGAAAGATTCGCCTTGCGAGGCCTTTATAAGATGCGCACTTTAGGAGACATGCCCCTAGTAATCATATGCCCAATATGATGTCCTATGTTGGTTGAGAAGTAGCTTCAGATTTTCTTGGATGCGTGCCCCTGATTATTTTGGTATCCTTGAGAGGTTCTCGGAATCTTGACTTGATTGCCCCAGATTGTTTGGACAAATAGTTTGAAACCCACTTGAGGTGTATGCCTTTGATTGTTTGGCTTTTGAGAGATTCTTATAATCTTGACTGGATTGCCCCAGATTGGTTGAGCAAAGCATGCCATGCCCCTTGTATACGTAGGATACATTGCTTCTCGGCGTAATCTTGTCTGTCGGGATAACCTTCAGTCATTAGTTGTACCCTGTGCAAGTTCTTTCTGATGCTAACATTTGAAATTATGTAGCAGAATATGTTTAATAATGAATTCATGAGATGCAATGCATACGTTTGTCTTGAGTTTTTGAAAAACGTTAAAACAGGAGATGTGAAGGCGTGATATTTGTAAAAACATGATATTTGTAACAATGTGATGTTTGTAAAAACGTGATATCAACTCGGCATTTGTGGTAAACCTTAAGGAGTCAGGATACCTTTGTCGTGACAGTATGCTTTCGAACTAACCATGCTTCAGTTAGGACTTTCAAGGGTTGTAACGCGGCTTGGTTCACGGTTTAAGAAACAAAGGATAAAGGCTCAAAATTTGATTGTACCCACCCCTCTTCGTGATGATCTTCAGTCCTAAGCTCAGTTAATTCAACTTACGCATTCAGGTTCCAAGAGACTTTTGGATTTGCACCTTTGATAATGATGATGGTTCACAAGCAGAGAGAACTTTTGAGATGGCAGTCACTTCTTCCTTTTGGTAGTCATAACTTTGAGTTGTTCAAGAATTTATTGACTTCTTTTTTCATCTTTTTGATATCCCTAACTTTTGCCTGAACTGTCTCTTTTGAGCTTACAGTCAGTGGGACGCCTTGATTTTTGCCTAAGTCTTTTTTGACTTAGCAGGCTTTTCTTTGTATATATGTTTCTTCCATTTTTTTTTTTGAAAGATATTGACTGCCTTGCTTAATGATTGATGAACCATCATTGGCTTTTGATTGACATCTCCAACACTTCTTTGATGTGTACGGATGAACGCTTGTGATTGAAACCTTTGTTGAAAGGTGTACAGAGTGATTCTCTTAAAATAGAATGCACAGCCAAAATAACTGAGAACTACCCTGCCCCAGGTTATGATCAAGGTTTTTAATTAGTACCAGAAAGAAACTTCTACTTCTTAGGCTCAAAGGGGTTGACGAGGGATTAACATCCTTATATCTCCACTGTTTAGGAATTGAAACAATGCCTGTACATCGTCAGCATAGTCCGCTTAAAAGCATACTGTATGAGGTTGCGGTATCGTTTTCGTCATCCTCCCTCAAAAGGTATACAGCTTAGCAGGAGTTGAATAAACACAAAACATATGCAAAGTAAATACGTGATTTGAAATGAGTGGTAACGAAATAATTTATTCAAGACAAACATATGCAATGCACTGATGATGATTATTAAAACAAATAATGTCTATCATGATTCGAATGTTTGAACAAACAAAATAGAATTTGCGCATGAAAGTAAATCTAATGATTAAAAGTTCATCCATTTAGACATTAATCAGTCTTGTCGTGACTAGGCATAGGAGCGGTGATCACCACAGGAGTTCTCGGATGGTTGAATTCAATTTCTCCAGCATCGATCATGTCTTGAATCTTGTTTTTCAATGACCAACAGCTATTTGTATCATGACCAGGACTACCAGAGTGATATGCACACCTCACATTAGGATTATAGCTACGAGCAGAAGTACTAGGATTCTTAGGGGGGTCCTTTAAAGTGATCAATTCCGACTTCAGTAGGTGTTGTAATGCTTGAGCCAATGATATATTGATCTTTGTGAATTGGCACTTAGGTACATCTGGCTTGCGTCGTTGTTGTGGAACTGGTGTAGAGATCAAAATTGTCCCCACAGATTGGTTTTGTTCATTGCGACCTTTCCGGTTGTGCTCAGCATTAGTCAGGTGAGGTTCGATCATACATTTAGACCATATGTGATAGAGGAAGTCAGAGCAAATAGACCATATATATTGAGGGACATCAGAACTAGTCGTACATTTAGACCTTGTCTGTTGAAGGATGTCAGAACGAGTTACTCATTAAACCATATCTGCAGAGGAATGTCAGAACGAGTCATACATTGGACCATATCTGAGGAGGAATATCAGAATGATCCATACATTAGACCATATCTGAAGAGGATTAGCAGAACGAGTCGTACATTAGACCATATCTGTTGAGGAATAGCAGAACGAGTCATACATTAGACCATATCTGTTGGAATGTCAGAACGAGTCATACATTGGACCATATCTGAGGACGGATATCAGAACGAGTTTATTCATTAAACCATATCTGAAGGAGAATACCAGAACGAGTCATACATTAAACCATATCTGATGAATAATGCCAGAACGAGTCATACATTTAGACCATATCTGACTGGAAATACCGGAACGGGTCGTACATTAGACCATATCTGATAGATAATGCTTGCTTGTTAGAGTCGATGAGTTTTTTGACGAAGTTTTGGAATGTAGAAGGGCTTGTCAGAATGAATCTCCAGCTCGATTATATCTGAGAGGAATGATTGTCGAGACGGAACATTGGAAAGTGATTTGGTCGCATCTTTGTCTGAAGAAATCTGAACTTTGTCTTTGAACGTCTTTCTTTGAGAATCAAGCTCACCATATCGAGTGGGTCATCGCCTCTGATTCGAGATACTTCTGAATTTGAAAGTATATGGCTAGAGGAAAATAAATCCTCTTGCCCCTTGATAGGTAATGTGTCTCTGAATTGGAAGGTATGCGGCCAGAGGAAAATAAATCCTCTTGCCCCTTGATTTGAAATTCGGTCGTTGATAAGAGTACCTAAAATTGTGCGCCCTAAATCTCTAAGATCCTTGAAAGGGTTAGTTAAATCGTGTTATGCTTATGATGTCATGAATGTTATGCGGATGCAATTCATTAGGCATAGTGTGAGATAGTAAGGGCAAACACGTCCTTTTAACAAAACCTGCCAAGAACGAAGGTTAGTAGCAAACACAAACAAGTCACACAAGTCACACAATTTTTGGCTTAAGGCTTGCATGGAGTCTGATCAGGTGTCCTTCCCAAGGGTATTTCTATGGATAAGGAGATTTCAGCAACGGGTTCTACCAAGTGACTCAGAATTGTCAGCCCCCTCTAAAGCACCCTCGAACATGGTACATGCATACCACGCAATGATACTTTAGGAAGAAACCTATCTGAGCTGTAGTATCGGGTAGCGACCATAACTTGGCATGCACCAAGAATAGCCCCCCCACTACGTTCCTAAAAGTTAAGATGGGTTAAGGGTTACTAAAGGTCCTTGAGCTCCGACGCACCCAAAGATACATGCGTAAACCTCTCTCATGCAAAAGAGGTACACAATAACCAGTGGAGGCCTAACTCAAGTGCGAACTTCATTTTGACCAACCCCAAGCATGCACAAGGGGGGTCTCCATGACTATGCCGCTCCTAATCTTAAGTGTTCTTGAATCCGGGAATAGGATTCGTCCTTCAGTTTTCCCAAAACGCCCCTGAAAAATAAAACAAACAAAGCAAACAATAGAAAACATTTTATTGATTCCTAAACTTTTAAGGTAACCCCTCTTTTATCGAAAATCCCCAGCAGAGTCGCCAGTTCTGTAATACGGTGAACTGACTTTTATTTTAGTAAGCAACAATGTTGCGGTGAGCAAGAGTCGCCACCGACTTTTATTTTATCCAAACAGATTCGGAAAGGCAAAAAGAAACAGAAAAAAACCTTTTAAAAGAAATCTAAGTTCGGGGGGTAATTTATGCAAAGGGAAGGTGTAAGGCACCCTTTGCATCCATGGTTTTTCATGGGCTCTTAATTGCTTTGCTTGCTCGTTTGTTCAGAAAATGTAGATGAAAGAGATAGGGACTTTAGCTTGTGAATAAGCGTTGCCCTTTTGAAAAATTATGAGAAAGAATATAATAAAAAGGTTTGAGCATTGCAAGGCAATTAGGGGCAATTACCTTAAACTCAGATGATAGGTCTCTTTTTTGCCTTTCAGAATGAAAGGGTCTATCCTTGCCATAAGAGGGCAGGAAGCCTTTCGTTTGGAGGTTGAAGGGTCATCGAAGCATCCTTTGCCATAAGACTGTCCCATGCCATAGAAGGGCAGGTAGTCTGAGGCAAGGATCAGAATAAGCCATTTCGTAGGCAGCCAGAAGATACCTCAGCCTTTTCGTAGGCAACATCCGAGGGTCGAGGTCATTTGCGTATCGAAGGCAGCATCATTAGGGTCGTGACCTTTTTATCGAGGCAACATGGCTGAGGTATCCTCGAATTCGAGGGACGAGGCTTATTCTGCAAAAACACAAAGGCAACAGGCAACAAGGCAACAGGCAACAAGGCAACAGAGAGGGTTACCCAAAAAGCGTGCGTGTGTGCATCAATCACGTGATTCAATTCGGATATTTATCTTTTAATTAATTATTCTAAGTCAGTTTAAGGTTGCCACTCCCTATTTTACTAACCACGCAGTACATAATAATATAAAGCAATAAAGGGGGAGGGGACAATGAAACCAGCGGATCCCTAATAGGGTTTGACACAAGTAATAATAAAGCAGGAAAATATAAGGTTAGGGTTTAGGGTTACCAAACTCGTAGCTTTGGCGATCAACAACCCTGAAAATGCAAACCAAATAACAAATAGTGAGTGTATGGCTAATTCAAAGGCAAACAGGATTGACCCTAAAATAAAGAATAAACAAATATATAAAAAATATAATTAAATAGGTAAGGGTACTTAGCTCGGATTTGATCTGATATGGTTGATAGGGCGCCTTTAAGGTTAACCTTCGTATTTCGGATCAGGCGCGTAGTCGGGATTAATCATATTGCTAACCCTGAAAAGGCACAGAAGAAGAAGATTTTAGTGTAGAAAGATCCTCGTAAACCCTGATTAGGGCACAAGTTACTCATGGTTAATAGAATAAAAATCCAAATTAATTAATCATTGGTTTTCAACCTAATTAATAAAATCGATAAAATTAGGATTTGATTAAATTAGCTAGCCCTAATACGTATTTTAATTAAATAAAAAAAAACTTGATGATTATCAAATAATCAAACAATTAACTTATTTAAGCATTTAATCATTTAAATCGAATAAAAATTATTAATGATAACTAGAATAAATATTTTTATTTTTAATATTTTTTGTGAGAAAGAAAAAGGAAAAGAAATTAGAAAAAAAGGTTTTATGAAAAAAGAAAGTTTTAAAAGATTGTGAAAACAAAAATAAGATATAAATAAACAAAATCAAAAACAAAGAAAATTAGGAAAACTCAGCTTGGGTCCAGTGTGGGTGTCTTCTGCATGCCTATGATAGACCATCGGTTTATAGGGCGTAGATCTGAAGCTGTGAACATCCGATGGCTACTGGTCAGCGTCACATGGTGGTCCTCTTGGGATGTGGCACACACGATCAAGAGACATTGTATGTTAAAAAAACAATAGCTTGGGCGCCGGGTATCGAACCCTGGTTGTTGGTCTTGCAACACGCGCCCCTAACCACATATGCTGTGAAGGCTCCTTGATATTAATAGACAGCCAATATGTTATAAAAGAAAAGAAACCGAGGAAATTTAAATTAAAGAACCCTTCGCGCCGAGTCTTCTTCTTCTTCACGAAATACCCTGGGCTATAGCCACGGTTTTCAGTTGTAGCAACATCCTATACCCACGGTCCAACCGTAGCCATATCTCCTGCATACTCAAATCTCGTATGACAAGCAATATAAATCACTGAGAAAATCATAAATCACACAGAAAACACTATCCGAACATGAAGGTGCCATTGATTCGGCCTAATTTTGCTTCTATGCTGAAACCCTAAATCGGAGCTTCAAGAAACCTAACAATGGTGTTTCACTATTCCGGCACTAAAACTTAAATCGAATAATCCAGAAACATTCGTTATACCATCACAAACATAAATATATAGTCAAGTCATGTTTATAATGCGTAAAATATTGAATTCGAGTTTGAGTTTGAAAAGTGCAAAACCGTGAATTACAGGGGGCGTTTCTGGAAGCCTGGAACGTTAGTGATGATGGGGATAGCTTCAAGGCTCGTCCGGGAACGTGTTGAGAAGCTTTAAATTGTTTGAATCGACTCCTAACTCTCAAACCGATTCCCACAATTCCTTGAGATTTTTTGAGTTTTTTACGTTTCCATTTGTCTGCCAATCCTTGTAATTTCGTCCCTGACCATCTGAGGAGTTTGTATATATATACTAGATGCAATTAGGTCACTAAATTTGGATCAAATCTCCTTGAATCCGAAATTGGCAATTGTTGGAAATTTGATTTGTAAACTTTCTAAAATATGCCAATTTCAATCCAATCTCCTTTAATTCTATTTTGCACGAAAATATATAATTTAGGAGATACTATTGATAATTGGATTGATTCAAATTGATCTTATAAACCAAATCTTTGATTTTCTATTGATTTACCTATTTTTAATCATTTTTAAATGAATAAAAATTTATAGTAAATCAAATAAATCACATAATTTCGTGGGCATTGGTTTATGGGCTCTCCATGTCATGAGGAACAAGTTTGGATCTTAAAAATATAGGCCCATTAGCAAGAAATTCAAAACTCCTTCACATTTTCCCCTCCAAAATAGTCCAACTTTGACAAGGTCTATCTCTCTCAATTTTTGAGGTCTGAATGTGTTCTAAGACATTTTGGAAACCTTCGAGAGTCCTCTAACCAGTGTCTTTGGTCTCATATCAAAATTATTTTCCATGCTTATTTTATACTCTTTTGAAAAAAGTGTCTTCTTGTTGTCTTTTGAAAGGGACCTATAATGTATGAAGCCATATCTCTTGAACCATTGATCTATGGGCTCTAATTCTTGGACCATTGGATAGAGGAATGAATTCTCTTCAAAATGAGCTTTGGTGGGAATTTTTCTGATGAAGTATGAATATTTGGTGAATTTTCAAAGTTTGGTTGACTTTTTCAGTTCATGCCCAAAATAGTAACTCTTGACTTTTGACTTTTCTGATCTTTCCTTGCATCATCATGATCAACCCTTGATCAAATGATGGTTTTAGGGTTATGAGGATGTTGTTGACCAAATATCTTGAGTTTTGACTGTATTTTGACTTGAAATGACTGTTTTGCCCTTGAGGGTTGACTGTTGACCTAATCAGGATTTGAGGGACCCAATTTGCTCTGTTTGACTTGAAACTTTGCATAGAGATTCTTTGGGATGTTGGTGACCCTATGGAGCCACCTTGAGCCATTGATTCCGTGATTTTCCTTTGAATGACCCAAACCCTAGTTCAGAGCCTTGTATAGGAGAATTTGTATAGGAGCTTTGTCTTTTGATTTGATTTTGTGTATGGAAAATGGCATGGGCAAATTTTGGGGTATGACAGCATCCAACAGGCATTGGTTCTCCAAGAGAATGCCACCAGGAAGTGGACTTAAGGGGTCAAGCAAGTGTTGACTTCAAAGGGACCAACCAGGCATTGGCTTTTATAGTGTTCTGCATAATCATATTGATTGTGAGGATGCCAACAAGTATTGGACTTTCTGCTTCTAACTGCTGAGGATGATGACCCTGACGGTTTTTAAGTTCATAAGTTGTTTAGCTCACACCCGAACTTTAAACTGAGCACCTCCTGATGAGGAAAGAATGCCAATGCATAGTGCTTTGCCCCAGCCTGTAAGGACTTTGAAGAGATTGGTCTCGTAAGGACCTTCTGATATCTGTTCACATCAAACTGACTTGCCCCAGTATCGTGAACTTTGAAACCGTGCCCTGATTGATCAGTGTTGTAGTTAGCTTCAAATGTGCTTGGGTGAATGCCCCTGATTGCTTAGCACTTTGAGAGATTCTTTTAATCTTGACCTGATTGCCTCAGATTGATTGAAAACTTACTTGATAGAGTATTCAAATGCTTTTTGTGCCTCTGAGGGTGATCAGACTTTGAAATATTGCTGCCTCTGCTCAACGGAGTTCGGAAGACAACTTGTCCTTCGGGAGGATAAAACGTTTTCATATGAAGTTCATGATGGAAACTTTTTTGATGTCAAGCACTTGTTCATATGCAAAGAATGTTTATTATGAGAAATATAATTTTAATGCACAGAGTATGTTTGTCTTGAAGTTTAAAGAAACTTTTTGAAAGGATGTCGTAACATTGATTTTTTATGAAAGAAAGATGGTGTGATACCAACCCAAGCATTTAGCGGATCTCCTAGGAGTCAGCTTACCGTATTATCGTGTATTGTCTGCTTTTGAATTAACCCTGCTTCAATTAGGACTTTTAAGGGTTGTAACGTGGCCGGGTTCACGGTTTTTAGAAAAATGATTTTTAGGCTCAAATTATTTGGTGCTCACCCCCTTCGTGATGTTCTCCAGTCCTAAGTTCAGTTAACTTGACACGAGCATCCATCTTTCAAGAGGAGTTTGAGATGATCGAGGAGTCAAAGAGATCTTCTGGATATGACAGTCACTTTACCTTTCGTCTTTGGCGTCTGATCACACGACTTCGTTCTTTTAATAAGGATTCTTATTTTTGTAATCCTTGTTTTCGCTTTTGCTTTGCTTTTCTTTTTTCGTTTCCCTAACTTTTGCCTGGACAAATTCTTTTGAATTTTGATTTGAATGTCCAGCGGGATGCCCTAACTTTTGCCTAAGTCACTTATTTTCAAGATATTGACTTAGCGGGCTCTTTTTTTCATTTTTTTCTTTATTGATTCATTCTTTTCTTCTGAACAAGTCGTGTGATCTTGAATCTATGATTTGTTGGAAGTGCATAGTGACTGCCTGAGTCATTTATTGATGAAGAATTACCATTGTGGTATCGTCATTTTTTGACCTCCTGATGTGAGGTATAACCACCGCGACTTTGATGTTGGTCTCGACCTCCTGATGTGAGGGATAAATTTGATGTCTCGACCTCCTGAGGTGAGGGATAACCGTTGTGGATTTGACTTTCCTCAATCTGTTGAAGGATAACCATTGTTGTATCCTTAGATGTGTGCTCCTGATGAGTTCCGAACGCTCGACCAGGTCAACTGAACACTACCCTGCCCCTGGGTTAAATGTGGGGTTTTTTCATGAATAGAAAAGAAACTCCTACTTCGAAGGCTCAGAGGGGTTAACGAAGGTCTATCTCCCTTATATCTCCAGTGTTTGGGAATTTGAAACAATGCCTGTACATCATCAACAGGGTTTTACTCAAAAGCATACCATTTGGGTTTCTTGGTATTATGTTCATCATTCTCCCTACGGAGTTATCATGCTTTATTAACAAGAGTTGGATATCACAAAAAGCATAGAAAAACATATAAGAGCAAAAGCGAATGGATTTTTACAAGACAAACATATTCAATGCATTATGATTATAGTTCAAAAATAAACAAGTTTTGCATGCAACAGTATTGAACAAAACAAGAAAGCTTAAACATGAACATGCATGATGATTCAGGAATTGCCAATGTTGAGGAGATCCTCTCCGTACGGACTTATTGCTTCAGAAGATCCGCTAAGTCAAATGAGAACTTCAATTCTGGACTTCAAGTGCGAACGTGATAGCTTTTGAGCTAATCAGGTCTTGAACCTTGTCTTTGAATGACTGACAGCCTCCAATCAGATAACCAAGTGCCCCAGAGCGGAAAACACACCAAGCACTAGCATATTTCTTGTAGAACACTTCAAATTACTTCCTGGAGGAAAATTTCGGCAAAGTCATACAGAAGTTGCAAGTGTCCAGCTTTTAGGGATTTGAGTCAGGCCAGTGGTGCACAATCTCAAGATACAAGGTGTCTTGCTTATCCCTCGGTCGGGAGCCCCAAATATAGCTGCTGAAACAGAAATCGCCATACTGAATGGAGGAAACTTGTATTATCATCGATGAACAACAATAACCTCTGACGCTTGGCAATCAAAGTCGTTACTTGGAACACACAATAGCTGTTAGGAAGTAAGCCTTTGGAAGTACAGATTGCAAGTGATTATCATGAGTTACTCCTCGAGGAAGAACAAACATTCTACTTGCAGTAGATGAAATGGGATTGACCGGTAGAAACCAATATGAATAAACTCAAACATCTCTGCATTGAGCAAGTCTTGTACTTTTCGCACTTCAACACCTTATAAGGATTGACATTATGATCAGGTGCCCCAGCATGGAACACACCTAGTATTGTCATTGAAATCAGGAGAGCTATCTGTGGTGAGAAACACCCAAAGCACGAATCTTAACCAACTGAGATTCCAACAAGCAGTGATGCAATTGGACACAAGGCATGGAGACCTCGTCCGCTTGTTTCTTATATTCTTTCTGTCTCGGTTGACAAACAAAGGCTACGGAAAAGGAAACTCCAGGAGGAAGAGGTAACTCGGGATATGAAATAGAACCTTGAGAATGAGAGGTGCCTTTGCAGATCACTCTTATTCACGGTCTGGCAGAAAATTCTGGTGAAGTCACACGGAATTTGTAAGTGCTTTAGGGATTCGAATAATGCGAATGGTGCAATGCTCAAGATAGACAATGTCTTGCTTATCCCTCGTGCGGGAGCCCCAAGCAATTTCGAAGACTTGTAGATCTAACATCATAACCAGGTGCCCCAGAATAGAATTCACACCTAGTGTCATCATCATCAAGCAGAGAATATGTAGGCCTCCACGCAGTATGGAGCTTAACCAGTTGCAAATAAAGCAAGCATGGAAGCAAATGAGCATAGGACATGAAATCAAATAGACTTGTCTTTCGGTCCTCTTTTATCTTTGCTAAGAACATACCCCTTGAATTCATGAGAGAAAGGAGGATTAACCACTGACGAGGAGCTTCAGAAACCGCAAAATTATGGAAGAGATCCACGAAGTGCTCCATGAGTTTTTCTTACTAAGAGTCCTTAAGCACGAGTCATAACTTGCATGTCTTCATAAACAACCCGAACTGAGCTTTCATCTTGGTGACCTCACAAAGTTGTTTCATGACTGATCTTTGAGCACACAATAGGAACAAGTCAAATCTGAGTCTGGAGAGAATACCAAGTCTGGATAAGAGATCCCCGATCCTGAACACCTGTTATGCATGAAATGTATGGGATACATGATATGAGTGCAATGCCATGTTCATTCAATTTCCCAGAAATCCTCGTGTTTTGATTTTTTTTTTTAGCAAGCAAAAGATGGAACAGCTCGACACGAGGCTTAAAGACATGATTCTTTGGAAACGGAAGGAACATGTATGCTATTTATTTTTTGTACATCATTTTTCAAAAAAGTAAACATGCAATGATACAAAATAATGGAAACCACAATACTGGATATAGTTGCACTGCCGCAAGATCACACTGCATATATTAAAAGGTTTGGCGTAGTTTCAGATAAACGAGAACCAATTAACCGCTGATAGAACTGCTCATGCTATACCACGTCTGAATAGAACCAAAAGTAACAGGATCAAAGCTCCGCCATCGTTTCATAATACCAAAATATCGGGCACATGAGAACAGACCAAATAAAGGTCCGACCTCGAATCTGAAGAAGTAAATGGTAGTAGGAGCCAAGGTTTCCTGTCCCATCCCAAACCTCACAGGTAGGAAACCTAAACACACACAGGATGTCCCTAATGGTTGCCAGGAATTTCGAACAAACAATGAGAGCGCCTGCCTACGGCAATAAGCATGCCGGACAAGGATCGCCTCACCGAGTCCTCTCCTGGTTGTGGTATGCTATGCTAACTCTACGTGCCAGGCGCCACGAGAGCCAACATAACTATCCACGCTAATCTAAGTGTATACTTGGTCTGGGTAATGGACCTTTTACCTCACAATAACATCCCGCCCGCCAAGAAAAACAACCAGCCAGCACAGCAGTATATCCAGAATATGGAAAGCGGTAAACACATAGATGCAAATGCATGCAAGCAGTATATACAAGGATGCTAGCAATAAACACACAAACAACCACAGAAAAGAAAGCGGTAAACACATAAATGCAAATGCATGCAAGCAGTATATACAATGATGCTAGCAGTAAACACACAAACAACCACCGAAAGGAAATCAAGCAAGAACTAGGAACGACACTCGGATAGTCCCCAGTGAAGTCGCCAGCTGAAGCAACTGGAAAACTCATAGAAACAAATACAATGAAGTCGCCATCGAACATCTATTTATCCTATAATAAGGAATGGGAAATATCGAAGAAAACCAAAAAACAAGCAATGGTCTCAGAGAAAGGGTAAGGGTGTCTGTTACGTGAGGGGAAGGTATTAGCACCCCTCACGTCTGTGGTACTCCACAGGATCCATTCTTGCTAATTTTCTAATCTAAGGGTATGTGTGTGTGTATCATGCTATGTGTAAAAGGAAACATGCAATGGAAGATATACAAATAAGAGGAAACATACAAATAATAGGAAAGTAAGATAAGAAGAAAAGGCCGAACAAAATAAAGGAAAAGAGAAAAGATCGCTCGCTAGGGTGTTCGCACCCTGTGCCTACGTACCTCCAATGTGCAATGGAGAAATCAGAGCGCCGTAGTTCAGCTCAAAAGTTTCTGTTTCTATCTCGATTCGCGTCTCCTAGAGAAACGGAACCGAGCACCCTAAGGGAGCATGCAAACAAGGAGCGTCACAAAGATCCTAGCAAACATGGCATGTGAACAAGCATCACAAATAAGAACATACGAACAGGCATCGCAAAAAACAGACATGTAACAAGCATACACGAATGTGAGTGTGTGAACAGGCATCACAAGTGATAATGCGAACAGGCATCGCAAACAACATGTAACAGGCATACACGAATGTGAGTGTGTGATCAGGCATCACAGGTGATAATGCGAACTGGCATCGCAATCAACATGTAACAGGCATACATGTGCAAGTGTGAACAAACATCACAAGTAAAAATGCGAACAGGCATCGCAAACAACATGTAACAGGCATACATGTGCAAGTGTGTGAACAAGCATCACAAAGATATCACACTAACAAGCATAGCAGATACAAAGATAGTGAACAAGCATCACAAAGATATAGCATACAATCGAGCTTCGCTCGAGAAACAAACAAACTACCGAAGTAGTAAGCAATGCAAATGCAGCACACAAACGAGCTCAACTCGTAAAGCAAACAAATTATCGAAGTAGTGACCTGGGGACAGGGGAAGTGCTTTAGCTAGCGGGGAAAGCCACCCGAAGCTACTATCAACGGGGAAAGCCACCCGAGATAGATACACCAAAGACTCTTAGCTAACGGGGAAAGCCACCCGAAGCTACTATCAACGAGGAAAGCCACTCGAGATAAACACGCCACAATCTGTTAGCTAACGGGGAAAGCCGCCCGAAGCTACTGTCAACGGGGAATGCCACTCGAGACAGGGATACCACAGAATGTTAGCTAACGGGGAAAGCCACCCGAAGCTATTGTCAACGAGGAAAGCCACTCGAGACAGGCGGAAAGTAAAAAAGAAGCGAGGAATAATAAACAAGCAAAAACAGAGCCTCTTTCGAGGGCTTGGCCAGATGAATGCCTAGGTCCTACTTCTCATGGCAAATATGATGCTGCATGCCTACCCTACTTCTCATGGCAAGATATGGTGCGCAAAAGAGTAAAAGGGACAAAGGGGATACCGAGCGGATAGCAAATCCGCAGTGAGCTAGCAACGCAAGCAGGACTAAGAAACTTCACGTAATCTAGCATCCAGCAAAGCCAGGAGTCCAGCATAAGCGTCAAAGCGATGCGGTGTGAAAATAAATCACAGCCGCTATGTGGTGTGTATCAAACACAACCACACAAGCAATCTGCAAGAAATACAATCCAGACAATACAGGAATATACATCTCAATGGATGAGAGATCAGTAATAAGTTCGTGTCCCACAAATAAAGTGGAACACAACGCAATTGAATCTCAATCGAACTCTCTCAAAGTACCTTGCACAAGCTAGCACACTCATTAGAAATAACAAGGAACGGCGAACAAAGTTGCTTAATCGGATTATGAAACAAAATAGAGGTAAAATTCTAATTAAATCCTAAACAAAAATCTAACAAGATTAAATTGTTTTTTTGTGACATTTTTATCTAAAACAAAAGAACAAAACTATGTACAAAATATTAAATCTAACACGGAAAATAGTACATGTTTTTATTATTTTTTATCATGCAAAAGTCTAACAAAACAAAATCAAGATTAAATCTTAAATCTAACAAAGTTTATTGTGATTTTATGTTATTATTATCTAGAAAATAATAGGAGGAAACTATGTACAAAAATTTAATTCTAAACACCTAAAAAAACTTGAATCAGGGGGGTTTGAAAGCTGAAAATAGTGTGTAGGGAGTAAATCAGGCGCTGAGGGCCCAAGGGAGTGTGATGTGAGGCCCAACAGCTTGTTTTTGTACAATTTTCACTTAAAAAACGTGATTGGGCTTCCATGAGGGAGGTGTATACTGAAATTTCGGCCCAAGGGTTTGATCCAGATTCTCAGATTTTGGTTGACAATTGTTTTCAGATTATTGCTCAATTCGAAGTTCACTAACTAAATTTCTAGAATTTAATATCAATTAATCACATTAAGTCTATTAAATCTCAATTCAATTGCCAAATTGATTTCAATTAATCTCACTTAATCAAACATTAATCAAAAGAAAACTGAAAAGGGATTAGGGTTTTACGTGTGTGACTATCAGCCTTCTCTCTCTCGTTCTTCTTCCTCTCACACACAGACGGCGCGCGGCGGAGGCACAAGCCTTTCCATGAACTCGACGCCTCCGCAACTCACCTTTCATCTCTCTTCTTCGAGGATTCACACACATCCACCACAAGCCATTCACTCTCTCTCTGTTTCGTTTTTCATCTCCGATCAAACCTTCATCGTAACCGCTCTAGCCACCGCGAATTGAAACATACTCTCATGTCGCTCATCTCTCAAGCTCAAACTCTAATCCACGATGGAAACGAAATCCAATCGGAACCAAGGAGAAGTCCACCAAAGTTGAGGCTTATCTATCAGAGCAATTCCGGTCATCCTTCGAGTTTGGCGCAGAAGATCCAGAAATCCAGAGGTAATGATTCGCGCCTTCTTTTATTAATTCTTCTTTCTTCGTGTTTCTGCCATCGTGTCACTGAGGTTTTGCGGCGATGATAAAGCAAAGTTTTCCTGGATTTCGATTCTGCAGATTTTGCTCGCGTGATCTTGATGATGATGATGATCGTTATCGTTGAAGCTTTGTTTTGTAGTTTGAATAATGACGATGAACGTTGTAGTCACATGATGAGGATGCGTTGATTGAGTATTGTTGTGTTGAGTTACAGGTTATGGCGATGTAGAACTGTTGATGAAGAATGTTGAATCGATTGAAGAGAGACTTGAAGAATTGATGATGAGGTGATTGAAGATGGAGAGTTTGTCAAGTGAGAAAGATGAAGAATGATGAAGAGTTTTGCAGAATTTTTCTTGTGAGTTCTTGGAGAATCAAGGTGAAGATTGAAGAAGAGCCTTCTTGCGATTGAAGATTGAAGATTAGAGATGAAGTTTTCTGAGTTTTTTGTGTTGAATGGAGAGTGAAGGAAGAGTCAGAAGGTGATTCGAAGATGAAGATGGTTATGCGATGAAGGTTGTTACGTTTCGGTTAGAGGTTTTCTCACTTCTGTTTTTCAGTTTCCTCTCTTTTTCCCCTCTCTTTCTGTTGTGTGAACCTTTGATTGAACCGGTATCCAGTTGTGAAGTTGCAGGCCCCGGTTTTTCTTGAATGCAGGGGCGGTTTTGTTATTGCAGAGTCAGAAGCTTAGAAGCTTTGGTTTGGAGAATGAAAGACTGGAAACGTGGGAATTGAAGATTGGAATTTTTGTATTATAACTTAGACTTTTTGAATGTTTTTGTAATCTAAATCTGTTTGAGATAGACTTTGGTATCAATATAATGTGGGCTTTTTGAACTATTGTAATGGATGTTGATCCTTTTTTAATGAATGGAGACTCTTTTGTGTATTGATTTTGAATGGATTTTGTATGAACAATGAATTTGGATAGAAATTAAATGGGTCTTACTTTTATAATCGGGACTCCAAGCAATTCAATACCACCTTGATCCGACTAAACTTGCATTAAAAATGACAAACAAATGATTCGACCATAAGGAATTCACAACTTCATATTTCGCACCATGACAAAATTCTTCTTTAATTGACGTGCACAGCATGCCTCGATTCAAGGACCACAAAGGGATCATCATATGCAAATTCTCATTCATTAGTCCTTATCATAACTTGTACAAGTAATTGGAAAAGACCTTTGTACCGAACTGTCTTAAAAATAACGAAAACTCTTTATTATTTTCTCAATTTCTGCACGACGAAATAAACGTCTTTCAAAACTTATAGCACATATAAAGAGGGCAAATTTTGGGGTGCAACACATACACGATCCAACTTTAGACTCCCGCATGACGTACTCAGTGTCCCCTCAGGTGGGATTTTATCCAATAAATCACGCCTAAGAGGGACGACCTATATCAAGCCCTAGAGACTTGGTTTCCAATCCCTCTTGAGGGATCTACAGAAGTCCCTCCTTAAAGGTAAAATGCCTCGCATGAGGGACTCAGTGTCTCGTCATCCAGGCTATGTGTTGCATCGTCCGAAGAACTTAGGTTCTAGAGGCTAACTAGACTCTCGCCTAAGGAACTTCGTGTCTCCTCGGGCAGGATTATTTTCAATAAATCACGTCTAAAAGGCGCAACCTCCCAGAGACTTGGTTTCGAGTCTTGCTTGAGGGCTTAATAGAAGTCCCACTTGAAAGGGTAAAAAGCCCCACCTGAGAGACTCAGTGTCTCGTCAGCCAGACTATGTATTACAACATATGAGGAACTTAGGCTCCACAGACTAACTAGACTATCGTATATGGGACTTCATGTCCCCTCAGGCGAGATTATTTCCAATAAATCACGCCTAATAGGTGTAACCTATACCAAGTCCCAGATACTTGGTTTCCAATATTGCTTGAGGGCTCGACAGAAGTCCCTCCTGAAAGGGTAAAACGCCTCGCTTGAGTGACTAAATGTCTCGTCAACCAGGCTATGTATTACAGCGTCTGAGGAACTTAGATTCCACTAGCTAACTAGACTCTAGCCTTAGTGACTTCATGTCCCTTCGGGAGGGGTTATTTCTAATATATCACGCCTAAGAGGCACAACCTATCAAGCCATGAAGACTTGGTTTCTAGTCTTGCTTTAGGGCTCGACAGAAGTTCCGTCTGAAATAGTAAAGCACCTCATATGAGGAACTCGGTTTCTCATTAGCCATGCTACATATTACTTTGTCTAGAAAGTTTATACTCCTAAGGTCAACTAAAACCTCGTGAGGGAAGCTCCAATTCTCGGGATAGTCCCACTAGTCACAGGTGAAAATTACTTCGCCTTCTGTCGAGTGTCTCGTGCTTGAGGGACTATATAGTGTTATATTTGCAAAAGGCCTTTCCTAGAGCGAGGCGCTGGGACTGCCCCAGAAGAGGCGACGACGTAAGGTTGAGCAGAAGGAGGTATCGCCCCGCCTTATGGTCTTCTCTCGCCCACACGTGGAAAACGTGGGATAAGACAATCTTTGGGATAGGGAGAAAGTCAAGGTCATTAACTAACCCACGACTCCCCTTGGAAATAGAAATTCAACTGTCCACCTGTTTGGTTGGGTTCCATATTTAAAAAATGCTAAAAATCGAACCAAACCAAACCGATGAAGATATCATCGGTTTAGACTTCTTTTTTTATCAAAAATCAATCCAAACCAAAATGTGTTATATACCTACTAAAACCTCTTAGTCTTATTGCTTTTTGGAGGAAACACACGTACTTTTTTACCATTACATAAATCACTTTAAACATAATTACTTATAAATAAATAAAATACAAAAATTACAAAAGCATATATAGTAAAACAATATAAAAACGCTTTCTTATTTTTTAGTGGTCTTATTCAAGGTCATGCAGAGTTTGCCCTCCCGTAACAACTCGATCATGTAATTTTTGCAACTGAATTTTAGCTTCTTTCTGCATGATGACTAATTAAAAACAACACATAGGCATCAAATGCAAAGAGAAATAAATATAAAATAAATTATATAGGAGATAGAGAACAATTCTTCTATATTCCCTCTAAAAAGTTAACCATCACCAATTAATCACCCTTATGACCATCGATCTTATTAAATCCATCCACCTCATCTAAAATGAAAACAAATATTTATTTTCTTATAAGCATAGTTAGAGTAAAAAAACATCTTAATATTAAGAGAGTCACCTATTTAATTAATTATAAATTTAATTGATCAAATAGATTAGGGGCAAGTTTGGTTTAACTTTAAAAAATATGTTTTTCTTTATATTTTTTTTAAAATATTATAAGTTTTTATATTCATTTTATAAATTAAAAGATTAATTTTGACATCCTATAATATAAACATACATTATTAAAGATTAAAACATAGTCGTAATCGTAATTTTTTAAAAATATTGTATCTCAAAAATGATTTTTATGAAAAACTATTTAAAATTAAATAATTTTTTAAAATTTAATATTCAAAATATATTTTTATAAAATGATGAAATATCTAAAATAAAAATTTAAAAATAACTATTTAAAATAAATTTTCATTGAAAGTTTTTATAAAAAGTTTTTTTTTAATTTTTTTTAATACAAAATTATATTAAATTATTAAAAAAATAGTAAAAAAACCTGTAGAAACTCTTTCTTAAAAGAGGCAGGTTGGATAACACTTAAAAGAGATTTGCTATTATGACATATTTATTTAATATATATTTGTTGTGCACTTTTTTTTAAATCACAATTCTTAGTGTGTATCTCTCTTCAAAAGTTTACGTAAAAAAAGAAGAAAAAAATTTATTTTTTAATTTAAACAAGTAAATTAAAATTATACTAGTTTTTTCAAGCAGTAGATATTATTCTTCTCTTAATCTCAATTTGGTTTTTGAATGAGACGTGTCTCTTGTAATTTTGAAACGTTATTTTTGCCGCTTTTTAGACTTTCTAGAATGAAATGTGTATGGAAAGAGATTAGTTAAGTTCTTCAAATAAAATATTAATATGGATTTTTTTTAGTGTGAGTGAACTAGACTGTAGCTACTTTGAATATCAAAATATCTCAAAGTGAAATGGGAAAATTTGTAAATTCACTTATATAATTTCTAATATTTATTACATCACTTGTTTTTTTGTTATGGAGATTAAGATTCATATTTTCGCGATTCTCACTCAGTTATGAAAGTGAGAATGTTTTTTTCCAAAGTCAAGTCAATAGTTGGACTTTGATAAAAATGATTTAAATAGATGAAATATGGATTTAGTAAATTGATGTTTAAACAAAAATGGATATTTTATCAAGATGTTGTAACATTTTGCAAGTAATATATAATATTAGGAGTTTATTTGCATTTCAAAGAATTATGTCAGGATAGTAGGTTGTTTAGCTATTAATTGACTTTAACATAGAATTCCTTGTTGTTGGATATAACTCCCATTAATTGACTTTAACATAGAATTCCTTTTTAGGTTTATTGAATAATGAATGTATCTTGTCTTTTATGTAGATTAGATACATTCATTATTCAGTGAATCTAAAAAGAGAATTTTTACTTATAAATCAGGCCGGAGTAGTATAATGTTTAATTTTATTAATTCTTTGACCATGAATAAAAAGCGTAATTATGTCTATTAGAATTGTTCTGGGTCAATCATATACTAACTTAGGTCTTCAGTTTCAAATTCAATTTCAAATTCATTATTCTCCTTCACATACTAACTTGAGCGTTAAAGTGTTAATCTTGTAGGCCAGCTTCCTATCCATCGTATCAAAAGCAAAGATCCACCGTTATCTTTGATCCTTACTCCATGTCTGATTCCAATACAATACAATAGCAGTGTTTGTGGAAATTGACTTTTGATTCATGTGTTTTCCACGATCTCTCGTTCGCTTTTCGATTTGTCAGTTTGAAACCTTCTCAGACCATCAAATAAAGAGCACTCGAAATCGAACATGAAGATATGCCGCGTTCGATCCAATCAACTATCGTTTCAACTTTGATTTCCTAAATATTTAGGTCTCTGATTTTACCCTTCTAATTAATGGTTGGATCCAAAGCTTCTCGCTCCGCCACAACGTAAGAAGCTGACGGTGCCACCGCAACTCAAGAGGAGATCAATCAACCACCTACACCTCCTCCCCAAGGTGTTGAAATTCAAATATTAGAAGTTCTATTGCATCTAAATCTGGTCCAGGCTCCTCAAATGGTTGGGTTTGACCAAATACCTTCAATTGGACCTTCGATTCCACCTTCAGTTTTGCAACCTGGAGCATAATCTAGTTTCTAACTACTGCAAGCCAACCTTGGGTTGCAAGGCACTAAAGAGGTGTTGAATAATAACACGTAACACAATTTTGGCAACAAAATTCACAAACGATAGAGGAAATGTTGCTTCCCCTTAAAGACAACCTCCATAATGTTCATCCACGAGGAAACACCATTCAAGAATCTATGTCAAGAAGAACTCTGATCGTTGTCCCTGAACCCACCATGATGAAGAAATATGAAAATCCTAATTTGAAGAATCAGTAGAGGAGAAAGAAATGCCAAAGTCCTCCCCAAAGCCCAGAGGGAGATCGAGGCAGCCACGCTTCTCTCTCAGATCAGACAAAAAATTAGTCATCAAAGAATCACCAGAAGAATCCTCTATATACCTAAATTTTGGACCAAAAAAAAAATACCGAAATCCATGGAGAAACCCCTCAAGTTGGGAAAATATAACAAAAAGAAATATTCAGACGAGCGCGTACAACTTGTCAATGATTGGGTGAACTACTTCAATGTTGATGAGGTCTCTACCAACACCAACTCTAGCCGCCTGACTAGTAAGGAATCACATCGAAGAAATGACGAGTTTGATCGAGGAATTTAAAACCGACACGATAAGTACACACCCCTAAATGTATCGCGGGAGAAGATCTTCCAAGAATCTGCTAATAGAAAGTTCTAAAAAGGAAGGATTATAACCCCCTTTTTCCTCATCAGATAGTTGTCCTGAACTGACAAGTCGAAGTACTATTGCTTTCATAAAAGTCACTGCCACAACACTGACAATTGCATCCAATTGAAGGATGTCATTGAAGTGTTGATCAAGAGAGGATGAATGGCTGAATATGTTAAGGAAGGAGTCATCCTAGGGAAAATCTCCCTCTAAACCTTCTGAAGCGGGGACTAGTGGCGAGGATAAAGAGGCCAACAAAGGTAAGCGACAATATATTACTGCCATTACTGAAGGAACGCCCAAGCAAACTTCCCCTCCAAAGAGACCATGAAGAGGAAGTTCATTGAGGTGTTGGCCCTCCATAAAAAGGATGGTAATATATCAGTAAAAGCCCCTAACCGGCTTATGCTAGGGTTTCGGTACTCTAAGAAAGTTAGAGGAACTCCTAAATTTTTTTTCCTTGAGGTGATTATAGCTACAATGTGGTAGTTTGATGTCTCCTGAATCTTGATTGACTACATCAGCTCATGTGATATTATGTGTTTGGGGTTGTTTGAAAAGATTGGCCTGGAGGAAATTCGATGTTGCTGGATCTGACATTGGCGGTATGTGGTCGTTTACAGGAGGTCGATTGGAGCGGTTCAGTTCCAAATCTTCTTCATTTTTTTGTTTTTTTGTTTTTCCTGCAAAACAACCAAAAAAACCTTGTATATATTGTGTTAATATTGAAGATGTTTGAATCAAGAAAAGAATTATGGTTGTTAGATTGATTCCAGGATGTTGAATCGATTGTTTTTGGACTTGTTATTAATTCTTTTACAGGTGATAGTAAGGTTAATTTTGTTCGGCAGAAAGAGGGAGTATACGCATTAGAGAAGGAAGACGATAGGGAGTTACAATAGGCATGGCAACGGGGCGGGTCGGGGACGGTTTTTACCTCCCCCAAACCCAAACCCGAATTCCCAATCAATCCCCGTTACCCGCCCCAAACCCAAACGGGGATGTGGAATTAAAACCCAAACCCGTCTTTAACGGGTTCGGGTTGGGTTCGGGTATCCCCGCCCCGCCACCATGTATTTCGTAGAATCAATTTTTTAATAAAAATATTTACTTTTTCAAAAATCAAATTACATTATAAATAACAAAATAAAACAATCTCAAAAATTTCATACATATATTTCAAATATTTAAAATAATAAATACAAATCAAATTATTAAAACATTAGCCACATATTTAATAATATAAATTATGAAATATAAATAATAATGTACCTATTGAAATAAACGGGTCGAGTTCGGGGACGGGTTCAGGGTGGGTACTAGTGTCCCCATTACCCGACTCATCCCCATGTTTTCTAATCGGGGAAAACCCAAACCCGAACCCAAACCCAGTCAAAGCGGGTTTTCCCCGTCAACTTCGGGGCGAGTTCGGGTGGGTACCAGTGGGTCTGGGTTTTATTGCCATGTCTAAGTTACAAAGAGAACATATTCATCATCCCTTCAACCAATTTTCCTTGTATTCATTAAAATGTCTCTAGCCATATTATTCACAAAATAACGAAATATATTTTGAACCATAGGAATGTCAATAAATGAAATAACAATCTCCTTTTATTTACTTTATACATAAATTAAAACACCTTATTAATTGATTATTGATTATAATATAATGTGAACATTAATTATTTAATGACAATTTATATTCCGAGATCGAAAATATATCACAATATTCCATAATACCTTGCCAAAACAACCAGAACATTAATGTTAATTAAAAAAAATCAATTATGCTCCCAAAATTTAGAAATTAATCAATTAATTCCCTCTCCACACAGAGAATGCAATTACAGTTATTGGCGAGAAAGTATCATGATATATATATATATATACTAGTGTCTTTACCCGTGCGAGGCACGGGATAAAAGGGGAAAGAGGCGCTCAGAGTTCTAAAAGAATTTATTATTATTTTTTTAAAAGAAAAATAAAACCAAATCCAAAGCTATTACAGTATGATTTATTTATTTATTAATTAATAATTAAAATTTATTAATAAAATTAAATTAAATAAATACTAAATAAATAAATTAAAACAAAAACTATCCTACAAAAGTAGCCACATTCCTTCAAATCTTATTTTTTAAATATTTTAAACTAAACTTTTTAAAATTTTATTTAATAAAAACAACACATTTATATCAAAACATTTATATCGTGTTAGGATTTAAATTTTTAAAAGGGGGAAGGAGCGCCCAATTCCTTCAAGTCTTTAAATTTTTTTATATATTATTTTAAATAACTTTGTATTTTAAATTTAAAATAATTTTAAAATATAAATATTAGATACATAAATAATTAAAAAACAAAATATTTATATCGCGTTAGGATTAATACATTATTTTTATTTTTATTATTTTTAATTGTACAAAAAATATAATAACCGGTGTATTTGCACGAGAACTTGTGTGGTACGCACGTTTTTGTTTTCAAAATATAAATGAGAAAAAGAAAATTGTTTTACCAAAATAATCAATTATTTTTAAAAGAATGACATATTTTTAAAATAAAACTAAAATTGTTTTACATTAATAATTTTACATATATTATCTTAAAAAAATTTGTATCTTAAATTAAAAATAATTTCAAAATAAAAATATAAGATGCATAAATAATTAAAAAACAACACATTACCGTGCGTTTACACGGTATTTGTGGGTTACCCGTGTGTTTTTAAAAATAATTAACCCGTGTCTAAAAACTTATTAAATCTACAAATATTTTAATTTATAGTATATTTTTGTCTAGTACATAAATATTATTTTTATTTAAGCCATTTTTATAAATTTTAATTTTAAATTTATTTTTTGCAAATCTATTTTGGCCATGCCATGTTGTAGTGAATTGTTGATAAAAAAAAGTCACGATAAAAAATATAAATATAATTTAAGAAACATATATTTTTCTTAATTTTGACGCTAGGGACAATTTAAAAAAAATCAATATGCAATCAAATTCTAATAAAGGAATTATTTTTTGCTAAAGAAACAATAATAAACACAATCAAAATAGTTGTGATAATTAATATGATTGTTCGTCACAATCAATAGTGATAAAAGTTTTATTTTTGTTATTGATTTTTGTAAAAAAATGGTTATGACACACTATAATAGTCATGAACCTAAGTCATATTTTTAGAATTTTATTATTTTTATTGATTTGCACTTTGAATAATAATCTAAATTATCTAAATTAAAATTTAATTAAATTTAGCACAACTAAAAGAGTGTATATATGAAATGGGAGGTATGCATAGCATTGGAATGGGTTCAAGAGGCCGTCAAAAATAAACTCTAATTATTAAATAAATTAATTACCTAGTAATAATAATAGTAATGTAAAAAAAAAGAAAAACATGGCTATAGTAAGGGAAGGCGCTACACTTTGTAGTTGTCCATAAGAATCAGTAAAAACAGTTAACAACTTAACATTAAGGCTTTGTTTGAATTGATGGAATCGGATGGAGCTGGAGCGGAATGGAATAAAATGATATTCCGCTGTTTGGATAATTTAAAAACGGATGGAACGGAGCGGAAAGGAGTGGTATGGATTCCATTCCATTCCATCACTTACCACCATATTCCTTCCCCTCCAATTTGGGCGGAATCAATAATTTGTCTTATTCCGTTCTAAAATTTCCAAACAATGGAATGGTACATTCGTTCCGCTCCGTTCCACTCCGCTCCATTCCATTCCGCTCCGTTCATTTCGTGATATCCAAACATACCCTAAGATACAGTACAAAATCAAATCAAACTTAATTTTTTTTCAAATGGTTTTAAGTCTCACCAATTACAGCATAACACACAGCAATAACAAAATAATAAAACGAAAAAAAAAAGAAACCAAACAGACTCTTATTTCTCTCTAAGTGTTCTATTCTTCTTCTTACTATAAAATTTCTCTTCTTTATCCAAAAACTCACATGAATATAATGTTCTCAAACAACTAAATCAATCAATGAAATAAAAAATTAAGGAACAAAAACGGGTTACATATTGAAAGTACACACGAACGGCCAGAGGCAGGTGAGTCCGCGAGTGACGTCGGAGAGATCACGGAGGTCTGGGGCTGCAGGGCGGATAACCGCGGCGGATGTGAGTGGTTCTGATGGCATGTTGCGCAAAGTCGATGATGGTGTTGACGTCGGTGCGGATATGGGTTGAGCACGGTGGCTTCGTGTTGCCAGTGCGGTGGTTTGGCTGAGACACATCCATGGCTTTTCTATTCTCCTTCCATGTTCAATTTCATTTTCTCTGTTTCCTGTAAAAAGAAATTGTACAATTGAGAGTTTATGGTTTAAAATTGTTGTTACTACATGTTTATATTATGAATGATGATATAGGCTGTGGTATGATTTGATGCTACAGGAACCTAAAGCATTAGTTTATGAAGAAGAAGAAGACAACATATATCACCTTTAGATAAAAACTTTGGAAAGATGAAACTCATTGATATTGAAGGCAAGGGTATAGGGTTTTATAATGAACTGTGAGTATACAAAAGGTCAAGGATATGAATATGGGCAAAATTGAACAACCAACAGATATTATAATGATTCAAAGGTTGGGTTACGTGAGATTGAAAAATCAAAAGGCAAGGCTGCTGGTTGGAAAAAACAAAAAAATGACCCTAATAATTGTTTAAGATTCCTTATCAATTAATGTGATAATTAGTGGACTAAAATACTTTAAAAAAACTTGAACCGTTTTTTTTTTTTCAAAGCCCAATTTACTTATTATTATTAATGAAAAATATAGATAAAAGTGAATGAATTAAATAAATATTTAAAAGATAATTATAGAAAATTTTCTATTAATAGCAAATTTAAAAATAGTAAAGACTCTAAAAATGTGACACTTGGCAAGTTTGCCAAAATACTCATCTTGCTATATTATATTGTATGATTATATTGTATGATATATATATATATATATATATATATATATATATATATATATATATATATATATATATATATATATATATATATATATATATATATATATATAAGGGTTATATTTACTCTAGGAGTAAGTTATTATAACTTACTCCAAACCTAGACCAATGATTCTTCTCAATCTAATGGTTAAAAATAATAAGTAATAGTTTTCTCTCTCCACATTTAATTACTTATTATTTTTAACCACTTGGAGTAAGTTATAATAACTTATTCTTGGAGTAAATATAACCCTTCTTTTATATATAAAAGGAGTGCTAACAACACTCGCTTTTCAACACTCTCTCAAACACCCAATTTTTTATTGGCTGAAACATGTGTGAATTCCTCACTTTAAAAATAAGTCTCACATTAAGTGGTAAGACCCACACAAATTTTAAGCAATAAAAAGATAAGTGTTCGAGAGTGTCCATACAAAACCTTTAATATGGTATTTGGAGAGTAGTATGGAAAACAAATAATAATTATAGATAGAATATATCATTAACTCAAAAAAATATTATAATAATAATTATTTATAACTTACATAAACACAATGATCTTTTAATCAAATATTAATAATAATATACTACAATTTAAGAACATGTTAAAAAAAAAATACCAAAAACTTAATCTTTATATCAATTTTTTATCGACACAATCCTTTTTTATGACTTTTTAGATTAGATTCAACAAAATAGAATTCAATTCAGCCGCAATAACATATTCCAATTTAGGGGTGGCAAACGGGCATGCCCGCCCCATTTAGGCCCGTCCCGCAAAAGTCCGCAAAAAAACGGGGCGGGGCGGAGCGGGCTTTTTTAAGAGTGCGGGTCTAAAACCTTGCCCCGCCCCGCAAAAAAGTGAGGGCGGGGCGGGGAAAGCCCGCGGGCATTCGGCTTTTTAGGCCTAAAAATAGTAAAATTCTATGAAAAAACAAATGCCCGCAAAAGCCCACAAAAAAACGGGGCGGGGCGGGCACATTAAAGAGAACGGGTCTAAAACCTTGCCCCGCCCCGCGAAAAAGTGCGGGTAAAACGGGTTTTCCCCGCGGGCCAGGCCCGTTTTGCCACCCCTATTCCAATTGCATCATATATAACATAAAATATAAGACATAAAATTAATTATTAACACAATAACATATTCCAATTGCATCATGGATAACATAAAATATAAGGCATATAATTAATTATTAACACATATAAAACGAAGATTTATCCCAATATTTTACACATTGACATAAGAAATATAATACAGTAAATATCGTCATCCAAAAATTGTAGGATGAGTACTAGAAATGTGAATGATAATTCAAAAGAATAAATCAAATAGACAATAACTTAAAATAAAAACCAAAACCTAAAATTTAAAGGTTAAATTAGGGTGAACCTAAACTTAAAATAATTCTCAGTAGAGTTGCCAACTGTAATCATCGATTTAAAATTTGATAAAATAAAGTCGTCATCTTAATTTATTTTAAAGGGAAAATAAATGGAAAAGGTCATTTACGAGTGAAATTTAGGTCAGTATGTAAATTAGGAAAAAAAGAAGCTGTTAGACATCCTTTGCCTCCCTTGTACTCAAGGGGACCAATTTAGCCTTTAAATTTTAAAATGAGGTTTTAGGGTATTTAAAAAAAAAGAGGAAAAGACCTCATGTAACATCATTGGCCAAAAATAAAGTTTTGAAAAATTTAAAAGAGTAGCCTCACATGAAATCATCAAGAGCTGAGTATTCCATAAAATGTAACGTGTGAGATTTGAATTCATGACCTTATACATGGAAGTTTTTACTCCTTACCAATTATGCTATGCTTATATATTCAAAATAGGAAGCCAATTGAAAGTGTATAAGGAGGAGCAAGCATTATTTTAAAATATAAATAATTTTAAATAAACTATCATATTTTTAAATAGAGTTGAAAAAATAAATATTTATAAAATCCAAGATGTCATTTGTAAATAAAGCAAAGAAGAATTAAAAAAACCAAAATATTAGTGTAAAAAACTCAAAATGTAAATAAACCAAAGAATTTTATAAAACTCAATTTTAAGATTTTTTTTGAAAGGGGTGGACAAATTTCGGGTATGACACGGTTATCCAGGTTCACCTTAGAAAAGGCTAATTCTGTCCATCCGCCAAGGTGACTAATCTTGAAAGATTACAAACAATCTTTAAGAGTCTAGAAAAACACCTTAGCCTCTCAAGTATACAGACTAACAACCTAGTCACTTGAGGAATACAAATCTCAACAGATTTACAAAGATAATGTTTACAAGATATTGTTTTAAAAAAGCATATTGAAACATCAACAATTTAGCACAAATGATAATACAATCTAATGAACAACATCTCTTGTGTTCTTACAGATTCTTAGAAACTAGATTTCTTACAGATTCTAATGAACAATATCAGTAAGGAGAACATGCAGAAGAACCAAAATAACAAGAATAATAGACATACAATGACAAAAAACAACAATAGTCATACCTGGGAGAACACGAAAATTGGCGACAACTACCTAGAGCCAAAAAGACTATCTCTGTTCGGAGGCGACAAAAGCTCAGGCGATGCTTAATGCGATTATTAAGCACATGCAAGCCTAAAATTTCAAGGTTTGCACATCCTGTAACAATCTGGTCGGAAAAATTATAAAGTGGAGAGATGTCAAAGGGATAATGCAATGATGAAGGACGATTGGAAAAACCAAGGGAAAACGATGTAGATATAAGAAAACAATAAGTCACACTATGGAGTGATTGTGAACAACATCAGAGAAACTCCAAAGGGCACCAATACTTGGAAATGTAGATCAAATCAACAGGAAAAAATGCAGAAACCTACTACTTAGCCCAAAAAACTATTAATAACCAAAACCTTCTTGTAATTAATATTTGGCCCAATCCCAACAAGTACCACCAGTAAATTGTGGTTTTGGCTTTAAAAAAAAATCAAATCAAATCTTGTGACAAAAAGTTATAAATCAAATTTAACCAATTATTTTTATCAATTAATATTATTTTTCTTAGAAACTAAAGAAAATTAATTATTTACAATTTTTCTCGGTATCAATCAAACATTATCGGCATGCAATTACAAAAATTAAATCTTTAATTAAAAAATTAAATTAAATTAAAAAATATATTTATTATCTCATCCATTTCCTCTTAAATATCAGTTCTATTTCTAATCGCCAGTGTTTAAATTGTTGTGAGGATAGTTGGTACTAGGACAATTTAAAATTTGCGGGGGTGCGGTTGGCAGAGAAGGGAGTGTTATAGTGATGAAATTCACTTTTTCCATTGGTAGGGCCCAGTAACAAATAACCCAAAAATAAATTCAACTGAAAAAAAACTTGAGAAAAAAAAAACAGAACCCTTTTTGTAATAGCGAGAAAATGAAGAAATCAACGATGAATTTGTGATTTGAACCACAAATTCTTGTTTTGATTTGAATTGAAATCACAACACTCTTCACACTTCATCAGTCACACTCTGTTCTCACCGTTCCACAACAATGATGTCCCCAAATCATTTGTCAGATGATCGAGCCTCGCCTCCTCATCATCATTTCAGGTTAACAAACACAAAATATATCATTTTTCTCTTTTGTTGATGAATTTAGTCGTAGTTGATTCTGGGTATGGCATGTTTTTGGGCATTGGTTCAAATTATGGGAAAAAGGGAATTTTTTTGAATTGGGAAAGATCTATGAGCGGTTTTATTTGGAATATTTTGAAGCTGTATGTTTCTTTGTTTCAATTTTGAGTATTGTAAGGTGCATTGAAATGTGCTTAAGGTTTAAGGTGAAATTCATGTGGTTTAGTTGTTTAAGAACTTGGTGGTTGCTATTGTGTTAGTGTTTAGAGCTATTATAAGAGTTGTAGTTTACTTAAATGTTGAGATTCAATTCATCATTTGCTAATGATGTTGATTAAAGAGCATTCATTTTGTAGTATTAAATGCTTTCAATTACTTTATTTATTTAAATTAAGCGTAGCGGAGATAAAAATGTTGTATTGGATGTGTGGTAAGACTAGACAATGCATGGTTACGGACAACAACAATAGAGAGATAGGTAGGGTGACACATATCTCATAAAAAAGATGGTGGAAATTCGGGTTAGGTGGTTTGATCATGTAGAGAGAAGATTTCTAGATTATGTAGTAAGGAAATTACAACAAATGGAGGGTAGTCAAATCACTTGAGAGTTGAGAGGGATAAAGACCTTGAAAAATTATAAGAGAAACTATTATGAAAGACCTAGAGGTAAATGAGTTGGATAGAGATATGATATATGATATAACATTATAGTGTCATTTCATCCATGTAGCCGACCCTATTTAGTGGAATAAGATTTGGTTGTTGATGTAATTTGTAAATGCTTTCGATCGCTTTAAAAAAGAAACTATTGAATGGTTCTTGTGTTTTCTGTGTACAGTTTATTTGTTACGCTTTCAGTGGTTATTGTGTATAAGTATTTTCCAGTTTCTTGAAATTCTAGTTCTACTATGCCAAACTGATTATTGATTGATTATCCATATTATAATACTTTTGTAGAAGAGGGATTGTGTATTTGAAGTTTTGACTTGGTTTGTTCTTGTTGTTCTGGCTACATTTTTTTTCTTCCCTTTGTAGACACACACCCTTGCAGATAATTCATGTTGTTGCAAATTTCTTGAGGATATGGTCAATATACTCCATGTTCCGATACTTATCACAGACCGGAGCTTCAGTTGTTCTGTTTCTTTTTGCCTGTCTGGCTCCTGCAGCTATCCTTTTTTTGATTTTGCAAAAGCCTTGGAAGGGAAGGCCACTTTCTAATACACAGGTAAACTTAATTTCTACTTCGCTAGAGAATAGAAAGGAATAAGTGTTACATTTAAGTAAGTAATAAGTTTTTAACATGGTATGCATATTCCGTAACTAGTTCCATTTTTTTTTTCAGGTTGTGCCTTCGATAATAAATGGTTTTATAACAGCACTGTATCTGGTCTTATGGGGCAAGGGACTGAAATCATGTGGCCCTGTTAGGTTGGTGTTTTATGCTCAAAGAAAATTTCAGTTGTCAACTTAAATGTGTCACATTTCTTAGAACCTGTTTGAATTGGCTTATTTGAATTTATGTACTTGCATAGGAACTTCTGAGACTGTTTGAGAGAGCTTATGAAAACTGATTATGACCTATTCATAAGCTATCTTCAGCATATTTCTATAAGCTCTCTAGGATAGCTTATGAAACAACTTTCACTTTATTTCAGCTTTTCTTATAGAAATAACTTATACATAAGCACTCATATGATAAACGTTTATGTTATAATTAAGTTGTTTATCGAAACAGCGCGTTAGTCTAACTATGTAATAGCTTTTGATTGATACAACATTCAGTCACATAGATCACCAATTTCCAGTTTTTCATCATTCAATTGAATCATTGATGTCATGCACCACCATTATATAGCTTTTTCATGATCATGTTTGTATTTAGTTATAATAACTAGTTCTTGATTTGATGAGTAATTTATTTTTTTCACTGGTATATAAACTCATTGCTGTTATTGTTTTTCTTATTAATTCAGAGCGATATTGGGTGAGTATTCTGGCGCTGTTCTTGGAGTACTTTCTGGAGTGTTGTATGGGAGGAGAAGCAATTTGTGGAAAAAGGTAATACTTTCATATACTTCCTTTCACTGGTTGTGTTATATAAACGATACCACGAATTATGAAACCGTATAGTCCTATTTAATTTTGATACTTATCCTCCAAGATTTAAATTTTTCGACAAAATGTTTCTCCTTCTTAATTTGTATTGATTAATACTTTTGGAATCTGTAACTGTTTCCTTAATTGTTTCACGATGTCTCATGAAGATTTTGTTTTTCTCTATCCTTTCTTTAGGGTTATCCAATTATATTGTTTGTTTAGTTTATTCATGTTTCCTGTAATATATTTAAATCTGTTTGATTGACTTATTTCAGCTTGTCTACTTGCATAAGCACTTGTTAAGCTGTTTGAGAGAGTTTATGGAAACATCTTATGACATGTTCATAAGTTGTTTTTAGCTTATTTTCATAAGCTCTCTAGGATAGCTTATGAAAACAACTTATAGCTTATATAAAAACCGTCTGGCTTTATTTTTATTTTTTGCTATAGAATTTGAAATGACTTATACATGAGCACTTATATGTTATATAGATGATGTTATGTGCCGTCCTGGTTGTGATTAACATGTTTAAAAGAAGTTTAGGATCTTCTTTAATCTGGTAGTTATACTTTCTTATTTTTTGAACCAGATAGGTGGCCTAGTTGCCATGTGTGCATCATTTTACCTGCTATCTGAAGGATGGGCTACAGCAACATATTCTCCGTTCTATATCCTTACTCATTTTGTTATTATTTTCTTTCTTAAATTCAATGTATTAAAAACCGAACAAGACATCGAACCGGCCATACCTCTAGGTCATGGTTCAACCTCCTTAAATCAAGATAAATTTGCGATCAAACCCCTAAAATAACCAAACCGCAGTGAAGTCCTGTTCGGTTTTTAAAACACTGCTTAAATGACTAATTTTACTATGAAATCTATCATCATTTTTTATCTTTTCCGAAAGTGTTGTAAACTTAACTAGAATATACCTTGGGAAGATAGAGAGGAATCTGAGGCTCAGAAAGAACACGTTTTGGGTTTGAAGCATATGTTAATTCCTATTATTGCTGGTATCCTATCAGCACTTAGGAGAGTGATCGCAAGGCGCGTTTCAATCAAGGTACTAACATTCATGTAATTTGCAATTAGCTTTTTCTTTGGTTTCAGGTGCTTTACGTGTGCCCTAATATCTAAACCGGAATATCTTTTGTTTTTAGAATCAACTTAAAAGGCGGCTCCATGCTTTAACTATTGCTTCTGCGACGTGTTTTATGTTTCCAATTGCCATGTGGGACGTAATCATAGTAAGTTCTACGATGGTGTTTTCTATTCCATGTCTGAATTAGGAGAGGCTTATCTCTTTATAGAATTGTGTTGTTTTGACTTGATTGACAATATATGACGATTTCTTTAATCCTCTTCATCTTGCTCCTTTGACTCCTTCAGGGATCACCTTCCGAAAGCAATGGGAAACTTCCATTCTCGGCCTGGGCCTTCTTCAGCACAATTCTCTTTGGAAATATTGTGATATTCTATGCTGACAGTATTGCAGAGGAGAGGTATACCATGATATTAGGCTTCTTCAGTGTGGTTAAATAAGGGCTATAGTAGCGCTCTAGCACTATAGAATAGCAGAATTTGAACGAACCGTTATTGTTCCGCTATACGATATTCACTACGAAAAATGTCAAATAGCTGTTATAGTAGTATCGCACTAATGCATAGCAGAATTTGAACAGACTGCTATTTTCCGCAAACCACAATTGACAACACTAGGCTTCTTATTCTCATTAGATGAGTTTTTGGTGATTCAAAACACATTGTGGTTGACGACACTGAAATTTATACTTTTCATTGTAGATTGCACATGGTCTTCTCCTCACCGAGGCATTTGATGGCGGCTAGTGCATGCATCATTGTCATGGAGTTTGTGTACAAGATGGATTTTTCTCTTACAGGCTTCGTGGTTTGCAGCTTAATATTGGGTTTTGGTATGTTTTGAAGATTTATTATTCTCTTCAAATTTATATTTCAATATGCATTGTTCTCAGCTTTCTCGTATTTTTTGTCTTTTAAAAGTTAATGTTACATGTTCTTTGCAATGGAATTATGTAGGGATATATGAAGCAACTTCATTGGAGCGAAATAAAAAAGATTCTACCCGAAAATCAGATTTATTGAATGGAGAATTCGATAATCCAATGGAGATGTCATCGCTACCTACTTGAAGTACTTGTATTCTCAACTCCTCATTGTGAAATATGACTTTGTTTTCAATTGTTTACATTGCTTTTATGTGTCTTTGCATTTCTACCCGGAGCCTCTGTTTTAATTATTCATCGAAATTGGAAAGATTTGTTAACTTGATTGCTTCCTTTAAGTGATTCTTTGTAAAATAAGTGATTATCTGAAGGATTCTCAAGTTTGTTTGTCTACTTTTTGACAGGCTGTTTGGAAGCATCGAATGGATTCTATCGACACATATGTCCCTTTGTTATATCATGAGTAACACTTGATCTCTGGAAAATTCATTTTGTGCACTACTAGTTGCAACAATGCCGTTATCCGCGACTTCCGGGGACTTACAGTGGCAAAAAACTTATCGGCTCAAACTCTTGCTCTGATTAATCCGATTTTTAGGGAGGTTGAACTGCACTTTTAGCTTACAAAGTTCATCGTTTTTGTCTTGTACAGGATCATTAATTAATCTAGGAATTCCTTGTGTAGTTTAGAAGAAATTATCAGTTTAAAAAAGATAACACCATTATTCATCATGATAAGCTGACTATACATTTTTATGAAAATATTGAATGCCAAACAGTTGGTTATTCTTTGTAGGGTTAATGAACTTTTTCGTCCCTTTAAATATTTCAAATTTCGTTTTTAATCCCTCCAAAATTTTCCTTCAAGAAATCGTCCCTTCAAAATTTTTCTTCTGAACTATTGGTCCCTAACGTCAAATTTCGTAGCTAATCGGCGGCTAAAGTCGTAGCTAATCTCTAGCAAATTTGACGTTAGGGACCAATAGTTTGGACGAAAAATTTTGAAGGGACGATTTCTTAAAGGAAAATTTTGGAGGGACTAAAAACAAAATCTGCAATATTTAGAGGGACCTAAAAGTTCATTAACCCTTCTTTGTATTGTGTTTGATATTTTAGTTTCCTTTCTATCTTTTTTATATTTACTATCATAAAAACATATGATAGTATGCTCCGTTAAGCTAACTGAGTTGGTGACTATGCAATTCTGGCCATCAAACTATTAGAAGTATGCTATTCGTTTATATATTAAATCGACATCAATCAAGTTACGATTCCATGCATGAGGACAATGGTGTTTGTAAACTTCTACTTTTAGAAAGTTAGGTTTGTCATGATTGAAATTTCAAGTGATTTTTAAGTAACAAAAGATTTGTGATAGAACCAACAACTTATAATGTAACATTTTGATAGAGTAAAAAAGAACTTCCAAGGACATTTAGGACTAGTAAGTAGTAATTTCCACTCATACATGAATTTATGATATTCTAAAACTTGAAATAAAATTCTCATTTGGCTCCATAGAAGCTCAACCATGAAACCTCTATAAACCCTATTTGTTTTCTTTGGTAGTTTCAGTCATTGCTTTGGTTATGGCATGAGAAAGAATTCCAATAGGGCAAAAGAACAAGCAAAGAGAAACTGAATGCCTTGTCTCAATTTCATTCTCTTGTCCATCTAGAAACACCTGCCTGCATTTATATCCACAAAAATATAATCGCAATAAGCTCTAAATTTGTTATTAATCCCATAACCACTCTCGTTTTGATTTGCGTAACACCGACACTTATCATTAAAGACATGTTTCATGTCTGACACCAACACGACAGTGATTCATATTCATTTAATATTTCATTTTCTCAAATTGTTTTCAATGTCATGTCTGGTGTATGTGTCAATGTTTCGTAGAGTCGACGATCGATAAAGTAATATGATTGGAGGAGAGTCAGAAAAGAGGCAAAACCTTGCGGCAAAGAGGTCAATAACAAGCAGGTGAATCCAGGCAGAGGCTAAAGTCATCTCACTAGAGAACATTTTTCCTATACTAGTTAGCTGCACATAAAAAAAATAAAGTTATCAAAATGATATATAATGATAACTATTTTTCAAAAGAAAAGTTTAATTTTATTGTATAATACACACCTCTGGTAGTAAGTATTTACTTGCAAATATCAGTTCAACTGTCTCAGGAGTCCATGAAAGATACAATAAATATGCATATAATATTCCAAGTATTGCATATGGGACATTACTTTGCATAGATTTTTTTGTCTGCATTTTTGAATTCATAGAAAATGAATTAGGCATGATAAACTAGGAAAATAAAAATATCAAAAAATTGAACAAGGACTTTAGCAATGTTTTGAAAATTGAATGGTTCAACTGGTTGAACCGTAAAACAACAGTTTACAGCTCAGTTATTTGATCGGTTCAAGCATAGTTTTGTCATGACTCGAAGAACCAAGAATCATAGGTTTCACCGGTTCAACGTCTAATTTGATTTTTACTATATTGAAAAATATGAGGAAGTGAAAAAATTGAAGATTTTCTGAAATAAGCAAGAAACATACTAGGTCAGAATTTGGAGCTAGAACCATGAGAGTGTAAAATGGAAGTACTGCTGTTGTTCCTATTGTAAAGGCAGAGCTAGCAATTTGTGATCCAGATAACACTGCAACATGAAGATAGAGAAAAATCCGAAAAAAATATCTAAAATTAAACAAGACTCATAAAGATATTTTACATTGTCAATGTTAATATATCGTGAAAAAGGATTACATGAAGCATATACTGGACTTGTTTTTCTATAAGATGACAATCTCATAGCTTTTTGTTTCCCAAGAATTCTTGATCCTCTTATGAAACTCCAATCTTTCATTATGTTGATTCTATTTCTCACAATGAGTTTATGACAAAGCTCAGCACCATTCCAAACTGTTTTCTTCCCTAAGTGATCAATCTTTAAGAAACAAAAACATTCATCAATTGAAGATACAAAACATGTTATGCAAATATTATGATCGAAAACATAACATGGTCTCTTTGTAACACCGACACTTTTGATGAAATGTGTGTTTGGTGTCTAGCAAGTATCTCTGTCGTATCAATCTCTGAGACTGACACGAGATTGATACATATTATTATGTTCAATTAATTTATTTCTTTGAATTTTTACCAGTGTCGACGTGTCTGTGTCATTGGTAAATAAGTAAGATTAAGATCATATGAAACACAAAATAAGTGTACCTTGGAATGGCAAAAGCAGGAAGAAGAGAAAGCCATGGTTGAAGAAAAACAAGGGAACAATATTGAATTATAAGCAGCAATAGCAGCTACATGGATGAATAATATAATGCAAAACAGATAGTAATTAGCTAGTGATTGACAGGAGTTTCCACTTGATGAGAAAACAAAGTAGTATTGAATGTCAGAGCCCAAAAAAAGAGGAAGAGAAAAAGGTTAAGTAAATGTCCACTAACTGAATAAAGAGAGTTTGAGTTTTATGGAAAACAGGTAAATGCACTAAATAACAAAAAAAGTTTGATAAATAACATGACAACAACGTTATCTCCCTTCAACTTGCATCTTATTTTATATTTATTGTTTGGAAACACTTACTATTCCATAAATTTAGAATATATATTTTTTTATTATAATAGAGATTCCGCAAATCATATCTTAACTGATGAAATACTGGTACTGTGTATTTGAGTTTTTAGCGATTATAATTTTTAGTTTATAGATTAAAAAAAACAATAGAGGAATACTGTAAATTGTTTAGTTTATAGATTAAAAAAAAAACAAGGGGGTAATACTGTAACTAATAAAACTGCTTAATTGTTGAGACTTATACTCAGGTGAATAATAATATGATTTTTGTTAGAAAGAGTATGATAGAGAATATACAGCATTTTTTCTTATCCAAGTGTATATTTGTTGGTCTAATAATTCAGTTCAAGTTTGTTTGAGTTGACTCGTGGAAAAAAGCAGAGAAGCAATTCATCACTAGAGAGGGGCGGGCCACTTTAGTGTTTCATGTCCTTTTACTTTGGAGTTGACTGGTGCACTTTTTAGAGTGGAGGATTATGATTTTGAAGATAAATTACTTATTCATTATTATTATTATTATTATTATTATTATTATTATTATTATTATTATTATTATTATTATTATTATTATTATTATTATTATTATTATTATTATTATATTGTATTTTGTACTATGAATTAAAATACAAAAATAAATTTTATATACCTTGAAGAAATTATGAAAGTAAGCTAAAAAAACCTTATGGACAATGCGATAAGTTATTTTCATACACTCTCTTAAACAAATAAAATCACCAAACTTATGTTACAAAGTCAATTCAAATTTCAAATAAGTCAATGCAAACAAAGATTTAGTCTCATTGATCTTTTAATTTATTAGTCTATTTAAACATTAGTTGAATTAGGGGTGATCGTATCCGAACCAATCCAAAAGCAAAACCGCAAATCGAACCAATCCAAACCGAAACCGCAAAAAACCGCGTTTGGTTTGGATGATTTTGGATGGTTTTTGGACTGAACCGCACGGTTTGGTTTGGTTTGCGGTTTTTATTTCACGAAACCGAACGGAACCGAATCAAACCGCATATTTAACTTAAGTTTTAAATTTTTATAATTAATTTATTATCTTTCCAAATTCAATTGAACACAGCCACATCTAACATTTTGAATTTTAATAATTAATTTATTAACTTAAGTTTTGGCATAATCCACTTAGTTTTTGTATTTTATATATATATATATATATATATATATATATATATATATATATATATATATATATATATATATATATATATATATATATATATATATATATATATATATATAATTCTCTACTGTCTAATATATGTATTTCATTTATAATGTATTTTTAGTTCTCTATTATTCTTGTGATATAATTTCTTTTGTATGGTATAATATCATATATTATATTGACATTGAATTACTTTTCTTTTTCCTTTTATTTCAGTACATTTTTATTTTATAGTGTAAACTGCAGTCAACCGAACTGATCCTAACCGCATTGGTTTGGTTTGGTTTGGTTTGGATGACTTTTTAAAAATCAACCGAACCAAACCGAACCGCATGCATTTTTATCTCGCGGTTAGGATGGCTTTTATGCTCAAAACCGAACCAAACCGAACCGCGAACACCCCTAAGTTGAATTGCCTATTTACAAACGTTCAAATGAAATATATTTTTAAGTAGGTTAATCAGTCATTCAAAAAGATTAGGTTCAGCCATAAAAATAAGTCTATAATATAGGCTACAAACCAGACTTAGACTTTGAATTTTTTAACAGACTTGACTCAAGTTTGGAAAAGCCTAGTTCGACTCAACCAATTCCCACACCCCTGCTTTCTTGACACTAGAAAGTCCCCCCCCCCCCCCCCCTACCTAGAGTATATCTACTACACTTGGCACATCTATCAGTTGGAAAGCAAGCCTACAAAGGTAGAGTATATTGCACCAACATAGATTGTAATGGGAGTTATTTGGCTGAGAGGAATAGCTCGAGAGTTCAAGCCTCAAGATCAGATTACCACATTACATTGTGATAATTATAGTGCATTGCACCAACATAGATTGTAATGGGAGTTATTTGGCTGAGAGGAATAGCTCGAGAGTTCAAGCCTCAAGATCAGATTACCACATTACATTGTGATAATTATAGTGCAATACACTTGACCAAAAATCAAGTCTATCATAAGAGAACTAAACATGTGGACACCGTACTACATTTTGTTAGAGAAATATCCACAAAATGAGTTGTAATTGTTTAGAAAGTTACTACTGAAGATAAGCCATCTCACGATACCAGTAAAGTTATACCAATCAATATGTTCTATTATTGTTTGAACTTGATTCAGCTTAAGTGATCCTAAGTCCACCGTGTGACTAAACCTGTCACTATTGATCTTTCATTGTCATAGTTAGTGGATCAAGTGAAAATTTGTAAGAATTAGTTCATCCAATTATTATGACGTTCATTTTTTTTAACAACTTAACTGTTACGATTCTTATTAAGGTTAAATGACATATACTTTGTATATGTTCTTTAATGTTGATCACGTTGTATTAGCTTTGTAATCTTGAGTACAAAACTATATATAGTGTTTCAAAATTGTAATGTGGAAGATATAACAAAAATGTGGCTATTTCATTCAAATATCTCTTTTTTTCTCTATTCGGTTTTTTAAGTATTTATTGTTAAAGTTCTATCTACTTTAATCTTAAAGTGTTTGATTAATTGTACTCTGATCAAAGATTCATAACAGATCAAATCATTGTAGGTTGTACTGATTTTTATGTTTTTGTAATTTTTCTTTTTTATTAATTTATATGTCATCCAATTAAATCGAAAATGAATGGATTAAACTATGATATAAATGTCTTATTAGTTTGATTTCAAAAAAAATTGTTTGAAGACTCCCAAACTCTCAATATCAAGCTTGTCTAAGGCCAAGCAACGCATACACATTTTGTAATTTGAAATAATTTAAGTAACTAAAAAAATCTATATAGACGAAACAGTAAAGACTAATCTCACAAATTAAATAAGATTATAATGAGTGGCAAAATTAAAATCCACAACTTCAATAATTAATCATTAATAAGTAAATTTTTTTATTATTCAGAAAATAAAATTCTCCATCTTCATACAAGAAAGATGCATCTCACTCTCACAAGTTTAGAAAGTAAATCCCAAAAAACCGATAATTGAAATCAACAACATAGGGTGAGGAGCAGCCACATGAACACTGCTAGAAATATTAGAACTATTGGCTATTTTTACCAAGCTGCAATCAAGACCTTTTTGCCCTTCTCTGCACTCATGGGCAAATAATCCAGGTGGATATTTTCCATTGGCCTTTATGTAACTAAACATAATTGTAGCACAATTAGTTGTCAAGTCATTAATCTCATCAGCAAATGGACAAGCAAATTCTTTGAATGCCTCACAGCAAGCTCTTCGAGGGTATCTTGGACCTTTACATTGGCTTATTATGATTGTGTAGTTCTGGTGTTCAAAATCAACTTCACAAGCTGCAAAATTTGTAAAAATAAAATTATTTAATTATTGGCATTAACATAATGAATATATTTAGTGAAAACAATAAATATTAGAAAATAATAAAATATTATTTATATGAGGAATTATATAAAATAATATTAAAAGTAAAAGTTTTAATTTGGAGAATTATATGAACAATTTTATGGAGAATTATATAAAATAAAAAATTGTTAATTACCTTTCATAGTTTGTAGTAGGGCGCGGCCAGTGAAAGTATTAGACTCAAATATGTCATCTATGCCAAAAAAAAATTAAAACTATATTAAATTAATTTTAAAGATTTTTAATGTCTAAATATTTATATCATAGAAGAAATTCATTAAAAAAGTAAATTAACATACCTGATAGGAATGGAGAAGAGGTTGCCAATGTCATTAGGAGGAAAAAATAGAGAAAAGAAGAGAAGAAGGCATAAGCAACCTTCACCATTTGAGAGATACAAAAATGTTAGTGATACATTAGAATAGATAACACATAAATAAATAATCTTAATAAAATAAAAAAATAAAAAATCATGAATTAAATAAATATTCAATTATAAATATAGATTATGGAAGTTTAAAACTTAACACGAAACCATGAACAAAAAAATAAAATGCGTAGATAGAAAAAAAAAACATTAAGATCATATAAAAATAAATAAATTGTACCTTGAAATAGCAAAAGCAAGTTGAGAAAGCCATGGTTGAAGAAAAAAGAGAACCTAATATATTGGAATGAGCAACAATAGGCACTTCATGAATGAATAATATAATGCAAAACAGATAGTAACTAGCTAGTGACAGATTTTTCCACTTTGCTACAAAGACAAAATATATTTAATGTAGACCTAAGAAAAAAATAAGAAAAAATGGTAAGTAAGTGTCCGTTAACTGAAAAAAGAGTTTAAGTTTTATGGAAGACAGATGAATGCACTTAACAACAAAAAGTTTTCTAAAATAGCATTAATAATTGAATTAGATGATAGGAAGAATAATTTATACGAAATCAAGGCGGTGTGCGGGGAAAGTGATAGCCCTCATAGCTATCATGATGGTGTGATTATCAAGAGGGCAAAAAGGCAGGCTAAAGCCCACCCCTATCTAAGGCCCATAAGTTTGAGGGGAATTCTTTCCTTCTTGGGAGCAGCACTGCTCCATTAACTCTTGAGGAGGAGGGAATCTAAAAGTTCTATGGTGGAGATGTTACGCCTCCCAAGTCTTCCTTGTGGAATGATCCGGGTTTTGATGTTGTCAAGTTTATCAGATACCACCTCTTTTTCTTCGAAGAGTTTCCAAACGACTATAAGGTTCTCAACACCAAGTTGTCCCTCAAGCTATCTGACATGAAGGAGAATTATTTTTTAAGGAGTTTGATGATGGAACATGTCAATAGGGAAAGGCGAGATCATGATAAGAATGAACTAAGAAGAAAGCTCAATCATTATGAGGAGAGTTATGCCAAGGGCTAAGAGCTGCTTGAGTCCTTGCAACTTGAGAAAGAATATTCATGGGTGACTAACTTGGGTGAGACAAAGCTTGAAGCCAGCAAATTGCATGCTTCGGAGGATACTTTGAAGTTATCATAGAAATATTCCCTTCGCTCAAATAAGTATCAGAGGGCGAGGTATCAAAGCTCAAGGATAGATGGTGGCGAACTCTGATACATATTTCAGTCGTATGAAAAAACAAGTGTCCTTCTTCTATCCTATGCTTGATATGAGCTTTTTTATGATATATTCAAGGTTAGTCATGATATCTGAGTGGATTATGAGGAGGTGTCCCTTTCACGACTACAAAAAGATGGCTCGAACTATGCTAAACTATCTCATGTTTTAGTGTCAAATATTATTAACATATCAAGTATTACTTTTCCTTCATTAAACTTTAAGAATCCCTAACAAGAAAGTAACGTTGAAACAACAACCGATGGCTAACAGACCTCACTCCCTGATTCACCAACAAGAAAATAAATTCCACATAAGAATAATATTTTACCCTCATTCTTAAGAATAAAGCCTAAGAATGGTATCCCTAGGTTCGAGAACATCTCTATTGGGGAATACCAAAGAAAGTCGCTAATCGAAAGAGGTGCAATTTCTATGAATCAAGAACACCAATGAGGCTAAATTAATAGAGAAAGTCGATACTAATTGAAAATATGCCAAAATAGGCACAATTTCAATGGGCCAAGAACACCTCAAGGACAAATTAATAGAGAAAGACAATACTAACTAGAAAGATGCCAAAAGATACGCATTAACAGAAAAAGTTTGTATCGACTGAGAAAATAATTCTAAGAGACAGAAATCCAAAAAATACAAGAGAGAATTATCGCATATGAGATGCTACAGAATCATACACACCAAGTGTTAACCAATTACAAGAAGACACAATAAATGACCCCCTAAATTACTTACAAACTAACACACCCTCATTCAATCTGGCCTTCATACACTGTCTAATTAGGGTCCAGACCCAAGGTTAATAAGGTAATAAAAGGGTTTTAAAAAGAGAAATTGAGTTGTCACATCATTAAAACCTCGTGCATTTTCACAAGTGGCTGCCACTTAAAAGTCTAAAAATTATATACCAAGTCGAAGAACTTTTGAGCTAAAATCAAATATTCTCCTTTCAAAACAAAGACATGCCTCAATAAGATATTTCCTCAGCTCTACATTATCCAAGGACAAAAAAACAATTTTCTCTCTTGGACCCACAAATTTATGCTAGCCATAATGTCTTTTTAGAATCTCGTTCTTGTGATGAATGGAAGATGCATTTCTCTTTGATTCAATAAGTTGTGCCTCTATTATCATTTTTATCTTCTATAAATATTTCCACTAGGAAATCATATTGATTCTTATCTTTATCTAAGAACTATATTTTCTCCATGAGTTAACCCTTAGTCAACCGATGCTCATAAATAAACCTTTTTTCATATTTTTTCAGAAATGACAAAGATCTTTCTCATGTTTCATCCTTAAATCATAAAGCCGAGTTCAAACACAGCGTTATCGTGTCCCTATCCACCCGAGCTTCAAATCCAGTTTATTCCAAATTAGCGAGAAAGTGTTCCTATCTTAGCGTCTGAGTGCCACCATAAACAAGGAAAGGACAAATAAAGTCATCAATTTGGCTATAAATGGGATACATTTTGGTAATACAAGCTAGTAACCATTGGGCCCCAAATCGACAACCCATGAGGATTCGAATTTAGGGATCAGAGTGTGTATGGCATATGGATCTGAAGGAAGGGTTGTGTTAAATGAGGAATCCATTTCATTGGAAAATGATTAGCAAAACAATCTTCAAACAAATGTACACTTATATAGTATACACATGCTACTTCTCTTATTTATATCACAACATTGAGTAGTTCCATAGCTGGCATGCAAATTATGTCATTAGGGTTTTCATCATTTTATGGATTTGAGCCACTTGATCTGCTATTGCTATTGTTTCACTCACTACATGCACTAAAACTGATCTTTTGGTAGGAGCGAGTGTAGCTCTTATGGTTGGCCACTAGTAGGTATAAGGGATCAATATGAGTCTGAAAGCATCATTCATGATCCAAATAAATTTGAATTTACTTTCCAGATCCAAAACTTTCTAAGGTGCAAGTGAGAACTATTTGTTATACCACTCGATAATATCCCAACAACATGTAGCATCTAAAACATCATGGGTTTGAATTTGAACTCTGCAACATTATTCTCAAGTATAATAATTATGGTCTTCATGACATTAAGATAAAAGATAGAATAATCATTAATACTCTCTGCCTTATCATTTTCAATGCCATTGCCATATTTATTTTCCATAACTCTTTCTTTCTCTTCTTGATCTTATAGTTCCTCTTCAATTTGATTTTTTTCTTCAAAATATAGGGTTCTTGAAACAAATTATGCTCTATTCGAAATCTTTTAAGAACTCCCAATGTTCTTCTTGGCTCAGGGCCAGCTCTGTATTAAGGTGAAATCAACTTATGTATATAGGATCGCTGATGCAACTTGTTATTTTATAGAGATAGAAAAATAACTTAAATGCTCTAATGAGTTATCTGACTATACCAAATGAATAAATGGAAGTTTAATCATACAATCCTGAAAAACGAAGCCAAAAATTTGTTGTGGATAAAACATGTATAAGTACAAATAGTGAAATCATAGAAAGTGATAAGAAAGATATTGATCTTACGAGGATTGTGTTTTAAAATATCATAAGTCATTTGATACAAATAAAGTAATTCACGAGCTAAAAAGATAATATTATTATGTATCATGCAACAATTGTATAAAATAGTAGAACATAAAAGTGATTCCAAGTCATATATTGCAAAGATGTTGGACAATAATTCATTCCCTGATTTCATCTCATGTATGTGGTATCAAGTCATATATGACCCGAGCTAATCCTTGTAATGTTTATCAACAACATAAAAATATAAAATAGTTTGCTAAGATTATCATATGTCTAAATCATCATTAGCACCATTACACATCAAGTAAAACTTGATCTATTTACCACTATGACTTTAACCCTTTATTTCTAAAGTGATTAAGTAAGCAATTTATATTAATGTTCTATTTAATCATATTAGTTTATGAAATCCATTTACTAAATAATATAGGGTGAGGCATGATGAATGCATCTTTAGATCTATTCTCTTATCAAATTTTCTACATATTCCTCCAAGTTTCTCTTAAATATTTGTACCTTGATGTAATTTTTTTCTTTATTTTTATAATTCTACATTTTGCTACTTGGGTTCACTTCTTGTTATCCAAATAACATAGTTCCAAAAATAAGGAATATTTCTTCTTTGAGGTTGTATTAGGATATTACAGTTTCATGTGCTTGACAACTTTCATTTTTCCAAGTAGATTGTAGTCCTTATCCATTCACATCATCTTAGCATATAACCTCGACATCTAGAAACTTCTTATGTTTCATATTTATTTATGGTGTCACCACTCCAACCAACTTCTTTTGACACTTAAGTCTTCTAGAACAAATTGAGTGAAATAAATCCAATACACATTTTAGGATGAATTCAATTATTTTAGGACTCAATTATTTTGAAATAATTAATCACATTCTTTGACACCTAAGTAACAAGTGAGGAATTCAATTATTTTGGGACTCAAATAAATCACATAATTGGAGTTATCACCTAATACACATTTTCAACATCAATGAAGTTTGTAAATCCACTAAAACTTATGTTTAAGGGTATTTCTTCCAGGACTCGAAAGTCACATTGATCAGGAATCTAGTTGTCTTCCCAAATTCTAGCCGTTTTTCATTCTATATACTCCAAAAACAACCTATGAGAAACTCATATTGATTAGGAATCCAATTGTCTCAATATGTAACTAGGATTCCTACCAAACTTAGCCTTTATGAGGTTTTTCTTTAGGGAAATACTTAATGTTGAGGCACTTAGCTATCAAAGAATCGAGATTCATGAGGGGATTCCATTCCTACTTAACTAACATGGCCAAATTAAAATCGCTTAAGGTCTGAACGCAACCATCATTGAATTTTGGGTGCCGGGTCTTATTTAAGTTATTCTAGTAAGTTTTTTCCAAAGACTTTATTCACCCGACATAAATTACACTACATTTTCTCCATATGACTACCAAAAGGCCATAGTATGAAGGAATATACTCATAATGTCAGTTAGCATGGTCTAAGCCATTGTCTTGATGAGTGTAGCTCTCCAAGAAAAAGAATGAGATTTATATTGATCCACATAGGTAAAGATCCCCAAATATTTGGTTTTATTGTCATTGATAGCATGTTTGAAAAGCTCTTTCAAATAGTTGATGAAAACTTCATGAATGATGTCTTCCTTAAAACTCAACCTGCCATTAACCTTAGTATAAAAGTTATTCCACTATGTTTTTTCTTCTTTTTAAAGATTTTTTGCTGGAAATTTTTACTATTTTGATCTCATTCATTTTGCTAGTGAGTCTTTGTCGGCTGATCCCCCAAGTTTTATCACAAAGATAATTCACCAGTCGAGCTCTTGTGGGTAGGTTCTAATTAAATCATTTGGGATCTTCTATTAAAACTTAAGGATATTTCCCTTCATCTAGCAAAATTACCAAATTGATTCACTCCACAGTAATGAAGAGCATTAAGGTTATCTTCCAATTTATTCTTGGTAATATCCTTGTTATTATTCCAAGTCTTCTAACCACATGTCCTCAAGTTTCTTTGGTCTACTTTACAAAAGTTTGTGCACACTTTTGAACATATTAGAAATAAATATCGGTAAAATAGGACAATGGTCATATTTATGTCTAGTAATGCCAGTAAAATAGGACAATGGTCATATTTATGTCTAGTAATATGAGATTTTAAGCCTGCTCAACTATTGTTAAATTTGAGCTAAAAAAGATATTTTGGCATATCAAATATATGTCAGGAATGTTTTATATGATATTGACACTACACCGAATAGTACTTTTAATGACCAGGGTCGGCCCAAGACATGTTGAGGCCTAAGGTAAAATTAAAATTTAAAAATTTATAAAATATTAAAATTAAATTATTATATTTTATTTTAAACAAATAAACTATGTTTTTATTTATCCAATAAACAAATAAAATTATTGAACGTGTCGTTTATCAATTAGTGGTTTTTTATTCTAGGATAAAAATCAAATGGAAAAACAATTAAAATTGACACAAAACACCGTAAAAACCATACAACAATAAGCAATGTAATTGTTTATGGAATGCATACATATCAGGTTTTAATAACAGACATAATACTAAAAGTACTTATAGCATAGATATTCATCAGGCCTTGTAATGAAAGAAAAATTAGAGGCCCTAGGAAACCGCCTTTGTCGCCTTGCCTTATGACCGGGCCTGTTTATGACGAAGCTTTCATCTCCAACATGCTAAAAAACTGAGAGGATATGTTATGGGAGCGCAATGTTTTATTTTTTTAATAAAATAAACAATATGTTACGTCGGTGTTATACAAAACCGAGGTAACACCACTATAAGTTAGTGTCTTTATTTATTCATAAAAAAATTAATAAACCTGTTACCTTGCTTCGAATCCCCGTTTCTGTATTTAAAACTTTGTTATCAATAAACAAGAATAGTAAATAATAGAAAAACAAATATTTCATTGATAATAATAAACAATAACACAACAAAGAAAACTACTTAACAAATTCAAACTTCTGAGTCCCCTCAACTTCAATATTACTCCTAACTATCCCTAACTTATGGAAAAGTTCAGAAAGAAATTTTCCATAAGGTATAAGGAAAGTCGTTTCCTCCCGAGAAGTATTTATCATTTTCTTCAAGAAGTTGAAAATGGTAAGAGGAAGATTAACTCTCATGTTGTAGATGAGGAATAACAAGAGATGCTTGTCATACCAAGTAAGCGTTTTGAGGTCTTTCTCTCTTAGGCAGAGATTTGCCACTAGAAGTTGAAACCAAAATTTTGCAACAGGGAGTAGAGAAGCAGGATTGGAAATGTTATTTTGTTTTGCATACATTCGGTGAAGTTGGGTTGAATAAACATTGTTATTTTCAAAGTGTTAAACACAACTACCTGTCTCTTGACAATTGATTGTTATTGCAATCAGTGATGGAGTAATGAAGAAATGAGAGTCATTGATATAGGACTGGATGATTTCATCATGACCAGCTAGCACAATGGAGGCATTCATCCAGAACTCTTTAACGAGATTAGTGTATATGAGGCCATGAAGAATTTGAAAGTAATCATTCAACCCCTGTTTGTTAACAACTTTCCTTATTTTAAAACGATCGAAATCATTGAAATCTACATACTTCTCATTGATAATGAACAACAGATTTGCATCCATTTTTGAAATAATAGGACTTTGAAACAAGGAAACAATAAACAAAAAGTTGGTAATGAGACGTTAAAAATATGAAAATATTTTGAAACAATGTTTAAGATCACAACGAGACGTTTAAATAGCTCAAAAGCCTCCTTGATAATCCAAAAGAGACGTTACGAATAGAATATAACTGATCATTGCTATTCTAGTGATATGATTCCAAACCATGCGCGCTACGTCGGTGTTCTAACCTCTCTTTTAATTGTAAATAAATGTTCAAACCCGTAGGTTTTACAAAAAAATAGAGGGAACATTGGAACCACTTTTTTTAATTGTATTTTTTATTAGTAAATAAATGTTCTAACCCGTTGATTTTCCAAAAAAACGAGGGAACATTGGAACCTCTATTTTGATTGTATTTTTAATTTGTAAATAAATGTTTTAATTCGTCCGTAATCAAATCCTTGTCGTCCATTCCATGACTATCAACGCTCAAGACATTACCATTAGTGATTCGCATGAAACAAAAATAACTTCCTTTATAAAAGCATTCTGAAACATCATAAAGCCTTTGAAACTATACTCCACTTTAAGATTTGCAACATCATTTTATTTATTTATCTAACCTTTTTTTTGTTCCCCGTAATATTATGCACCCATCGTTTTATATTCCCCAAAATATCAAGGATTTGAAGATCCAATATCATGAAGAGTTTAAGGTTTGCAAGAGTGTTTGCCATGAATAGTTATCTGCGATGGATTGCTAGAGCAGGAGATTATTTGGGTATAAGGTTTGTGTTCTTATTTGAGCAGAAAATTATTTATTTGTCTAGCCTTTTTTTGTCTAACCCTTTTTTTTATTTATATAAGAAACATATGCAAGCAAAAGCCATAGAGAATCATTTTATTTGTTTGGAGAATATCAAAGGATTGAAGATCCAACATATGATTTTCATGGACAATTAATTTTTTTAATCTGGGTAAACACTGTAGTTTGTAAACGGTGTAACGAGATTTATTAAAAAAAACTAATGACCCCTCGATTTTTATAATAGACCGAGATAAAAAAGGCGCTAGTTTTTGTAAATAATAAAAGTGCAAAAGATGGGGTTCGAACCCATGCCATAATCAACCCTTTACCTCGGTGATTTAAAAACTGAGGTGTTAAGTCATTAATTTTCATGACGCCCTTCGTTATCTTGATTCTTTTGCTGAAGTAAGATGCATTTCGCGTCCGGCGTTAGAATCACTTTCTGTAATAGTGTGGCATGGAATGTCAAATTTATAAAATTAAATTGATTAAGAAATATTAGGATTAAAAATGTTAAAGAACTAGGATTCAAACTTTTATAAATAAAAAAATACTAATATATTAAAATTATATAAAAATATTAAATAAGACTTACTCAGCTGGTGGAACTTATCCTTTGGTGGAAAATAAGAATTTTGTTAGAGTATAACGAATAATGTACAACATTTATTTTTTTGTTTAATTTTATGTATTTTTTTAGCTATTGTTAAAATTTTAATAAAATAAATAATTCTTTTATTTGTAGGAAAATATAATACGATAAAAAAGAACTAAAACTCATGGATGTAGATCCTCTGCTGCTCTTTCTCTGCAGCTATGGTTCAGCACTAATAATAGCCATTAGAACATGCTATGTTTCTCACTTTTTCAATTAACATATTTTGTTTATTTTTCTCAACCACTAGATTTAGAGCAGAATACATGGCTGCATGCTTTAGGTTGGAGATGATCCATATGCAAAACTCATACGCACAAAACTTCAGGCGTGTTTAAATTTTATTTATTATTTAATAATGGTGATAATTTTAAATTTCATATTTAATCGATGTGGACAACTTTTTAAAAATGAATCATGATAATATTGATAAAATTAATTCTTTTCACAATGAATTATGTGTACAGTATAACAACACAAATTTATCACTTGATGTATATCAAGAATGTGTTTATTCATATAATCATACTATTTATTGTAAAATTGAAATATTAGAAGCGACATGTTTGTTAAGTGATAAAAATATATCTTTTTTAAATTAAGAGATCAAAATGAATTACAAAATTAACATGCAAAATTAAAAAAAAATTATTAATGAAACATTGTAAACTATTCATAAGAATTAGATAACTACGATCTTTCTACAATCAATGTTTGATTTTAGGGAATCCATTTTCTGAATCCACACCTTGTACTTTGTAACATAATCATTACACATAAAAACAAAAACATGAACAACTATAAGAATTAATAATTAATATAGTTTTCTTACTTGGTCTTAAAATAACTTCTCCACCATCACACATGAAAGGTGCATCTCACTCATACTCTTACAAACAAGTCTTTTCTTTCTTCACATTTTTTGTCTTCAAAACAAATGGAAAATAAATCCAATAAAACCAACAAATGAAACCATCACCATAGAGTTAGGAGCAGGCACAAGAACACTACTAGAAGTACTATTGTTAACATCTGAACATTCAAGACCTAATTCACCTTCTTTACATTCATTAGCAAATAATCCAGGTGGATATTTTCCATAGAGATTTATGTAACTAAACATAACTTCAGCACAATTAGTTGTCAAATCATTGATGTTATCAACAAATGGACAAGCAAATTGTTTTAATGCATCACAACAAATCTTTGGACGGTATTGTGGTCCTTTACATTGACTTGTTAGGATTGTGAAGTTCTTGCTCTCAAAATCAACAGTGCAAGCTACACAATTAAAACAATGTTATGTTATATTTGGTTAATGAACTGAATCGTGTTGCACAAATAGTTCTAGAATCAAATCAAATAACAAATCAACCGAACCCAAATTGAAGGGAAAAAATGAAAAATGGTACATACAAGTTTAAATTTTTTATTAAAAAAATTTGAAAAAAAAATATAATGGTTCGGCTATTTAACAAATAGTTTGATTTGGAAAAAAATCAAAGAAAAATATAATAGTTCGGTTGAAACATTCAAAAAAGTATAATGGTTCAGTCATTTAACAAATGGTTTGGTACGACTCAGAATTCCTAACCGATATATAAAACCATGTGTTGGTTTGATTTGATTCTAGGTAAATTGAAATGCTTATGTTCGGTTAGAATGATCTTTTACTATGGTTCGATTCAGTTTTCTAACTAAATTATATTATAAACAACATTATGATATATTTACAATTCAATCATTGAGAAGGTTGAGTATAACACAAATAAAGTGTTACTTTCCTAAATATTTTCTTAAGTATATGTTTAATATCATTGTGAATTTGATGAAATCAAAATGTTCCTATGGTTTTGTTAAAAATTTTAAAGTTTAGTTTCTGTTTTCAAAATCATGGTGGTACAGTGATATCACCAAATTCATCGTCATGAAAATAAATACCAAGTTATAATCATATTACTAATGAAATGAGATTATCATATTTTAATTAGTAAAAAACCCCAAATTATGATCAATAGAACCAATATAATTTAGGGTACTTTGTTAATCTTTTATTTTGACATTTGAATTAAAAGAAACTCATATTGAAGATGAATGAAAACCACAAACTACTATCTAGTAACCTATATAAGATAAAACTAGAAATAAAATTAAAAAGAGGCATGATAACAAGTAATTTTACCTTTCTTAGCTTGTAAGAGGGAACGACCAGTGGATGCACCAGAATCAAATATGTCATCTATGTAAAAAAGTCAAAACCAAATTAAACAAATCTTAACAAATTTCATTATCTATATATTTATAATTTATCAAATGCCACATTATTTCTATGATTGAAAAATGATTTAACATGAAAGAAATTAATGTACTTGATATGTATGAAGAAGATGTGACCAATGTAGCTAGGAGAAAAAAATAGAGAATGGAAGAGAAGAAGGTATATGAACCCATTTTCTCTTTCACTCTCACAACTTTTTGTTATTAAATTTTCTTTATTCCTTTGAAGAGGTGTTTTTTTTCCTTTTTGTTTTTCTTGGTTTTGGAGAGAAGAAAGGAAAATCGGTGACATTGCAAGAATTGTGGTGGAAATGAAATTGGATTGTTTGTTATATTTGACAATGTTTCAATGGCTCTCCGCATGTTACATTAGCATTAGTAGTTATTAGTTTTGATAATGTAACAACCACAAAAATATATTGATGTTCCCTCTTTTAAAATAAAAATATATGTAGTATTTTTTTGGATAAAAATATAACTATAATGGAAGTTATTCATAAGTAAATAAAAATATATTAAAACATTTAATATAATTATTTACTTGCTAATGAGTAATGTTATTAAGGATTACAGTTGAGAAAAAACATGTATGGTTGAGGATTTTATAAAGTTCCTTATCTAAAACTAAGAGTAGATAGAGATTATAAGTAATTAGATGAAGTAACTTATTAGATTATTTCATGTGGTGGCCATACTATATTAAACCCACCAACTTCATTATTTCATCTCTTTATGTCATCATTTCTTCCTTCCCTCTTTGTCCGGTTTATCCCTTGTAGAAAAATTAAAAAATCATAAACATATTTGGTTTGTCTAGATTACTTTGTTTGTGCTAAAATCATGACACAACATGTTGTATTACCTTTTTTATATGGGTTAATAGTAATTCACCCCTCTGTAATGTTAGCGAATTTTTCTTTTCCCCTTTCCCTACCTTTTGGCAACGGTTTTTTCAAAAAAATTGTTGCCAAAACCTGTCTTTGGCAACCGTGGGGGGAGTAAACCGAAACACGCTCATATTACAAGGGGTAAAATACTATTAACCCTTTTTATATTGACTTTTATACACACATGGCATATATTATGGGTGTAACATACAAATGAATTTTAAGACTATGAATTGTAAAATGAACTAAAACATAAACATGATCACCTCCATTTTTGTCTCTCTATTTTACATTTCAAACCCTAACAAAGAAAATAATTGAAAATCAATGAAAACCAATTAAGTAGAAGAAGGAAAAGAATTGTGAAAAAAGTTTTGAACTTAAACGAATCATATTGTGTGAGAATCTTAGTCAATTTTAGGTTTCACAGTTTAGTGTTGCTCAGTTCATCTTGCTTCCATTTTCTAGTTTTAGCAACTGTGAAGGATAAGGTAAACATCCCTTAAATATTTATACTTATAGAAGTGAGGGTGATGTTAAATAAGTAATGTTTGATGATACTAAATAAGAGAGAATCATTCAAGTTAAATATGGATTTGGAGTAATGGAAGTGAATCCATCACCTAATGGACCTAATAGAGTTGAAACCAATGAAAAATTCTTTAGAATAAAGATATATGGTTCTAGGTCTAATGAAGAAAATAATTTCAAAAATGAAAGTGAAAGTAATTGTTCCTATTAGAGCTACTAGTATAAGTATCCAATGAAGGAAAAAGTCCAAAAAAAAAGATTAATATGGTTTTTATTTGAGTGAAGGTAGCTCATACCCAAATGACTCTAATGAGGAAAAAGCTCATAAGTATGAGAAGTTTAGGAAATAATAACTAAGTAGGAAATATGAGTTCATGATGGGTATTGCATTTAATTCTCTTGCAAAATTTAAAGATAGTATCATTGAGTGATCAATATTAAATGAAAGTGATGTTTATGTTACCAAATGTGATTTTTTGATAATAACATTTTAAAATATTTTAATGCCACAATTTTAAATTATATGGGTTAAACCTATCTAGACAATGTGCAAGTGGGCTAGAAATTATTTAATGACTAACATGATATTTTCTAAGAAAAAACATGAGAAATAAAACCATAATAATATGCTTATGCATTGGAAAAAGAGTATATAAAGAAGTATTTTTTTAGTGGTTAGTGAACACCATCTTGTTCTCTGGCGATAAAGAGTGGCAGGTTACACATTCATTTGATAAACATTCGTTTATAGTTGATGTTAGAAAATTAATACTATTTCTAATTTCTAAGATTTCATATGCATCTCTTGTAGGCATGTTATTGCATCATTAAACTATAGAACATAAAACTATGGGTTGTATGTATACCAATATTAGCAACTCAAACATATGCATTATTCTATAGATATTAAATGAGTCCAATGGTTGGTGTGGGTATGTGGCCTAGAGTGAAGGTTGTTGAACTTTACCACCTCTATACAAGAAGGGCCCTAGTAGGACTAAGAAAATTTGAATATGGTAAAAATTTGAGGGTGGATCTAGAATGAGGTGATATGATGTGCAATACAGACGCACAAAATGTGATAGATTTGGAGACATTTCAAGAAAGTGTAAGAACACAACTCAAGATCCAAACGCATTGAATATAAATGTACATACATTTTTATTGTGTGTTTATAATGTCATTATCTTGTTACTTTTGTCCTCATTGTTACTTACCAATGATTTATAGAGGAAAGAATCAAGGAAATCAATTAAGACAATTGATGATGATGGTGACACTGCAAATGATATAACTAATGAAAATGTAATTGATAACATTGGCGTCACTACAAATTTGATAACAATACCACTACAAATATAATAAATGACGTCACTGCAACTAATGTCATTGATGTTACTACTCAGGCTCGGCCCTGTGCCTGTGCAACCTGCTCCACAACACCGGGCCTCACAATCACGAGGGTCTCATAATTTAAGTATACTATGGTTAATAAGGCACTAGATAATGATATATTTTTTAGGAAGAATATATCCTTCTCATGAAAGATTACCACTTTAATCTATTGTAAAAAAAATTATAAAGGTTACCACTTTTTATGTATTAACATATTAAATAGTAAATTAATTTATTTTAAATTAAATAATTATGATTACATTTATAATAAATGAACAAATTAAGTTATTAACAACTTGTTTTAGTATAATTTAATATAGTATTTATAATATTTTATAATCTTTCCTACTAATTCAATTTTCTCGTTTAAATCCTAATAAAAATTTTATATAATTTTTTAAAAAAAATATTAATATATGTTTTGTATAAAAGATTTATATTTGTAAATTGTACACATCACTTCACAATTCTTATGATGTATCTAAATTTTGATGACTTCATAAATGTAAAAATTTTAAAATTTAAATTTGTGAATGTTCATATTTTGTATAAATATGAATTGAAACAATGATTTAATGTCTAAAAGATGATACTGATAAAAAATATGTAAATCACATTTATATATATATATATATATATATATATATATATATATATATATATATATATATATATATATATATTAAATTTCTACAAAAATGTTCTTTTTAAATATATTATTTTATCTAATTTTTAATATTATTTATAATTTAAATATATAATGATTTAAAATAATAATTTTTTATTAGAGGACCTATTTAAAAAAATATAACAAGGTCTCTATATTGTTTGGGCCGGCCCTGTTACTACTGCATCATATACAAATGCAATTGCAACAAATGTATCACATATCAATAGATAATTGTTGGATGATTTAGATGATAATATGTTTAGCTAATAAAAAGTGAAGAAAAATCCAATAGTTGGTAGTGTCGTGACTAAATTGGATCATTCGTTGAATCAATAGTTGCTTCTTTTTAACACATTTGAATTTTATTCACTTTAAATGTATTTTTGGGTACACCGGTGTTTTCCATTTTAATTGAATTTTTTAAAATAAATAAAACATTATGGAAATATATGCAATATACATTGTCTCAAATGATATGTTCACAATTATACATTGTGGCACATTACAAAAAATAGAACTATAATGAAAAATGAGATAAATATAAGTGATTTAAAAGGAAGGGGGAATCTTAATCACTCGCCCTATTGTTTCAACATCTCTAAAATTTTCATTTTGGGTTTTCAATTGTATTTAAAACAAACATCCTCATTACTTGTTCACATCAATATGTAGGCAAATTTCTTCCACTTGAATTACCGACATATGATGTTTTACTTCCCCCATTTAGAATAAATATGATTTGATTTGAATATAAAAAATATGAGGATTCAGAACACCTGAACATAACACATAGCAGAAAAACATGAGCTTTGATGGTTTCCATTGTGTTTTTTAAGACCGAATGAAGTAAAAATAAGGAGAAAGAAAAGTGGAGGAATATATGATTTATAATACCACATGTATGTCACACCCATTAAAATTGTCATATTTGTAAACAAAATATAACATATCATATCATAATTTTTGGATAATAAGATGCCATAAAAGAATAAAAAACAAAATAATCTTAAATTTTAAAAATTTATTAAAAGGCACATTATGTTAAACTATAACTCAAAGAGGATAAATCCCTTATATATATATATATATATATATATATATATATATATATATATATATATATATATATATATATAGCATATCAAGTGAGAGCATTTTTAAATGAGAGATGAGAGGAAGAAATATCAACCATTGGATTCATCAAGAAAGAGAAATTAATAGCCTCATTAATGTAGTATATCGTGCCCCAAGAAGTTGTAGCTTACGTAAAAATGAGGAAGGCCAACATGGGGCCAAAAGGGGGGTACCCAACGAAGCTATCAACCATTTGAAAGGGGCCATAAAGCTGTCTGAGTGACAGCCCTTTTGGTTGGACTTTTTTCACCCGAACTCTTTTCCACTTGCCTAGTAGATAGGGAGAATGTGCCCCATTATAACGGGCTAAATGAGCATGTCAAAGAAGGAATAAATCATTTATCCTAATGAACTAGTACTTGAGGGGAAATAAATTCCCCCAACTCATGCCTATATGCCTCTATAAATACCTCAGTCTTAGAGTTAAAGAGATAGATCATAACTTACCCAGCACAATGCATAAACACAAATCCTCTCAACTCATGTGAATTGTCACTCTCTTACCACCATAAACATCACCAAACAAGATCTATCATCACTATGACCAAGCCCTAACCACCGTTAACTACAAAGGCCTCTAGTTATCCCTTATCCGCGCAGAGATATCACATACTCCTATACATTTTGACAAGTATAGTGACATTTACCATGGGACCCGATAAAACTAACTGGTCGTAACAGATCTTATTAACAATCTTGTTCTACTCACTTTGATTGACAATGGTAGTATTGGCTCCGTTTAATTTAATAAAGTTTTAGTTTTTTTCCTATTATATGTTGTCTTATGTGTTTCACATGTCAATGTTTTCAATGTCAACAAAATTGTATCTTTATAAGAGAATCACACTTCCTAGGAAATATAAAGGATAATGGCGCCGCAAAAGGGGTCACTAAACAAAGTGGCCTAGTTGTAATGGAAAAAAATAGTAAAAAAATGTGTAAACCTATATGCGGCGACAAGAAAGGACAAGGAGAATTGTTCTAAAATAGAAATCTCGCCGATGTTCATGCACTTGGGATTTAGGTAATGTCAGATCTCCTATCGCTGGATAAGAGAGCTACGTCATTGCCACTCTTAAGTCGCTAGGGAGATCCAAGGGCCTCTAGCAAAGTCCAAAGTCCTTGAAGAGATATATATACTACTAGTAAATTCTAAAACTCAATTGAAGGGTTGTACGCAACTCTGCTGCCTCAGTTAAACGATGAATGATTCTCTCTCAGCTATGTTGCCACCATCGAAAGATAAGGCTTGTAACAATTATAATTTATAATAATTATGAACATATGTGTGTTCCAAAATGACAAGAAAATGTTAAAGTGAATATTATTTTGAATTCAAAAATAGGCAACACTTGTGAAGTGTTGCAGTAAGAAATTTGTATTTTTAATTTGGAAATAGGCAACTCTTCGTGAAGTTTGTATTTTGGATTCAAAAATAGGAAACACTTTGCGAAGTGTTGTAGAATGTAATTTGAAAACTGTTGTTGTAGGCGAAACAATGCAAAGATTGAAAAGTGTTGTTCTAGACAAAACAATGCAACATTTAGCAAAAATGTTACTGAAAGTGTGTGTTTCTTCAAGGGTCGTAACCTTATGAAGCAACACCAGTTTGGCATATAAATTGAGCATTCTGGATTCAAAAAAACATATTAGAAAAGATTATCCTCTTCACACAAAATTCTAAATTTCATCTTATCTACATTTGAGTTTTCATTGGTCTTGTACAAACTCGAGTATAGGCTGAACTATCATGGGTATTCCTTGGTACAAACTCTTGCACAATTTGAGAGTGTTTGAAATACTATAAAGAAAATGATTCATTCACGATTCTAGCCTCAATCCATTTAATTTTCAAGTAATTTTCTAACAATCTTATAACATTTACTTAATGACAACCGAGACTTTTATTTCAAGCATCAAATGATGAATTGTTGTATCATGGACACATTCTGAACACACGAAGAAACTATTATAAATTCGGGTACGTATTTATCATTTCTCATATAAATTAGAGCATTGGAAAATCGTAATATTAAGATCCTAAATAAAATTTACCTAACAGTTATTATCAAAACGGGTTACTGATATTATGATTTTTGAATAATGATTAATAGATATGAACCGTAATTTAAATTAAATATCGTTCATGTACAAAATTCATGCTCCAGATAGTAACTTTTTAAAGTTCCCTGATAATAATTTTAGTGTATATTATATCTTATCATCTAATATTTCCGTACTGGATTTTGCTTTCATTTATAAGGCTCAGGCTACGGTGAGAGACCTTAATATGTCTCTTACGTAAGTGAATGTTGTTTTTTTTCTTCAAATTTTAAACAATCTATAACGGCGGTTAGTAACCCCCAATAAAGAAAACCTCCACTAAATAACTCCAAAACATGATGAACAATAATGAACCGTAAATATAAAAACATTGAAATAGTGAGGGTTTTTTAATCCCACAAAACAACCCCTGCTAAAATAATTACAGTATATTTTTTAATTGCTACAGGACATTTAAGTTTTGGAATAGCGGGAGTTTTAAACCCCGACAACATACTGAAAAGTAAACAAAAAAGAGGATTTCACGTGATAGCAATAATGTATAGACGACGCCCATTTATAATAGCAATAACGTATATTATAACTTGTTATTTATAGTATTTGATTTATTTTGGCTTTATATAAATGTTGTATGGCTCCGCATTAGGCCTAATAGGCCGCCTATCGTGAGCATTGTACTCAGAAGGTATGTAGGCCCAGGATGTTACGTCTTGCCGAACATAATTTTAAAATAAACAAACTTTTTTCTTTTGCACATAATTTCTTTTAACAACACAGATTTTCAAAAAAGTTCATGTGGAGTACCACAGATGTAGGGGTGTTAATACCTTCCCCTTACATAATCAACACCCGTATCTAGAATCTCTTTTTGTTGTTTTTGTTAAAAAAAAATCTTTGGGTTTATTTCACTCTTTTCCCATTTCCTTTAGAAACAATAAAGCACAGTGGCGACTTTCACTAAAATAATGAGTCAAGTCAATCCATAGTTTTGATCTCAATTTTCTCCCGCTACAGTTAGTGGAAAGGTAAATTGATTTTGATTGATTAATGGAAAGGTGAAAAAACAAATGTTGATTGATTAATGGTATATGAGTCCCGAAAAAATTGATGTTGATTGATTGAAGGCAAAGAAGAAAGTAAACTTAGAAAAATAGTCATGTGGATTAATTAGATGATTAATTGATTACTCTTTTAGCCTTTTATAGGGTGTAATTTTGAAATTGAAAAGGAGTTTATATCTATTCATTGGTAGTGGATTGATAGTTGATATCCACACTAGATTAGACACAACAAATTTTTGTACTTATAATTCACATTTAACATTGACTACAATTTATCTTCTCATGCATATCTTATCTTTATCCATTATTTGCTTCTCATTACTTGTAGTCATCATTTATTAAACTTGTGTCATACTTTAATTTTGTCTAGACATTTTATGTTCATCTTCTTTTACTACTTTCGCTTTTATGCTTAAGTTGGTTTCTCGCATTTCTAAACCGATATTCTTGTTGTGATCGCTATTTTAGATTTACTTTTGCCAATTTTTCATATTTCCAACAATTAAAAATCATCTTTTTAAAAAATGTCAAGTTTTTGTTTTTTAGCATTTCATTTCCTTTTATTTTGCATATATATATATATATATATATATATATATATATATATATATATATATATATATATATATATATATATATATATATATATATATATATATATATATAGGAGGGATCAAATTACACCCGAAGAGTTACACCACGAGTTACACTCGTTCAAAAACTACATTTCAAATTAATATTTTTTAAATTCAACCGTTGGATTGAAACATAATATCATATAGATCATACCTATAAAGTTTGAGCTTAATCTATAATGATTTACTATATGATCAAGATATCCAAAGATTAACGTCAAAATGAGCTTTCATATAACGTTAATTTTGATGTAATTAAATGACATAGTAAATTATTATAGATTAAGCTCAAACTTTATAGGTATGATCTATATGATATTATGTTTCAATCCAACGGTTGAATTTAAAAAATATTAATTCAAAATGTAGTTATTGAATGAGTGTAACTTGTGGTGTAACTTTTCGGGTGTAATTTGATTCCTCCTCATATATATATATATATATATATATATATATATATATATATATATATATATATATATATATATATATATATATATATATATATATATATATATATATATATATATATATTCTTAAAAATATAATTCTTAAACTTAAACAAATAAGAGACTAATACTAAAAAAAAAAAGGTACTAGAGAGATTTATCTTTCAAGCATACTTTGAATAAGTTATTATTTTTTTAAATCCTTGCTTTCCAAGGAGAAGGCTTTTTCGATTCAAGTAAAGTTTTCCCAATGCACAAAGCATTTTTTAATAAAAGTATTTATATTATCCGAGAATTCAAAATTAGGTTTATCTTGAATTTTAATGGAAATTTTATCAACAGAATAAATTAGCCGTTTTCTCAATTGCAGAAGAACCGTTTCTCTTCCACTTGTTCAGAACAACTTCCGGTTCGTCGGTATAACCGCAAAACCGAACGGTTCACACCGGTTCTTTAACATTTCCGATCCGATAGCTGAATCAAACCGGTTATCTTAACAGTTCCCGCTTGGACCAGTACGACCAGCCGGTCCAAACCGATTTTGAAACGCTGAAACAAAAACAAGGTACAAAACTGAAACAAACTCAAGTATACAAAACGGCATGTCGTGTAATTGTCAACGCGGATGATGATACAAGGACGGTTTCTTCTCAACACTCCCTTCTTGCCCAATTTCTTCTTTCGAGGTGCAGTTTTGTCACACAACCACTGTTAGTCTCTTATTATCCTTCTTTTTCTTTTCACCATTTTATCAAACACTTGGTGGGTCATATATATGCCACTTGTGTTCATTCTTCAAATTTGAAATTCAGCAAAAAAACAATGTTTACTTTATGTGGTATTGTGTTTTTGGTGGTCAAGTTTAACCAATTCTAATTCTACATGTTGAATTTTGAGATTGTTAAAGCTATTGTTGTGTGATAGTACTGACTGAACTGAACCAATGGCACTGATGTTTCAGGAAGTTTGCAACATAATCAAAGGATTAGAAGGGGTTTATCCAAAAACATGGCTTGGAGTATGGAAAGATGTGACTTGGGTCTTGATGATAAGATTGGAGTTGTTCATCCTGCAACAGAGGCTTATGCTGCAGAGGCAGTTCAAGCTTTGAAAGCTGGGAAGGTTATTGCAGTTCCCACTGATACACTATATGGATTTGCTTGTGATGCTTGGTATGCTATTTTCATGTAACCTTGCAATTCTTCATGTTTTGTTTTCGTGAGTCTCGCTTGTATGTGTTTAACTGCTTTGTCTAAAATCTCATTCGCACTGCACATTTAGCACCAACATCTCTGAAAAAAGGCGTGCATGTGTCAATGACGTGACACCGACATGACAATGACACTTGTGATAATCATTCAAATTTTTTTCAATTTATTTTTGAATGATTAGTAATTACCTCTTATCTTTTGTTGGGGCTTATTGGCAGCCTGTTGGAAGCAGTTAACAGGATTTATGAGATTAAAGGCCGTAAACATACAAGCCCGTTAGCTATTTGTGTTGGTGACGTATCAGACATAAACCGTTTTGCTCTAACCGATCATTTACCTCATGGTCTGCTTGATTCTCTCCTCCCTGGGCCTGTCACAGTTGTACTAAAACGAGGTTTGTATGTCAAACTTTGTCTGTGTGTGAGTGTATGTGTAACTGGAAATGAGTTATTCTATGCTTGAATGTTACAGGAGAATCAAGTGCTCTTGAACGATCTTTGAACCCGGGATTTGATAGTATAGGAGTTAGAGTTCCCGATTGCAATTTCATTAGGCTCATTGCCCGTGGTTCAGGAACTGCCTTGGCCCTTACCAGTGCAAACCTAAGTGGACAACCAAGTAGTGTTTGCATCAAAGATTTTGAAAAACTATGGGAACACTGTGCTTCTGTTTATGATGGCGGGACGCTTCCATCCGGCCGTGCAGGTTCAACCGTTGTGGATCTCAGTAAACCATACAAATACAAGATTCTTAGACCTGGAAGGTATTTTGGCTAAACTTATTTTTCCTGCATTCTTTTAAAGGATGGACTATACTATTATGTCAGATGCAGGTGCTAAAATATATTTCTTCTACATAATCTTGTTTATTTAATTTAGGATGAACATTGTGGGATTTTTATATTCTAATACTTCACCATAGATATCTAAAAATAAATGATACTAGATTCATCTACCACGAACACTGTTTCAGTATTATAAAAATGTACACCGGACACAATACTATCACCACGAACACTGTTCATAATTTGAAAAAAATGAAATTAATTGAATAAAGTCACATTTTTCGGTGTTAGGCAACAAACACACATTCAATATGAAGTGCTGTGTTACATAACTTAGGTGACCTTACATCTGAAAATGTATATAAATCACAATCATCATAATTTTGAAGCCTTTGAAGTAATAGAAATGGGTCAAAACTACATGTGAGCTGCATGTTTGATAATTAAGGATGTTACTTGATTGAAAGAAACCAGTTCTTTGATTATTATGTACTACATTTGATATTTTACAAATATAAATTTTGTGTTGTCGCATACAAGTTCATTAATTGTGTTCTTGTTCACCTGGAATTTGCAGCGCAAAGGAAGAGACAGTTGCCATATTGGAGAAGCATGGTTTTGTTGAGACGGTGTAACCGCTGAAATTAGTTATGATCCATTTGTAGTTCCACGTTATAGGCGTAAATTTTCACTTGCAAAAACCAATTCTTTCGCATGGACATGCGAGAATATATATCTTCCGGCTTGCTTTTTTCTTTAACCGCATATAAGTTACGCCACAGGATCTCTGGGGCGCAAGAACTTACACTTGGCATTGTTGGAAATACTCGATGTCTAAGTTGCACTAGGCTTTGTGGCTTTATGTCATGTTTTAAAAGCTCATATATTATGTAATAGTGAATCAGTTTTTTCTGAGAACCTATCATGCTACAAAGTAATAGTGATAATTATCTCAGTTTATGAAAATGATATCAATGGGAAACTGAACAATTTTCTTAATGGTTCACTTTTGCAATTGTTCTTTACTGTTGATAAGATACATTATGACCATACTAGATTATAAATTGGTGGACTGCTGCTGTATTTGTAACATGTTAGATACATAAGGCAATCACTAGATATCGATGCTTAACCATGTTATGTTGTGCATCATGTATTACGACACTTGATAGCGTAGAGTTAGAGATGTAAACGCACCGTATTTGGGTGAATCCAACCACAATCAATCTATAGTGCAAAATCAACAAGACTCAAATCAAAGTTGAATTGATATTTGTGAGCTTCTCATGACTAAGCTAGTGGCTGCTGAACTTATTGTGTATAGAGTAGGGAATTTAATCTTTTGTTACTAATTTACTACACATCTACATGAGACTACAATGTACAGTTTATGAATATAGCTTTTCTTGCTATGGAATTTCTGTTTGTTTATTTGTACTGATATACTGATGAATATGTCCGTACTTCAAAACAAGAAAGCTTTTTGGCTTTATTTTTTTTAGGCTTGGGTGAGACAATGATTTTTTTTTCGGGTTGAAATGAAAGACAAGGATTGAGGAAATGTGTTTGTTGGTTTGTCTTAGAGTTTGATTATTGATGTATAGCAGATTGTCTAAGAGAATTTTCTGATGACTTTTCACTCGGTCGATGTTCCAACAAATAATTCTCCGGTTCTGCAACATCAAAAGTCAAATCATTCTTAAGAAACATCCTACCAAAATGGACACTGGCAGATATTGATAAAGTGAATGCATCAACTCTGGAAGTTTCCTCTTCAGGCCCTTGAAAAAGGCCTCCGATCTCAAGATCATTGCCACTTGGTAAAATATTTACTCCTACGATGAAAAGAGCCCCATCATTGCCATTAGAAGAAATTGGACATTCAAACACAAAATCCACTCATGGTGGAAATGGAAGTCTAGGTGGTGGTTCTCTGAGTGTAAGAATTTAAGCAATGCTTTCCATTTCTCGTATACAAAAAATAGTATTACACCATTTTAACCTGTTAGTTTCTTTTTGCAGAAAAAAGATATTTGACGTAAGATAGCGTGCTCTCTTTCAATGCCTGCCAACAAGGACAAAAGTCGAAGGAGGATGGATTCATTTTTTTGCATCGTTCCTTCTACTACTTGAGTAAAGGAAGGAAATGAATTGTTGAGCACGTCTCAGACAAAAGATACTGATAGAGTATATATCTTATTATTAGATACTGGTAGAGTATATATCTTATAATTAACACCTCCATCTGCTTCATGAAAAGTGGAAGAATTTTATTTTCAAAATGCTTTCTTGGTTCAAAGATTGAGAATGCTGATGATAGCTGAAGAAGAGGCAGTGTGTAAAATTTGTCTGGTTGAATTTTACAAAGGTGAACTTGCTTTGGCTCGCCAAGAATGTGCGATAAAATGTTTTAGTATAATAAAGGGTAATAAGACTTGTGATGTCTGCAAAGAGGATGTTAGAAACCTTCCTGTCACTCTATTACGCATCCAAAGAGTTTGAAATAGGGTTACTACTTACTCGAGCAAGTAGATCTAAGCTCGAAGATGTAAACAGGTACAGGCACGTCTCCCTTTTAATGTTAAAGATAGATTTGAATTGTGTGCACTATGACTTCACATAGTTATCCACATCTGGACCATTTGATCAAGATCACGCATCTAGATTTTGTTGACGGGTGTGTGGGGTCGCAAAGTTGTGACTGCATACAACCCTGATTCAATAAAGAACATTTTTTATTTCTAATCAATGAATGAGTTTAGGCTATAAGCTTCAATCTGGCGCTTCATGGATATAATTCAATCTTCAAGAATCATGAACCATTTTATTTGTCAATGTCAGCATTTTGGCCTATTTTTGTTTTCTTGAACAACTGTTGGTAAGAATAACAATCCTCCATTTGTGAACTGTCAAATATGCAATTTACTTAATAATTTTCTTAGTGTCTATTGCACAAAATAGTTTCCGTCTTTCTAAAATAGCCATTTAAAATAGCTTCTGAATTTCTCCTTTTTGCAGGTTACAAAAATGAGAACTGGTGCAATTGCCATATCTCTTTCATTTTCCGGTGTACTAGGTCTGCTCTCCTCCATGACATTATCAACCATTATTTTCTTAACAAGTATTATTGTAGGTTTTTTTATTTGTGGTACTTAATTTTTGCTAATTTCATTATTTTCATGATACTCTTGCTAGGTTGAATTTCACTCATGCCAACCCTCATTTTGTTTAAGTTTGTGTCCAGTGAAGAGCAGCTTCATATGGATTTATGCATATCCGGAGTTTGCTCTTGTTCTCTTCGCCGCATATATTTTACTCCTCAATAACCGATTTTGCTGTTAACTTTATTCTTATTATCTGTAAACACGCCACATTCGGGTGAAATCTATAATGCAAAATCAACAAGACTTAAATCAAAGTTGAACTAATACTTGTGTGCTTCTCATGCCAAAGCTAGTGGCTGCAAAACTTGTTTGATATAAAGCAGTTTTTCCACATCTCTATTGTGGAGTGTTAATTATGGAAGAAACGCTGATAATTATAATACATTACATTATTAATTTACTTCAATCTAGGAAATATAGGACAATAACTAATATGCACAAGTCTATGACATTTCAGTTAACTAAAACTAGTACTTTGATATTCATTTTCAAACATAAGACAACAGTTCAAATATGCCTAAATTGTATTTCAGAAAGCGTTTTCGGTATAGATTGGCTAGAGTATAAATTTTTCTTATACTTTTTTTAAAACTCAATCATCAAAAGGCTTAAAACAATTTTTTTATTTTATTTTAGATCTCTATAAACAACAACCCATGTACACTTCTGGAAAAGAATGAGCCAAAAAAATTAAAAAAGATTGGGGGTAGCTCTTCCCGCCACTTAACGGTGAAGAGTCACCCTAAAATTGTCCTTTGATAATTTTTGAAGTACACATTCAAATTCATCAATTTCAAACCAGAACACATTTTAATTCACATATTTCAAATCATAACACAATTTAAGTGAGATACACTCCAATTCCTCAAAATCTAGTCTAGAAGTGTATCTTTGAAATCACCTATACAATAATATTGTTTAATATCACAATGACAAAATACCCATTTTGATCCCTTAACTTTACCCATAGGTTCAGTTTGGTCCCTTAACTTTAATGGCAAAATATTCATTTTGATCCCTTAACTATACCCATAGGTTCAGTTTGGTCCCTTAACTTTTTTTCGTGCCAAAGTGATCCTTTAACTTTTCAATAGAAGCATATGAGTCCCTTCCGTCTATTCCGTTAGTCAAAGTCTGTTAAAAGTTTTAACAGACTTTGACTAACAGAGTAGACAGAAGGGACTCATATGTATCTATTGAAAAGTTAAAGGACCACTTTGGCACGAAAAAAAGTTAAGGGATCAAACTGAACCTAGGAGTATAGTTAAGGGACCAAAATGGATATTTTGCCTATCACAATTCAATGACAAATTTGAAAGTGCAGTTTCGGACTTGTCAAGCGGGAATTAAAAGAAACACTATTTTGCATTTCCGAATTTATCAAACGGTAAATTTAATAAAACAACACCTTACATGTATATTTCACGCATGGTCATACCACCATTATATGGTGGCTTGTTTATATATGAAAAAAGATAGTTAATTTGGAAATGTACTTTCGAACACACCCCATTTTCTAAAAAAATTGTTAACATGGGTTAATTTAAAATTGTATTTTCATATACACCCGAATTTAGTAACGTGAAAGGATTAACTCAAAAGTCAATCTCTGAAATATTCTCTTAGACATGATTGAGTTTCTTAGGTTTAAATTGATCTAAAACTTGTATAAATATGAGTGTCCCTCATGTTGTTAGCAAAATCACACAAAAATGTCTCAATATTTATATCTCGCTTTTGTCTACTTCAATAGCGAGAAGCTCCCTCTTGAATTTAGGTTCACTGAGATCACTCATTCTGTCAATCTAAAATCCACACTAGAGAATCTATTGCGCTACCTAGACAATCGAAGAGTTGTGAAGCTCTATTATCGTTCACCCTCGATTGACAATGAAGGAAAGATACAATTCAATAAGTTTGAGCTGAAGACAGGTGAAGATTTAACTGTTATGTGGAGTACATTTCACCGTTACGAAACAAATGTCTGATCCAGGTGGATGCGAAGGTTGCGAGATCGAGCAAAGAAGATATTCTAAAGATGTTGAAACATTCTCTACCATTACTTGGTGATGAAATGTAATGTTAGATTTACGTTAAGATTATCTATGTAATGTTACGCTTTTATGTATGTCATAAAAATGATTAATGCTAATTTATGTTGTTCTTCCCATTCTGCATGTTTTTGGTTAATCAAACGCAACAATGTCTAAATAAATTGTTCTAGATTTATTCTGAGTTTTTGGTGTGTTCGAAAATACATTTTCGTATTTTAGAGACATTTATAGTATTTCAGCGAGATGTGTGAGCACCACTAAAGATGCAATAAGTAATGTCCAAAATATTAGGGAATCTCTTAATGCACCATATATGGTGCAAAAGCCTATGCAAAACTAAAAATGACTCTCTATTTTCGAAAATACATTTTTGGACGCACCTTTTGTATCACACACAAACGAGAAAAAGTGGTTTCACCCTACAGGAAAATTATTTTTTTCCGGAAATACATCTTCGTAATTTTGATAAAATAAATTGTCAATTGACCATTACAGGGAGTTATTCGGAGATGTACGTTCAGATAATTCAAGCGGGAATTCAAAAATCTATTAGTTTTGCATGTTAGGTTATTCCGGAGATGCATTTCTGAAAAAAAAATCAAATTTGTTATTGCTAAAAACGGTCATCTGCATGATCAGAGTTCATTTTCATTTTTTTTCCATAAACCCTCTCCAAACACCCATGCATTCTCAATATGATTTTTCACTCCAAAACTCCATTATTGTGTTTTATCAAATCAAAAGGAGAAAAAGTAGTTGGAATTTATGGTAAAGTTCATCCATTTCAACCCTCATTGCTCACATTAATCATGTGAACTCATCCGGAAGTTTATCTCTGAATTTTATGTGAACTCATCCAGAGATGCAGTTCCGAAAACTGTCTGTGCTAATCTTCCAACAATCTGTTTACTATTTTGGATGTTTCTTAGTATTTTATGTTTTTATTTTCATTAGTTATGGTGCATCCCGATGTTATCCCTAAACATATTATGTCTCAGGATACTTCACTTGTAGTAGTGAAGGAGATAGATATTGGCAACCAGTTCAAAAATGAACAAGAGTTTGAATTTCATGATCGCATGTTGTAATGGATTCGTATAAAGGCAATCAAAATGGAGTTTGATGTTGTAATCAGAAGGTCAGATAATGGCTCGGATATAAGAAGTGCATTTGTGACATTGACATGTGAAAGAAGTGAAATATAGACCTCCCTTCCGAAATTTCAAACGAGAAGATATCGGCTCAAGAAAATGTGAGTGTCTATTTAAGTTGAGTGGTTATAGGTTGGAAAATAATAAATGGAGATTTAATATGATATGTGGTTTACCTAACCATAATTTGTGTGAAAAGTTAGCTAGTCATCCAATTGCATGTCGTCTCATGCCAGAAGAGAAAGAATGTGTTTCTGACATGACATTAAATTTGGTGCAACCCAAAAACATACTTGCAACCTTGAAGCTTAAAAACCCAGGAATATCGCAAATATCAGAAAAGTGTACAACAGGCGCTATCAAACAAAATTAACGCTTATGGGGGATAGAATCGAAATGCAACGCCTCTTGAAACTCCTAGATGATAACAATTACGTATCTAGGCACCAAAGATGCAAGGATGGAGTAATAGTTAGAGATATATTTTGGACTCATCCTGATTCCATAAGTTCAACAAGTACATGCTTCCGTTATTGGAAATTGTTGGAGTTACCTCAATTGAGAAGACTAATTCTGTCGAGTTTGCATTTCTAGAGTGCGAAAAAAAGGACAATTTTGCTTGGGCTTTAGAGGTGTGTCGGACAATGTTGAAGGACCAAGAAAAAATGCCGAACGCCATTGTTACCGACTGCGATACTGCTTTAATGAATTAGGTTGCAAAGGTATTTCCTAATTCTTATGTATTACTTTATAGGTATTACATTACAAAGAATGTAAGAAGTTGAGTTAAACTCGCGGTAAGGACAAAAAAGATAGAGGTCGAAGATGGAGAAATGGTCAAGAAAGACGTTATAAAGTAAAAAAATTCTAGATTTTCATGATTTGACTTTTAAACATCTTCATCATTTGGAGTTTCATCATCTAACTCCACTTTATCTTCTTGTAGGGCCTTAACTTTGTTAGCTTTATCTGTTGACTTAAGGGAAATGGATTTGACCTTCTTGAAAACTCATTTACATCTAGTTTAAGTCGGTGACTCTTCAAATAGCTTTTGAGTTGATCTTGTATCAATTTGTTCTAATTTTTAGGCTCCTCAGTATCTATTAAATTGGGTCTTCATATGACACGAAAAATTCTAAGAGTTTTCTTCACATGGTTTGTGGTATTTTAACTCTTGTTTAAGACCTGAAATTTAAAGACTAAAGTTTGAAACCTCAAAAATATGATTTCAATGTTTTCATTATCCTTCATCTTGAACATCGCATTCTGTTAAAATAAAAACTTAACTTTGGCTTTTCTGATTATCTTATCTCCTTCATAGGTGCTTACTAGAGAATCATAAAGTTTTTTGGCAATTAATAAGAAATTTCTTGAAAGAGATAATGTTCACCATTATGCTTCTGGCTTTATGATGAAGTTTGTATTTCTTCTTATCATCAGGTAATGGTGATTTCCTGTATGTAGCAACACTGTCTAGGTTGACAAGTATACTATAACCATTTTCTAACATTTTGAAGGTGGAAAAAACACACGAATGAGGAAAATAAAGAGAATAAGGGTAGATAATCACACTCATAAAAGTTATACTAGTTCAACCCATCAATTAGAGGCAAGTCAAGTCTCATCACACTTGAGAGATTTCCACTATAATCACACTTAATTACAAACAACCCCTTAGACAATTCAACCTTAGATTACAATGATGTTTATTTACAACAACTCATTCAAAGTGATAAACTCAAATAAAGCTTGGTTACAAATGTTAGTTTTCCTAAAAAAATGAATAATACATCAAAAACATTCTCCACTCCATATAATCATAGACTTTCTCAAAATCAGACCTTATACATAATAAGTTCCCTTTTCTCATCATCATCCACCACTTCATAAAAAAAATATTGTAAATTTAAAAGAACAAGAATGATTGTGTTTATTTCTTATGTAAGGATATAAACATTGTATATTATTCATATACAGCATTAACTATGATCTAGTATAATTGACTGTAACAAAAAATACAGTAAAAGAACAAGATAAATGATTGTGTTTATTTCTTTCTTTCTTTCTTATGTAAACACATAATAGTCAAAATTAAGAGGAGGATTGAACATTTTGTTTCAGGCTGTGCTCATCAAGCCAAGAAATGATATCATTAAGAACTTGAATTATTGTATCATCAGGCTCACCCTCAATTAGAGCATGGCAAGCATCTTTGTAAAGCTCAAGTTTCTTGTCTGAAGAAGTTGATTTTTCATACAATGCTTTGCTCACTGATGGATCAGTCACAGTATCAGCTTCTCCATGAAGGATTAGTAATGGTAGAGTCACCTATAATCATAATCATTCATTCTCAGTCATTAACAAGATAAGTTTCTTTAGACTTAAGAGACAAAAAAAAATAGATAGATAAGAAAGAAGTTGAGAACATACTTCTTCCAACTTTTGTTCGATTTCTTCGGTAATTTTAAGCAGTTCTACCGCGGTGCGCAAGCGCGGTTTATCCTTGTAACTAATCACGTTATATTCCGTCTGCATAGTTATTAGATATGTGTCAAGTGTCAAGCGTCAAAAATAAAAAATAATGCTTGGAACGAAAGATATCTTAGAATTTGAGTTGAGTCGGTAGACCTGTTCCCTTTTCTTTGGTTCTCTAAATGCCGCGTCTCCTAAATCTTTCGTTGGAACTAACTTCTTCTTTGGGAAAACATTTGCCATAGCGGTTAGCATATGGACAACCAACTTTGGAGGAACCATGTTCTCCGAGATCTACGCAAAGTTTTTAGGTTAAAGCTAGTTTATAAACAAATGGCATCAAAAGAAGTTTTAAGTAGGATTGTGTTTGAGAAAAAGTACTTTACACATTGGTGCACAAAGAATTGCACCATTCCATGCTTTTGGTTGTTTAAGATGTGTCTTCAATGCAACAGCTCCACCCATTGATTGTCCAAAAAGAAAACTTGGAAGAGATTTGAACTCTGGATTTTCTGCCATACAAATAATAGTCATTTCACAACGGTTTCCGAGAGGAGGGTTGTAAACAATGTTTTAGAAAATAGACTGGACTAATCAGTTCAACCAGTTGAAACGAGAACGGTGATCTAGATAGTACAACAACCAACACGGATTGAACATGGTCAAACTGTAGTTGGCTCAACCGGTCTTATTTTTTTTACTTGTCATATACCGCTCGTTGAACCTATCGAACTATGATTCAGAGGTCTCATTAGTTTGATCTTTGGTCTTATTTTTAAAACATTGGTTATGAAGTACCTTTGATTTTGGAGTACTGCTCAACGACATCATCAACAAGCTTATCGAAACTTGGAATATATCCATGAAGACCTTCTGAAAGACCGAACCCGGGATAATCCATAGCGAAAACTCCATATCCAGATGATGCAAGTTTTCTAGCTATTCCTGCAAATGGTTCCATCATGAAACAGTTTAGTTGCTAATCATCAAAATAACTGAAATAAGTTACTTTTATAGCTATTAGTTCTGAATACCAGTTACATGCCTTCAAAGAAAAAAGTGCAAGTATCTGCATATCCATGACAGAAAAAAACTGTTGCTTTTGGCTTAGATTCTTTAGGAATCCAACTTTTCCAAAAGATCTCTATGCCTCTTGAGTTCACCTCATAAGTCTGTTTGATAGCATTCAAATTAAGTTATCATATCACATTAATTACAAAGAAGAACAATCATTGGTGTGTCTAGTATAGACATGTTTCTATGTCCGACACGACACTACACACCAAAGATGAGTCTGATATCAAACAAGAATCTTTGTCTGACACCAGGGTCGCCGTCTTTCAGGACGTACAAGGGTGACTACCGTACAAAGTCTAAAATTTGTCACGGATAAGCCAAAGTTAAATAGGGCATTTATAAAATATTAGTCACAGTTAAGTCATGGTTAAATAAATCTCTAATTGTTTTGTCATGGTTGAACTGTGACTAATATATACCTCTAAAACTAACACAATACGATACCAACATATATGAAGGAAAAAAAACATTTCAAACTAATAAATTTCTTACCTCCTTCATTTCTATTCCATCACATGGAGTCTGCAATGCAAAACAGCAGAGCATAAAATCATTAAATATAAATATTTCAAACATATTCAAAGTCAATGTATTAACTCCACCTCACGTAACAACATCAATCAACATAATCTCAAACCAAACATGTTACATTAAAACAATAAATATCCTCAAAAGTGTCTCATAAATACTCAACACAACATCAACAACTAGATTCAGTTTTCCCAGAAATAAAAAAAAATTTATTAAATAAAAAATTAAACCAAACAAACTTTTAAAAAAAAAGGGCTTCATTTATTTAATTATTCATCAATTTCATTATTCCAACGACAAAAGAAAAACCAAAACAAAAGAAAAGACACATACCTTAAACAATATATGATCAATATTAAGCTGAATATCCTTAAAGGCTTCACGAGCTTTTCTTCTAGCATCAACTTCATCTTTATTTGAAACCAAAAACTTGTGCAATTTATCATCAACACCTGCTAACCTCATCATGTTTGAGAATTATTGATTTTGTTTGATTTAATAACCCAGAAACCAGAAACAAATGAAACTAAATCTGATACACCTTATGAAAAATTTATATATATGTAAAATATAATAATAATAATAATAAAAAGGTAATGGGAAAGGAATATATATTTTTATAGTAAAAAAACAAATATTCTGTTTGGTTTGTTCTTGCTTTTGAAATAATACCAACTATGAAGTTTCGTGGATTATTACAAATATTGATTGATTTTAATGACTGGTTTTTTTCAGAAACAAAGTGAAAGAGGATCCGAAAAATAAGGTAAATCTGTTTTAGGAATTTAAATAAAAAAATATTATGAAAGGAAAAATACAAAATATCTTTTACCTTATTATCAAAAAAACGACAATTATAAACGTGTAAGAAACTTGGATACTCTGAACCATAGATTATTAAATTAAAACAAACTATCAAATTATCAAACAGTCAAAATATTAGTATATCAAATAGATGCGGTCGAAAAATATATACTAAAAATATTAATTTAACTTAACAATAAAGAAAAGTATTTGCTTGATTTCCACTTTTTGTGTCAAAGAAAGTTTATTTTACACAGGTTGTATTTGACTAAGCCACTAAGGTTTGAATGAGAAAAGTATGCTTTTCTAAAAAGACAAGGAACAAAGATAAGTATTCCTTCTGGAATTATTTTAAATAATTTGATAATTAAATAGTTTTTTTATTTTTTTATTATTATTTTGAAAAAAAATTACATACCATTTATATAAAAATGCAGGTAATGTTAAAACAATTTCAATTTAATTTAAAATCAATTTAAAAACAGTATGTATCTGGAAATCAATTTACATTTAAAAACCGACTTTACATTTTGAACTCTATTATGATCAAGTTAAAATATAAAAAATTTCAATTTATTTTAATTTTCATAATATTGCAGGAAAAAATTATTTTCAGTTTTATTTCTCATTTTAAGAAAAAAAAACTAGTTTTAGAAAAAGAAAATTTTATTTAAAAAATATATATATATCTGTTGGGTTTGGTTGAAAATATATATGTTAGAAGAACTTCCACATCGCTTAGTTTTGTGAAGAAAGAGAGAGTCTAAGACTATATAAAGGATTCAAGTTCTTCTTTACAAGATGCACCAATCAAAAACACTTTAAGCTTGTATTTGACTTTCTTTATTCTTTTATGCTCTTGTATTAGAGTATGGTGAGATATAGTTAAATAGTTGTTTTGGACGGTGTGGGTGTACTGGGGGTCTGGGGTATTTAAGAGTATATTATATGTTGTAACAATTTTCACATAGTGTTATTCTCTGGTTGTCTATAGACAACGGCCATGGTTTTTTCTTCGGTTTTGGAGTTTCCACGTTAACCTCTTGCGTTGTTATTTTGTTCCTCCTTTTTCTCTATGTTTGTTATTTTTTCCAACAATAGAGCTTTTTGGTTCGATCCGGGGATAGGAGTTATTAGTATGCTCTGTGGTTGCAGCTATGTCTGATTTTCCAAACCAGAAAAGAAGGGTAGCGTTGTGAAATAGTTGTTGAGTTGTAGTCACAAGTTCCGCTGTATAGTTTGGATTAGAGAAAATTGATGGAAGGATTATTTTTTTACTTGTAAAAAGTTCAAGTCAAAGATGCGTTGATAAAATCAAGATTACACAATGTGCAAGATTATGTCGGTGGTTGAAGAGTTTCCTACCAACAAGGAAGTTATACCATAAGTTTTTCAACCTGGTTTTCGGCATGTGAAAATTCTTGGAGTGGTTTAGCTTCAAGTGAAATTTATTCTTCATGATAAAGTATATTATTGTCGGTGAAGACAATGTGAAATTCTTGAAGTGGTTTATCTTCAAGTGAAATATATTTTTCATGAGAGAGTATGATAGTTTTTAAAACTATGATTGTCGGTGAAGACAATGTGAAATTTTTTGGAGTGATGTAACTTCAAGTGACTATACTCTTTATGGTGAAGTATGATTGTCGGTGAAGACAATGAAAGTTGATGTATTATTTTTAATCAAGGTGGAGATTGTTAAGATTGATTAAAAATATACATGTTGATACTTTTTATGGTGGAGTATGATTGTCAGTAAAGACAATGAAAGTTAATGTATTATTTTCAGTCAAGGTGGAGATTGTTGGGTTTGGTTGAAAATATATACATTGAAGAAGTCCCACATCGCTTAGTTTTGTGAAGGAAGAGGGAGTCCAAGGCTATATAAAGGATTCAAGTTCTTCATTACAAGATGCGTCAATCAAAAGCACTTTAAGTTTGTATTTGACTTTCTTAATGCTCTTGTATTAGAGTGTTGTGAGATGTGGTTAAATATTTGTTTTGGAAGGCATGGGTGTACTTGGGGCCAGGAGTATTTGAGAATATATTATGTGTTGTAACAATTTTCACATAGTGTTATTATCTGGTTGTTTATTGACAAGTGGTGGTTTTTTCTCCGGTTTTGGAGATTCCACGTTAATCTCTTGTGTTGTTATTTTGTTCCTCTTTTTTTTCTATGTTTGTTATTTTCCCAACAATTTTCAGGAAAATTAATTTAATTTCTGATTTTTTTTCAATAACAAAATTTGATTTTCCGATGTTTTTTTTGGGAAAAAAATTAATTTCATATATTATTTTTATTTTTAGAAAGAAACAATACTTTCAGTTTTTTTTATTTCAAAATATTAAGAATTATATTTTCCAAAAAAAATTAGTTTTTGATGTTTTTTAATTTTGAAAAAAAATCAAAGATTTCTTTAAATAATATTTTTTTAAACAATTACTTAACACTTTAAATTGGTTTTTTACTTTGGGTTTGACTAAATTGTTTATAATATATGGTTAGGTTTATTAACCATTTAAAGAAATTTTATTTTTTTTTATTCAATGCAAATTATTTTGGTATATGATTCACTTATATTTTTGCAGATCCTTAATTCGATTTATCGAAGCACCAATTTTTTTCTCTTTCTTTTTCTACTCATTAAATTATTCAAAAAATTCTTGAATTCTCTTTAGAGAATTATTTGAATTTTTCTTTGTTTAAGTTGAAAAATTATAAGTACTTTTTTACTCTATTTGGAGAAATATTTGAGAAATTATTTTGAGTGGTGAAATGACCATTATTGAACTCCACTTTGATAATTATTTGAATTATCCTTGTTTGAAAAATTATAACGACTGGTTTTTATATCAGCTTCTACTAGTGATACTTATATCATATTCGAGTGGTATTTGTAATATCATATATGTAATTCTATCACTATAACAAATCTTTTTTATAAAAAACTTTCACTCCAGTCAGAAAAAAAATTGAGGTATTATGCCAATGCGCATCATATTTTATTTTTTTTATATAAAAAAAAACATATTTCCTCTATTTTTAATAAAACGAGGGGGGAAACAAATTAGGACACTCTTCGAATCTCTTTTAAAAATGTTTATGTTTTTATTTGTTTGTAAGTATACTAAATGATCTAACCCTTCGATTTTCTTAAAAATCGAGATATATTATATTTTACTATAAAAACACTCGTTAAACATATTTTACCCTAATCTTATCCTATATGTTGTCACCCCAAACTAGTTAGCAACATTCTTTGGGATGGATTGCAAAATAAAAAAAAAAATCTTCTATATTCTTCTACCCTTGAACAAAATATTTTTTTCTACTCTTGCAATCTATCTCACATAATGATTTTGATGTTGTATTTTTAGAACAACTCTCTGTTAGAGATTTGTTAAAGAGTGTTAAAAAAATTCTCTATAATAGATTACAAGTACAGAAAATTATTCATGCTTTCAAGTAGGGGTGGCAAAACGGGCCGCCTGCCCCGCCCGCCGCCCACCCCGTCATATGTCTGCCAAAAAACAAGCGGGGTGAGCATGCCCACCAAGTAAAATGGACATAAAAGTCATGCCCGCCCCGCCAAGATGGCGGGTTGGCGGGCGGCGGGCTTACCCGCCTATTTTTATTTATACTTTTTTTAATAGATTAATAGGCTTTTTATTACCTTTTAATTAAATTTTTCACTTATTTAACAAATTTACTTAAAAAAAATATTATATATATTTATAAATAAATATATAAAATAAACCATTAAGAATTACAATTACTAGAACTAACTAAAAAAAGAGTGAGTTTTGGAGGAGGGGCGGGCTTTGACGGGTGGCGGGCTTTGCCGGGGCTAGTATGGCAGGCGGCGGGTTTTAGCGGAACGGGCTTTAGCAAGCGGCGAGTCTAAAATCCCAAACCAACCCGCTATTTTTTAGCGAGTGCGCGGGCCGGGCCGGCGGGCCATGGCCCGTTTTGCCACCCCTACTTTCAAGTTAATCAAAGAAGACTATTCAACAGTTTTAACAGTAAATTTAAACCACTTGATTTTTTTTCAAAAGCTAAATTATTCAATCTTGCATGACTATATGATTTAATATTGAATCATCAACATCCAATTTTTTTTTATTCCTTCATCTTCTTCTACATGTTTATCAACTCCTTCATCATCTTCATAGTAGAAAGCTCATAAATCTAAAATTAATTATTTTTTTTTTGAAAAATACATTAGTTGAGATAAATAAAATTAATAAAACTATTTAAAATTTTTTAAACATAAAAAAAATCTTTAAATTTATTTTAACAAAATATATAATATAATAAAAAATAATTTAAAAAAACTGATACAATAGACCCGTGATTTTTTGTTCAAACTCTTAAACCAAATTAATCTTATATACAAATTAAAAACATTTTTAATTTAAACTTTAATATCCTCAAAATATATTGAGATTTCTTAATTTGGATCACCAATAGTTATCTAAATAAACTTAAAAAAGAAAAAGCAAAAATGCATATAATATTCATAGTTAATTTAATAAACGTTATACTTATATATGTATATTCTTCTGCATGGTTTTTTAAGTACTAGGGGTACTGTACTAGTAGATTGCTTCAAAAACAAGTGTTGTACAATTTAAGTATTGTACTTAAATTTGTAAGCATTGCTTCCTCGTGGGAGTGAAAGCTATATGTCGGAGACACAATAAGTTGCACTGTGTCCACTAAGTAAAGAGAATGATCACATCATGTGTTTGTTTCAATGGGCCCTCTAAAACTATCCAACCATGGAAACCTCAACCCCCATCCCACTCCTCCCTACCCCCAACCTGCCAATTTTGGTGGAGTTTTTAGATATGTTTGCTTTTTCTTATTGTAAGGTTATTGCTTTTTCTTATTGTAATTTTGGTGCATCTTATTGTAAAACACCATTGATTGGAGGAGGATTGGAAATAGTGTTGTAAGTGAGTGAATGTGGGAATCATGCATGAATAGTTTGAATTTGTTATTAAATTTTGAAGTTAATTGATTCATTTACTATTAACTCTCAACTGGAATTATTCTCTTTGAGCTTTAAATGAATATGTCAAAAAAGAAACTATCTCTTCCATCTATAGATTTCTTGATATTTTTTAAGTAAGCTATTGAACTAAAAAAATGTGCATATCTTGTAAAAAATAAAGCAGAAAGATAAGATAATTTTGCAAAAAAAATTTATTTTAAATGATTGTGTACATTTCATAAGGCATTATTTATAGACAAGATTAAATGTACTCCAAAAACATCATGGCCTAAAGAATTCAGTCTCGCACTCGATTATTTTTTTATTAATGTGTATGTTTTTTCCATTGATGGATATATGTGGCACCCCATGCTTGAACTGTTTTTCTTCATTTTTGTGTTTTTTTTCTTTCCTTATCCTTGCGTGCAACCTTGCCTCAAAATGTGACTCCTTAATGACAGCTTCTTTGGTTAGTGGTGCTATAAACATGAAACACAAGAAAAATGATGAATTCTCAAGTCACACATGCTTTTGATTGCTTTTGACACTCCTATGTTCTGCGTAAACCTTATTCAGCTTGAGAAAGACTCTTTTAATTTGTATTTGATTATTTTATATTCGACTACCATATATTTGGCGGCTTGTCATTCTCGGCTAAAAACTTAACTATTTTTAGGTGTCAATAAATGTTCTTTTGAGAGAGGTTATTGGTAAGTGCCAAAATACGTTAAATACATAGACAAGAAGTCATATGAAAAACCCTTGATTTATTAGTGAAAAGTGATAAAACGTTTGTTTGGAAGTTTTAACTACGCATTTATGAAATACAGGCAAAAATATCAAGAAATCAACAAAAACAACACAAGAGACCAAGCCAATACTTTTCCCAACAATTCAAGGCTCGCTAAGCCAATAATATAGATGCGCTTAGCAAGCACTAGCAGTTATGAGACTTCAGGGTTAAGTTACTTAAGGTGAAACAAGGGTTTGATGGCTGAGCGACCTTGAGTAGTTCGCTTCGCGAGCATAAACAACAAGACTAGGCCTACGATAGCTGGCATGACTTAACATAGAAGAAAGTAGGCGCGCTAAGCAAGATTGAATGGTGCCTGGCCTTCATTTGAAACACTCAATCATATCCAACACAGTTCGAATCTAGAGGGTATGGTCACATTCGGTGGAATTCAAGGTGGTTCCTTAGCGTAGCTAGGTTCACACAATGAATCACAATATCAGAGAATAGGAGAGGAAGATCAAGGGAGAAAGTGTTGTCTAAGGAATCCGTCTATAGATGCTTTTTCAATATCCTTTTCCTAGGGCTTGATTGTAAAGCTACGATGAGTAAACATAACTAATTTTCTCTTTTGTTGGGGTTAGATGTAGTTGTCATGTTACTTATGTTTTAATCCGGACCATGGCATTCTATGTAAATCTTCTTAAGTTTTAATAATGGTGAATTTTTCGTTCTAAATGCTTGTTTTGGATTAGCTACCTAAAACATGTTTTCATGGTATGGCTTCATATTCGAAAGGTACTGGTCATTACTAGTTTCAAGTTTATCATATATTGAATACTAAAGTCTAGACATATATTTAGATTTGATATCCACACGAACAAAGATATTGGTAAAATGGAATGCTAATATCTGAATTCACTGTTGAAATTTAATGCTGACGTATTGGATAATAGGCTGAGAGATCCTCTATTATGTAATAAAATTGATCTCACATTATTGACTCAAACATGAGTTGTGATGATAGCAACATGCGGTAATATTAAAAATTGGCTAGAATTTCATTACAAGTCAAGGATGCTACATAGGAACAAGTCAATGAAGTCTAACCCCAACAAAGTTTTCCCATAGTTGTAACACTGCAAGTTTATTTTCTGTTATCTTAACTTCCAAGTATTCGCCAAACAATTAATCTTCTGAAAAACCAAATTTATTGTAATATAAACTATTGAACAATCTTTGAAACATAGTTAATCTCTATGAAGACGATAAACTGCACTTGTTATATACACTATAACAATAATATGTTGCAATAGTGGAAGATGATGAGATGTAAGTCATAATTACTATGTGAATAGTGTTATCATTATGTTATAAAAAGGAAAAATATTTTTTGTGAACCAATCTTGGCTTATGAATGAATGGAACACACATTAAACACGGATGGTTCAATTATTCAAATGAAAATCTTGACCTAATCGAAAGATGAACCCCTTCTACAAATAACTTTAATTGAATTTCCACCTTACATTTGTTATTTACTTTCTTCGTTGTTATCTGACTTCTTGTTCACCTATTTAACACCCTCTTCAACCTTCTAGATTATTTTTGAGCACTTTATCTTATTCCGAACAAACCAACTTCACCATGTCTTCTCTTGATTTCCAAAACCATTCTTGGAGCGATGTTGTTTATGACAAATCCATCCCAAGATCTTTTTCTCATATCTCATGTTTTTAGTTGGCATTAATTTGATATGCCTATTTTCCATGGGGCATTCTACATCATTTAATATCACATATTCAACACCTCTACTGCTGATAAAAGTGTATGAAAATGTGTGTTGTATCTAGTTTCCATCGTATTGTTGACTAAGAACTCCATATTTCTTTGAATTATTTTATTAATTACTTAGTTTAACTAACTCAAAATGAAACTTCCAAAGGTCAGGGCTGGAAAAGACGGGGTTTATATGACATAATCATGTTGTTCAAGGTAGATGTGATGTTCAAAGTGGATAATTTGTATGGTTTCTTTGGCTATTGGATCATAAGTTATAACATTTTTGTCTTTTCTTTAAGATGACCCCTACCATTTTTATGTGGCTTTAGTTATTGCTTCTCGATCAACTATCTTGAGGTTCCAACAACCTACGATAAATCAATTCTAAAATTAGGATTTCATATTTTGAATTTCCCTTCTTGTTACTCAAATTTAATGGAACATGATAGCAAAACTTTCGGCGATATCATAGATTCATAGCACAATGCATTTTTGTTGTTGTTGGTTCAACGAGTTTTTCCATTGTATTATTTATGTGGTCATTGTCCACGAGGTGTAGTTGTATGTTATTCTTAATTTCTTTCATTTTACCATTCTCTAGATATTATTTTTGATTATCTAAAAGAAAATAATTTTATAAAGAACGTAAGTGAGACCATTTGGTTTCTCCAATTTTTGTTTAACCTTTTCTTTCTTGAATTTATTTATGACAAATTTGCTCCTAACTCTATTTCTATTTATGAGCGAGTCTTTGCGGACATCTTATTTTCTACGTATGTAAGTCTAATTTTACATTTCTTATGGCCAAATAGTTTTATTTTTAACCCATATTTCAGCCCATTGAATTTCAATCTTATTTTAGAATATGGTATGTTATTAAATATGGTTAGAAATATTTTATAAGCAATATGTCAAACAAGATGTTATTCCATGTTAGGATACATCTTATTTCTAAATGGTCAAGTCACTTTAGTAGAAAGTAACATGTTAGGCATAATTTTCTACATAATACGAGACATCATGTCTCGCTTTGGGTTGCTTCACGCGCAAGATTGGTTGTAGTAATTCTCGCACATGTGATAATTTGTTTTCTTATATTCCATCAGAGACCTGATTGCTTTTGCACATTTTAGATTAAGAAAAAAGATTCAATCTAAATCTGCTTTAGCAAGATTGAATTTGTATATTCAAGAAATTCATATTTATTCAAGATTTGCAATCAACATTATTGAAGATTAATCCCACATGCCTTTGAAGGTAATGGAGTTTTCAAGATGTAACCTAGTGGAATTTGTAGTTGGACTATTGTTGTAATTTAAGGAATCATTCTCCTTTGTGAAGACTCAGACCATGCATTACTAAACTTGGTGTATTTTATTGTTCTTGATTCTTTTGTTTATTTTTATGTAATACTCTATTATTGATTAGGATAATATAGTATTTGAGTTGTATTATTGTTCCATCACTCTTATACTTTTGTAATTCTCCCAACATTTATGAGTGTTTGAATCAAAGTTAGAAGGGTCTCAGATTCAGGGGGAGCATAGATCTAAGTTAACAGGTAGTATTAGGAAAAGAGACATTAAATTATGAGAGTTCGAATCAGGACAATTTGTGTTAGAACATAGTTTGGTTCTATATCCTTGTAATAGTTTTGATGATAACAAACATGTAATTTTAATAAGAACAAGTATGAACTCTAATCGTATATGTCATATATGGAGAAACATGATAGAAGTTTTGAAGCACTCTAAGAAGAAAATAGAGTTATGAAAGTGATTTCTCAGAAGCAGAAGGCTGCATTGAGAGAAGTTTAAAAGAACAAGAAGTTCTGAACATTGAAGAGAAGTTTACAAGAACAAGAAGTTATAAAGATTGAGAGAAGTTTACAAAAACAAGAAGTTCTAATACTAAGACGCTTCACAAGCATTGAAGAACAAAACTGCAACGAATACTCTGATAAGAAGTTTCTGACTACTTCATTCAAATGGATATAATACTCTGATGATCAGAAGATCCACTATGCAATAAAGACATTAATACAGGATCAAGAAAAGCAATGGCTGGAACTTTAATTCTATGGACAGAATCTCTATGTTTGGAAAGAGCATTTAAATCACATTTTATTAACCTTCCAAATCAAGAAAAAGTGTCTGTCAACGGATCTCCAAGTTCAATCTATATAAAGGAGACAATTATGAAAAATCAGTCAACAACTCTTACGCACGATCTATTCAATCTTTTTATCTCTTATTTTTATATTGTGCAAAAAATCTTGTGTATACATCACGGTTGTGATATAGCTTTCTAGAAGCAATTTGAAAACACACTAAGTTATTGTCTTGTAATCATTGTTCCTTGAGAAAACTGGATTGTGGTTTGATCTCAAAAAGACGTTGACGATTATCTTCGTGTGTTGTAATCAAAGTTTTTGATTAGTGGAATAAGACCTCGTAAGAGAGAGGCGAAATCACCTTACTAGGATGGACTGGAGTAGTTTGAGTTCAAACGAACCAGGATAACCAAACGTGTCATTTGTTTTAATTTTTGAAAACTCCAACTCAAACCCCCTTTCTTTTGTTTTTCATTTATTCAATTTGTAATTATGACTATTAAATGTGAATTTCATTTCATTGGGTTAACGCTCTCCAGACGTAGATGATTTTGCACTGAATTAGGCTACCAATTCCCATATATTTATACTATGCCTTTTATTATGTTTGTTACGCGTGCTACTTTTCATACACATTGTTCCAACATTATATCTAACATATTATCATCCATATAATATTATTTCAATTGGTATTAAAGCAGGCACTCTATTATGGTTGGGTGAGATATAGGGTTTTTATATATTTTGTTCAAAATGGATAAGGCTAAAGAATGAGGATATGTAAATTGGACATTTATTCTTGATGGTACAAACTATTATTAGAGAGCTTGCATGGTTTCCCTTCTCAAGTCTATGGATAGTAATACTAGGAAAATAACCATAAACGGATCGATACCTCCAAAAGCTACAACTAAAGATGGCATTGAATCTTTGAATTCTGAGAAGGACTGGTCGAGAGAAGAAGATAAAGAAGCACATGGTAACTATTGTGCCCTTAATTCCTTTTACAATTTAGTTGACAAGAATATATTTAGTCTCATTAACACTTACTCCAGCACCAAGGAAGCTTGGGAAACTCTCCAAACTGCACATGAAGGCACCTCCAAAGTTCGCATGTCAAGACTTCAATTTCTCACAAAAAAATCAAAAATCTTAGTGTCATACCCCAAAATTTACCCACTATATTTCAAGATAGTCGGGCTCAGATAGTCTCCACAGGCTCATGCAATCTCTGACTGAAAGCATGATCACTCTCCTCCTAGGCAATAAAGACCAAAACTAGGGTTTGGATTCTCTCTATGTCAAATCAAATTCTAAGACCTCAAATGGGCTCCATGGCCTCTCATATGCCTCAAATGACCCTTATGCCAAGTTTCAAGCCTTGATTCACAGGATTGCTCATTCAATTGCTCAAATGATCAACAATCGACCAATTTGACCTAAAAGTCAACTTGGGTCAAACCACAGTCAAAACTCCTGATTTTTTGTCAACATCAACCTCTTGAAAAATTATTCATCATTTGATCAAGTGTTGCTAACTCAAAGTTGCTAAATTAGGGTTTCTAGGAGAAAAGTCAACTCAACTTTGACTGGTCATAACTCTCTCATACTTCATCAGAAATTTCCCAACCAAAGTCTATTTTGAAGGAAATTTAATTACCTACAACTTTGTCTCTCTAAAGCCAAGGCCAAAAATGCTTCATTTGGGAGATATGTGAAGGATAGAAAAACACTTAGAAAGGGGGGGTTTGAATAAGTGTAGCTTTAAAAACTTGACAGATAAAAATAAATTGCACAGTTATTTTTATCCTGGTTCGTTGTTAACTAAACTACTCCAGTCCACCCCCGCAGAGATGATTTACCTCAACTGAGGATTTAATCCACTAATCGCACGGATTACAATGGTTTTCCACTTAGTCCGCAACTAAGTCTTCTAGAGTATCCTGATCACAACCTGATCACTCCAGGAACAACTGCTTAGACACAAGCTAAGACTTTCTTAGAGTATCCTGACCACCACGTGATCACTCTAATTACAACTGCTTAGACACAAGCTAAGACTTCCTAGAGTATTCTGATCAACACGATCACTCTAGTTACTTACAACTTAATGTAATCTTTCTAAGAGTATTACAAATGCTTCTTAAAAGCTATAATCACAAACTGTGATATTTCTCTTAACGTTTAAGCTTAATCTCACTAATATATTACAACAGCAATGTAGTGAGCTTTGATGAAGATGAAGATTATGAGTTTTGATTTGAACAGAGTTTCAGCAAGTCTTTCAGAATAATTTTGTTCAGAGTTGGTTAACCTTGCTTCTCATCAGAACTTCATATATATAGGCGTTTGAGAAGATGACCGTTGAATGTATTAAATGCTTTGCGTGTTCCGTACAGCTTTGCATTTAATGTTATACGCTTTTGTCAACTACCTCGAGCCTTGTTCACGCTGTGTCTACTGACGTTGCCTTTAATAGCTTCTAACGTTCCTTTTGTCAGTCAGCGTAGCCTGCCACTTGTACTTTCTTCTGATCTGATGTTTGTGAATACAACGTTTGAATATCATCAGAGTCAAACAGCTTGGTGCATAGCATCTTCTGATCTTCTGACCTTGAAGTGCTTCTGAGCGTGATACCATCAGAACTTCAGTGCTTCTGTTCTCTTGTTCTTCTGATGCTTCCATAGACCCATGTTCTGATTCTGCTTCGACCATCTTCTGATGTCTTGCCAGACCATGTTCTGATGTTGCATGCTGAACCATTTGAGACAAAGCTTCTGAGCGCTGATTTATGCATACTCTTTATATATTTCCTGAAAAGGAAATTGCATTGGATTAGAGTACCATATTATCTTAAGCAAAATTCATATTATTGTTATCATCAAAACTAAGATAATTGATCAGAACAAATCTTGTTCTAACAATCTCCCCCTTTTTGATGATGACAAAAACATATATAAATGATATGAATTTGCGATCAGAAAGAACAGACGGCAAAAGACAAATTACACAGCTATAGCATAAGCATGTGAATATGTCTCCCCCTGAGATTAACAATCTCCCCCTGAGATAAATAATCTCCCCCTGAAATAAATACTTGAAGAACTTTTAATAAAAGACTTCCCTGATTATTTCGGTAGAGACGATCACATAAGCTTCTGTCTTCAGAGAATTCATAGCTTCTGACTTCTGCTTCCATTGGACAGCTTCAGAACTTGAATTTCTTTAGATCCCTAGAACACTCACAGCTTCTGATTCCTGCTTCCATCTAGGACAGCTTCAGAACTTGAATTTCTTTGATCTTCAGAACATTCACAGCTTCTGATTCCTGCTTCCATCTAGGACAACTTCAGAACTTGAATTTCTTTGATCTTCAGAACATTCACAGCTTCTGATTCCTACTTCCATCTAGGACAGCTTCAGAACTTGAGTTTTCTGGAACTTTAGAACATTCACAGCTTCTGATTTCTGCTTCCCTCGGATAGCTTCAGAGCTTTGAATTTCTTCCAACATCACTTCATGCTAGATTTGTATCAGAACATTGTTGAATGTACCAGAGCATCATCAGAGCATCTCTACATCCTGAAATGTTACAGAACAAAAACTAAACGACAAAAGTCAGCATGAACGAGTCAGAACATAAAATGTATCAGAGCAAATAGAATTTTGTCAAAGCAAATAGACAAATTTTGGATCAAATTCTATTCTCAGTGCTTCTGATTCTGAAGCTTGACAGCACTCAGCTTGCTTCAGTTTCCATAAGCTTATTCCTTTTTACAGAATAACGCTTCTTATGGTTTTGCTTCTTGTGTTTGCTTTGAAGATTTTCTTCACTTCTTTAAACCTGCAAAACACTTAAACCATATAGAACTTGCAGTTCTTGTTAGTAAATGTGTGGGAGCTTTATCCAGCAACTGATAGATTAATCAAATCATTTATCATTTATCTTCTCCCCCTTTTTGTCATAACATCAAAAAGAATATTCTAAAAGATTCAGATGTATAAAACGACAAATGAAATCACTGGAATGTAAAAAAAAAAAATGAAACGATTGATGAATAGCATTTAATGTTACGTGACATGAAGAGAGATAATAAATACAAATGAGGTGACTAGCACAGTTACCTATGGTCGGCGTCCCTTCAACTGCACGCGCGCTTATCCATGAATAGTAACGACAGGTTTACCATCCCGAGATAAAATGTTACAGCTGTTTTGCTTTAAAAGAGGTTCTGAATCAACTTAGACAATGAAACGTTAGTAATAACCGAATCATAATTTCTAAAAGATATCAATCAGAACTTCTGATTTAAAAAAAAATCACATTCATTTCAGAAGATATTCATACGTAAGAACTTCTCATCTTCTCATTCTGGGCATAAATCCATACTGATGTTCTTCAGAATGAACTTAAACCTATCTTCAGCCAGGGGTTTTGTAAAAATATCAGCCCATTGATGGTCTGTATCAACAAAGTTTAAAGAAATAACGCCCTTCTGAACATAGTCCCTTATGAAATGATGTTTAATCTCGATATGTTTAGCTTTTGAATGAAGAATAGGATTCTTAGATAAACATATGGCAGAAGTATTATCACAGAATATAGGAATGTTACTCTCAAATATCTGATAATCTTCCAGCTGACTCTTCATCCAGAGCATCTGTGTACTGCAACCAGCAGCAGCGACATATTCTGCTTCTGTCGTTGATAGAGCAATAGTTGCTTGCTTCTTGCTATACCAGGAGATCAAATGACTTCCAAGAAATTGGCAACTTCCTGAAGTACTTTTTCTTTCAATTCTGTCTCCAGCATAGTCAGCATCGCAGAATCCTACTAAGTTGTATTCTTTAGATTTTCTGTAAACTAAGCCAACATTAGTAGTACCTTTCAGATACCTTAGAATTCTCTTAACAGCAGTTAAATGAGATTCTCTAGGATCTGATTGGAATCTAGCACACAAACAAACACTGAACAGAATGTCAGGTCTAGAAGCAGTCAGATATAGAAGAGATCCAATCATACCTCTGTATAACTTCTGATCTACCTTCTTACTTACCTCATCCTTACCTAGGATGCATGTTGGATGCATAGGAGTTTTGGCTTCTTTGCAGTCTAGAAGATTAAACTTCTTCAGAAGTTCCTTCACATACTTGGTTTGGTGAACATACGTTCCTTCTGATGTTTGATTTATTTGTATTCCAAGGAAATACTTGAGTTCTCCCATCATGCTCATTTCAAACTCAGCCTGCATAGACTCAGCAAACTCCTTTCCAAGTGTAGCATTAGATGTTCCAAAAATAATATCATCTACATATATTTGACAAATTAAAATATCCCTTTTAAAGGTTTTACAAAAGAGAGTAGTGTCCACCTTTCCTCTAGTGAAACCATTATCCAGAAGGAAAGAACTTAAGCGTTCATACCAAGCTCTGGGAGCTTGTTTCAATCCATACAATGATTTCTTAAGTTTAAAAACATGATTAGGAGACATAGAGTCTTCAAAACCAGGAGGTTGATGGACATAAACTTCTTCATCTATATAACCATTTAAGAAGGCACTCTTAACATCCATCTGATAGAGAGTGATGTTATGTTGAGTGGCAAATGAAATTAATAGACGAATAGATTCTAACCTGGCCACTGGTGCAAAGGTTTCTGTATAGTCAATCCCTTCTTGCTGACTATAACCCTGAGCCACCAGTCTGGCTTTGTTTCTTACCACTTCACCTTTCTCACTGAGCTTGTTTCTGAAGACCCATTTAGTACCGATTATATTGAATCCATCTGGTCTAGGAACAAGATCCCAAACATCATTCCTTGTAAACTGATTCAGTTCTTCTTGCATAGCAATTATCCAGTCTGGATCTTCTAGAGCATGATCAACAAAAGTTGGCTTGATCAAAGATACAAGACCTAATTGACAATCTGCATTGTTCTTAAGGAATGCTCTTGTTCTGATTGGGTCATCCTTCTTTCCAAGAATGACATCTTCTGAATGACCAGAGATGAGTATGGATGATCTTCTGACAGATGGTTCTTCAGAAACGCTTAGATCCTCCAGAGAAGCTGTTACTTGATCTTCAGATTCTTTGCTTCTGAGAAGCTCTGCTTCTGATGCTTTGCTTCTTGGCTCAACTACTTCTGGTACATCAATATCACAATCTGCAAAATTATCAAACTGCTTTGGTTTTTCAGAACCAAGCTTATCATCAAACCTGATATTGATTGATTCTTCTACAATCAATGTTTCAGTGTTGTATACTCTGTAGCCTTTTGAGCGTTCAGAATATCCAAGAAGGAAACATTTTTGTGCTTTGGAATCAAACTTACCAAGATGATCTTTAGTGTTGAGAATAAAGCATACACATCCAAAAGGATGGAAATATGAAATGTTGGGCTTTCTATTCTTCCACAATTCATAAGGAGTCTTATTTAGAATAGGTCTGATAGAGATTCTATTCTGAATGTAGCATGCAGTGTTTATTGCTTCTGCCCAGAAATGCTTAGCCATATTGGTTTCATTGATCATGGTTCTGGCCATTTCTTGCAGAGTCCTATTCTTTCGTTCTACAACTCCATTTTGCTGTGGAGTTCTAGGACAAGAGAAATCATGGGCAATACCATTTTCTTTGAAGAATTCTTCAAAGGATCTATTTTCAAATTCACCACCATGATCACTTCTAACCTTTATGATTTTACACTCTTTTTCAGATTGAATCTGAATGCAGAAATCAAAGAACACTGAATGAGCAACATGTTTTTAAAATTAAAATAACTTTATAAACATAAAGTAATGAGGTGTCAGACGTTGGGTTACGTGAAAAATGTTGCGACGTGGGTAACACGTCGCTACATTAAATGTATAAATTAAATTTTAAAAAGCAATAACGTTCACATGGGGGGGGGGGGGGGAGATTGGGGGGAGATTCAAATTTTAAAAAATTAAGTTGTGACGTTGTACACACGTCGCAACATTTATAACGTTCCCAAGACTTGACTAGGTGACAGCATTTATGGCAGAGACATTAATTACATATTACCGTTTGCTTGTTGCGACGTGTTTACAACGTGGCAACTAGCGAAGTTTACTTCACGTCGCTACTTTGATTATTTATGAGAGCAATTCACTTCACTCCCCCACCTTCGTTGCAGATCCAAACCTCTGAAAGAAAAACCAGTTTCACTTCTCCCCCAAAACCAAAACCAAAACGAAATTCAATCTCCCAAAATCCAACTGCATCAATCCAAATATTTTTTGATATCAAAGGTAATTAAGAGGTTGAATTAGTATTATGTTATAATTTTATTCTTTATTATGTTATTAACTTTTGATTTTTTTTGGTATAGTTTTAGTAGATTGAAGAAGGAGGAGAGTAGATTGAAGAAGGAGGAGTAGATTGAAGAAGAGGTAAGTAAAAAAAATATATTTTTAATAATGATTTTTGGGTTAGATATATGGTATAGATTTTTGGTATAGATTTATAATGTGATTTTTTTTACTAGATTTATTAAGATAATATGTATGTGTTATAGAATTTTTTAGTAGATTTATTAAGATATTTATGTGTTTGTATAGATTTATAATGTGTTTTTATAAATTGTAAAATTATTAGAAAAAAATTGATATATTAAAATTGTTATAATGTGTTTTAAAAAAATTGTTATATTAAAATTGTTTTTAGTATATTTTTTATTAATATTTTTATTAAAACTATACAAACATTATTATATATTATATATTAAAATTATTAATATTATACAAACATTAAAATTATTAAAATTGTTTTTAGTATATGATATATTAAAACTATTATTAAAATTATTATATATATAAAATAGATTATTATAAATATTAAAATTGTTTTACAATATATAAAATAGATTATTATAAATATTAATATAATTTTAAAAAGAATATAATAGTTATATATATTATAAAGTTTTCATTTTTAAGAATATAATATAGATATATATTATAAAGTTCTCACTTTAAAAAATAGATTATTATAACTTAAACAAATTTTATATATGCAAAACTAATATAATAGATATATATTATAAAATTTTAATTTTTAATTTTTATTATATATATTATTTATTATAATGAGCAATATTATACTAAAAACATTTTTAATAAAAACAAAATATGTATATGTATATCATATATTTAATAAAAACATTTTTTATTTTTATTTTTTATTTTATTCATATATAATAGATTTAAAACTGAATTTGTATATATATGTTATAAAAACATAATATGTATGTGTTTGTATATTTCGAAATATAATAGTAATATTTCTTATTTCTTATTTTTTATTTTTATTACTATATATGTAACAAAAACATAACAATAGTATTTTTATTAAATAATATTTCTAATATATGTAGTTTAAAATGTGTAGTTAAAAAAATAATTACTTTATGGTTAAATATGTTCAATATAACGTGTGTAGTTAAAAATATTAAATAATATTTTTAAGAATAGTAAATATTAACTAGTATACGTCTAAGAATAATATTAACTTGATTAATATTACTAACTCAAAATGACAATGATTGTATAAATGTGCAGTATGGAATATTATCGGTATTATCGTAGTTGGTTGTACGATAGAACATTTCCAGGAAGAATGGGACTTAAACCCAATTTTATAGTAGGAGTTGAAGGGTTTATCAGTTGGGCGTTTGCTCAGGAATTATGTCGAAGCGAAGGAGGAGTTAGGTGTCCCTGTCTTAAATGTGAATGTAGACCAATAATTAGTGACCCACAGGAAATAACAGCTCATTTGCATAGAAGGGGTTTCATAGCAAATTATTGGGTTTGGACGTTTAACGGTGAAGAACTGCCTAGTAACGTACCAGAGACTAGCAACTCTCATGCTTCAAGTAGTCGGCCGCCTGTGGAATATGAGGAAAACTTTAATCTGATTGGTGACATGGTTGAGGATGCTTTTGGTGTGAACGTGACTTATGATGAGCCTGAAGATTTTGGTGGGGAAGAGATGCCGAATGAGGAAGCGCAGAAATTTTATCAGTTGTTGAATGAGATGAATACGCCGTTGTTTGATGGATCGTCTGACTCAAAGTTATCAATGTGTGTGAGATTGTTGGCCGCCAAGGCAAATTGGAATGTTCCTGATAAGTGTTTGGAATTCTTCGTAAAGATGATGTTGGACTAAACTGCAATGAAAGACAACTTGCCTACAACATTTTATGAAGCAAAGAAGTTGGTGTCGAAGTTGGGCTTAAGAGTAAGAAAGATTGATTGTTGCATTAATGGCTGTATGTTGTTCTACGACAATGAGTTTGGTACTCAAGATGGGTTGTTGGAGGAATGTAAGTTTTGTATGAGTCCAAGATATAAAGTTCCAAGTAGAGCCGTTAACACTAATCAAGACCGTGTAGCAGTAAAGTCCATGTTTTATCTTACGATAATACCAAGGTTAAAAAGAATGTTTGCTTCAATGCACAGTGCAAGTCAAATGACATGGCATCACACAAATAACACAAGTCCAGGCACTATGCGGCATCCATCTGATGGCGAGGCATGGAAGCACTTTGATCGGATGCATCCTGATTTTGCCGCAGAACCTAGAAATGTCAGGTTGGGATTATGCTCTGATGGATTTACTCCATATGTCCAAGGGTCGGGAACTGCATATTCTTGTTGGCCAGTTATTGTAACCCCTTACAACCTCCCTCCTGAGATGTGCATGACAAAACCATACATGTTTTTGACGTGCGTCATTCCAGGACCTTCGAGTCCAAAAGCAGGAATTGATGTGTATTTACAACCTTTAATTGATGATTTGAAGAGATTGTGGATTGGAGAATGGACTTATGATATATCACGTAAAGAAAACTTTACAATGCGAGCTTCATTGATGTGGACCATCAACGACTTTCCAGCATATGGCATGTTGTCTGGTTGGGGTACGCATGGCAAAATGGGTTGTCCGCATTGCATGGGAAACAACAAAGGGTTCACGTTGGATAAAGGTGGGAAAAGCTCGTGGTTTGACTGTCACCGCAGATTCCTACCACGAAATCACTCCTATAGAAGAAACATGACAAACTTTAAAAAAGATGTACGAGTGAAAGATGCGCCTCCGCCTCGATTGTCACCATGGGCTATATGGGAACAAGTTAGTGAGCTACCAAAATTTACAGATACTGGCAAAGAATGCCGAATTGAAGGATACGGAGTCACGCACAATTGGACAAAAAGAAGTATATTTTGGGACCTCCCGTATTGGAAGGATAACTTGTTGCGCCATAATCTAGATGTTATGCATATTGAGAAGAATTTTTTTGATAATGTATTTAACACAGTGATGGATGTGAAAGGCAAAACGAAAGATAATGAAAAGGCCAGACAAGACATGGAAAAATGGTGTAACAGAAGAGAGTTGGAGTTGAGGCCTCTACCGAATGGAAAGTTATTAAAATCCAAGGCTTGTTTCACTCTGACTTCCCAAGAAGCTAAAGCTGTTTGTCGATGGCTAAAAGATTTGAGAATGCCCGATGGCTATTCATCAAATTTATCAAGGTGTGCTGACCCTAACACTGGGAAGTTGCATGGAATGAAAAGTCACGATTGTCACATTTTCATGGAACAATTGTTACCAATTGCATTTGGCTCGCTACCCAAACATGTTCTTGATCCACTAACTGAAATTAGTCAGTTTTTTAGAGATATTTGTGCGTCATCTTTAAAAGTGGAAGACATCATGAAGTTGGACCAAAACATTGCAATCATTCTTTGTAAGTTGGAACAAGTATTTCCTCCTGGTTTCTTTGACTCCATGGAACATTTACCTGTGCATCTTGCATATGAAGCTTTTCTTGGTGGACCAGTTCAATATAGGTGGATGTATCCGTTTGAAAGGTTCATGGGTGATTCAAAGCGATCAGTGAAGAATAAAGCAAGAGTTGAAGGTTCTATATGTGCACATTACCTGCATCGAGAAACATCACATTTTTGCAGTCATTATTTCAATCACTTGATGTTAACTCCTAGAACCATACGGAATCCGATAAATGTCAACCAGAGGAGTCAATTCACCTTATCGGTATTCGGTCTTCCAGGTCGACTTTCTGGAAAGAAGAGTGTGCATTGGTTGACCCAGAAAGAAATGCAATCCGCACATGTCCATGTCTTGATCAACTGCGTTGAAGTTAAACAATACCTTGAGTAAGTTTACCCAATAGTTTTTTTACCTTTGTTGACAATGTCTGTATACCAAACTTATTTAACTTATGCTGTATATTTTGTAGGGAATTTAACAATGCCTATTTTCATAGTACCGATGTACAATCAACATCCGGCGTCATTCATGCTCAATTTCCCTTATGGTTCAAGCAAAGATTGTCTACCGTGTTTCCACCAACTCCAGAAATACTCCATTTGAGAAACTTAGCAGAAGGCCCTATCCAAAGCGCAAATGATTGGCACACATACTTCGTGAACGGATATAAGTTTCACACTGAGGCATGGACTGAAGGGAAAAAAACTATAAACAGTGGTGTATTTGTAAAAGGAGTTACAGATGGTGGTGAAGATGACTTTTATGGAGTTATTAAACATATCTACGAGTTGGTATACCATTACTTGGATTCAGAAAATAAAGTTGTCTTGTTTTATTGTGAATGGTATGATCCAAGTAGAGGCACCAAAATAGACAGGTCATACGGTACTGTTGAGATTCAAATGAACCGGAAATACAAAGAGTATGATCCTTTCATAATGTCAAATATTGTTAGGCAAGTTTATTATGTACCTTATCCTTCATTTGTGACACGTAAAAGAGGATGGTGTGTTGTAATAAAAACAAAACCGCAAGGTCATATTGAAAATGGCGATCAAGTAGAAGATGTTGCCTATCAAGTTGATGATGTTGATCAAATTAATGAAGTGGTTGCAGCTGAAGACATTACAAGTTTGTCTGATACAATTGTTGAGGGACATCAAGTTGATGCATCTATATTGTTGGTTGAAAATAATGTGGATGAAGAGAATGATGAAGAGTTTGAATCCGATGACAACAATGAAGAGAATGACGAAGATAACGACGAAGATAATGATGAAGAGAATGATGAAGAGAATGATGTGGATAGCGAAGATGAAGAATAACTAAACATTGAATGTATATTTATATGTTAATGAATATTTATTTATGTGTTAATGAATATTTATTTATGTGTTAATGAATATCTATTTATGTGTTAGTGGATATCTATTAAATATCTATTTATGTGTTAATGAATATCTATTTATGTGTTAATGAATATTTATGTGTTGATGAATATTTATGTGTTGATGAATAATAAAATAGGTAAAATGCCACCTAAGAGTAAAGATAGTGGTAAGAAGTCCCAACGTCCGAGGATAGTAGTATGTGAGGCGCCTCCCATGGCCGTGTCTTCCCGCCCTCAGAGTGTTGATCATATGTCTTTAGCCAGTACTCAGGCTTTTACCCCATTACTCTCCTCCCACACATTCCCGTCTGGGGTACCTCCATCCTTCCAGTACTCAGCGGTACCGCCATCCTTCCAGCATCCTGGTGTGCCCTCGTCCTTCTAGCAGGCGGGAGGACCTAGCTTTCCATTCACACATACTGGTGTGCCCCCGCCCAGCTTTCCATTCGCCCATACTGGCATGCCTTCATCCTTCCAGCATACTGGAGGATCTGGTTTCTCATATCCCATGCAGATGACTTCCTCCTTTCAGCATACGGGAGGATCCAGCAGTACACCTCCGACACAGGCTGGACGATCTCCTAGTCCACGCCCCACACAGGCGGGACGATCTCCCCGTCCACGTCCGACACAGGCTGGACGATCTCCTAGTCCACGCCCCACGCAGGTTGGAGGCTCACGCACCCCACATCCCACACATGTACCAGCACGTGAGGTTGATGAGGCAGTTGATGAGATAGATGGAGCTGATCTTCGTGGGAGGGATGATCCTGATGAGATTCATGTGATTGACGACAGATTTTGTGATTGACGGCAAATCATAAGTTGTGGCGTGAAAATCACGTGGCAACTTTTTAATATATTTTAATTGACTAATTAAATATGCATTTAAATATTTAACTTACATTTTTTATTGAATATCTGTGCAGGAAGATTATGATAGCCGACTTGCCATTTTTCTGGAAAATAATCCTCAATTCATGCCAGCAGAGGGGGAGCCGCTAAATGCGGATGTTGATCACTATATCTGGTGTGAGGTTATTAAAGAAAAAGGACCTAATGGTTGCTTTTTTGGTGCTGGAAATTTGGCGGCCAGCTATAGACGTGGTGACCGCAATCTGTTTCAAAGACTTCAGGATGGAGAGGGTGGATCGCGTCAACCAAATCTGACACAGGAACAAACTGAATTAGTAAGGCAATTGGCGAGACGCGAAAGTGAGGCCCAGATCGAGATGATGCGGAAGAAGCAGGCTGATATGGAGGAGCAGCATGCGCGACAGATGGAGGGCATTATGAAGAAGCAAGCTGAGATGGAGGAGTAGATGAGACGGTTTATGCAAGGAGGTGGAAATTACAGTAATGCTCCTCCTCAAGAGCCGGAGGATGACAGGGTGGCTGATGATTTTAATCCGGATAATTATTTTCCGGATGATGCCTCTTGAAAACATTTTGTATTTTATTTATTTTTAATTTATTTTTATGTAAAATATTCTACATTTTAATTCATTAAAGTATTAGTTTTAAATTTTTAGTTTTAATTAATTGAATTTATTATATAATGTTTATTATATGAATTTATTTTATACAAATTTATTATATAAATTAGTTTTTATAGATTTTAATATATAAATTTTATTTTATAGGTTTTATTATATAAATTTTATTTTATAAATTTTATTATATAAATTTTATTATATATATTTTATTATATATATTTTATTATATATATTTTATTATATATTAATTAATTATAAAAAATATATAAAACAAAACAAATCTAGCGTGAATTAATTTTTTTTAAAAAAAAAGCATTTAATGTAGCGATGTGGTATACACGTCGCTACATTGGTCAACAAACACACTGTCCCACACCTGCCACGCCTGCTGTGTGTGCAGATAGATGTTCCCCATGCAACCCTGTTGCGACGTGGGAGGCACGTCGCTACTTTCTGACGTTGTCTCCACGTCGCTACAAGTTGCCACTTTGGCTCCTGCGACGTATTCACTCACGTCGCTACTTTTTTGTTGCCACGTGATATTCCATGTTGCGTTGTGCTGATCACGTCGCTGCAGAGGACTTTTTTTGTAGTGGGTATAATTGGTCGATAAGTTTAAGTTTGTGACAAGTGAATATATTTGCATGCTTGATAAGTTATTTCTCTCCTAAGAATATATTTATTTTCCTATTTATATCCTTTTCCTTTTTGTTCATTCAAACCCGAGCTCGAAAACATTGAAACCGTTGAATGACATTCTAACGATCATTCTTTGTGGACACGATAAATCCCGGAGTAATACTTCCAAATCTTTTGTTGCTTGCCCCTCTACTGCTTCAACAAAATGGCGCTGTTGCTGGGGAATGGTGTTGTTTAGGATTGCATCGCAATAGTTTCTATGGTTTTGAGCTTTGTATATATCGTATATATTTTAGATTTTCACTTGTACATGTTTACTTGTCTATGTTCACCATATATGTTTACTTGTATATGTTACACATGAATTACAGGTCACTATAATTGATTTGGTCGATATACTTGATAAATTACAGGTCACTTTTCATGAGCTAAAAGATCGCAATAAACTTTAAAGAGTAAGAAAAATTAAGAGAAATAATTTTTGGCAAAAAGAAATACCTCAAAAAAAGAGAATAACAAAAGAGTTCACAGTAAATAGAATAACAACATAAGCTCACTTGATCAATCCAAATAAGAGGATGAAAATAACATATACTCATTTAATGAATCCAAACAAGAGGATGACTACAACACAAACCCGTCCGATGAATCCGAACAAGAGAATAAAAAAAATTATGCTTCATGACAAACTATGAAAAATAAGATGAGTAACGTTGAATTTGAATTCACACTCCACGAGTTATTTTTACATGTAAAAACCTAGATAATAAAACAAATAGATTGAAAGATGTCATTTTCACATCTAAGAAAGCAATTGCTTCCATTGAAAATGAAAATGAAGAATTAATCGAGGAAATAAATCACCTTAAAGAATATATCTTAATTATAAATTTTGCTTCTACTCCTCCTGATGATAGAAAAATTCTTAGGTCGACACATACCTAAGAAATTGTTTTACACACAACCAATTACAAAATTTTAATTAATTAAAAAATAAATACTGAATTTTCTCTCTTCTTCATAATCTCAACCACCCCATAAATCCAATTAAAAACAAAATTAAAATTAAAATAAATTAAAAAATTGTTCTCTTCTTATTGGTTGTTCCTAAGAATATGGATTTAGGGTCGTGTCCATGCAAGAATTTCTCCCCGATGATATAAATAAGGGTAATGCTAAATAGAGAAATATTTTTTTGGAAATTGTGCATTGGTTTTATGAAAAATTTATAATTATTTTTATTGTTTTTTTCAACACAAACTTTTAATTTGTAGGTTTCTTAACATGTGCTCTTATAGCAAAAGTTAGCATAATCCTATAAATAAATCTATAGTGTGTATATTGTAAAGTGTTAGAAAATAGAATTGAAGATTTGCATGAAACTCTTAGAAAATTCTCCAAAGGAAGAAATAACGTAGATATATTTTTAAGTAATCAAAGAGGAATGTATAATAAAGTTGGATTAGAATATCAACCTGAAAACAATGCTAAGTCTTTTAGTAAGTTTTGTCATGCAAATAATATCTATGTAACATGCCTAAATATACTTATTGTAGTAAAAATGGTTATATTGCTTCTTATTATTTTATAAAAAAAATCGTGAATGAACTATAAAATAAACTCCTAGAAATAATATGTATTTAACTAATACACGAGGAACAAAAAAAATTTTGAGTACAAGAGGTAAAAAATTAATTTTATGACGCAGACGTGTTTTAGAGTCTCAAACTCCAGTCATTGTCAGCACAATAACTATTTAAAGCATTCAATCATAAGTTTTAACGAGTTTTTATCTTTTGATTTCAAAGGAAGAGATAGTACCTCTTACAGAGAAATTTTTAAACAGATTCTTAAAATAGGGCTCTAGAAGAAAAAGTCATAATGCTCATTATAGTAAGACATTAAGAAATGTTATGAGAAAAAGATATCTGAAAAGAAAAGATAAGAGAAATCTATTGAATCCTCAAGAACGAACAAACGAATGGACAAAAAGGAAATATATTTCTTAAATTCCAGAAATCTTCTTAATCATAGGTAAGAAAAAACGACTGACTTGTTAAAGAAGAATTAAGTTATATCCTTGTATAGTTTTAATAGATGTTAATTGCTATATTTAAATTTTGTTTCCTATTAAATAAAATACTTGTTCAATTTAAAATTACTAATATTTTCACAAGTTGTTACCAAGGTAAATTTTGCAGGAGGTAAAAATGGAAGTGTAAAAAGTAATTAAGTCTTAGTAGAAACAATAAAAGCCCAAAGATGTGAAAATCTTAAAATATTTTCTCATGATTGATTATGCCATGTGCATAACCGATTACAAAAGTTCAACTAAAAATGGCACGCTGAATAATCGATTATTCCCTCTAGCGTAATTGATTACAGTTTGAAAATTAACAATAATCGATTACCAACGACCCATAATCGATTACCTATCTTACGTGTTGAGAGAATTTGAAGACGTTCCTTTGACACTCGACATTACAGAGTTTGCATGTGGTCATTCAATAGTTGATTTTTCCTTTGATGGAATACACATCATCGAATTTTCACTTCCTAACATGTATCTTCTTTTTACACCGAGGTGTGAGGTTAAACTCTTACAGGTTTTTTGTACCCAGTATATTTTCTAGAATTACAATCCAAAATTTTCAGAGTCCTACCTCCTCCAAGTATCGAGTTGAATCACGTAGATTCTTTTTCGATTTTGTGGCAAGCATATTTTAACTTTATTATTGAAACGTTGCATCTTTCGTTAGTTTGACTTGACTAAAAACTATTGAATTACATAGTTTTATGTTTTTTTTATCATTCCACATGTGATTTTATAAAACACTCCTAACACGGACAAAATTTTATTCGGATGTCAATGACACCCCATTCAGTAAAACTAATATAAAATCTTTTAAACTATGTCTTGTATCAATGACTCTTTAACTAATTTTTATTGTTTTAAAAACATGTGTGCCCACCTCTTTCAACCCTAAATACATTTGATATTCAAAACATGTGTGCCCACCTCTTTCAACCCTAAATACATTTGATATTCACCTTCAAGATCTTACAATTTACAATATATCATTGCTTAAAATATTAAAGTAACTTTAATCATTAGTTAAAAAAATTTACAATTAAAATTCATGAAAGTTTTATATAAATTTATTTAACATTTAACATAACATCAATACGATTAACATAAAATACATATAAAAATGTATTTAGAATCAAATTGACATCGTTGATCTTTTTAAGATTCGAAATAAAGTTAATTAAATTTTTATCTGCTCCCATGACCATACTACACAAATGGGTTATCATTTCTGCAGATTAAATATAATATAGTATTATTTTTTCATTTAGTTAAATAGTATGTATGTAGCAATCAATATTATTATTTACATTTATATTTTGTTATGTTTGACAAATGACTTCATTTATTAATGTGAACTAATAGATACCATGTTGTAATAACTCTTGACCAAAAAAAAATTTTGTAACTGAAAAATCTAAAAAAAGAGTGCTCTCATATTATTACATTCATATTTATACTAAAAGATAAATTAATGTTGTTGTATACATTAATTTTCATTTTATTAGAATATAAATTGATGTTAAAGACTAATAATATTATATCAAATAATTAATCGTTGCAGAGCATTTGTCAATTTTTAAATAAAATGAAAAAAAAATTTAAAATTCTATAAATTATTCAACTTAAAGAAAAAACAAAAAAGGAAACTAATTATGAGAATTAAAAAATAATAAAAATTTCTAATAAAATAAAAATTAGGGTGCGTTTGATTTGTTAAATATAAAGCACTGGACATAACAGTACTAGACAGTATAAGATAATTTTTTATATTGTATTCTGTTTGATGATTATTGCACAAGACAACTTTTTTCTCGATTTTGCCTTGATATCTCTATGCATCAGACAAAATAATATAATGTTTACCATAATGTTATTTATTGAGATATTAAATATAATATTTATGAATTAAAATATTAAATAATAAGAAAAAAATGAAGAAACAGTTTTTTTACTCTACTTTATTTAATATGTTTATGTAGTTGACAAAATAATATAACTTTTTATTTAATATCTTTTATTAATATAAAAATATTGATATTTATGAATTAAAATATTAAATAATAAGAAGAAAAGAAAAATAATCAATAATTTTTTTCTCTATTTTATTTGATATGTCGATGAACCGAATAAAAATAATATAATTTTTATTATAATATTTTTATTAATATATAAAATATTAATATTATATTTATAAATTAAATATAAAATAATGAGAAAGAGAATAAAAAATGATATTTTAATACTTTTTTTGATAAATTTGTATTTCAAACAAAAAATTGTCTTATGGTTGAGTGTGGGACAAAAATTCATGGTTTTGTTCAATCCCTTGCAATATCTTTTGTTCAATATCATAACTAATTTCTGCATCAAATAGAATATAAAAAAATTATCCTCCTCAATATCTTATTTTTTTTAGCAAATCAAGCACATATCTTATTTTTTTTAAGCAAATCAAAGACATTCATAAATATTAATTTAAATATTAATGAAGTACATTTATTATTAAATTACAAGAAAATTATACTATGGTAAGTCCACGCCACCAAGCATTGCAAAATTTGGGTAATAAATAAATAAACAAATATCAACGGTGATAGAGACAAAACGATGTCGTTTTTTCCCATTTTTTTTACACTCACTACAACAACATCGTATAGTGTTACAGTGTGTCTCCCATATATAAATTGAATCAAGGTTCCATTCTTTCCTTTCCTCTCCTTGCTTGTAGCAGCCAGCTACTTTGTTTCATCTCTCTCTCAAGGTCTCTCTCTCTTTCTCTCTCTATGTTTTAGATCTTAAACAATTTTTTGTTTTTAAGAATTTTGATTCACAAACATAACATGTTTCCTAGGATAGATCTGTTCAATTGTTTGTTCTTCCTTGTTGTGTTGTATAATTTTGTATTGAAAATACTGATTCCTTTTTTATTTGTTTTAATTTTGCGTGATTATTGAGGATCTGTTTTTATAAAAAAAACCTATTTTTTAAGGTTTTTTTTAGAAATGTTTTTTTTTTAATGTTTTGTCGGTTGATTTGAATGTAAAGATTGTGTTTTTGTAATGTGTTTTTCATGACCCAGATGAAAAGTTTGAGAATTTTTTTAAGGTTTGATGTTAGATCTGTTGTTGATTTGTGAAGATTATGTGACCCTTTTGTGTAGGTTTTGGAAATTCGGGAAAAGAGTGAAATGGGTTGGTGAATTTCTTTTCAAAGTTTAGATTTTTGTTGTTGTGAAAGTGTGAAAATTGTTATAATACTCTTTAGGATTTGGAAATGTGAGAAATTTTTGTTGTTTTTGTTGATGTTAGTTGGATCTAATAGAAAGTTGGAATTGTAGTGTTATAATTGTATGAATGTGCTATTAATTATGTGTTTATGACATTTTCTGAGTGTACTTTTGTTTTCTATGTTTAATTTTGTTGTTTTTTTTGTGTACTTAGGCGTTCTACTGTGGAATAAGAACCCGATATCGAAGATGAACTGTTATAGTCTTCAGCAGAACGCCTTTGCAGCTTGTGAGGAGATGAGAGGTTCGGTTACCATTGCAGATCAGAAGGAGCCTCTCATTTGTCCAAAGCCACAGCGAGTTGGGGTCTTGTCGAGCGTTCATATGCGGCAATTCAGATTTCATTTCAAGTAACTATATTATAATCAATTTGATTTACCTTGAGTTTTGTTGACATTGGATTTTTTTTGTTTTTGAAGTTTAAGTGTCTGATCTGTAATTTGTTTTGTTTTTTTGTTGTTGTAGTCAACAAGCTGATTGTTCTGATTCGAAAGCTGGGGCTGGGCTACTTGACATGATTTTCGAGAAGGTAACTTTTACTTTCTTTATATTTTGCCGAGTTTATATTTAGGCATTGGAGGATATATAAATGGCCTTTAGGATAATCTCGGTATCCTCGTAACGTATGAATCAATGTTGTCAAATAGTATCTGTAAACAACACTATAGCGTAGCGTACTTTGAACAATCACAATTGTTCCATGAGACACTATTTGTTGATACAAAATGGTGCCAAATAGTTTAGAGTGCCGCCATTTTCCGCGATTGATAACAGTAGCACTAATTTTTTATCGAAAGATCCTGTTTGTTATACAGGAGGATTGCGAGAATTTTGGATTTGTCGATATGACTTTATTTTATGTTTTCATTTATGCACGTTCCGTGTTTTCTGGCGAATACCATATACCAAGTTTTGACCCGTTATCATTATTTTCTACCATTTTCGTAGCATTTATGATTTCGTTAATAAGACACGGTCTTTGTTTCTGTGGTTAGATATTTATTTATTTGGAGTTTGGACTATGTACTCTTTGTATCTTTGGTTGACTTATGTAAAAAGATTTTGTTGTACTCTTTGTATCTTTGGTTGACTTTTGTAAAAAGATTTTGTTCTTCTAGAAAAATTTGAAAAACTATTTTCTTCTAAGAATAATGATTTTAATATATTTGATAATTCTGTATCAAATCTGTGTGCTTGGATACAGGGGTGTTGAATTGGAGCCATTAATTATTGACTTTTTCTGCAATAATTCTCTAACTTAATTGTTATCTTTGATTACAGGAGTGTCACGGGGACGAGTTTGCTTATCAGGCAGCTTCATCTCCGCCATATTTTTGCGTGTCTCCACCGGTCCGAGCCGCAAATCCCTTAGTCCATGACGCTCATTTTGGAGACGAGATCATATCATCATCGCCATCAGGTTTGCCATCGCCAACCTCTGCATCCCGCAAAGGCGGATGTGCTAGGGTGAGTTTTGGACTCAAACCGGCCGCAGTTAGAGTAGAAGGATTTGATTGCCTCAACAGGGATTGCCAGAATTCAAGCATCTCTGCTGTCGCGTAAACGTTCCATTCAGAGAAGTGTATATAAAGACGGAGCTGAGTGTGATAACTTGTGAAAAAAGAAAGGAGACTTTAACTTAACTAGAGAGAGAAGATAAATATCTTTTGAGTAGTTTAAGGTTATAATGTTGGAAGAAGAAACAGACCTTGTGTTCTTGAGAAGGTTTGATGTATAAAGAGAATGTTCTTTTTGTGTAATATAAGGATAAGATTAAGGATGTTTTTTATTTGTTTAAGTGGCTTTTAAATATTTTTAGGTCATCACCATGAGAATGTCATGTATAGAGAGAGTTGGTGATTTTGGTTATATTATGTGTAAATATATTTAGCTAAATTTATAAGTATGGTTATTATAAATTTAATGAATTAAAGTAGTATCTATAAAGTGATATTCCATTTGCATGGCCATATTTGTATACATTTTATTTAGCTAATTTTATAAATGTCACATAGGAATTGATGTGTGTGGAAAATGAGATTATGTACTACTCTGGTTCTATTTAAAACAAAAAGTTTATAATTTGTTATAAATTTTATTAGTTTCAATGTTAAGTCATCAACAACAGATTTTACATATGAATTTACATATGAACGGACTTGGATCCTCTCTTTCATTTTTCTCTCCTTCCCTCTCCATCCTCTCTATCTCTTCCTTAATCTCACTCTCACTCATCAATAAAAAACAAAATTTAATCAAGAGAGAGAGAGAATGCAATTAAGAGAGAGATAGAGAGGATGGAGAGGGAAGGAAAAAAAAATGAAGGAGAGGATCCAGAGTGCATATGAACACTTAGTGGCAGCTGTTATATCCGTTATTTAGAATTAATTATTTCTGTAATTTCTATATGTGTAATTACCCTCTAGATTAGGGCTGTTATCGGTTTGGTTCGAATATTTGCTATCCTGAGAACCGGACCGAAATAGTATTCGGGTAAATCTGGACCAGACCGAAACAGTAATGGATCATTTTTTTGGACCGAAATCAGACTGTTACTTCGGATATCCGACAAAAGTATTCAATAAATATTCAATATAGTATTTATTTTTGGTATCGGATAAAAAAATATCCATTTTTGGATCGAGTAACATTTCGGCCGGTCCATTGGTCCGATTCCAATGAATCAGTTCTCGGATGGTTTTCCAGTTCCATAGGTCCAATAACAGCTCTACTCCGTATAAATGGGAAGAGTTATTTCTGTAACTCCTATCTCTGTAACTACCCTCTAGATAGATAGGAAAGTTTGTTATTTGATATTGTATATATAAGGGTGTTAATCCCATCTGATAATATAAGAAATACTTATTTTTTCAATATTTGTAATGTTAGATACACATTGTTATGGTATTTCTATCTCTTCGGACGAAATGAAAGGGAAAGGGAAAAAATTCCTCCCGTAACAACCGACTGAAATATATAAAACACCTAATGAATTAAAGGAGTGAAAGAAGTTCAGAAAAAATTAATAATTTTTCGGGACTTTGGTACAACGTCAAGCCATGTGTCTTGTGAACGACAAGTATATTTTTCTGACCCTCAACTAATGAATTAAAAACACATAACCGTTTACCATAAAATGGGTGCCTCAATTTCTGACCCTCAATTTGTATCTGATATTCTTTTGTGAATTGTTAGATTAATATTTTGTTGTTATATTAAATCCTCCTTATCTTATTAAGACTTATATAATAATAATATTAATACTTTTTTCTTTTGTCTTTTGTTTAGGGCATTAAAAAATGGAACAAAATAACAAAACCAAACAGAAAAACTTTTATTTAATTTTCAAAAATATATGAAATTTTTTTAATAACTAAAGATCTTATTTTTTTGAACATAAAGAAATAAAAAAGCTATTGGAATTGTCGGAAATACTAGACCTACTAAAGAAAAAAAAAAAGAAATGGTAAGTTTATTATAAAACATCAATTTCATATTTGTATCTGTTACTTTTTTTTGTTGATGGTTAGATTAATGTTTGAATTCTTTTTATAAGAAAGATAGTCAATAATCACTAGAATTCATATAGAATTGTACTAAGTCTATTTTTTTTAAATTATATTATGGATAGCTAAATCAATAGATATGAATCAATGGAGTCTTTTTAATAAGATTAATTTTTGTTTATTGAAATTTTAATATTATTTTATTCTTTTTTATTGAATCAACCTTTTCAAATTTCTTGATTAGTGACTCTTGATTCATTTATTCTAGGAATATATTCATCATATATGGATGAATTTTGAATATTGATGCTTTATTACACTACTTTTTATAAGATGACCCGTAGATCTTTACATTATAGAATTCTATATCGGAAATTTCTTTACCCACCTCCTTATTTTTTTGGTCACCTCTGGTGAAAAACCCAAAATACCCTCACTTCGGAAATGCATTTCCGAAAAGCTTTTTTTTCTTTCAAAATTTGTCTTATTTCGGAAATGCACTTCCGAAAACACGAAAAAAGGTGTTTTCGGAGATGCATTTCCGAAAACACCCCTTTTTTGGGTTTTCGGAGATGCATTTCCGAAAACACCTTTTTTTTTTTGGAGGGAGTGTCTTCGGAGATGCATATCCGAAATATTCGAAAACCAAATTGGTCTTGGAATGTTTCGGATATACACTTCCGAAAGAATTCAATAATTATCAAAAAATTAAAATCAAGGTGAATCAATACAATTAATAGTTATAAAATCAAGGTGAATCAATAAAATGAAGGTGAATCAAAATTTCCTAAACAATTTTAAAGTTCAAAATTATTTTACTAACTTATATAAATCAAAAACATTTTAATTCCATGAGTAAATTTTGAATTATATAGAATTAAATATAAAATTTATTCATTAAATAAAAATAAGACAAATTTTTTTTTAAAATTTTTTTTAAACTAAATAAAAAATTATAACTCATTTTTAATTATGAATCAGAATAGAAATATATAAATATATAATAATAATTATTAATTTTGTAAGTGAAATATATAAATATATAATATATAAATATATAATAATTAATATATAAATGTATAATAATTATTATAAATTAAAACACTCATTTTTTTAATTTTTATAATTATTATATAAATATATTAATAATTAATATATAATAATTATTATATAAATATATAAATATATAAATATATAATAATTATTAAAATTATTATATAAATATATAAATTAAAACACTCATTTTTTTAATTTTTTTTGTAAATACATAATAATAATTATAAATATATAAATATATAAATAAAAAATTATAACTCATTTTGTAAGTGAAATTATTTTAGTTTTTTTAATTAAAATTATTTTAAATTTTAAAATATGAATCAGAATAAAAATATATAATAATTATTATTCATAACTCATAAATTATATCAAAATATATAATTATTATTATTCATTACTCATAAATTATATCAAATTTATGATATATGAATTAATTAATATCCTAAAATTAATTTTTGGGATTTTTAGATTTTTTTTTTTGTTTTTTCGGAGATGCATCTCCGAATTAATCAAAATACCAATTTTTGGGATGTTTTCGGAAATGCACTTCCGAAGTCTGGAAAAATTTAGAAAAAAAAAAATATTTCAGAAATGCATTTCCGAAGCAGGGATAAAGTGGAGTTTTCGCTGGGGTGACCCCCATAGGGAGGTGGGTAAAGAAATTTTCTTCTATATCATTGACATCCTTTTTCTATCTTTCTTTCACTTCTTCATTAATATGTATATTCTTATTGTTTTACAACTAATAATAATAATAAACTGATTTTTTTTATTTGAGTTGCTATAATTATATCACCACATAGATCCTTATTTTGATTTTCGATTTTTGATGGTTCCTTATTTTGATAATGGAAAGCGATGAGAAGGCTATTTATTCTTTAATAATTAATTCTACGAATATTTGTAGAAATTTAACTACTCTAAAAAAAACCAACGAGTCATACACTAAGCATAACAACTCCTTATTTATAAAATGATTAATTGAAGTTACATTTTCTCCATGCCATTTGGCACATATCTTCTTTATTTGGCTCCATGTGCTTTTCTTGGCATGTCACCTATTCCCGACACTTCATCTTTTAACTTCAAAAAGTCTACACTCCAATTGGTTTTCCCAGATTCTCATCAGAATCCACCTCTCTCATCTCTATATTATTCAATAGTTTTCCCACATGTTGAGTCTTCTTTGACCTTTCAAGATTTTGATTTCATCTTTCCACAAGTTTCCTTTCAATACCTTATATCTCAACTTTTATTCTCTCTCTCTCTCTCTCTCTCTCTCTCTCTCTCTCTCTCTCTCTCTCTCTCTCTCTCTCTCTCTCTCTCTCTCTCTCTCTCTCTCTCTCTCTCTCTCTCTCTCTCTCTACTCCTCACCGTTTTCTCACCACACTCATCCACAAATCCAATTTTCTCCTCTCTTTCTTCAAACCTTCAAACCCACATTCATCAATATCCATAATTTTCTGAGAAAATTGTCCCTTTCTCCCCGAAATTCATCATACACAACACCTTCATATACTCATCCTCAGAAATTCAACCGCTTTCCACATAATTTCATCCCTACCTAGACATTTGAACCATATTCCATGAATTCGTTTTTCCCCAAATCTTCAAACCCTAACAAAAAACCTTCCAAGCTTTCAACACCCTCCTCAACAAATCAAATATGGTCGCCCATAATTTTCTCGACTTTGCAACAAACCCTTCCAACCCTTATTACATTCATCCCAATGAAAACCCAACCCTTCTTTTTTCCCCTCTAGAGAGCAAAAACTACCTCTCATGGGCTCGTTCCATGAAGGTAGCTATGATTTAAAAAACAAACTACATTTCATCGACGACATCTTCAACTAACCCACTGCAAAGCACGCTCTGCATGACTCTTGGGTTCGTTGCAACAACCTTGTCCTTTCATGGGTTCAACACCCAGTCTCTGAAAGAATTGTGCAATCTATCCTTTGGTTCGATAATGCCTCCACCATTTAGGAGAATCTCCGAAATCATTTTTCTGAAGGTGATATATTTTGTCTTTCCGATCTCTAAGACGATCTTGTTTGTCTTCAGCAGGGCTCTCTTGACATCTCCACTTATTTCACTAAATTAACGTCAAACAGGGAAAAATTAAAACATACAGACCAATACACGATTATACTTGTGTTATTCCCAACACTTGCGGTGCTGTAAATGATCTCCGAAAATTCTGCGACCAAGATAAAGTTCTAAAATTTATGAAGGGCTTAAACGATCAATTATCCCTATTCACTCCCAAATCGTGATGCTCGAGCCCTTACCCACCATCGAAAAGGCTTTCAACCTTGTTCTTGGCCCATAAAAACAACTCACCTTACCTATTGCAAACCCTTCTGTTTTAGAAAACCATACCATAACTTCTCAAATTCAACCCCAAAATGGTCATGGTCATGGTTTTAACCACCCCTCTTCTAGAGGCAGAGCTCGTCATTATCCCACCAATGGACGTGGCCACGCTCGCAGATCTGCTCGTGTCTCCACCCACTATGGACGCACCAATCACACTATCGAGAGTTGTTTCACTAAACATTGAAATCCACCAGGGTTTCAACATCGATCCAAAAATCCTTCAATTCATTCTACCTTTGCAGACACTTTCTCCACCAATACATCAAATGAAATTGCTCAAGATTAGTACAATTAACTCTTGAATCTCCTTCAACAACATCTCACAAGCACCAATGTTGCCCCTGCCACACCTATGGATTCAAATTGTAACTATGTGATCTCCACTACTGGTAATGTCAACATTATCTCTTCACATATTGGTAAGCACTACATTCCTTAGATAATTGACACTAGAGCTACGCACCATATAACTTACTCTCTATTCAATTTTTCTAATTATCATACCATTCCCCCTTTGCGATGAAAATGCCAAATGGGCGACACTCTATTAATGCCACTATTTATGTCACAATTTCTATTACCCTTACTAATGTTTATTACATTCCATCTTTCAATATTAATCTGATTTCGGTTACTTAACTAACATATGCTTTTGATTGTATTTTAAGTCTCATATTGATAAGTGTTTGATTTTGCAGAATTCCTCCAAGAAAATGAATGATTGAGCTAAAAGATACGGGGATCTTTATGTAACGACCATTTTTCTTTAATTATTTATTTATGTGAATTAATTGTGCATTATGTGTTAATTATATGTTTAATTGATTTTATGTTGTTTTATTTGGGGATTATTAGTAATAATATAAGATAGTAAGTGTTGTTGATAATTGGGCCTAAGTCGGTATTAGTAAGTAAAGGGTGTTAGTTAGAGCCCATTAGTAATTTAAGATAGTAAGGGTTTAACTAAAACAAGGGTTTTAGAGAAAATAGAAATTAGAAGTTCATTTTGGGGTTTTGGTGAAAGAAGAGAAGAGTAGAGTGAAGAGAAAGAAGGGAATCTCAAGGTTGAAGCTAGAGTTGTCTTCAATCCAAACCTAAGGTAAGGGTGGGATTCTTTCATGCTAAAGGGATGTATGATGATGTTTTGGGTGGGATTTAATTGTATGTTGCATCCATGGAAGTTGTGTAGAACTTGAATAGAGATTGTTAGGGTTTATGTTAAACTTCTATGTGATTGTGAATCTAAGCATGATTGAAGATGTATTGATGTTAGAAGACCCATAATAGATGTTATAATTGTGTCTATAACATGTATTCCATTGATTTTCGTGGTGTTTGATGTTTTCCAACTTGATTGGGTTGAGTTTAGGGGTTTTGGGATGGGTTTCGTATGCTGTTTTCTGTGTTTGGGGTTTCCTGAAAGTCGCCAGTTCGCGCCGCGAACCCTTGTACGCGCCGCGAACCCTTGGCAGAAACTTTGGAAGTTCTGAATCTGCTCAGTTCGCGCCGCAAACCCTTGTGCGCGCCGCGAACTGCTGGGCAGAAAGTTGGGAATTTTTGGATTCGCTCAGTTCGCGCCGCGACCTCCTGTTGGCGCCGCGAACCCTGTTTTGCAGAATTTTTCCTAAACTTTGAAATGATGTATCTTTTGAACCGTAACTCCTTTTTAAGTGCCGTTTGAACCTACGTGAAGCCCTAACTGATGTCTTTCCATTGAATAGATCTCTTGGATTGTGTTTCGCATGGAGTTCTTAAGGAAGTACTTTCCTGAGGATGTCCGTGGCAAGAAGGAAATTGAATTCCTTGAGCTAAGTCAAGGGAACAAATCTGTTGTGGAGTATGCTGCTAAGTTTGGTGAGTTGGCAAAGTTTTACCAACACTATGATGGGCCGAATGGTGAGTTTTCCAAGTGCATTAAGTTTGAGAACGGTTTGCGCCCGGAAATTAAGAAAGCAATTAGTTACCAGAAGATTCGTATCTTTGCTGATTTGGTTGATTGTTGTCGGATCTATGAAGAGGATAACAATGCTCATTATCGCGTGATAAGTGAGAAGAGGGGAAAGGGTTATCAAGGTCGTGGTAAGCCTTATGAAGCTTCGAGTGGAAAGGGCAAGCAGAAAGCGGTTGAGGGTAAGAGAACTAGTGGGGGAGATGCTCCTGCTGGTATTGTGTGCTTCAAGTGTGGCAAGGTTGGTCACAAGAGCACGTCGTGTAATTTTGATGCTAGAAGATGCTACCGTTGTGGGAAGTTCGGTCATGCACCGTCCGATTACACGCATAAGGATATGGTGTGTTTCAACTGTGGTGAAGAGGGACATATTGGAAGCAAGTGTCAGAAGCCCAAGAAGGAACAATCTAGTGGAAAGGTGTTTGCCTTGTCGGGAACTCAGACCACTAGTGAGGATTCGCTCATCAGAGGTACTTGTTTCATTAATATCATTCCTTTAATTACTATTATTGATACCGGTGCTTCTCATTGCTTTATATCTGCTGATTGTGTTAATCGATTGGGTCTTGTGTTGTCTGCTATGAACGGAGAGATGGTTGTCGATACTCCGGCTAAGGGTTCGGTGACCACTTCTCTTGTGTGCTTGAAGTGTCCTGTGTCGATTTTTGACAGATACTTTCTTGTTAATTTTGTGTGCTTTCCGTTGAGAGGTTTGGATGTGATCTTGGGGATGAACTGGTTAGAGCATAACCGGGTTCACATAAATTGCTATGATAAGTCTGTGAGGTTTTCTTCTCCTGAAGAGGAAGGCTTAGAGTTGTTATCGGCCATACAGTTCTGTTTGTTGATGAAAGAAGGTGTTCAAGTGTTCGCGTTGGTTGCTTCGATGTCTGTTGAGAATCAGGCTGTAATAGAAAGGTTGAAGGTAGTATGTGAATTTCCTGAAGTTTTCCCTGATGAAATTCCTGATGTACCACCTGAGAGAGAAGTTGAGTTCTCCATTGATCTTGTACCTGGTACTAGACCTGTGTCTATGGCACCGTACATGATGTCTGCTTTAGAATTGTCTGAATTGAAGAAGCAGTTGGAAGAGTTGCTTCAGAAGAGGTTTGTGAGACCTAGTGTGTCGCCGTGGGGAGCTCCAGTGTTATTGGTTAAGAAGAAAGATGGAAGTATGAGACTTTGTATTGATTATCGTCAGTTGAATAAGGTGACAATCAAGAACAAGTATCCGCTTCCAAGAATTGATGACTTGATGGATCAATTGGTTGGTGCTCGTGTGTTTAGCAAGATCGATTTGAGGTCGGGTTACCATCAGATTAAAGTGAAAGATGAGGATATGCAGAAGACGGCTTTCAGAACACGTTATGGACATTATGAGTATTCCGTGATGCCCTTTGGTGTTACTAATGCACCTGGAGTATTTATGGAGTACATGAACCGCATTTTCCATGAGTATCTGGACCGTTTCGTGGTGGTGTTCATTGATGATATTTTGATTTACTCTAAATCAGAATCAGATCATGCTGAGCATTTGAAGTTGATATTGCAAGTCTTGAAAGAGAAGAAGTTGTATGCTAAGTTGTCCAAGTGTGAGTTTTGGTTGAAAGAGGTTAGTTTTCTGGGGCATGTCATCTCGAGTGATGGTATTGCCGTGGATCCGTCTAAAGTTGATGCCGTGTTGAGATGGGAAACTCCTAAGTCGGCTACCGAGATTCGAAGCTTTTTGGGACTAGCTGGTTATTATAGAAGGTTCATTGAAGGTTTCTCTAAGTTAGCCCTTCCGTTGACTAAGTTGACTTGTAAGGGTAAGGCTTTCGTGTGGGATGTTTCTTGTGAAGATAGTTTTACCGAGTTGAAGAAAAGGTTGACGTCGGCACCGATTTTGATATTGCCTAATCCGGAAGAATCGTTTGTGGTCTATTGTGATGCTTCTAAGATGGGTTTAGGAGGTGTGCTCATGCAAAATGGTAAAGTTGTTGCTTATGCATCAAGACAGTTGAGAGTTCATGAGAAGAACTATCCTACACATGATTTGGAACTTGCTGCTGTAGTGTTCGTGTTGAAGATTTGGAGACATTATCTTTATGGTTCTAGATTTGAAGTCTTTAGCGACCATAAGAGTTTGAAGTATCTGTTTGATCAGAAGGAATTGAATATGAGACAACGAAGGTGGTTAGAACTGTTGAAGGATTATGATTTCAGTTTGAATTATCATCCAGGAAAAGCTAATGTTGTTGCCGATGCTTTGAGTCGCAAGACTTTGCATATATCGGCAATGATGGTTAAGGAGTTGGAATTAATTGAGCAATTTCGAGATATGAGTTTGGTATGTGAAGTGACTCCTATGAGTGTTCGATTGGGTATGTTGAAGATTAACAATGATTTTCTGGATAGTGTCAGAGAAGCCCAGAAGTTGGATATGAAATTGGTTGATTCGATGATTGGAGTCGATCAAGCTGAGAATGGTGATTTCAAGTTAGATGCGCACGGTGTGTTGAGGTTCCGTGATCGGATTTGTATACCTGATGATGTGGATTTGAAAAGATCTATTCTTGAGGAAGGTCATAGGAGTAATCTGAGTATTCATCCCGGAGCTACGAAGATGTACCAAGATTTGAAGAGTTTGTTTTGGTGGCCTGGAATGAAGCGTGACATAGCTCAGTTTGTGTATGCATGTTTGACTTGTCAGAAGTCGAAGGTTGAACATCAGAAGCCTGCTGGTTTAATGCAACCGTTGGAAGTCCTGAAATGGAAATGGGATAGTATTTCCATGGATTTTGTGACAAGTTTGCCGAATACCGTGAGAGGATATGATTCGATTTGGGTGATTGTTAATAGGCTTACGAAGTCGGCTCATTTCATACCTATTAACATCACTTATCCAGTTGCGAGGTTGGCGGAAATTTATGTCCGTGTGATTGTGAAGTTGCATGGTGTTCCTTTGTGTATTGTTTAGGATAGAGATCCGAGGTTCACTTCAGATTTTTGGAAGAGTTTGCAAGAGGCGTTGGGTTCTAAGTTGAGGTTGAGTTCGGCGTATCATCCTCAGACCGATGGTCAAACGGAGAGAACGATTCAATCTTTGGAGGATTTGTTGAGATCTTGTGTTCTCGAGCAAGGAGGTACGTGGGATACTTATCTTCCATTGATAGAGTTCACATACAACAATAGTTACCATTCGAGTATTGGGATGGCACCTTTAGAGGCGTTGTATGGTCGGAGGTGTAGGACTCCGTTGTGTTGGCATGAAACGGGTGAGAGTGTAGTACTTGGACCTGAGATTGTTCGAGGAACTACCGAGAAGGTTAAGTTGATCCGTGAGAAGATGAAGACTTCGCAAAGTAGGCATAAGAGTTACCATGATAAGAGGAGGAAAGATTTGGAATTCCAAGCTGGTGATCATGTATTTCTAAGAGTTACGCCAACGACTGGTGTGGGAAGAGCCTTGAAGTCGAAGAAGTTAACTCCTCATTTTATCGGACCGTATCAGATTTCTGAGAGAGTTGGTAATGTGGCGTATAGGGTGGCTTTACCGCCTAATCTTTCGAATTTGCATGACGTGTTTCATGTGTCGCAACTTCGGAAGTATGTTTCAGATCCTTCGCATGTGATTCATATGGACGATGTGCAAGTGCGGGATAATCTCACGGTGGAGACTATGCCGATAAGGATTGAGGATCGCGAGACGAAGACGCTTAGAGGCAAAGAGATTGTTTTGGTGAAGGTCGTTTGGTCGGGTGCTACCGGTGAAAGTATGACGTGGGAATTGGAAAGCAAGATGCGCGAGTTGTATCCTGAGTTGTTCGATTGAGGTAATTTTCGAGGACGAAAATATTCTAAGTGGGGGAGAGTTGTAACGACCATTTTTCTTTAATTATTTATTTATGTGAATTAATTGTGCATTATGTGTTAATTATATGTTTTAATTGATTTTATGTTGTTTTATTTGGGGATTATTAGTAATAATATAAGATAGTAAGTGTTGTTGATAATTGGGCCTAAGTCGGTATTAGTAAGTAAAGGGTGTTAGTTAGAGCCCATTAGTAATTTAAGATAGTAAGGGTTTAACTAAAACAAGGGTTTTAGAGAAAATAGAAATTAGAAGTTCATTTTGGGGTTTTGGTGAAAGAAGAGAAGAGTAGAGTGAAGAGAAAGAAGGGAATCTCAAGGTTGAAGCTAGAGTTGTCTTCAATCCAAACCTAAGGTAAGGGTGGGATTCTTTCATGCTAAAGGGATGTATGATGATGTTTTGGGTGGGATTTAATTGTATGTTGCATCCATGGAAGTTGTGTAGAAATTGAATAGAGATTGTTAGGGTTTATGTTAAACTTCTATGTGATTGTGAATCTAAGCATGATTGAAGATGTATTGATGTTAGAAGACCCATAATAGATGTTATAATTGTGTCTATAACATGTATTCCATTGATTTTTGTGGTGTTTGATGTTTTCCAACTTGATTGGGTTGAGTTTAGGGGTTTTGGGATGGGTTTCGTATGCTGTTTTCTGTGTTTGGGGTTTCCTGAAAATCGCCAGTTCGCGCCGCAAACCCTTGTACGCGCCGCGAACCCTTGGCAGAAACTTTGGAAGTTCTGAATCTGCTCAGTTCGCGCCGCAAACCCTTGTGCGCGCCGCGAACTGCTGGGCAGAAAGTTGGGAATTTTTGGATTCGCTCAGTTCGCGCCGCGACCTCCTGTTGGCGCCACGAACCCTGTTTTGCAGAATTTTTCCTAAACTTTGAAATGATGTATCTTTTGAACCGTAACTCCTTTTTAAGTGCCGTTTGAACCTACGTGAAGTCCTAACTGATGTCTTTCCATTGAATATGCTTAGTGTAACTTTGAATACTCTTGGAATCTTCTTGCATTGGACTTTGTTGACATTGGATATCCGGAATTGATTATGTCGTTTAAGTTGATCATGTCGTTTACGTGGACTGTGTTGTTCGAGTCAATTATGTCGTTAAGTGTGATTGTGAATGTGCATCATTGAGTCACATTCATTGCATTGTTTGAGACGGCCCTAGTGGCAAATGTTTGAGACGACCCTTGTGGCGAATGTTTGAGACGGCCCAATGGCAATTGTTTGAGACGGGAGTTTTACTCCAATGGTACCACATGCATTTGCATTGTTCGAGTTACATAAGTAAAGTCGTGTGATGAGTCGTATTTGAATATTTGTGTGTGCATAACATGAATGTTATCTGGTGTCGATTTGATGGTTGTTTCGTTGAGCATATGTGATAAATGACTATGTATGCCTTAATTGAGATTGATATTATTGTTGTCGGTAAGATGTTGAATGATGTAAATAGTAGTAAGTGATATATGTTGAGAGGTGGTGACCGATGTATGATTATTTCTCCGCTTTGAATATTATCATACGCTTCTTTATAATGAATGATATCTCACCCCTTTTGTTTGAATGTTGCCCTCCGTTGGTAACGTGCAGGTAATGACGCGGAGTAGTCGTGTACCTATAGCTCGAGTCGGTGTGTGTCAATGCTCTGATACGTAGCACTCGGGGAACGTTGGATTACTTGTTTACGTCTTGTTTCTTGTGTTTATCCTTGTTGAACTTTGTCCTTATGTTATGCTAAGACTTGTTAGATGTATTGAGCCGTGTTTGGCCTTGACCTCATGAGTTGTATTGTTGTTGACTTATGATTTTCCGCTGCGATGCAAGTACTTAATTGATGGCAATGATTAAAGATTTCGATATTGTTCTCCTACATGTGTGCTATGTATCTAAGTGATTGAGCATGATATATGTATGCGGTGATTTTGTTGTTAAATGTGACGCTCCGAATCGTTATGTTCTATTTGCTTGAAATTTTGTACTCTGATATTCCTCTTTATTGTGGGGTAGATTTGGGGTGTTACATTAGTGGTATCAGAGCAGGTCGGTCTTGTCCGACCATGTGTCGTGTCGTAGTGTAGTCTAACAAGTGTATATTGTTGTTTGTGCTGATTGCTTTTGTGTTGTAGTGAAGACTTGTGATGGCTGGGAGGAATGATGCTGCGATAGCTGCTGCTTTGGAAGCAATGGCTCAAGTTTTGGAGAGCCAACAGCATGGTGGAGAGAGTGATGCTTCTCGGAGTTTGTCTACCTTCCAAAGAGAGAACCCTCCTGTGTTTAAGGGAACTTATGATCCTGATGGCGCTTTGACATGGCTTAAGGAGATTGAGAGGATTTTCCGTGTCATGGATTGCACTCCTGAACAGAAGGTTCGGTATGGGACTCATATGCTAGCAGTTGAGGCGGATGATTGGTGGCTAGAGACCCGTAGGAGATTGGAAGCGAGTGGTGAAGAGATCTCTTGGATTGTGTTTCGCATGGAGTTCTTAAGGAAGTACTTTCCTGAGGATGTCCGTGGCAAGAAGGAAATTGAATTCCTTGAGCTAAGTCAAGGGAACAAATCTGTTGTGGAGTATGCTGCTAAGTTTGGTGAGTTGGCAAAGTTTTACCAACACTATGATGGGCCGAATGGTGAGTTTTCCAAGTGCATTAAGTTTGAGAACGGTTTGCGCCCGGAAATTAAGAAAGCAATTAGTTACCAGAAGATTCGTATCTTTGCTGATTTGGTTGATTGTTGTCGGATCTATGAAGAGGATAACAATGCTCATTATCGCGTGATAAGTGAGAAGAGGGGAAAGGGTTATCAAGGTCGTGGTAAGCCTTATGAAGCTTCGAGTGGAAAGGGCAAGCAGAAAGCGGTTGAGGGTAAGAGAACTAGTGGGGGAGATGCTCCTGCTGGTATTGTGTGCTTCAAGTGTGGCAAGGTTGGTCACAAGAGCACGTCGTGTAATTTTGATGCTAGAAGATGCTACCGTTGTGGGAAGTTCGGTCATGCACCGTCCGATTGCACGCATAAGGATATGGTGTGTTTCAACTGTGGTGAAGAGGGACATATTGGAAGCAAGTGTCAGAAGCCCAAGAAGGAACAATCTAGTGGAAAGGTGTTTGCCTTGTCGGGAACTCAGACCACTGAAGGATAGAAAAACACTTAGAAAGGGGGGGTTTGAATAAGTGTAGCTTTAAAAAACTTGACCGATAAAAATAAATTGCACAGTTATTTTTATCCTGGTTCGTTGTTAACTAAACTACTCCAGTCCACCCCCGCAGAGATGATTTACCTCAACTGAGGATTTAATCCACTAATCGCACGGATTACAATGGTTCTCCACTTAGTCAGCAACTAAGTCTTCCAGAGTCTTCTGATCACACACTGATCACTCCAGGAACAACTGCTTAGATACCCTCTAAGACTTTCTAGAGTATTCTGATCCACACGATCACTCTAGTTACAACCTGCTTAGATAACCTCTAAGACTTCCTAGAGTAATCTGATCCACACGATCACTCTAGTTCCTTACAACTTAATGTAATCAATTCTAAGAGTATTACAATTGCTTCTTAAAAGCTATAATCACAAACTGTGATATTTCTCTTAACGTTTAAGCTTAATCTCACTAATATATTACAACAGCAATGTAGTGAGCTTTGATGAAGATGAAGATTCTGAGCTTTGAATAGAATAGAGTTTCAGCAAGTTAATATGAGTTGTTTTGTTCAGAATCGTTAACCTTGCTTCTCATCAGAACTTCATATTTATAGGCGTTGGAGAAGATGACCGTTGAGTGCATTTAATGCTTTGCGTGTTCCGTACAGCATCGCATTTAATGTTATACGCTTTTGTCAACTACCTCGAGCCTTGTTCACGCTGTGTCTACTGACGTTGCCTTTAATAGCTTTTAACGTTCCTTTTGTCAGTCAGCGTAGCCTGCCACATGTACTTCCTTCTGATCTGATGTTTGTGAATACAACGTTTGAATATCATCAGAGTCAAACAGCTTGGTGCAAAGCATCTTCTGATCTTCTGACCTTGAAGTGCTTCTGAGCGTGATACCATCAGAACTTCAGTGCTTCTGATCTCATGTTCTTCTGATGCTTCCATAGACCCATGTTCTGATTCTGCTTCGACCATCTTCTGATGTCTTGCCAGACCATGTTCTGATGTTGCATGCTGAACCCTTTGAGACAAAGCTTCTGAGCGCTGAATTATGCATACTCTTTATATATTTCCTGAAAAGGAAATTGCATTGGATTAGAGTACCATATTATCTTAAGCAAAATTCATATTATTGTTATCATCAAAACTAAGATAATTGATCAGAACAAATCTTGTTCTAACAATCTCCCCCTTTTTGATGATGACAAAAACATATATAAATGATATGAATTTGCGATCAGAAAGAGCAGACGGCAAAAGACAAATTACACAGCTATAGCATAAGCATGTGAATATGTCTCCCCCTGAGATTAACAATCTCCCCCTGAGATAAATAATCTCCCCCTGAAATAAATACTCGAAGAACTTTAATAAAAGACTTCCCTGATTATTTCGGTAGAGACGATCACATAAGCTTCTGTCTTCAGAGAATTCATAGCTTCTGACTTCTGCTTCCATTGGACAGCTTCAGAACTTGAATTTCTTTAGATCCCTAGAACACTCATAGCTTCTGATTCCTGCTTCCATTTAGGACAGCTTCAGAACTTGAATTTCTTTGATCATCAGAACATTCACAACTTCTGATTCCTGCTTCCATCTAGGACAGCTTCAGAACTTGAGTTTTCTGGATCTTTAGAACATTCACAGCTTCTGATTTCTGCTTCCCTCGGATAGCTTCAGAGCTTTGAATTTCTACCAACATCACTTCATGCTAGATTTGTATCAGAACATTGTTGAATGTACCAGAGCATCATCAGAGCATCTCTACATCCTGAAATGTTACAGAACAAAAACTAAACGACAAAAGTCAGCATGAACGAGTCAGAACATAAAATGTATATTAGAACACATGATATGTATCAGAGCCATATAGGCTAAGATAATGTATCAGAGCAAATAGAATTTTGTCAGAGCAAATAGACAAATATGGATCAAATTCTATTATCAGTGCTTCTGATTCTGAAGCTTGACAGCACTCAGCTTGCTTCAGTTTCCATAAGCTTATTCTTTTTACAGAATAACGCTTCTTATGGTTTTGCTTCTTGTGTGCTTTGAAGATTCTCTTCACTTCTTTATACCTGCAAAACACTTAAACCATATAGAACTTGCAGTTCTTGTTAGTAAATGTGTGGGAGCTTTACCCAGCAACTGATAGATTAATCAAATCATTTATCATTTATTTTCTCCCCCTTTTTGTCATAACATCAAAAAGCATAAAAGATTCAGATGCAAAGCAAGAGACAAAAGGAAAGAAACACAAATAACTTTTCATTGATTTCAACAAGAAAGATTACAAAAGAGGAATGCAGGAAAACAGATGCAACAAGGAAAGAAAACTACAAAGACCAAAGGACTAAGATCCTAGCCTACGCAAAATCCGCGCCAGAACATCATGAATCCCGTCAGTGCTTGTAGCTTGCCTTGCCATGAAGGAGCGAAACTCAGCATTGGCTACTTCTTGCGCGTCCAAACGAGAAGCCAGCATAGCTTGATTCTGATGAAGAGCTTCCAAGGTCTCCATCAGAGCTGAGGCTTCACCAGAAGAAGAGGCACCAGAATTTCTGCCAAAAGGGACAGCAATCTCAGCAGGGTGATCTTCTGGAAGGTCTTCAGCTTGTGCATCTTCCATCTCCTCATCTGAGTCTGACTCAGAAGTAGCCTTAGCATATTCTGGTTCAGGCAGCTCAGAAGTTCCAACTTCCAACGCTTGAAGAATAGCTGCTAGGTTTGTTGGAGGAGTAGGACCAGCAACTTCAGCAGGATAAACCACTACTGGAAAGACCATGTGAGGTGCTTTTTCAGAAGGGTTCATTCTGAACCAGTTAAACAGCCACTGAAAATCTCCAGTCAGCACAGGAAACCATGGTCTCCACACCACGATGTCTCTGCAGAGATTTTCTTCTTCCAACTCATCTGCAGGTATCTTCTCCTCAAGAACTCTTCTGTTCCTGATGAGATGGTGATAGCTGCTTTCACCAACTTCCAACCGAAGACCACGAACACCAGGAGCTTCAGACATGATCCTTCTCTGAGTGTCTGTAGCCCTAACCAGAAAATCCTGACGAAAGGTATCCCAAAGGTTGCTTGTAGCATACTCATCCAGATGGTTAAGGTGAGCAGCACCCAGAATCTCCAACCAGCCATTTACATCAGAATGTAAAAGCTCCAGAAATGATTGAGAGGTAGGGGTTGGAGGGTTGACAGTGAACCTGGAGTCGGGAAAAACAACACTGTAGGGGTTAGGTGTTCTGGTGGGAAAAGGGTGTGAGAGAGATGAAGAAATATCTGATGGATGGGTTGAAGGAGAGGAGATATCAGATGGTGAAGAAGGTGGTTCCGAGAGGATGAATGAGGAGGAAGAGGTGGTGGAGGTCTGTGAAGAGGGAGGTGATTGAGGGGTACCGTCAAGGGGTTGATACACACGTCTAGAGTAGTTTCCAGACATCATAGCTTCAAACGGGTTCACTTTGAGAGGGTCATAGGTGATCCTTACTCTTTTTGGTTTGGTTTCTAGTTCAGCAGTTGCCTTTCTCTTTTGTTTTCGATCATTATCTTGATTCCCAGAGCTTGACGATGGATTCATGATGAAGTTGCAGATATTGGAAACTGCTAGGGTTTATGATATGAATGCAAAGAGAGAGAACGAAAAAGAAACTGAATGCAAAGTGAGAGAAATATAAGAGGGAAAAGAAACGTTTGAAGAATATAAAAAGAAAACTGAAAGAGAGTAAATGATGAAAAGCATTTAATGTTACGTGACGTGAGGAGAGATAATAATGACAAAAGACGTGATTTGCACAATTACCTAAGTAGACGTCCCCTCAACTGCACGCACGCTTGTCCAGGAATAGTGAACACGTGTTTACCATCTGGATAGCCAGTTACAGCTGTTGCTTTTAAAGAGATTCTGAATCAACTTAGACAATGAAACGTTAGTAATAACTGAATCACAATTTCTAATTGATTTCAATCAGAACTTCTTATAAAAAAAAATTTCATTTCAGAAGATACTCATACATAAGAACTTCTCATCTTCTCATTCTGGGCATAAATCCATACTGATGTTCTTCAGAATGAACTTAAACCTATCTTCAGCCAGGGGTTTTGTAAAGATATCAGCTCATTGATGGTCTGTATCCACAAAGTTTAAAGATAGAACACCCTTCTGAACATAGTCCCTTATGAAATGATGTTTAATCTCAATATGTTTAGCTTTTGAATGAAGAATAGGATTCTTAGATAAACATATAGCAGAAGTATTATCACAGAATATAGGAATGTTACTCTCATATATCTGATAATCTTCTAGCTGACTCTTCATCCAGAGCATCTGTGTACTGCAACCAGCAGCAGCGACATATTCTGCTTCTGTTGTTGATAGAGCAATAGTTGCTTGCTTCTTGCTATACCAGGAGATCAAATGACTTCTAAGAAATTGGCAACTTCCTGAAGTACTCTTTCTTTCAATTCTGTCTCCAGCATAGTCAGCATCGCAGAATCCTACTAAGTTGTATTCTTTAGATTTTCTGTAAACTAAGCCAACATTAGTAGTACCTTTCAGATACCTTAGAATTCTCTTAACAGCAGTTAAATGAGATTCTCTAGGATCTGATTGGAATCTAGCACACAAACAAACACTGAACAGAATGTCAGGTCTAGAAGCAGTCAAATATAGAAGAGATCCAATCATACCTCTGTATAACTTCTGATCTACCTTCTTACTTACCTCATCCTTACCTAGGATGCATGTTGGATGCATAGGAGTTTTGGCTTCTTTGCAGTCTAGAAGATTAAACTTCTTCAGAAGTTCCTTCACATACTTGGTTTGGTGAACATACGTTCCTTCTGATGTTTGATTTATTTGTATTCCAAGGAAATACTTGAGTTCTCCCATCATGCTCATTTCAAACTCAGCCTGCATAGACTCAGCAAACTCCTTTCCAAGTGTAGCATTAGATGTTCCAAAAATAATATCATCTACATATATTTGACAAATTAAAATATCCCTTTTAAAGGTTTTACAAAAGAGAGTAGTGTCCACTTTTCCTCTAGTGAAACCATTATCCAGAAGGAAAGAACTTAAGCGTTCATACCAAGCTCTGGGAGCTTGTTTCAATCCATACAACGATTTCTTTAGTTTAAAAACATGATTAGGAGACATAGAGTCTTCAAAACCAGGAGGTTGATGGACATAAACTTCTTCATCTATATGACCATTTAAGGAGGCACTCTTAACATCCATCTGATAGAGAGTGATGTTATGTTGAGTGGCAAATGAAATTAATAGACTAATAGATTCTAACCTGGCCACTGGTGCAAAGGTTTCTGTATAGTCAATCCCTTCTTGCTGACTGTAACCTTGAGCCACCAGTCTGGCTTTGTTCCTTACCACTTCACCTTTCTCACTGAGCTTGTTTCTGAAGACCCATTTTGTACCGATTATATTGAATCCATCTGGTCTAGGAACAAGATCCCAAACGTCATTCCTTGTAAACTGATTCAGTTCTTCTTGCATAGCAATTATCCAGTCTGGATCTTCTAGAGCATGATCAACAGAAGTTGGCTCGATCAAAGATACAAGACCTAATTGACAGTCTGCATTGTTCTTAAGGAATGCTCTTGTTCTGATTGGATCATCCTTCTTTCCAAGAATGACATCTTCTGAATGACCAGAAATGAGTCTGGATGATCTTCTGACAGATGGTTCTTCAGAAATGCTTAGATTCTCCAGAGAAGCTGATACTTGATCTTCAGATTCTTTGCTTCTGAGAAGCTCTGCTTCTGATGCGTTGCTTCTTGGCTCAACAACTTCTGATATATCAATATCACAATCTGCAAAATTATCAAACTGCTTTGGTTTTTCAGAACCAAGCTTATCATCAAACCTGATATTGATTGATTCTTCTACAATCAATGTTTCAGTATTGTATACTCTGTAGCCTTTTGAGCGTTCAGAATATCCAAGAAGGAAACATTTTTGTGCTTTGGAATCAAACTTACCAAGATGATCTTTAGTGTTCAGAATAAAGCACACACATCCAAAAGGATGGAAATATGAAATGTTGGGCTTTATATTCTTCCACAATTCATAAGGAGTCTTATTTAGAATAGGTCTGATAGAGATTCTATTCTGAATATAGCATGCAGTGTTTATTGCTTCTGCCCAGAAATGCTTAGCCATATTGGTTTCATTGATCATGGTTCTGGCCATTTCTTGCAGAGTCCTATTCTTTCGTTCTACAACTCCATTTTGCTGTGGAGTTCTAGGACAAGAGAAATCATGGGCAATACCATTTTCTTTGAAGAACTCTTCAAAGAGTCTGTTCTCAAATTCACCACCATGATCACTTCTAACCTTTATGATTTTACACTCTTTTTCAGATTGAATCTGAATGCAGAAATCAAAGAACACTGAATGAGACTCATCCTTGTGTTTCAAGAATTTTACCCATGTCCAGCGGCTATAATCATCTACGATGACTAATCCATATTTCTTCCCTCTGACAGATGCTGTTTTGACTGGGCCAAACAGATCAATGTGCAAGAGTTCTAATGGCCTTGAGGTAGAAACAACATTCTTGGACTTGAATGCAGGTTTGGAGAACTTGCCCTTCTAACATGCTTCACAAAGAGCATCTGATTTGAATTTCAGATTAGGGAGTCCTCTGACAAGATCCAGTTTGTTAATCTGAGAAATCTTTCTCAAACTAGCATGACCTAATCTTCTGTGCCAGACCCACTGCTCTTCAGAAACAGACATAAGACAAGTCACCTTCTGACTCATAAGATCTTGCAGATCTGTCTTATAAATGTTGTTCTTCCTCTTGCCTGTAAATAGGATTGAGCCATCCTTCTGATTTACAGCCTTGCAAGACTTTTGATTAAAGATTATATCATAACCATTGTCACTCAATTGACTGATAGATAAGAGGTTATGTGTTAATCCTTCTACAAGAAGTACATTAGAAATGGAAGGAGAGTTACCAGACTTTATAGTTCCAGAGCCAATTATCTTGCCCTTCTGATCTCCTCCAAACTTGACTTCTCCTCCAGACTTAAGCACCAGGTCTTGGAACATAGACCTTCTTCCTGTCATGTGTCGTGAGCATCCAGAGTCCAGGTACCACGACATGTTGTGCTTTGTCCTTTTTGCAGCCAAGGATATCTGCAATAGGAATAATCTTATCCTTAGGTACCCACATTTTCTTGGGTCCTTTCTTGTTAGATTTTCTCAAGTTCTGATTGAACTTGGGTTTAACATTGTAAGCAATAGGAGGAACAGCATGATAATTCTTAATGTGAGTTTCATGATATTTCCTAGGTTGTGTCACATGCTTCTTAGTGTGTGTAATGTGAAAACTTTGAGCATGTGAAGTGTGCCTAATATCATGTGAGTGGCCATACTTGAACTGATCATACAATGGCTTGTATGTGATTTTCATCTTATCAACAGGTTCAAGTTTGTATGGGGTTTCACCCTCAAAACCAATGCCAACTCTACTGTTTCCAGACACAGCATATATCATAGAAGCTAGCTGACTTCTGCCAATACTTCTAGATAAGAACTTCCTGAAACTTAAATCATATTCTTTCAGAATATGGTTTAGACTAGGAGTGGATTTTTCTGAATTGGAAGGAGATCCAACATTATTGGATAATTTTAAAACTTTTTCTTTTAATTCAGAATTTTCCAACTCAAGCTTCTTCGTTTCAAATTCAAATAGCTTTTTCAGCTTTTTGTATTTGAGACTAATCTGAGACTTGAATTCCAGAAGTTCTGTTAGACTGGAAACTAACTCATCTCTAGTAAGTTCAGAAAATACCTCTTCAGAATCTGATTCTGATGTAGATTCTGATCCGTCATCTTCTGTCGCCATCAGCGCACAGTTAGCCTGCTCATCTTCAGAGTCTGAATCATCTTCTGACTCATCCCAGGTTGCCATAAGACCTTTCTTCTTATGAAACTTCTTCTTGGGATTTTCCTTCTGAAGTTTTGTACATTCATTCTTGAAGTGTCCAGGCTCATTGCATTCATAGCACATGACCTTCTTCTTGTCAAATCTTCTGTCATCAGAAGATTCTCCACGTTCAAATTTCTTTGAACTTCTGACGCCTCTGAACTTCCTTTGCTTGTTCTTCCAGAGTTGATTTAGCCTTCTGGAGATCAAGGACAGTTCATCTTCTTCTTCAGATTCTGATTCTTCAGGATCTTCTTCTCTAGCCTGAAAAGCGTTAGTGCATTTCTTGATATTGGATTTTAATGCAATAGACTTACCTTTCTTTTGAGGCTCGTTTGCATCCAGTTCAATTTCATGACTCCTCAGGGCACTGATCAGCTCTTCCAAAGAGACTTCATTTAGATTCTTCGCAATCTTAAATGCAGTCACCATAGGACCCCATCTTCTGGGTAAGCTTCTGATGATCTTCTTTACGTGATCAGCCTTGGTGTATCCCTTGTTAAGAACTCTCAATCCAGCAGTAAGAGTTTGAAATCTTGAAAACATCTTTTCAATGTCTTCATCATCCTCTATCTTGAAGGCTTCATACTTCTGGATTAAAGCGAGAGCTTTAGTCTCCTTGACTTGAGCATTTCCTTCATGAGTCATTTTCAAGGACTCATATATGTCATAGGCCGTTTCCCTGTTAGATATCTTCTCATACTCAGCATGAGAGATAGCATTCAGCAAAACAGTTCTGCATTTATGATGATTCCTGAAAAGCTTCTTCTGATCATCGCTCATTTCTTGCCTTGTCAGCTTTACGCCACTGGCATTTACCGGATGTTTGTAACCATCCATCAGAAGATCCCATAGATCACCATCTAGACCAAGAAAGTAACTTTCCAGTTTATCTTTCCAGTATTCAAAGTTTTCACCATCAAATACCGGCGGTCTAGTATAACCATTGTTACCGTTGTGTTGCTCAGCAGAGCCAGATGTAGATGTAGACTTTGCAGTTTCATCAGCCATCTTTTACTGAAGCGTTTTTCTCTTCCTGAATCTTTTCTAAACACGGTTAAGTGCTTGCACCTTAGAACCGGCGCTCTGATACCAATTGAAGGATAGAAAAACACTTAGAAAGGGGGGGTTTGAATAAGTGTAGCTTTAAAAAACTTGACCGATAAAAATAAATTGCACAGTTATTTTTATCCTGGTTCGTTGTTAACTAAACTACTCCAGTCCACCCCCGCAGAGATGATTTACCTCAACTGAGGATTTAATCCACTAATCGCACGGATTACAATGGTTCTCCACTTAGTCAGCAACTAAGTCTTCCAGAGTCTTCTGATCACACACTGATCACTCCAGGAACAACTGCTTAGATACCCTCTAAGACTTTCTAGAGTATTCTGATCCACATGATCACTCTAGTTACAACCTGCTTAGATAACCTCTAAGACTTCCTAGAGTATTCTGATCCACACGATCACTCTAGTTCCTTACAACTTAATGTAATCAATTCTAAGAGTATTACAATTGCTTCTTAAAAGCTATAATCACAAACTGTGATATTTCTCTTAACGTTTAAGCTTAATCTCACTAATATATTACAACAGCAATGTAGTGAGCTTTGATGAAGATGAAGATTCTGAGCTTTGAATAGAATAGAGTTTCAGCAAGTTAATATGAGTTGTTTTGTTCAGAATCGTTAACCTTGCTTCTCATCAGAACTTCATATTTATAGGCTTTGGAGAAGATGACCGTTGAGTGCATTTAATGCTTTGCGTGTTCCGTACAACATCGCATTTAATGTTATACGCTTTTGTCAACTACCTCGAGCCTTGTTCACGCTGTGTCTACTGACGTTGCCTTTAATAGCTTCTAACGTTCCTTTTGTCAGTCAGCGTAGCCTGCCACATGTACTTCCTTCTGATCTGATGTTTGTGAATACAACGTTTGAATATCATCAGAGTCAAACAGCTTGGTGCAAAGCATCTTCTGATCTTCTGACCTTGAAGTGCTTCTGAGCGTGATACCATCAGAACTTCAGTGCTTCTGATCTCATGTTCTTCTGATGCTTCCATAGACCCATGTTCTGATTCTGCTTCGACCATCTTCTGATGTCTTGCCAGACCATGTTCTGATGTTGCATGCTGAACCCTTTGAGACAAAGCTTCTGAGCGCTGAATTATGCATACTCTTTATATATTTCCTAAAAAGGAAATTGCATTGGATTAGAGTACCATATTATCTTAAGCAAAATTCATATTATTGTTATCATCAAAACTAAGATAATTGATCAGAACAAATCTTGTTCTAACAACCACTAGTGAGGATTCGCTCATCAGAGGTACTTGTTTCATTAATAGCATTCCTTTAATTACTATTATTGATACCGGTGCTTCTCATTGCTTTATATCTGCTGATTGTGTTAATCGATTGGGTCTTGTGTTGTCTGCTATGAACGGAGAGATGGTTGTCGATACTCCGGCTAAGGGTTCGGTGACCACTTCTCTTGTGTGCTTGAAGTGTCCTGTGTCGATTTTTGACAGATACTTTCTTGTTGATTTTGTGTGCTTGCCGTTGAGAGGTTTGGATGTGATCTTGGGGATGAACTGGTTAGAGCATAACCGTGTTCACATAAATTGCTATGATAAGTCTGTGAGGTTTTCTTCTCCTGAAGAGGAAGGCTTAGAGTTGTTATCGGCCATACAGTTCCGTTTGTTGATGAAAGAAGGTGTTCAAGTGTTCGCGTTGGTTGCTTCGATGTCTGTTGAGAATCAGGCTGTAATAGAAAGGTTGAAGGTAGTATGTGAATTTCCTGAAGTTTTCCCTGATGAAATTCCTGATGTACCACCTGAGAGAGAAGTTGAGTTCTCCATTGATCTTGTACCTGGTACTAGACCTGTGTCTATGGCACCGTACAGGATGTCTGCTTTAGAATTGTCTGAATTGAAGAAGCAGTTGGAAGAGTTGCTTCAGAAGAGGTTTGTGAGACCTAGTGTGTCGCCGTGGGGAGCTCCATTGTTATTGGTTAAGAAGAAAGATGGAAGTATGAGACTTTGTATTGATTATCGTCAGTTGAATAAGGTGACAATCAAGAACAAGTATCCGCTTCCAAGAATTGATGACTTGATGGATCAATTGGTTGGTGCTCGTGTGTTTAGCAAGATCGATTTGAGGTCGGGTTACCATCAGATTAAAGTGAAAGATGAGGATATGCAGAAGACGGCTTTCAGAACACGTTATGGACATTATGAGTATTCCGTGATGCCCTTTGGTGTTACTAATGCACCTGGAGTATTTATGGAGTACATGAACCGCATTTTCCATGAGTATCTGGACCGTTTCGTGGTGGTGTTCATTGATGATATTTTGATTTACTCTAAATCAGAATCAGATCATGCTGAGCATTTGAAGTTGATATTGCAAGTCTTGAAAGAGAAGAAGTTGTATGCTAAGTTGTCCAAGTGTGAGTTTTGGTTGAAAGAGGTTAGTTTTCTGGGGCATGTCATCTCGAGTGATGGTATTGCCGTGGATCCGTCTAAAGTTGATGCCGTGTTGAGATGGGAAACTCCTAAGTCGGCTACCGAGATTCGAAGCTTTTTGGGACTAGCTGGTTATTATAGAAGGTTCATTGAAGGTTTCTCTAAGTTAGCCCTTCCGTTGACTAAGTTGACTTGTAAGGGTAAGGCTTTCGTGTGGGATGTTTCTTGTGAAGATAGTTTTACCGAGTTGAAGAAAAGGTTGACGTCGGCACCGATTTTGATATTGCCTAATCCGGAAGAATCGTTTGTGGTCTATTGTGATGCTTCTAAGATGGGTTTAGGAGGTGTGCTCATGCAAAATGGTAAAGTTGTTGCTTATGCATCAAGACAGTTGAGAGTTCATGAGAAGAACTATCCTACACATGATTTGGAACTTGCTGCTGTAGTGTTCGTGTTGAAGATTTGGAGACATTATCTTTATGGTTCTAGATTTGAAGTCTTTAGCGACCATAAGAGTTTGAAGTATCTGTTTGATCAGAAGGAATTGAATATGAGACAACGAAGGTGGTTAGAACTGTTGAAGGATTATGATTTCAGTTTGAATTATCATCCAGGAAAAGCTAATGTTGTTGCCGATGCTTTGAGTCGCAAGACTTTGCATATATCGGCAATGATGGTTAAGGAGTTGGAATTAATTGAGCAATTTCGAGATATGAGTTTGGTATGTGAAGTGACTCCTACGAGTGTTCGATTGGGTATGTTGAAGATTAACAATGATTTTCTGGATAGTGTCAGAGAAGCCCAGAAGTTGGATATGAAATTGGTTGATTCGATGATTGGAGTCGATCAAGCTGAGAATGGTGATTTCAAGTTAGATGCGCACGGTGTGTTGAGGTTCCGTGATCGGATTTGTATACCTGATGATGTGGATTTGAAAAGATCTATTCTTGAGGAAGGTCATAGGAGTAATCTGAGTATTCATCCCGGAGCTACGAAGATGTACCAAGATTTGAAGAGTTTGTTTTGGTGGCCTGGAATGAAGCGTGACATAGCTCAGTTTGTGTATGCATGTTTGACTTGTCAGAAGTCGAAGGTTGAACATCAGAAGCCTGCTGGTTTAATGCAACCGTTGGAAGTCCTGAAATGGAAATGGGATAGTATTTCCATGGATTTTGTGACAAGTTTGCCGAATACCGTCAGAGGATATGATTCGATTTGGGTGATTGTTGATAGGCTTACGAAGTCGGCTCATTTCATACCTATTAACATCACTTATCCAGTTGCGAGGTTGGCGGAAATTTATGTCCGTGTGATTGTGAAGTTGCATGGTGTTCCTTTGTGTATTGTTTAGGATAGAGATCCGAGGTTCACTTCAGATTTTTGGAAGAGTTTGCAAGAGGCGTTGGGTTCTAAGTTGAGGTTGAGTTCGGCGTATCATCCTCAGACCGATGGTCAAACGGAGAGAACGATTCAATCTTTGGAGGATTTGTTGAGATCTTGTGTTCTCGAGCAAGGAGGTACGTGGGATACTTATCTTCCATTGATAGAGTTCACATACAACAATAGTTACCATTCGAGTATTGGGATGGCACCTTTTGAGGCGTTGTATGGTCGGAGGTGTAGGACTCCGTTGTGTTGGCATGAAACGGGTGAGAGTGTAGTACTTGGACCTGAGATTGTTCGAGGAACTACCGAGAAGGTTAAGTTGATCCGTGAGAAGATGAAGACTTCGCAAAGTAGGCAGAAGAGTTACCATGATAAGAGGAGGAAAGATTTGGAATTCCAAGCTGGTGATCATGTATTTCTAAGAGTTACGCCAACGACTGGTGTGGGAAGAGCCTTGAAGTCGAAGAAGTTAACTCCTCGTTTTATCGGACCGTATCAGATTTCTGAGAGAGTTGGTAATGTGGCGTATAGGGTGGCTTTACCGCCTAATCTTTCGAATTTGCATGACGTGTTTCATGTGTCGCAACTTCGGAAGTATGTTTCAGATCCTTCGCATGTGATTCATATGGACGATGTGCAAGTGCGGGATAATCTCACGGTGGAGACTATGCCGATAAGGATTGAGGATCGCGAGACGAAGACGCTTAGAGGCAAAGAGATTGTTTTGGTGAAGGTCGTTTGGTCGGGTGCTACCGGTGAAAGTATGACGTGGGAATTGGAAAGCAAGATGCGCGAGTCGTATCCTGAGTTGTTCGATTGAGGTAATTTTCGAGGACGAAAATATTCTAAGTGGGGGAGAGTTGTAACGACCATTTTTCTTTAATTATTTATTTATGTGAATTAATTGTGCATTATGTGTTAATTATATGTTTAATTGATTTTATGTTGTTTTATTTGGGGATTATTAGTAATAATATAAGATAGTAAGTGTTGTTGATAATTGGGCCTAAGTCGGTATTAGTAAGTAAAGGGTGTTAGTTAGAGCCCATTAGTAATTTAAGATAGTAAGGGTTTAACTAAAACAAGGGTTTTAGAGAAAATAGAAATTAGAAGTTCATTTTGGGGTTTTGGTGAAAGAAGAGAAGAGTAGAGTGAAGAGAAAGAAGGGAATCTCAAGGTTGAAGCTAGAGTTGTCTTCAATCCAAACCTAAGGTAAGGGTGGGATTCTTTCATGCTAAAGGGATGTATGATGATGTTTTGGGTGGGATTTAATTGTATGTTGCATCCATGGAAGTTGTGTAGAAATTGAATAGAGATTGTTAGGGTTTATGTTAAACTTCTATGTGATTGTGAATCTAAGCATGATTGAAGATGTATTGATGTTAGAAGACCCATAATAGATGTTATAATTGTGTCTATAACATGTATTCCATTGATTTTCGTGGTGTTTGATGTTTTCCAACTTGATTGGGTTGAGTTTAGGGGTTTTGGGATGGGTTTCGTATGCTGTTTTCTGTGTTTGGGGTTTCCTGAAAATCGCCAGTTCGCGCCGCAAACCCTTGTACGCGCCGCGAACCCTTGGCAGAAACTTTGGAAGTTCTGAATCTGCTCAGTTCGCGCCGCAAACCCTTGTGCGCGCCGCGAACTGCTGGGCAGAAAGTTGGGAATTTTTGGATTCGCTCAGTTCGCGCCGCGACCTCCTGTTGGCGCCGCGAACCCTGTTTTGCAGAATTTTTCCTAAACTTTGAAATGATGTATCTTTTGAACCGTAACTCCTTTTTAAGTGCCGTTTGAACCTACGTGAAGCCCTAACTGATGTCTTTCCATTGAATATGCTTAGTGTAACTTTGAATACTCTTGGAATCTTCTTGCATTGGAATTTGTTGACATTGGATATCCGGAATTGATTATGTCGTTTAAGTTGATCATGTCGTTTACGTGGACTGTGTTGTTCGAGTCGATTATGTCGTTAAGTGTGATTGTGAATGTGCATCATTGAGTCACATTCATTGCATTGTTTGAGACGGCCCTAGTGGCAAATGTTTGAGACGACCCTTGTGGCGAATGTTTGAGACGGCCCAATGGCAATTGTTTGAGACGGGAGTTTTACTCCAATGGTACCACATGCATTTGCATTGTTCGAGTTACATAAGTAAAGTCGTGTGATGAGTCGTATTTGAATATTTGTGTGTGCATAACATGAATGTTATCTGGTGTCGATTTGATGGTTGTTTCGTTGAGCATATGTGATAAATGACTATGTATGCCTTAATTGAGATTGATATTATTGTTGTCGGTAAGATGTTGAATGATGTAAATAGTAGTAAGTGATATATGTTGAGAGGTGGTGACCGATGTATGATTATTTCTCCGCTTTGAATATTATCATACGCTTCTTTATAATGAATGATATCTCACCCCTTTTGTTTGAATGTTGCCCTCCGTTGGTAACGTGCAGGTAATGACGCGGAGTAGTCGTGTACCTATAGCTCGAGTCGGTGTGTGTCAATGCTCTGATACGTAGCACTCGGGGAACGTTGGATTACTTGTTTACGTCTTGTTTCTTGTGTTTATCCTTGTTGAACTTTGTCCTTATGTTATGCTAAGACTTGTTAGATGTATTGAGCCGTGTTTGGCCTTGACCTCATGAGTTGTATTGTTGTTGACTTATGATTTTCCGCTGCGATGCAAGTACTTAATTTATGGCAATGATTAAAGATTTCGATATTGTTCTCCTACATGTGTGCTATGTATCTAAGTGATTGAGCATGATATATGTATGCGGTGATTTTGTTGTAAAATGTGACGCTCCGAATCGTTATGTTCTATTTGCTTGAAATTTTGTACTCTGATATTCCTCTTTATTGCGGGGTAGATTTGGGGTGTTACACTTTACGTCTCAAATGCTCAAACTCTATCCTATAAACCCTTTCTTGCTTCTAGTTATCAAGCTAGCTCTATTTTAGATAATAATGCTAACTTGTGGCACCTTAGGCTAGGGCATGTTTCTGACTCTGTGTTCATATGCATTTCTATTCAACTTCCCTTTATTCCATTTAATAAAACTGGCCCTTGTGATACTTGTAACTTTTCTAAACAAAAAAGATTATCTTACCCTGTTAGTATTAGTACTTTTGCTCATATTTTTAAACTTGTCCGTGCTGATATTTGGGGACCCTATTTTATCCCCTCAATTGATGACCATAAGTATTTTTTTGACCCTTGTTGACAATTACAACTGTTTTACCTGAATAATTTTATTGAAATTAAAAATTGAAACTCGTAGACACCTTTGTACTTTCATTTCTTTCATTGAAAATCAATTTGTTGCATCCTTAAAATGTCTAAGAAGTGACAATAGGTCTGAATTCTCAATGCAAGATTTTTTGCATTCCAAACGCATTCTTCACCAAGGTTCTTGTGTTGAATACCCTCAGCTGGATTTGGTTGAAAGGAAACACCAACTCATTTTAAATGTGGCTCGTGCTATTTTCTTTAAAGCGAACCTTCCTAATTTTTTTAGCACTTTTCAATACAACATGATGTGCTGTTAATAAAAAAAATTCATCCTCTATTACTAAATAGCTCTCTTTTTCATCTTTTATATAATAAAGCTCATACTTTGTTACATCTTAAATTTTTTTATTGTCTTGCTTATGCCTCTACAATTCTTGCTAATAGAACTAAATTTGATATTCGTGATAGGAAAACTATTTTTTTTAGGTTTTAGAAATGGTACAAAGAGATATCTTCTCTATAATTTACTTTCACATGAATTCCTTATTTCTGGGAATGCTATCTTCTATGAGACTGGTTTTCCTTTCACCACTATGAACAATTAATCCAACCAACCCCTTTCCCAATCCTACCATTCACACAAATGAACTTGATCTTGAACCTCTTTCTCATTTTACACCCACTGAACCTCCTATACCTCCTTCACCAAATCCTCCCCACCTTACTCCCTCTGTTACTAACACCACTGATTCTACCATATCTACAAATCACAATACCTCTCCTACCCTTTCCTCTTCACCACCTCCTCCCCCCTTAGACTCTCAACTCCTATATATTTAACTACCCTCCAAATAGATATGAAAGTTTGTTATTTGATCTTTGTATATATAAAGGGTGTTAATCCCCTATAGTAATATAAGAAACACTTAGTTTCTCAATATGTGTAATGTTAGATACACATTGTTAAAGATAACAAGTAAATTCAATTTTTTATTTCAAGAATTAAAAGGAAAATAAAATTTGTCCATTGGACACACGATTTTCATTTTATTTTTAATAAATAAATATTACTATTATGGTTAGATTTCATCTAAATATAATTATTTTAAAGGAAGAAAATAACATTTAATAATGAGGTTAAAGATAGTGCATTATTTTACACCGTTATTCAACTGAGATTCATCAATCTGTCATATCACATATATTTTTTTTAAAAATAACAGTGTAACTTAGTGCTTAATCGTGATAGATTGGCAGTGTAAAATTACACTTTCAGTATATATCTTTTTTTCTTCTCTTTAATAATTTATTAAGAAAATCTTCATTTAATAGTCATATTCTTTAACACCTTCCTAAACATATACTTTTAAGCATATACTTTTAGAAACATATATCAAATGTTAGATAAAGAATGTAAGTTAAAGAGGATCAAGAGTAGAATCGTGCATATGAACATTTTTTAAATAGTATTTCAAGCACTCTCAAAGTATCTTAGAATCTAAACGTATGAATCCCAGAATAATTCAACCTATCTTCGAGTTTACATAAATCATGGGAGGTTGTGATTAAAGGTTGGAAACACCTTGTGATCACTGTTCAAGATGGTACAACAAGCTTAAAGTCTAAAGCTGATTGGTCTAAAGATGAAGATGATGAAGCTCTTGTAAATGACAAAGGCTTGAATGTTATACTCAATGGTGTTAACAAGAACATGTTCAGACTAATGAACACATGTACTAAAGCTAAAATGACTTGGGAGATTCTCAAGATTGCTCATGCAGGTACATCCAAAGTGTTCATGTCGAGGTTGCAGCTCCTCACAACTAAGTTTGAGAATTTGAGAATGATGAAAGATGAACCCATATCTAATTTTAACATTCGTCTTTGTGATATAACCAACAATTCATTTACTTTGGGAGAGAAGATGTAGAAGAGAAGTTGGTCAGAAAATCCTCTAATATTTGCCTTATAAGTTTGACATGAAGGTAATAGCTATTGAAGAAGCTCAAGATTTAAGCACTTTGAAGGTTGATGAACTCATTAGCTCTCTTCAAACATTTGAAGTAGTTTATAAATGGAAGATCAGAAAAGATGAACAAAGGTGTATCTTCTGTATCCAACACTGAAGAGAGTGAAATATCTTGCCCAAATAAATAACCGGACTTATTGATATATTAAATATTTAAAAGACATTATTTTCCTAATACAATTATTGCATATAAATTTTACTGACATTCCTCTAATAGTTGCTGCCGAATAGCAATTGAGAATGATATTTTAGAGACAATATAAAGACTTGGTTGATGAATTTGTTTCAAAAAGTGTTCGAAGAATAACTCTTTTAAAATAGATAAAATGTTTATCATAATATTAACTTGAAATTGTATTTTAATATTATTGTTTAAAATATAACTATTTTCAATGTTATTTATAAGGATGATAATTTGTTTGATTTTGTTTACAATTTAAATAGAGAATACTTTTATTTAAATTATTGTTATATTTTTTATTAAAGGCTTATTTTTAAAATTAGAATAGGGCCTCCAAATAGTTTGAGACGGTCCTGATTACAACGGTGTAAAAACTTTTAATTTTATACACATCCGAACAAAGCCGTCTTTGAGGGCGTGCAAGACGGGCTACCGCACGAGGCCTCAAACTTTTCTCATTTAAGTCATGGTTAGATAGGGCCTCATAAAATATTAATTATTGTTAAACCTTTGAAAATAGGGTCTCTATTTATTATTTTATGATTAAACCTTGACTAATCTATGCAGGGCCTCCAAAAAAATTAAGATGTCCCTACATCCGAACTATGTTGAGATTAGTCTCCATTACTAAAGACTTATCCATCAAATTAAATAGGATATATGTAGTTAAAATATAATTATAAAGCTTTAAGTGTTTTCATTTATATTATGAATGAACTATATAAACAATTTTTTTTAAATTTTTTTTGAAAAATACATTATCAGATATTTTCATACTCTCTCAAACACTATTTCTATTGAAAAAATATATGATACTCCTCAAACACTATTTCTATTGAAAAAATATATGATTGTGTGGAATCAACTATTTAGAATATATACTGCATAAGTACTTATCCACTGTACTGCACATTATTATTTTGATGCTGTTATTTTTTTTTGGCTTATAAAAATCTAATTACATAAGCATATAGTTAACTGAAGATTTTGAAACAAAAGCTAAACAAATCATAATATGTTGTTTTATGCTCAGAATATTTTTATACCTTGCTATTATTAAAAATTAAAGCAGAAAAATTATAATAATCATATAATATTTTACAAGTTACAACCTCAAATATTATGACAATGACTTTGTTTTTGTCTTCTTTTATATTTCTATGATTGAGTCATAGTGACTCAGCCTGACTCTGTAGTCAGTATAGACCGCACAATTACATAAAGCACTTATCCTGTTTCTTTCTTTGTTTTAAAATTTTAAAAATATAATTATAAAAGAAGTGAGGTTGGAAAATGCCATCAAAAGTGATTTCTCAAGTATCTAAATAGACTAAAAGCACGCTTTTTAAATAAAAATTATACAAGTTACATTTGGAAATGATCAACTGTTGCTGATATTTACAGGACTTACTTCAAAACTTGGAAAAAATAAATTAAATAATTTTGATCCATATTAAAACAAGGTTATAAGAGACTTACAAATTTTAAAATATTTTAAAAAATAGTATAAAAATTCGTTTGATGCACATCATAAGATAAAAAATGTAGTTATTATATAATGTGTTTGATATATATATATATATATATATATATATATATATATATATATATATATATATATATATATTTAAAAGATTTTTGATAATGTTATAAGAAAATTATTGACACCATTAATTTAAATAGAAATATGATATATATTATATTAAAATGATATAATTGTTTCGTTAAAAAACGTGAAGTGATAAAATAGAGCTTTGATGTGGTGGAAGAAGTTTTTCATGGTGGAGAAGGAGTGGACCTGCAATATTACCACTTTAAAGTCCAAATTAGTGATTTAGGGAGAACAAAAAATTGAATATGAGAATGAATTGATTACTTCAATCCGCGTATGGTTCAACGTCTTGTGCATGTTTCCGCTCAATTATATTCAATGACAAGAGATGTAATGAAGGATGTGTCCGTGTGTCCTCGACACATGATGACTGTCTACATGTTCTATGTGCCTTTCTATTAAGCGCTTGTTATTAGACCTTCTTCTTCGGTCTTGCGGATGACCAAGAATAATTGCCTCCAAGCCTTTGTTCCTACGTCGTAGAGTGAGGCTTTGTCAAATTTCTGTTCATTCAGACCTTTGGTAGAAGAAAATAAAGACCTTTAATGGGGTATGAATGTCTTTGAGAAGAGGTGCATTAAATGTCTTCGTCAGTATTAGCAATGCTTTGCAAATATGTCTCAACACATATCCCTACGCACCATAGTAATTGTTCATTCTAGTACTTGGCAATTTGAGTATTCCCGAACAATGTGCGGTGATATCTCAACTATTGGGGGCATGGTTCATAGTATTCACGCCGAGAATCGCATGATTCATCTTTTCGGGGGTTATATAAGGAGTTCTAAGATTATAATGTTTTTCTTTTTGCTATTTGTGAATCTTTGAGAGCTCCACTTCTACGTCTGTAATCTCTTATATCTTCGTCAATCTTCTCCTATTAACTATTAATTTCGACGTACTTGTGCAATTGATAGAATACACTGTGAGAATCACTTAATTTATCTTGTAAAACTAACTTATAAGTCCGAACTTTCTCTTTGCATACTAACTTATTTTATTAGAATTTTTAGAAGTTGTGAATTTTTAATCTTTCTATTTAGTACATTGGTGGGTTAAATTTGTAGACCATGTTTGAATAAGTGTATGATGTGGTAGTGTGAGAAAAGGAGGAGGAAATTCTTATCTATTTCTTTATCTTTAAGTAACCTTGTTCACAAAAGTACCTATCTAAAGGGTCCCCCTAAATATTAATGCTACCTATCATTAGTCATACTCATAACGGCTAAATGACTTTATCAAATGGAGAATCCATGACAATATACCAACGACTTACAGACAAAAATGAATCAAGGTGTGTTGGAATCAACTATTTCCCAAGGATAAGATTATAGTATATACCTTAGGAATATGGAAATTCTTAAAACAAAAATACTCTTTTGGCTAGCACCAATTTGATCCAATATCCATTTCTGCTTAAACTTGTACAATTTCAAAGTTGATATTTATAAATTACAGTGACTTGATTGATTGAGAAATGGCACAAGAAAAATAATATGATGCTAATTAGTTTTATTTCTTTGAAAGGAATGTTTAAGAAACAAACATGTATAAACTTTTGTTTTTGAGAAGAGAAAATCATTACTAACTAAAGTGATAGCCGTTTTTCAAAAATCTCCGATAAAATTTGAACCGCATGTCTCAAATTATTAGGTCAAAATCATACTATGAATCTGATACCTAAAAAATATATATCGACTATTGTTGAATATGACACATAATTTAGATAATTAAAAAGATTGAGTCTGCGAAGATTATGTTTATATGCCAATGATTATATCATAATATCGAAAATCCCAACCCAATCACAATTTGAAATTTCACCAATATCATAGTATAGTAAATTTTTTTTTTTTGATACTAGTATAGTAAAATTTTGAATCCACATAATTTAGAAACAAAACAACATATTTTATTAATGATAGTTCTCATCCATTCATAATTTCCAAAGGAAATCCGAATACATAACAAAAAAAATACAAGGATGATGATACATTCATATAACAAAAACAAATGGTAGGAAATATAGTTCTTACAAGTGGTCAAATAATACAAACAAAGTAGTAATAAAGGGTGGTGCAAATATCAAATTTAGTAGTCCTTTGGTGTGTGAGCAATGAAACTAATGCATTGCACTTGACGAACGTTGTCGAATCCAATGATTCTGATGAATGCATTAGGGTATGCGGTTTTAGCTTCTTCAAGCTCCTTCAACACTTGAGATGCATCAGTGGTACCAAACATAGGTAGCTTCCACATTGTCCAGTAACGTCCATCATAGTATCCTGGTGACTTGTTGTGCTCACGGTACACAAATCCTTTCTATATAACACAAATCAAACCAAACAATATACACATCAACCCTAAAAAAACTTAACTCAGAACATAGAATTCATACCGTCTTAATTAGGTCAGAAATTTTCTGCATTTATATAGTCGGCACATTTGTAGTTGTTTGATTGAGATTGAACATTTTTTAAAATATAAAATATTGATTTTGAAATATGTACATTTAGGTCAAAAACTCATCATTTAGGTAGTCACCATATCAGTAACTATTTGATCGAGATCTAACATTTTTTTATAAAAACCTTAAATATCGATTTTGAAATATGTTCCGTTAGGTAAAAAACTTTCAGCATTTACGTAGTAGTCAGCACATCGGTAACTGTTTGATAGAGATCGAACATATTTTTAAAACTAAAATATCGATTTTGAAACATGTACAATTAGATAAAAAAATGCTCAACATTTACGTAGTCGGCACATTTGTGTCAGGTTGATCAAGATCGAACAACCAACACATATATAACTGTTGGATTGATCAAACGTTTCATAAAATATAAAATATCGATTTTAAAATATGTGTATCGTCTAATCTCAATCTAACAACCAATGACGTGTCAACTACGTAAATTAAGAAGAAAAAAAAGTTCGCAAGAGTTAATGAAATTAACCTCCAACTCAAATTCCAAGCAAGGAACCCATCCCTTCCTAAGAAGGTATTCTACTTCCTTAGCCAATTGTTCCTGAGTGAGAGGTGGAAGGTAGGAAAGTGTCTCAAACTTCTTCTTGCCAATTGGTGGCCACACCTATAAATATTATGCATAAAATTAAGTCAAAAGGATAACAAAATTTACAATTTTAATTACTTAGTTATGACAATTATACTATATACATTGTGTATAAAATTTCCCTAGAAACATAATATAATTGTGTCAATTTAATTAACCTTAAGGTACTTAATTATGTATCATGACTTAATAATTAGTTACCTGCATACAGTTGACTCTTGAACCATTGCTTGCAATGGAGGTAATGTCATTGTTGACCTTCTTGGTAACCGGGAAACCGGCCGACGATTTGAGACCGATGAACGGTGCAACTAAGCTAGCTTGTGCGGGGGAGGCCCGGTTAACGGTGGTGATTGCGGCGGAGGAAATCAAGGCCATTTTTCCTTCTCAACTTTTGCTTCTACTGCTTCATGCCTCAACTCAAAGTTGCTATATATAATGGTGATATTTAGATGACATAATCTAATGGTGTGGAATGAAAAGGATTGGTTGATGAAAATTTTCGACCGTTGGATTGAATATGTGATGATGTTACGTTATATTGGCCACATGAGAGTGTAAAGTTTTGAAATGTTAGCCTTATCGTTAGGTACCACTAAGGTAATGCCACGTGGATTTGGTTTCATAATCTTATCTCTTCTTTGGAAGTACATAGAATGTGTGATTGTGGTGAAGTTGATATTTTTTGACATCACATTTGAATCTTAACATGTTTGTGAACATAATTTCCTAGGTGTCTATCTTAAGTTATAAGTAATTACATTTGTACCTTTGTTGCTTCAATTATATTTTAAAAGGTAGCAATGAGTCTAGGGTTTAGGGATCAAATTATTACGTAGGCTCTTGATAATCTCAACTATTAGTTTTGAGTATCGAACTATTAGAGAGGTTCTAAGTCTCAAATTGGCTGGAGATAAAGCATTGAAAAAGTATATATAGAGGAACACTCTTCACCTTATCAATCGGTTTTGTTAGAATGAGTTAGATCAAACTTTAATATAGTATCATAGTCTATCGAATGATATGATAAATAAAGCACATACGCTTACCTGAATTAAACAATCTCAATTATTAATTTAAAATAAAAATTACACCAAACAATAACAAAATCAACTTTAAACTATATGATAGTTAATTTGAAATTTGAATTCAATCCACACATACAATAATGTTAAATATTTTGAGAGATTTTTGCTATTAAATTTACTCTTTTTTAATTTGAAAGATTAGTCTATTAAATTATATATAAAAAGGACATCTAATTCACATAAAAGATTATCATAAATTTAGATTAGTAATGTTATTTTTTTAAAAGGTTACAAAAATTTTAAAAAAATCTCTTCAACTGACATTCTTATCCATTTTGTTGGGTTGCCAAAGGTAGGTTCTAGCTTCACCGTTACATGGGACCAATATTTTTTTACTATTACAACAAAAATTTCCATTAGCATTGTTCTATTTTTGTTAGATTTTACAATGGCAAGTTGTAGCTAAGTAAAATTCATGTATAAGATAAGGGATGGTAAGGAGAAAGATGGGTCTTATCATGCTTGGTTGATTAGTAGCCAAACATACAATGTTGAAAACATAAGATCCACATATGGCACATGTACTCAACCATACAATACAAAAAACCTTATCTTAAAAAATTTCATTGTATAAAGATAAAATTTATTAAAGCATATAAAAATTAAAAGTCATGTATTATATAAAAAGTCAAGAATTTCAAATGTGCTTTTCAATCTCATTATATAATCTTAATGTTTAGACAATGTTTTGGATTATGTTGGTAATTATAGTTGAAATTTGTACCATAATGATTTTTGTCAAAATTAATTCTATAAAAATTCAAAGAGTTTAAAAATAGGTTTTCTTTTTTTTTTTTTAAGAAGGCATGTTTCTTTTTTTCTTCTGAGTCACATATATTTGTCTACTTGTAACGATATTTATTTCATTCATTTTCTTTGAAGAAAAAACAAAGTGCTACATAATTTTACAACTGTGCAATTTTGTAAGTAGTTGAACACTTGTTCTAGAGGAAACAAAGACAGCAAAGTATGTGTGAAAAGGAACTAAGATGAATGTGATGCAGAATAAGATCAGAAAAGAATGATAATTTTTCCAAATATATTTTTGAAGGTTTTAGTATTTAATTAGATTAATTTTATTTATTGTTGGTTAAAATATGTATACGATGAACAAATCACAACCATTGTCATTATCTAATTTATTTAAACACATATATTATAATTCTAAAATGAATATAAATCACGTAGTCATTAAAGGTAGGTGGGAAATGATTTCTCTTGACAATGACATTGTTAAAGTATAGCACATACTGCTATTACTTTCATAATGAAAAAACAAAGATTTGAAATAAATAAAAGTAGTGAAAAAACATGTTTAGACTAATTAATTAACATTTGTACGGAAGTTAAAGAGGTTTGGGACATTCTTAAGATTTCTCGTGAAGGCACATCGAAAGTTAAGGTTGCATCTTCTCACGTCACAGTTTGAAAATTTGAGAATGAAAGAAGATGAATTCATCTCGTATTTTAACATCAGACTTCGTGACATTGACAACACCTCATTTGCCTTAGGAGAGAAGATGTCTGAAGAAAAGCTAGTCAGAAAATCCTAAGATCTCTACCTAGGAAGTTTGACATGAAACTTACAACTATTGAAGAAGCCCAAGACTTAAGCAGCATGAAAGTTTATGAGCTCATTGGTTCTTTGCAAACATTTGAGATTGTCATAAATGATAAATTTGAAAAGAAGAACAAAAATATTACCTTTGTATAAAACACTGAAGATGATGAAGATCAAAACGAAAGCCTATCAGAGGCTATAATGACTACTAATTGTGTGTGCATGCATGACTAACTAGTGATTTTGAAAGATTGCATGACTGACTATTTTGGAGCATTGACTAGTGTGTAGCAACCATTTGAATTCTAACTATGCTATTAATTTATGTTGTTGCTACTTTGATTTTTGTTGTTGTTGTTTGCTCTGTGTACATGTGTGTGGTATGCTTAATGCTTAACTTATGTTGCACATCTTGTATGTTCTTAAGGAATGTTATTTTCCAAAACAACATGGTGTGTTCAAGCTATTTTTGTGAAGAAATACACATGTGGGAACAGATGACCCATCATGTGTGCAACATTTGTCCTTGTCAACAAGACAAGGCAATTAATGTATGCACGCGTTTTTTAGTTACTTGGAGCATGTTTTTCTATTACTTGTACAACAAGGGTTGTTGGTAGTACTTGTACAACAGGGCGATTTAAAGTTGAATTCATATCAAATCAATTATTTTTATTGGAGTTGTTTTGGAGAAACAAATCCCAACTAAATCTTCATTATTTTTGAACGAGATCAGATCAAATATCCAAGGAGAAAAGCCCATATATGAATTGCTATATATAAAGACTCTTTCCATGCCTTAACGGTCACGAGCTTAGTGTTTATTTGTGTTTTAGGTTGAATCTGTGTTTTTGTTTCTTGTACACCACATTATTGCTTCATTCATAAGACATCGTAGTTGGTTTGTTTATTTGAATTGTAATTCAACATTCATAATTGTGTTTATTGATGTTGATCACTTGAGATTAACGATTGAGAGAAAGTGAGAAGGGGCTTTTCATAATTAGGGGGGGTCCTAAATAGAAAGACACTAGGGTAGAATTAAGAAAAAGGACTTTGAACAAGGGGCTTGTTCATCTAAGACACTTTGTACTAGTTTTATAGAAGAGTGACTTTTCTTATTTGGGTATGGATGCCCCCCATATATAAGTGTGGTTTACACTAAACTAGATTACCAAATCTTTTATGTTTATTATTGCTTTATCTTTAGTTCCGTGTTTCTGTCATACTGTGTGAAACCTGGTATAATAAGTTAGACAAGTTATCCTAGATATCTGGTCCAACATCTGTCTCCTGAGAAATAGAATTTCAATTAATTTACTTATAAGTTATTTTGATTGTTCACATGTATTTAATATATTTTTAAATGCATGTTGTTAATTATGTGCATTTGATCATTATTACGTTGATTCATGCATTTTTTAAATCTTCCATTCACATTAGTTTTATCACGTATTTATATTTTGTTGTGTAGTTGCATGTCTATTTACTTATTTGTTGCATTTAGCATGTTTATCTTTCTATTTTTTATTCAATATTTGTTGTTTTATACTCTTCTTAACTATTTTTAGCTCATAAGTTTCTATGGAATATCGTTTGCGTTGCTGGTTTTATTTGCATTTAGGCTCATTCACATCTATCTTTATTTGATCTTGTCAAAGGGGAAGAAGTTGTAATGTGAATCTAGATCTGTTTTATGTTGTTTTGTATTGTGCAACGTTTCAGGGGGAACACGAGCAATTGAAAGGAAAGCATTGATCACGTTTTTCTTTTGCTTTATATCGATTGAATTCTAAGTGAAAGCTTGCTAAGCATAAAAAAGGGGGAGACTGAAGTGGCTTATCTCTGATACATTAAGGGGGAGACCTCTATGTAGTTTTGTTTCTTGTCCCTTAAGCTTTCAATTTGAAATGATATTTATATTTGGGTCTCCTCTTTAATTATGCATCTTTAAGGATAAAGTTTTTTTTATCATTGTTTAGCATGCATAAATCAAAGTGTTTGTGTTTGAGTATGAACATTATGCTTTGAAAATTGCATGAAAACTTTCTTTTTTTGATCCAAATCTATTTTGTGAATATTTCCCTTTTAATCCTAATCATTAAATGATATTTAATCACATCTTGATCAAGGAAGAAAATTGATTCATCAATCACATAATTATCTTATGATTTTATTTGATTTTATTTGAATAAAATCACATATAAATGAAATAAATTCATAAAATAAATAATATTTGACTAATGGACTCATTTTGGGCTTAGTATCACGTGAGAAACTCAAATACATAAGCCCATCACTCAAAAGTTGGGGATTTGCCAATCAGGGTTTTTCCCTTTTCTTGAAAATCGACCAACTTGTGCCAAGCATATATCTCTCTCAATTTTTATGGTATGGAAATGTTATAGGACTTTCTGGAAAGCCCAAGATGTCTTATACAAGCCACTTTGGAACCATTTTTGCATTTGGAGATTTTATCTTGAAGATATGGCCCCTGACAAAAAACAGCTTTTGTGAACTTCTAGAAGGTCCTGTAATGTTTTGGTTCATATCTCTCAAATGGTGCATTTCTTGGTCTTGGTCCCAGCATCAAAGTTGTATAGAATTGAATTTCCTTGGGAATGAGATTTGGTTGGGGAATTTCTGATGAACCATGTGAGAGTTATGGCTGGTCAAAGTTCAGTTGACTTCTAGTTCAAAAACCCTAATTTAGAAACTTGGACTTTTGTTGATTTCTGAAATTTCCTTGATGAATCATGATCAACCCTTGATCAAATGATGAATTTAACTTTAAAATATTGATATTAACCAAAAATCAGGAGTTTTGACTGTATGTTGACCATAATTGACTTTTAGGTCAAACTAGTCGACTGTTGATTATTTGACTGAGCAATCTTATGAACCGAGGCTTGAAACTTGTCATGGAGGTGATTTGAATCATAAGATACCATATGAAATTCAAAATTCAATTAAGACCTTGATACATCTTCTTTCCTTAGGAAATCCAAAACCCTAGTTTGAGGATCCTTGATTAGGAGGAAGTGGGCATAGTCAATCCTTGAGATATCTTGAGCTATTGACTATTAGTTGAGCTTGAATCATTGGAATATGGAGGGAAAATTTTGGGGTATGACAGGAACTCTACAGATAGGTTATGAGTTCTTTTTGATCTTCGGACAAACCATCACTCAAGATATTGGCATAAATGTGTGGAATTTTTTGCAGACGGAGACTTAGGAGCAGGTTGTTGGGGCTGGAAGATTCAAGAAGTGACCTCGAGTAAATATTTCACATAGATTTAAGTTTGAGGAGATGTGTACAATTCAAGATCTAGCATATAGGAAATTTTATTTTAGCATTTATTTGTGGACTGGTGATCATACGAACTCTTGTAAAATTGTTGCAAATCATAATGGAAGACCAGCGAAATTTTAATGGGAAATCATTGGAGAGTGGATTAAGCACAAAGCGAGGGCAAACATGCCAAACCACTATAAATCATGGTGTACTCTCTTCTCTTTCAATTATTTAATTTTGTAGTTGATCGCATGATTAAGTTGTTGGCGTTGCTTTCTAGAATTATATGCTGATCAATTTATCTGTTAGTAGAGATTTATTACATAAGTTATATGTTTTGTTAGAATCGGTAATTCGAACTTGTATTAGTGTGTGGATTAAGTTTGAAGACTGTGATAGTAGAATCTTATTCATAATTGAAAATCATTCGATAACACATCTTGTGGAATTAAATGATTTTACAATTCGATTAGCTTGTAGTTTGGTGAAAATCAGTAGTTTAATCGGATAAATTATAAACTCATTAAGGACATTTTTGAATTTCTCAATATAAGCATAATCTCATTTACGCAAAATTTGCTTCCGCCACGCAAATAAACTCTATTTTTGAAAACTTGTTATAAACCTTTTTCAAACAAACTTTTAACTTGAGAGGACAGTTCATAGTACATATTCTCACCCGACATGTTCATTTGTGGTAAATAAGGGAGTAAAACTCACTTTTTGGTTTTCTGTTTATGCAAGTGATTTACTCATCGGGTGTGGTTCTTATTTTTTAACACGACGTGTTATGATGTTAGTAAACATGTTTTATTTATAAAGATCGAGACT